>NC_133795.1:34783679-35983679 GCF_043250625.1 Sebastes fasciatus | reverse complement strand
CATAAAGGAAGTTGCCAAAAAAAGAAAATCCGGCCAATGTTGATCTACAGGTGACCTGTGGAGGGCAGCAACACGCCTCTGCTGCGGCTAGTCTGCTGCAAACTCCCAAAGAAGAAGAAGCAGTAGGAACCTTAGTGCAGTGAGCGTCAGTCGGAGGGGTTTGAACGGAACACCACCGCGACAGCTTGAAGAAGCCATTGTAGCTGTGAAGCTCCGCGAGGAAGATGAGCACCAAACAGGTGACCTGCAGGTGAGTCTGTCGCTCCGTCAGTAACCTGTCTGTCGGTCTGCCACCTGTCTGTCCGTCTGTCTCACCGCTCAGCGTCTGTCTGAGCGCACGGAGGACCGTTAGCCTCGTGCTAATGTTTTTAGCTGTCAGCCCGTTAGCTCGTGTTAAAACTCACTGAGACACACATTAACTCACCTGATCCAAGTCCTGCAGGTAACACAGGTAACCATGAGGCTGGGTCACATAGTAGAAACACCCACACTGTGACACAGTCCAGTAACAGTTACCGTTACACGTTAACAGACCGCATAGCAATGGAGAATTAACGGTGATGGTGATGATGATGATGATGATGGTGATGATGGTGATGGTGGTGATGGTGATGGCCGTTAGCTCACATAACGTGTGTTACTGCTCAGTGGGTCCAGTCCTCTGGGTCGGCCTGGTGTTGTGGTTTATCCGGTGACCGTGTTAACTGCGACCTTCAGCCGTGTGAGTCTGTGGTTGTTATAGTTACTACAGCAGCTGAGAGCACGCAGACAATACCTAGCTGTCCTCCTGATCTCCTCTTTGTCTAGTTCTTCATCACAATGTCTCAACACACCGGAGTCCTGTCTGAGGAAACGGGTCCACTGGAGAAAGGAAAGCTGCTTGTTGTGAATAATTGAAAACTGGAAGAGAGAAGTTGCTCCTCTTGTGAATTAATAACGTTTCTAAATATACATATTCGTCTTTTGGAGCCTGTTTGAGTTAAAAACGTGACACCAAATTGTGCACAAATTTTAAAATGAACCTCTCTAAAATCTTGTTAGAAATACAGAATTTAAAGGGGCAATGTCTAAACATACAAATACAGATACAATGAAATAAAAACAACAATAAAAGAACAAAACATTAATTCAATTCAATTCAAATCACTTTATTTGTCCCCGAGGGGCAATTGTAGAGGCTCATACAGTAGTACAAGTAACAACACAATACAGGACATTTTGAAACAACTTGAAAATAATGATACTAATATAGTACTAATACTAGTAAAATACTTAAAATTGTGCAGTATACACAGTATATGGTATATGGGTGAGTAGAGGCACAGGGATGGTCCCTTTACTCACCCAACTAAAGACCAAATAATGAGAAAACTAAAACCCGTAACCAGTGGTATCAAAACAATAAGTTACTACACACAAGCCAAAAGAGGACAATATAAGGTGTGGGAAAAGTTGCTCCTCTTGTGAATTAATAACGTTTCTAAATACACATATTCGTCTTTGGAGCCTGTTTGAGTCAAACTTGACACCAAATTGTGCAAAATTTTTTAAATGAACCTCTCTAATCTTGTTAGAAATACAGAATTTAAAGGGACAAAGCCCGGCCTTCTGTCCTTCAGTGTCACATATTAAGTAGAAATGTTCCAATACCATTTTTTTAAGATAAGATAAGATAAGATGAACCTTTATTAACCCCCGGGGGGAAATTCAGGTGTCAAAGCAGCAAAGCGCAGGTACAGGTGTACAAAAAGATTATAAAAGCAATAAATAGAGATACAGAATATGCATAGTGAATGGACATAGCGTGTACCGTTCGTCAATAAAAAAAAATTTAGTGCACAATAAATAGATGTAATATGTACAGTCTATAAAGTAGTATATGGGATGTAGTGTATTTCTTTCCGGATACCGATTCCGATACCTGAACTTGTGGTATCGGCCGATACCGAGTACCAATCCAATACCAGCGTGATACAAACAAATGTAGTTATTATTATTATTATTATACAGCTGTTTACTACTGTCCATGCATGGATGTGATATGATTACTATCTTTGCTGTGTGGCCTGGCTCAGGTTCAACCCTTTGTAAAACATATATACAGAGAAAGAATGCAATACAACTTTCTTTTCTTAGGAAGAAGAGAAATAAATGAAGCTCGGAATAAATAACAATTCCGAATTCTCTTAGCCGTCTCCTCAGTAGACATCTTGCATGCTAATTTTTCCTGCAGGGTGTCATATCCACACACCTTACTAGGGAACCGCCACCCCTTAAAACAGAAGCCTTACATACTGGACATATCAATGTTTTTTCCACTGTGAAATGTTGCCAAATGGCTGACATTTTCCTCGCTCTGACTACCGTTACACTCTCCACTAGCACCGCACTGTTGTTGTTTGCTATCGCCACGTGACAAACTACCTGCAATCAGTTCTTCTTCGCCGTTCCAAAACAGTAGTTGCCAGTGGCAGCCATGATACATCCAGGCCGACCGCACAGTGGAGGCTACTGTTTTGGAGCAGCGAAGAAGAACTGCTTTCAGGTTAAAAAAATTGATCTAAATTATGGTATTGGATCGGTGCATAGACTAGCGTACTCACCGATACCCGATACTGAATTTTGGGTAGTATCGGACTAATTTCCGATACTGGTATTGGAACAACTCGATTTGTGAGTTCCAATTCGATTTCCCTCTTGGTGAGATCTTTTTTTTTTTTAGAAGAAAACTTTCCCTTAAATGTTTGTTAGTACATTTTGGATTCTTAAGTTTAATCCTTTTCATGAATAACATATTCTAAGTGCATTTTGGTAAAACATATGTTCTTTTTATTAACTGTCATAAACCTGTGGGAATGGCGTTAATAACACATCTTAATTCTCTGTAAGTCACAGGAAAGGCTTTCACCCTTTTAAAAAGGTGTCATAGCTTAAAGGGACTGTTTGTAAGAATCAGAAATGCTTATTAACAGCGACACCTGTGGCCGTTGAGTCAATGAAAGGCAGCGTCGGGTTCGCGCTTGTGCTCGCTCTAAATAGACAGGAACGAGCATCGCTCAACACAGTGAGGTGACAAACGTCAGCTAAAACTACAATATCACTCTATATTTCACCTGCTTGGCAGTAATGTTAGCTGACCAGACGAAGGTCTCTCCATGAATCGATGCTGATCCTTGTGTTGGCTTTTCCTGCCTCAAGTGATGGACACACTGCCCGCATGAGGCTCGCGTGAGTCTCGCGTGGCGTGTTGTTTTTTATTTCGGTGTCCATGTTAACAGGTTAGAGTGGACACACTGCCCGCATGAGACGCGCGTCTCACGCGCGTCAATTTTATAGAATAGAAGGCTCGCCTATTTTACACGCGAGCCCCTCGCGTCTCGGCTGCGTGTCCCAGCAGCAACAGACAGTGAAGGTGATCTATTGACAGTATATGGACATCATATCAGCTACATAATACAGTTTACATGTCTGGACATCTGTAGAATATGTCACAGACAGTGAAGGTGATCTATTGACTGTATATTAACTTCATACCAGCAAGACTTTACTACAGTTTCGAGGTTTATCTGTAGAATATGTTACGGAGATGAAAAAAAAGTAAAGTTAAGTAAACTTGTTTTTAAATCAACACTTCCTGCTTTCATTTCAAAATAAAAGCCCCCAGGCGTGTTTTTCTATAGACAGAATCCCTTCATTTGTTAACACGAAGCTTTTATTCTGAAATATGAGCAGTCAGTGATGAGGATCCTGCAGTCACTTTGAGAGCTCAAAGAATTGATAAAGTTTGGGGTTTAAATCAACACTTCCTGCTTTCATTTAGAAAATAAAAGCCCTAAAGCGGGTTTTCTTTGCACAGAATTCCTTCATTTGTCAACACGAGGCTTTTATTCTGAAATATGTGCCGGACAGTGATGTGGAACAAACAGTGACTTGGAAAGCATCATAAATGAATACAGTACTGAGTTTTAATTGTGGATTATTACTATTATTTACTAATTACCACACGTTTCTGAACCTTTCTCTGTCTAAAATAAATAGAAATTATATTTATCATGAAGTTAAATGGCCATTAAAAGGCAAACTCTATGCAGAAAGAAAGGGCTGTCAGCAGCAGCAGAAACACAGCTGACAGGCAGCAGACACGCTCCTGACAGGCAGCTAACTCGCGTCTAGTGTGAACACCCTAGGTGTGCATCACGCAGCCACGACGCGACGCAGCCGTCAGGCGAGCCTCATGCGGGCAGTGTGCCCACGGCTTCAGCCTCCCAACCGCGGCCGGAGAGAACAGGGGAGACACCGGAGTTTTGGTCGGAGACGATAACGTTTCTCGCTGCCGAGCCCCGTCACTTCACAAGACATGGGAAACCTCTGTTGGTCTGGAGGAGCTGCAGCAGTTATATCTGCACAAATGTCCACTGGACATTCACTAGATATTCTCAGAGTTAAACTAACTCTTCTGCAGTGTGGAGTGTACGCGCGAGCACATCAGAGTGGAGCGAAATAGTGAGAACGAGCGTGGTGTGTGAATGAAGGCAATCAGGCGAGCAGAGGAGCAGAGGAGCAGAGTACAGCAGAGACTCCGGCCCTGGAGACCAAAGCTACGGTCTCTCCCGCGTCCATCGACCACGGCCACCATTGTTTAACAGACGGGCTTCACTAGATAGAACTTTTCGGTTTTGGTGCTTCCGTGTAGTTTGTGTCGGAGTCTTGTGTCTTGATTGATTTATACGTGTAAGAAGTTACAAACAGTCCCTTTTAATAAATACACTACTAACAAATACATTAATTACAAAGATGGTATTTTTTTATCTTTCCAACTTTGCAAAAACGTACTTTTGTTATTATAAGTGATATTACAGTTATTTGCTGGACAAACAAGTCCGATCCACGGAGGCCCCACCTCGCAACTTACAGGACTTAAAGGATCTGCTACTGATGGCTTGGTGCCAGATACCACAGCAGAACTTCAGAGGTCCAGTGGAGTCATGCCTCGACGGGTCAGGGCTGTTTTGGCAGCAAAAGGTGGACCTACTCAATATTAGTCAGCTGGTCATAATGTTATGGCTGATCAGTGTATGTTTTTCTCTGTTTATATCTCAGGAAATTGAATCTCTTTGAAAACATTTGAAGACGTCAACTTGGACATTTTTACAGTTTTCGGACATTTTATTTACCAAAATATGAATAATAGATTAATCTGCAGATTAAGTGATGATGAAAATAATAATTAGTTGCAGCCCTCTGTTATCTGTGTCCTCTAGTAGTTCCAGTTAGTGTTTCGGTTTATTTGATATCAATAAAACGACAGACTGAGAGTCTACAGCCATGCTAGCAGCTCTGTGAGGCTGTACTTGGACACACTACAAGAGGTCCTTGAGGAGGTTAACAGATCTTGAGCTTTGATTTAGAACAATGGTAAACTGCCAGCCAATCACGGAGAAGGTTTTTGTTTTTTTCTGTTGCCATGGTGAGTGTGTTGGTTGGAAGCTGCAGATGTCACTTCCTGTGCAGCAGTTGTAACAGGTGTGTTGTGTTTCAGGTACTTCCTCCACGGTGTGTGCAGGGAGGGAAGCCGCTGTCTGTTCTCTCACGACCCAACCAACAGTAAACCCTCCACTATCTGCAAGTTCTACCAGAGAGGAGTGTGTGCCTACGGAGAGCGCTGCAGGTAACACTCGCCTGTCATCGCAAATCGCATACTTTTTCTTTTTACTTTTAGTTTGTTCTGCAGCTGCCTTTACAAAGTACATGCTGTTGTATGCAGTATGCATACAACAGCATATGTGGATCAGAATAACCAGAAAAGCATGCTGGCTTGCATTTGACATACTATGTATTGGGACATACTACATCTTTTTCTAGCATGCTATATAGTATGGTAGTATGGGTATCGGAACGCACAGCCTGTTAGTGGCTACATCACTCCCTGTGTGTATTCACGTTTATGTGACCTGTGTGCAGGTATGACCACATCAAATCTTCATCCAGAGGAGGAGGACTTCCAGAGGATCACGCAGGTGTTGGAGGAGCTGGAGGCGGGGCTTCAGTCAGAGGTGGAGTAAAGAAGACGCTGGTCCTCAGAGAAAGAGGTCACACATTCTAATGCCACTATTCCATCAGATACACTGATGTTTTTTTTTTAATTTAAGGTTAAAGGAATACATACACATACTTGTAAAGGGACATACAGACAGCAGCAACAACATATATAAACAAAAGAAAAGAGAAAAAAAAATTGTTGTAATAGTGCAGTGTCAAGAGATATGTTCATATACATACATATTCCTATTCATATACATACAACCAACCTCATATATATATATATATATATATATATATACATATGTCTATATCTCCACACGCATTCATATACATATCCACTTAGACACATTCGCTTATACAATTATGTATTCTATTATACAGACAAAAAAAGGACATATTTACATCTCTTTAGTTGAGATTTATCGACATTATTTATTTATAATTTTTCTTTTAACTCCAATCCTCACCCTGACTCAAAGTATCCCACCCACGCTCAAAAATGATATTCTGTTATTTATTTCTATTAACATCCTTCTCCAGAACCCACTGATGTTTCAAAAACATTTTGAATTTGAATTGAACATTTTTTATAACTATTTTATATTTAAGTTTTTATAGCTTTAAATATGAATATGATACTGATCTTAATTATTGCATATTTCAATGAGTTTTGCTTCCTGTACGTTTTAGCCCACACAATATGTAAATAGCTGACTATATTTACTATTTATTTGGGTACTTGACAAATATGCACTAAAAAAAAATATTTTTGTAAAACACCATTTTTGAAGGAAAACACATATATTTATGTATTATGAATTTTTTTTTTTTTTTAAACATTTTCACTGAACTGCTCCGTAAATGTGTCCTGTGTTGTGACATTAATAAATCTTATATAATATACAAATAACATGAGGGAGATCTGTCTTAATTGTTAGACACTTTCATTTTTTTTCATTTAATTTACTGTTATTTATTTAATATGAAATTATGAATAACACTCTTTTCTCCATGACTTCAACTTTGACTTCAATTTTACTATAAATGCAAATGCATTTTTCTATAATCTCTCTCTCTCGCTCTCTCTCTCTCTCCTCCTCTCTGTCTGTCTCTCTCTCTCTCTCTCTCTCTCTCTCTCTCTCTCTCCTCCTGTCTTTGTGTCTCTCAGTTCTGGGTGTAGACAGTATGTATGGGGGTCCAGCAGACAGTTTGGGGTCCGAGGTCACGGCGGCGGCAGCAGCAGCTCCTCATTCGTACGTGGACGCCATCAGGACGGGTCTGGACGCTTCAGCACAGGAACAAGGTTGGAATAAAACACAGGCTTCTGATTGGCTGGTAGTTGTCTGCCATGTCATCAATAGTACATAATGAGGTGTCCTCATCAATGAGATTGTTTAATAACAGCTGATTTATTTGTACTTGTTTACCTTCGCTCTCTGCAGCCCCTCCCCCTGTGGGCGGGGCGTACCAGGACCTCCCCCAGCTGTGTCCTTACGCCGCTGCCGGACACTGCTACTATGAAGACAACTGTACGTATCTCCATGGCGACCTGTGTGAGGTGTGCGGGCTGCACGTGCTCCACCCCCATGACCCCGAGCAGAGGAGAGCACACGAGAAGGTGTGCACGTTAATTTCAATTAATTGAATCTAACGGAGGTAAAGGAGCAGTCTGGTGGTTCTTCATGTTTCTGTTGAATTATTACTTTCCCATCCTGTGAAGCTGCTGTGATTCACAACATTTAACAGTTTCCATGAATTTCTGTGTGATATAGAAACCGTCCTGTAAAGCTGCGACTTACTCGAGTGCATTGATCTTCATATAGAATGTAAAACGGCACACCATGCAACCAAAAGTGTTGGACATAAACTTGATTTCTAATTGAGTTCAAATGTGCAAACCTGTAAAATCTTTCAAGCTGAGTTTAGTTTTGACCAATTGTATTTAGACTGAATAGTTGGGGGGTCAGTAGCTCAGTCCATAGGGACTTGGGAAGCGGAGGATCACCGGTTCAAGTCCCCGCATAGACCAAGTACGGAATGTCAACTGGTGGCTGAATAGATGCCAGTTTGCTTCCTTGGTGCTGCCGGTGTGCCCTTGTTTAAGGCACCAAACCCCCAACTCCTCCATGGGCAGCTCTGACATCTCTACATCAATGCATGTGTGTAGGTCCTGTTGTACATGTGTGTATGTAGTTCGGGCCTGTGTGTGTGTAATGTCTAAAATAACAACAGAATGAAAAAAAAAAAATGTCTTCTTCTTCTTCTTCTTCTAAAAACGAGTCCAGGTTGTAAGTGGAAGTAAACAAGCTGCCATCTCTGTAAACCCGTGTATAACACGGTGATGTACAGTGTTATTGAAAAGTGTATAATCAGCTGTTATAGCTTTTTTCTAACTATTTAACTATTTGAACAGAGATAAAAACAGTAGAATCCAGACAGCAAATGTATTATTTACTTTTGAAATAGTTTTGGCACTAGAAGAAGAGGAATTAAAGTCTGGGTAAAGTAAAATCAGAGATTTGCTTCTAAACACATAATAGCATAACCACTCCCCTTAGCACTATATAAAACCAGAGCGCATCAGTGGTTGCTCCGGTGAACACAGCACTATAGAAATGGAAGCCAGTAGATATTTTGGTGGGCGTCGATCGCGGTCAAATGTTGGTGGTAATGCTCCGTTCAGTTCCATCCATCCATCCATCCATCCATCCATCCATCCATTTTCTTCCGCTTATCCGGGGCCGGGTCGCGGGGGCAGCAGGCTTAGCAGGGAATTCCAGACGTCCCTCTCTCCAGCAACGTTTTCCAGCTCATCCTGGGGGACCCCGAGGCGTTCCCAGTCCAGACGAGATATATAATCTCTCCAACGTGCTCTGGGTCTACCCTGGGACCTCTTACCGGTTGGACGTGTCTGGAAAACCTCCAAAGTGAGGCGTCCAGGAGGATCCTGATCAGATGTTGAACCACCTCAGCTGGTCCCTTTCAACGTGAAGGAGCAGCGGCTCTACTCCGAGCTCCCTCCGGATGTCTGAGCTCGTCACCCTATCTCTAAAGCTGAGCCCAGCCACCCTACGAAGGAAGCTCATTTCAGCCGCTTGTATCCGCGATCTCATTCTTTCGGTCACTACCCAAAGCTCATGACCATAGGTGAGGGTTGGAACGTAGATGGACCGTTAGATCGAGAGCTTTGCCTTCTGGCTCAGCTCCCTGTTCAACGGTTCAGTTCAGTTGCAATTTGCCATTAAAACGTTTTTGTAGACCTGTAATCCAACCTGTCTGTCTGTCTGTCCGCAGATGTGTCTGCTGGCCTTTGAGGCCGACATGGAGAAAGCGTTTGCAGCCCAGCTGAGCCAGGACAAGGTGGGTTCAGTCAGTCGCTGCTCAGGTTGTTATGGTGACAGTAACAGTAACTACTACTACTGTTGTTGTTTTTCAGGTGTGTTCTATCTGTATGGAGGTGGTGGTGCAGAAGCTGAATCCGTCGGACCGCAGGTTCGGCATACTGTCCTCCTGCTGTCACACCTTCTGTCTGGCCTGCATCCGACAGTGGCGCTGCACCAGAAACTTCAGCAACAAGATCATCAAGTAAGAGTCCGGTCAAACGAGACCAGAGTCCGGGGTGGGGTCTGTGAGTCCGGGGCGGGGTCTGGGCAAGGTCTGTGAGTCCGGGGCGGGGCATGTGATGTCGGGTCGGGTCATGTGATGTCGGGACGGGTCATGTGATGTCGGGACGGGGCCTGTGATGTCGGGACGGGGCCTGTGAGGTCGGGACGGGGCCTGTGATGTCGGGACGGGGCATGTGAGGTCGGGACGGGGCCTGCGAGGTCGGGACGGGGCCTGTGATGTCGGGACGGGGCCTGTGATGTCGGGACGGGGCCTGTGAGGTCGGGACGGGGCCTGCGAGGTCGGGACGGGGCCTGCGAGGTCGGGACGGGGCCTGTGAGGTCGGGACGGGGCCTGCGAGGTCGGGACTGGGCTTGTGAGGTCTGGACGGGGCCTGCGAGGTCGGGACGGGGCATGCGATGTCGGGACGGGGCCTGCGAGGTCGGGACGGGGCATGCGATGTCGGGACGGGGCCTGCGAGGTCGGGACGGGGCCTGCGAGGTCGGGACGGGGCCTGCGATGTCGGGACGGGGCCTGTGATGTCGGGACGGGGCCTGTGAGGTCGGGACGGGGCTTGTGAGTTCAGTCTCTCTGTCTGATGTAATGTCTCTCTCTCTCTCAGGTCGTGTCCAGAGTGTCGAGTCGTCTCAGAGTTTGTCATCCCTTCAGTCTACTGGGTGGAGGACCAGGACGAGAAAGACCACCTCATAGAGCTCTTCAAGTCTGGAGTCAGGTGAGCTTTCTGTGTGTCTGAGCAGCCACGCCTGAAATCACAGTAGCTTTTACAAACACTCCAGGCTTAAAGCTAGGGTTGGAAATGTTCTTCAAAACATTTGTTTTGTTATATTTGTTGAAATTCTATTTACATCCCGACAGCAGTCAATAAATCAAATGCTCTGACAAAAACAAAACGGTTTCTGTGACTGTCAGAGGAGTCCAATCATTTAAATCTGCCCGAATGTAATGATTGGACTGATTTGGAGCTAGTGCTGCTAGCTACTTTCATTAGAAAAGAGTTGTCAACACTGGGCTGGGTTTTTTATTGGATCATTTTAAAAATCTCACGTACTCTTAAGTTGTTTCTCAACATTACCAACCCTACCTTTAACAGAGATCACATTCAGTGGATGAATCGTTATTATGTAGCTTTTTTAGTAATTCACTCAGGAAGAAAACATGTTCCACGGTCTCACAGGATCTTTATTTACTAAATTAAATCTTTAAACAATAATTCTTTGGATCAATAAATGTCATTCAGCGGTTTAAAGCTCAACTCTTTGGCTCTTTGACTGGATACCTCCAGTCCAGAATGACCTCAGGTCTGACCTGATCTGTTATTTCCTGTCTCTGCAGTAAGAAGTCCTGTAAGTACTTCGATCAGGGTCGGGGTTCGTGTCCTTTCGGAGGGAAGTGTTTGTATCTTCACGCCTTCCCAGACGGAACCCGAGCAGAACCCGACCGGCCGCGGAAACAGCTGAGCTCCGAGGGGAACGTCCGGGTCAGAAAACTACCGCTGCCATTTTGATTCAAAGTTGTAGTTCATCAGCTCAGTGCTCGTGGGTTTTGTAGTTTATAAAGTGTGTCTTTGTTTGTTTTTGCAGTTCATGAACAGCGTTCGTCTGTGGGATTTCATCGAGGAGCGCGAGCAGCGGCCGGCCCAGCCCCTCAATGATGACATCTCAGAGCTGAGGGAGCTCTTCATGCAGATGTCGGGGCCGAGCAACGACGGGCCGGAGACCCCGCCCGCTGCAGACCAGTAGAGACCGAACCGGACCGGACCGGACCGGACCAGACCAGAACACGTCTTCTGGTCTCCATGGGGGAGGTCCGACTGTCCGGGGGATTCTTGACACGACGGCCATGTTTGTGGACAAGTCTATGAAATATTAAATCATGTGATCACTTTGCAGCTCTCTGGTGTGTTTCAGTCTGGAAAACTAAATCCATCATGTCCACAAGTTTGGTAATTGGTTATTGATATATTATTGCCATTTTATTTATTGTGTAAATAAGTAAATACAGAATCAGTGTGAAGTCATTCTGCGGTGTTGTGTGGAATTTATCTTCCTCCCCCAACCTGGTCCAACCTGCCCCAACCTGCCCCAACCATTCATTTAAAGTAGGTTAGTATTCAGAATTTCAATTAAGGAAATTGATTATATTAATTAAAAAGCTCCAAATGGACCATTAAGCTAAACTAGAAGCATCTTTCCCACTTCTGTGTTTTAGCATCTGTGTTGAATGTATGACTCGGTGGTCCTACCTCGTATACACAGTATCTGGGTTGAATTGGTTTCTTGTGTTTTTTGAATTATGATGAATATAATTCTAATTTTCTCACCATAAAGGAAGTTTGACTTTAAAAACAGAACTGCAGATAATTTAGGTTGGCTGCTTTAATACATGTTTAATACAAGGTGTGTAAATTGTAATCAATTCAGACGTTAAAAGCAATACAAAAATACCCTAGATTAACACACACACTAGAGGTAAATGTGAAAAATACATCAAATAAATAAATGGAGAAAAAAAAGAATAAATAATATAAATTAATAAAATAATAATTTTTATCAAATCATTTAATCTGTTTTTCGTCAAATTCTCTTAACAGTGTTATGTCTAGTGTCGAACTGCAGCTAACAATAATTTTTTATTATCAGTTAATCAGTTTACCTTTCAATTTCTGCCGGTACTGTTCCTTTTCTTTGTCTTTTCCCTTCTCCATCAGATTTGACGGATTTAAACAACTTTTCAGCCAAACAAATCAAAATGTATCGGGTAACTATAGCAGGCACAGCTGGGACAGAGGGTGTCGTATGCTACAGAGATTATAAAGGCCCTGAGGCAAAACTGTGATTTGTAATATTGGGTTCTATAAAGAAAATTGACCTGACAGGTAAACAGAGTGCGTTCCTCACAAGACACAGCATGATGCATGATATACATTGTTATCAAGTTATACTTCATATATCCAGAGGATGTATGTATGTGATAATATGTCACCTTTTCAGTAACATATGCATAAATATATATAGTTAACATATATGCTCGCAACATATGATAATACCATATAAATGTTCATCATATAGATATTTTAATACATGTACATATACAAATTTTACTATAGATTTTTCACATGTGTTTTAAACTTATATCTTAATATATCCAGAGGATGTATGTATGTGATAACAATATATCGCCTTATGGGTAGCATATGCATACATTTATACATATATATATATATTTAACATAATGGTTTCAACATATATCAAATAAAAGTTCATCATATAGATATTTTTAATACATGTACATATACAAATTTTATCATGGATATTTCATTATGTTATAAATGTATATCGCGACTGATCCCGGATAAGCGGTTGAAGATGGATGGATGGATAAATGTATATCTTAATATATCCAGAGGATGTATGTATGTGATAACGATTATATCGCCTTATAGGCGTAAAAATACGCCTTATATGCATAAAAATATATTGTTAATATATATGGTTGCAACGTATAATACGATATACAAATTCCTCGTAATGATATTTTTAATATATGTCCATATACAGATTTTACTGTGGATATTTCATTATGTTATTAACATATAGTTCATATATCCAGACGTTGTATGTATGTGATAATATATCGGTTTATAGGTAACGTGTAAATATACATATTTAACATACACTACATGGTTGCAACCATATAAAAGTTCATCATATAGATATTTTGAATATACTGTATGTACTTATGCAAATTGTACTATGGATATATCATATAAGTTATAAACTTATATCTTCATATTTCCAGAGGATGTATATATGTGGGACCAACTTTAAGCCAAATGTCTGCATTTGACCTTATTTAGTGCAAATAACACAAGAGCACCAAAACACTATTTGCTTGGCAGCACAGTTAGGGGGGGATTTCAAAGTTTGCAGGTGCTTTGAGAATTACACAATGTTTCTTTTGTCTTATCTGCTCGGGTTTAGCATTTCTTTTATCCTGAAGATAAGTGAACTTCACTGCTCTCTTGTCTCTGTCTCTCTGTCACCTTTAATTACATTAATCCAATCAGAGCATCTTAACTCCTCACAGCTGAGAGCAGAGAGTCAAGCAGTAACAGGTGGCTCAGACACCTCCTCCTCCTCCTCCTCTTCCTCCTCACAGTCAAACACTCGCACTGTTTCAGCTTCTCTCTCCTCTCTCGGCCCAGTTCTGGTTTTGTTTTGCTGTTATGAAGCTGCCTCACGGTTCAGTGGGCTAAAAGACCCCAACGACCGGGCTGTTAGGCTGCCAGGTGGTGGGAGGAACAGGAGGAGGAAGAGGGGGCTGGGGCTGCTGGGAAAAAAAGAAGTGCTGGAGAGGAAAGAGGGCAGAAAGAAAGGAAGGCTGTGTGGACTGTGAACCTGCTGCAGGAGACTGGGAAGAATGGGAGCTGCGTATGGAAAGAAGGTCAGTCACTGGTTTCATGTGTCCTTGTCTAAAATTAGTTCAGTAGTGTTACAATAGATTGTTTACCATCTGCAGTCTGTCATCAGAGGTGGAATGTAACCAAGTACATTTGCTCAAGTACTGTACTTAAGTGCAAGTTTGAGGTACTTGTACTTTTGAGTATTTCCATTTCTTTTGCTACTTAATACTTCTACTGCACTACATCTCAGATGGAAATATTGTACTTTTTACTCCACTACATTTATCTTACGTTACTTTGCAGATTCAGATTAGTAATACAAAATACAATGAACTAATGAATGTAATATTATTATAGATTAAATTACCCAGCAGTATATAAAGTAATTAAATGAGCTCCAACTGTACCAGCTAGTAATGAACCCATTAGTGCATCAATAATTATAATACATTAAAATAGCGGTAATATACACTCACTGGCCACTTTATTAGGTACAAGGTGTACCTAATAAAGTGGCCGGTGCTAGTACCGGGTGGTCTTCTGCTGCTGTAGCCCATCTACTTCAAGGTTGGACGTGTTGTGCGTTCAGAGATGGTATTCTGCATGCCTTGGTTGTAACGAGTGGTTATTTGAGTTACTGTTGCCTTTCTATCATCTCGAACCACTCTGCCCATTCCCCTCTGACCTCTGACATCAACAAGGCATTTTCGTCCACACAACCACCGCTCACTGGATATGTTCTCTTGTTTGGACCATTCTCTGTAAACCCTAGAGATGGTTGTGCGTGAAAATCCCAGTAGATCAGCAGTTTTTGAAATACTCAGACCAACCTGTCTGGCACCATCAACCATGCCACGTTCAAAGTCACTTAAATCCCCTTTCTTCCCCATTCTGATGCTCGGTTTGAGCTTCAGCAAGTCGTCTTCACCACGTCTAGATGCCTAAATGCATTGAGTTACTGCCATGGGATTGGCTGATTAGCTATTTGTGTTAACAAGCAATTGAACAGGTGTGCCTAATAAAGTGGCCGGTGAGTGTATATTACTGTGAAATTGACCATTCTGCATAATGATTATTTTAACTTTTTATACTTTAAGTATATTGTGATACTGATATTTTTGTACTTTTACTTAAGTAAGATTTTGAATGCAATATGTGGTACTAATAATTTTACTTAAGATAAAGGTCTAAGTACTTCTTCCACCTCTGGTTTCCAGTTTGTTCTGTCTTCAAAAACAGAAACACACCTGACCTGATAAATCTGTACTATACGTTTAGGTAGAGCTGAAATGACCAGCTGATCATTCATTATGTTGATAATCGGTCAGTCATTAAAGTTATTGTTCAACCTAAAGTGACAAGTGAGCACCCGACTGAGCGTCGCTGTGTTGGAGTTCTCAATGGAGAACGAGAGGGTCGCCTCTATGCAACTATAAGTCACTGAGAGGAAGTCTCTGACTGTTTGTGCTGATGCACCAAACAGCAGCTCAGAGTACCCGGCCTTCTTGGAGTCTCTGGGTGACGTCCTGGATAGGGCACTGACTGGGGACGCTATAGTTCTTCTGGGGGTCTTCAACGGGCAATGATGGAGAAACCTGGAGGGGGGTGATTGGGAGGAACGGCCTGCCTGATCTGAACCCAATTGGTGCTTTGTGATTGGATTTCTGTGCAAGTCATGGATTGGCCATAACAAACACCATGTTCAAGCATAGGGTGGTTCATAAGTGTACTTGGCACCAGAACAGGCCAGAGATGATCGACTTTGTGGTCGTGTCATCAGATCTGTGGCCGTATGTCTTGGACACTCGGGTAAAGAAAGGAGCAGAGCTGTCATTTGATCACCACCTGCTGGTGAGTCGGATCAGATGGGGTGGGAGGCTGCTGGACAGACCTTGTTAAACCCAAATGGGTAGTTAGGGTGAACTGGGAACTGGAATGACCTGTCCTGAGGTCTTCAACTCCTACCTCCAGAAGAATTTTTCGTGCAGGCTGGGGACATGGAATAAGAGTGGGAGTGCTAGGAGTTGTTGTGGGAAGGTTGTTGGTGGTTGACTAGAAGGGCTGCAGCTAAGGCGGTCCCAAAAGGAGTTGGGGGAGACTATGGAGAGGGACTTTCGGTCAGCCTAAAGGAAGTTCAGGCAAACCATTAGATGACTCAGAAAGGGAAAGCAAGGTTTGGCTCAGGCTGTGTTCAGGAGAGGAGGAGAACTGCAGACCCGAACTGGGGATATCATTGAACGGTGGAATGAGCACTGGAATGAGGAACTCCTCAACCTGACCAGCACGTCCTCTGTGGAGGAGGCAGACTTTGAAGACTCGGGGGAAGACTTATCCATATCCCTGGCAGAGGTCACTGAGGTAGTCAAAAGGCGTATGGAGGTCGGGGACAGTGCCTGTGGAATGGCACACCTGGGTGGTGGTTCCCATTTTTAAAAAGGGGTACCGGAGGGTGTGCTTCAATTATTGGTGTATCACACTGCTGAACCTCCCCGAGAAAGTGTGTTCTAGGGTGCTGGAAAGGAGACTCTGACTGATTGTCGAACCTCAGATCCAGGAGGAGTAATGCGGACTCCGTCCTGACCAGCTCTTTACCCTTGCAGGGCTGTTTGAGGGGTCATGGGAGTTTGCCCATCCAGTCTACATGTATTTTGTGGACTTGGAGAAGGCTTACAACCACGTCCCCCGGGGAGTCCAGTGGGGGGTACTGCGGGAATATGGGGTACCGGGGTCGCTGTAACGAGTCACCCGGTCCTTGTATAACCAAAGTGAGAGCTGCGTCTGTATACTCGGCACAAAGTCAACACGTTTCCGGTGGGTGTTGGCCTCCGCCAGGGTTGTCCCTTGTCACCGATCCTGTTTGTGATTTCATGGACAGGATCTCAAGGCGCAGCCGGGGGGAAGAGAGCGTCCGGTTCGGGGACCTCAGAATTGCATCTCTGCTCTTTGCAGATGATGTGGTTCTGTTGGCTTCATCAGACCATGACCTGCAGCACACACTGGAGCGGTTTGCAGCCGAGTGTGAAGCGGTCGGGATGAGAGTCAGTACGTCCAAGTCTGAGGGCAAGGTGCTCTGCTGGGTTGGGAGTGAGTCACTGACCCAAGAGATTGAGTTCAAGTGTCTCGGAGTCTTGTTCACGAGTGAGGGTGAAATAGAGCGGGAGATGGACAGGCGGTTCAGTGTGGATTAATCTGCTGATAATTTCCTCCATTCATTGATTGATTGTTTGGTTTGTAAAATAGTGAAACAAGTGAGAAATGACGTCACTGTCACCCAGCGCCAAAAGTGACACCTTCTCAATGTTTTTGTCCAACAAACAGTCCCAACCTCAACATTACTAATACATTACAATTATTAACATTATTCAAAGGGAAAGAGGCAAATCTTCACTTTTGTGAATCTGGAACCGTGAAATATTTTTACATGAACAATGACTTCAACCATCAAAAACAGTTTTTTTTTCCAATCGACTGATTGATTAATGGACTAATTGTTTCAGCTGTAGGCTTACTTGTATAAACGGGGAAATTCATTTATAACAAATCATCAGATTTTATGAACTCTTCATATGTTTTAATTTGTAAAGTAACTAAAGCTGTCAGATAGTGCAGTAAAAGTATAAAGTAGCAGGAAAAGAACATACTGAAGTACAAGTACCTTGAATGTTTACTGAAGTAAGGTACTTGAGTACTTGAACCCGCTCCTCTTTGGGATTCCTCGAACACACAGTTTCTGGTGAACCAGAGAAAGACGACAAATATTTGAGCTATGGGGCGCGACACACCTGTTGAGGAGGGTGTGTTGGGGTGCGTTTGTTGCCATGATGACCAGCAACAGCTGACATCAGGGTGGCGGTGTGTGTGGACGGAGGTATCAGACCGGGTCATGTGGCTGTAATGTCCCGCTCAGATCGACTCATGAGTCTATTTTTAGTAGCGTTCCCGTCAGCAGCAGCAGGCGGACAGACGAGACCCTGCAGACTCACCGATGTTGGTGTTTGTCACAGAGAAGCTCAAAGTTTGTCAGCTAATGTGTTTGTTAGCTAATGTTTGTCATCAAGACTTTTATTTTTCCTCACAGTTTGATGTGTAGTCACCATGGCAACTGAACTCACTGTGACATCATCAGGCCACAGACAACATTTCTCTTATTACACATCCCTTATTTATGTCTCTCTAATGATGTAAAGTACTGTTAAACAATATCATGTGATCCAAATGTTGAGCCATCATAAAATCTGAAATATTAACTAAATAAATCTGAAAAATTAATTGGTGGAATACAATGTTTTAATTAATCGATTAAAATATTTAATCGCGACAAATTGCATGATTGTCCATAGTTAATCATGATTAATCGAATATTAATCACACATTTTTTATCTGTTCAAAATGTACCATAAAGGAAGATTTGTCAAGTATTTAATCCTCTTTTCAACATGGGAGTGGACAAATATGCTGCTTTATGCAAATGTATGTACATATGTATTATTGGAAATCAATTAACAACACAAAACAATGACAGATATTGTCCAGAAACCCTCACAGGTACTGCATTTAGCATAAAACAATATGCACAAATCATAACATGGCAAATTGCAGCCCAACAGGCAACAACAGCTGTCAGTGTGTCAGTGTGCTGACTTGACTATGACTTGCCCCAAACTGCATGTGATTATCATAAAGTGGGCATGTCTGTAAAGGGGAGACTCGTGGGTACCCATAGAACCCATTTTCATTCACATATCTTGAGGTCAGAGGTCAAGGGACCCCTTTGAAAATGGCCATGCCAGTTTTTCCACGCCAAAATTTAGCGTAAGTTTGGAGTATTATTTAACCTCCTTCACGACAAGCTAGCATGACATGGTTGTTGACATTTGGTACCGATGGCTTCCTTAGGTTTTATATTCACATATACCAGTATCTTCACTCTAGCTTTAAAACTGAGCCGCTACAACCTAAAGATTGCAAGTTGTGTTAATGTGTTAACTTTGACAGCCCTAGTATATCTATATCTATATCTATCTATATCTATATCTTTTTATATATCTTTATCTATTTATACATATATTTATCTGTCTAAAAAGACAGCAAGAGGGGATTCAACACATAGGAAATTAAAATATGTATGAGTATTTTATTATTATAATATTAATACACTAACACCAGTCTCTCTTATTGTGCCTCGCAACAAACAGAGCGTCGGCCCGGCCTCGACCAATCAGAGCTCAGATCTTCTCAGCAAGTTCCACTTAGTTCATGAACTCATGTGAGCGAGTGAATGAGCTCTGACAGAATAAATAGCTGCAGACTATTTTCAGCTGCGGTTACGTAACACTGCTCATTAACAAGAAGAAGAAGGAGAAGAAGAAGTGACAGAATCAGGATCAGCCTGATGATCATTCACAGCTTCCTGTCTGATGTCCAGAAACACAGAAAACAGGTTATAATAATACAGTTTGTGTGTTTAGTGTTGATGTCGTCAGTGGGTTAAAGCCAGATTGCATCAGATTAAGATCCGAGAAAATCCCTGCGGCTAAAAATACTGAAAGACGAAGACGAAGAAAGAGCTTTATAAAGACCTGGCTGTGATTAAAAAAGTATTTTTGTGGTTAGGGTTCCTAACTGAGTGAACTGACCCGGAAGTATCTAAGTGGCAGCCATGATAAGAGCTGGTTGAATTCTCTAAATGCTGAGGAAAGGTACTTTCTTATCTCCTTCAGCATAGGGAACACCTGACCTTCCTTTACCAAAGGAAAGAAGATAATGTAATCCCACAATTCCTTGTGGCAGCAACATTTAAAGCAACACACCATTCGGCCGTCAATAGCAGCCGCCGTCGCTGTTTAATTCTACATTAAGGATAAATGGAAAACATCTTTCTTTAGAGGTGTGATTCTGTTTTGGACAGGAATCCTTCCTTGAATTGTACAACATTGATTTTGTCTCTGTAGTCATTTTCTATGTGTTATAAATAAGAAAAAAACATAGGACGTAACTTTTTTGACTATTCGACCGCAGCCCGAGAGTCGGTTGAAAACTCTGAAAGTCCTCTGAAGTGAACAGTACTAATACCGCGGTGTAGAGGTAGACTGTTACTAGTAAAAGCCCTGCATTCAAAAATATTACTTCCATAAAAATAAAAATGTATTATCATCAAATACACTTAAGTATAAATACCAAAGTAAAAGTACTTATTATGCTAATTCATATATATATTGAATTATAATTATTGACGCATTAAGTTGTTCATCACTTTAATGTTGCATCTGGTAAAGGTGGAGCTCATTTGAATGACTTTATCTTTAATAATGCATCTTCATCCTTTATTAGTTACTTTTTAATTATTGATATGAATCTGTTAAGAAACCAGAAAAGAAGAAACACAAATGCTGACACACCTGCGGAGATTGGCTCTGTTTGCTAAACTGTGATTAGACGATCATACATGTGACCTCTGACCTTGGGAATAAAAGCAGAAATATTCTGTGGGATTATTAATGTGTCATTATTTAATATATTTTCAGATATAACCTGCGCTTTAAAGGGACAGCATGTAGGATTTGGTCGCATCTAGTGGTGTGGTTGCAGATTGCAACCAGCTGAGTAGCCCTCCGCTCACTCCTCCCTTTCCAAGACTGCGGTAACGTGAGACGCTGAGTGCAAAACTGTGATAACGCTATTCACCTCGCTCAAAGGTCATTCTCACCATAATAACACTACTTTAGGAGCAACTGAAGTCAGATGGCGGCTGACGGTACCGCGGTTTTGTACTCTGCAGTTCACGTTACCGCAGTTTCACAAGCGTGTCGGAGAACTACGGTGACCTTCAGGTAACAAAACGCAAATGTCTCTCTCTAGAGCCAGAGTTTGGTTTGTCCGTTCTGGGCTACTGTAGAAACATGGAGGAGCAACATGATGGACTCCGTGAAGAGGACCTGCTCCCTATGTAGATATGAACGGCTCATTCTAAGGTAACAAGATGTGATGATGACATGATTTTTTACACAGATAATCTGTCTCATGCACTACTGTCAGGATATAGTGACCGTTTTACAATATATAGGAACAGTTTGAGATTTTCTGTTTCTTGCTTAGAGTTTTTTGAGTGTAGAGTTTTTCCCTCCACAATAGGAGGTGTAATGTTGCTGTATATCCAGCAGAGGGCAGACTGTCCTCAGCTCAGTTCTGCTCCTGACACCACAGACGGGTTTGAGACCTGAAGGTCGCAGGTTCAAATCCCCCGTCAGGTTGACTGACTGTGTCCTCTGAACCCGGACACAGCTGATCTCACTTCAGCTGTGGAGTTACATTTGATTTAGACCAGTGGTTTCAAACCTTTCCTGAGACTCATGTAGTAGTAGTATAATAGTACCATCGTGTGACATTCAGTTCGTTAATGCTGTTTGCACCACAAGTTTAGAATGCAAACTTTCCTGATGGGGGGCGTCATGGTGTCACCTGCATCATCATCATCATCATCATCATCATCATCATCAGGAAGAAGAAGAAGAAGAAGAAGAAGAGGAAGAAAGAAGAAGAAGAAGATGAAAAGTTCACCAAAGGTCAAACTGGTCATTTAACTTCCTGGTGGACAGACTGGGACCAGTTTAGGAGAATGGATCATTCATTAAATCTTCATCCTGCAGTAAACAACATTCATGTCACCTCCAGAGACACCCCCCTCCCTCTCCCCTCCCTCCGCCTCCCCCTCCTCCTTCAGGCCTGGGGGGGAGTTGGGGGTGGGGGGGGGGGGACTCTATTAGACAGTGAGGGCCTTGTCACCATGTTGAAGCCTGATGAAGTCTCCTAGCAACCAACACAAAGTCCATTCAGTCAGAGGGGACGCCGTCCAACTGACCTGGAGTCTGAAAGGAGACGGGCAGCTGAGAAACAAGGGGGTGGGGGGGAGGACGAGGAAGAGGAGGAAGAGGGAGAGGAGGAGGCTGAGCTTGACTCAACTCAAGAAAGCAAGTGCAACATCAACCCGTTCTCACTCCCAAGTTGTCAAATACTGCCGTTTGGTCAGCGCCCCTCAGCATCGGAACCCTTTAGCGACAGTACGTGACAAACCAGGCTTTCAACTAACTCCAATGTAAACCCACCGACGGTTGGAGCAAGTGACGAAGTATTAATAGCGTGAGAGTCCATCCAGGGCGGGAGGGTTGGTCGATGCGTCAAACAAACACAAGACTTTCAAATAGGAGACCGCCGTTCGTGTCCAGCGTGAAACTAAAAGCAACGTTGACTTACTTTGTCACATACGCCGTTAGTCACGTGACTCGTTAGTATTGTCAATCACGTGCAGTTAACGCCAACCACGACTGTTTCCTAACGCTAACTCAGTGGTTGTGTTGCCTAAACCTAAGATCCTGTGAAAACGGCTTTTAGTTTATTTTGAAAGGACACTATGCATGTAACAAGTGTATATTGACGAGCCGTCCCTGGTCCGTCCAACTCAAGACGGATACCCCGTGCGTCGGTCTCCGATGCTGAGGGGCACTGACCAAGCGACGGGATTTGACGAGTTGGGAGTGAGAACGTGTTGGCAACACCAAATACTCAAAAACTGGAAATACTCAAAATACAGCACAGATCCCCGAGAGGACACATAACGCTCAAACTTCCAGTAGTGGCTAGAGGGGAACCAGCAAACTGGGGAAACTCTAGTGAGATTGTTATGGTTAGGCAGTGACCTCGAATAGTTAACCTGAGGTAAGGATAGGTCGTGAGGCAGCAAGTCTCGCAAGAGTTTTTGCAAGTTTTTGTAGATCTGAGTAATTGTTGCATTGTGGGTAATGTAGTTGCCAAAAGAAGAATGTGATATCTCCTGGTTTTCTTCATTTGACACAAACTGATGAAGCAGCGACTTCACAGCAGAGAAACAAGCTTCCCAGCTTCAGTATCGTCTCTCTTCACTGCTCTGTCCATGTGTCCTTCCTCCAACACTCAGCCAGTCCTGACCTTATTCTCTCTCTTTCTTCTTCTGTGTTTTCCAGAAAGCGTACACCATCGAGCACGAGCCTCCGCCGAAGCAGCAGTGTGTGAAAAACGGAAAGCATCCAAACGGTAGAGGTAAGTTTGTCCCTCTCAGGTTACCGTCAGGGAACAATGGTGCACTCTGGGAGTCTGACCTGTGAATGGTTGTCTTGTCTCTCAGTGTTATCGGGCTGTAATGAAGCAGCTGATCTGATGACAACATGAGGATACGTTTTAAAGACATTTAAAAGACATTCAGTGAATAAACGATAACATACACGATGAAGCACGTGGCTACGTTCACACTACAAGCAAATCCAAATTTTTTCGCTCTCATGTGACACAGATCTGATTTTTTCAGATCAGATGTGGACCGATCACATGTGGGCCACTTTCATATGTGGTCCTAAATCCGATACATATCTGATCACTGGCCATGTGATCACTGTGAGAACGGTCATATTGGAATTCATGTGTGTTTCCACGTTATACCTATAACATAATAACAATAAATCAGCAGCAGTTATGAAAAATGTGTAAACTGCGTTGTTATGGCAGACGTGCATTATCTGGGAAACATTACGTTTATTCACTTTACGTGGAGCTCAGATTAATACTGAATTATGTTAAATAATGTTCGCCAAATTAATTAGTGTCTTTATGAGCCGTAAAAAATCATAAATGACTGTTTCGATGTTTACCGGTAAGCTGGGCTCCGTTAAATTTAACAATATGTCGACGGAGGTTTTCCTCCGACAGTAGGAAACGGTTGAAGACTTTATTTAACTCGTCTTCAGTCATTTAAAATGTAAATGAACTTATCAAACAGACTTTTCACAATTCACTCACTTCTTTATCTTTCTGATAAAATCGTCATGTTTCCCAAAGCAGAAATCTGATTTAATGAAATCACATGTTATATGAATTTGCGTGGATGTGCTGACTGGCGGTGTTTGGGGATATCAAACAGTAACGTCACACATCGTACTTTAGTTTAATTAACTTAGGTTCACAGAAGAGCTGTAAAAGTTAAACATCACCCGAAAGGAAAAGTCTTTCTTTAGCAGTCATATAAAGTCATATGTTATCATATCATATCACCTCTATAGCAGCAAACCCAGATCTGTTAAATTGAGCAATATGTTAATGGAGTCTGGCAGTCACAGTGTGTATTTTCGGAACAATGGGCCGTCGGGCATCAGTCCCTCGTGTGTGACGTTACTGGTTGCATGTGAGACGTTTCAGGGCAGAGATCCGTTCACACTTCAAACATGAATGTGAACAATCAATAAAAAGATTGGATCTGGGGGGAAAAAAGTCAGAATCGAGCATTAAGCCCTGTAACGTGTAGCCTTAAACCTGCAGTAGGCAGAATATTTTTGGCATCATTGGGCAAAAATTCCATGATAACATCATCAGCATATTGTAATTCAAGCGTTCTGAGAGAAACCTAGACTTCAGCACCCCCTCATGGCTCTGTTTTCAGACTTTAGAAAATCTAGCTCATGACGGAAGACTTTGTCCAATCACAGATAGTTTCAGAAAGAGAGCGTTCCTATTGGCTGTTCATTCAATGGAGGCAGCCGTCAATCACTCGCAAACTCTGATCAAACGGTTAAAATAGGCAGTAGGTCTGTGAAATCTTGCAGATGCCATTAGGAGCACTGACGACACCAACAAGTCACGTGACTAACTACTGACGTGACAAAATAAGTCAACGTTAATTTTAGTTTCACACGGGACACGAGCAGCGGTCTCCTGGGTGAAAGTCTTGTGTTTTTGTTTGACCCCTCCCACCTGCCCTGAACGGACACCCTCACACTATTAATACTACGTCACTTGCTCCGACAGCTGAATAACACTGCGGCTGGGTTTACATTGTAGTTAGTTGAAAGCCCGGTTCGTCACATGCGGTTAAAGGGTGCCTCAGTGCGTCGTGAGCCGATGCCGAGAGGCGCTGACCAAACGGCGGTTGACGAGTTGGGAGTGAGAACGGGTTGCAGAGAGAGGTCCAGGACGTGTTTATTTTCAGCCTCAGTGATCATAAATACTTTAGTGCATCCATTTTTAAGTCTGTATGAGATATTCTTTATTCTTTATTTGGATCCCCATCAGCTCACACAACGTGGTCGCTAGTCTTCCTTTTGTTTGTTTGTCTGTCTGAAACCAAGCCTCCAGCCACACTGTTGTCACGTCATAAAACTGATTTATTTCTAACAGTCTTGAAGTCACAGACAGAAGACATCAGAGAATGTATTTTGTTTTTTATTTTGGAGGACTTGTATGGACATTCATGCTTCCCAGAGGATGAACCCTGTTGAGTTTTCAGCTCCACCGTCTTCAAGCTTTCACTTGTTGACAGTTTTTTATTTCAAACCCATGAAACCTGAAAACGGCAGCGTGGGAAAAAGGCTGAGAGCAGAAATGTTGCTTCACAAAGAGGAGGAGGAGGATGAGAGGAGGAGGAGGAGGAGGAGGGAAACACTGGGAGGATCATGTGACCGTTGTTTTACACTCTGCACGACTCAGTGGGGAGGAGAGGAGCGCTGCTGCTCCTACATGAAGCACATGAAGGTTCACACAGACTGAAACACATGAGGATCACCAGGACCTGGATCTGGATCTGGATCAGATGGATCAGATGGATCAGAGGACCAGCAGCAGCCTTCACCTGTCCACCACAGTCCGGGAGGGGATGGTGAAGTCTGGTAAGAACCAGAGGAGGACTGACTGATCCTGGATCCTCCTGAAGCTTTTTCTTAACTTACGCTGATTCATTATTTTCCTGCTGGGTGTGTGCCGCACTATTCTGCGTGGAGTTATTGTGTTGTGTTTATGGATTTTGTGAGATATTTAGTTTCATTCTTCTAAAAATGATCCTTCCGCTCTGTTAATCAATGAGTTCTGTTTTCTGTCCAAATACTTTCCTAATAACTGCAGAATATGAAACAAGTCATTTTAACTTGTTGTGTTTCACTGTTTTATAAGCTGTTTATAATTTGTGTTATTTTCTTTTTTTGTTTGTCTGCATGTCAGAGTTTTATGTTGAATTGAATCTGTGTTTGGTGAATATGTAGAAGACAAACTAAAATCTCCACCTTAAATAAGATTATTAATGCAAATCAAGTTGTTTTACTGTTATTTTGGAACTGGAATAATTTATTTAGGAATGAATTAATTGTCAACATAGTTAGTAATAAATGAAGATGGAGATTATCTGCAGTTTTAAGAAGTCATATATGGTTCATATACCTCAGAAACTTTATTATTATTTTATGATAATTGCATTAAAGAACATGATTTATTATTTTAGGACTTGAAAGTAAAAGTGTTAATATAAGAGTGTAAAAATACACTACAAGTTAATTTCCTGCATTCAAAAACTATTACTACCTACAAACTACAGAAGTGATTTTATGTCAAGGTGGAGGTCATTTTAACTTGTCCTTGTGCCGTTGGGTAGTTTAATGAACAACAATGCCACATATTTTATGATCTTTTTATTGGTTTTGTGTGTCAATGTTACAATTAATAACCATAGCTATATCTGTAAAAGTACAATATTTAAATGTTATTTTTTATAGTAGCATGAAATGGAAATATTCACGACTTGAGTAATACTTACTTTCCACCACTGGCAGTGGTATCAGGATATTTTGAGTTTATAATTTACATTTTATGAATAATTCAACTCTTGAGTCATGTGTTGGAGAGCAGCGTGGTGCTAACTGCTCATAAAACAGTGTGAGGTCGGTTATGGACGAGGGGAGCGTAGGATGAAGATGAAGTCACTGTTGGTAGAGAAATTGGATTTGAGTGGGAGTTTAGATCAACTTACTATGCTGAGATTGTTACGTAATAAACAAAATCTCTTCTCATCAGAAGAATTAAAGGAAAGTGGAGTCATGCAGACTTGGTGTTTTAGTTCTAGTTTGGTTCAACATTCTCTGGTGTTTTAGATCGGGTTCACACCTAAAGGTCCGGTTCCTGAACCGAACCAATACGAGGATGATACATCGTTTAAATTTTCCAACTGGTCCGGTTTGCGTTCACAAAGGCAAACCTCAAACGGTCCAGAAATTGTAAACAAAACTCACAAAGTGGAAAAGTCATTCAATAGAGACAAAAAGTCACTCATAATTTTTAGCTGGACATCGTAGATCATGGAGCACCGTCAGGTTCTGTTCATGTCGGTGTTGATCTGGAGCGCATATCAGCAGACTTTAGTGGACCTGCATATGAACGTCTCGTAAGACAGCGGGTATTAAACAATGTATTAATGCAGGAAGAAGCTCTGTCATCAGACGGTCTTTTCTGCAAAGCGTTGTGTATTTTGATGTACTGTTGACATTGTTGTTGAAATTGAAATAATGTATCATCTTCGCAGTGGTTAGATTAAGGAACTGGACCTTTAGGTGTGAACCCGGCCTTAGTCCTGGTTTGGTCCAATATTCTCTGGAGTTTTAGTGCTCGTTTGGTCCAATATTCTCTGGTGTTTTAGTCCTGTTTGGTCCAATATTCTCTGGTGTTTTAGTCCTGTTTGGTCCAATATTCTCTGGTGTTTTAGTCCTGTTTGGTCCAATATTCTCCGGTGTTTTAGTCCTGTTTGGTCCAATATTCTCCGGTGTTTTAGTCCTGGTTTGGTCAAATAGTGTCCGGTGTTTTAGTGCTGGTTTGGTCCAATATTCTCTAGTGTTTTAGTCCTGTTTTTGGTTCAATATTCTCTGGTGTTTTAGTCCTGTTTAGTCCAATATTCTCTGGTGTTTTAGTCCTGTTTTTGGTTCAATATTATCTGTAATTTAGTGCGGTTTCTCAAGCCAAAATTTACTCCATTTTATTCTAACTGGTGCGGTTCATTCTCTGGTGTTTTCGTTCTGGTTTGGTCCAATATTTTCTGGTGTTTTAGTCCTGGTTTGAGCAAACAGAGCTTTTTAGCTGTTTTTTTAAATGGTAAAGCAGGATTGTTTTTCTAGGAGCTGATCAATAGCTGCAAAGTTCAGACTAGTTTGTCTTTTGCAACACTATGTGACCTGAGTGTTTATGTAAGAGAAAGGCAGACTTCAACCTTCTGTTTGAGCAGTTATCACTTCTGTTTGTGTGATTAATTGACAAATCTGTTTACAAAATCTGTAAAATGTCAAAACAATCGCCAGTGACTGAAATGTTTATTCAGTCTGAACACAAAGAGAAATGGAAATATTTTTTAGATTTTGGTTTAATTTAAATTTAAACATGTAAATATTTTACATTTTCTCAGATTTTGTTGCAGTGACTATTATTATTATCTGTGTTATTGTTGACCATAGAGTCCAACCAGAATGTTGAATCAAATTTAGAAATGTAAAGAACTGTTTTTAGTAGATTAGATATATAGCTTATCAAATCAGAAGCTGCAGGATGAGTTTCACCTTTACAGACGACACAACTCATCTCACGCTTTTTGGTTTAAGATGCTTTGAGCACTTTGCAGCAGCAGGTTTGATCTGATTTAGTAACTTCAGTATGATTCTTTTCTCAGGATGAATGAATTAATGAGAAAATACATTATGTTCTGATATTACTGTGAAACATGATCACATTTCCTCCTGGCAGAGGTGGAGTCAGACAGTCTTCCTCTCACAGAGGTATCACAGCTTCTAGTTGTAACCAGATAACAGGCACTCACAGAGACGTCGATAAACTACAGAGAGGGTTTAGTTTGCACGTCCTGTCTCAGATCAATATGAAACCACAGAATATCTCAAAGTCCGTCCACACTTCCTGCATCGGTCCTCTGATTCAACTCTCCTGTTGAATCATCACAACTCTGAAACTCTGAGATTAAATCAAGTTAAAAGTCACAGACTGAGTCCAGATCAGCTGTAGGAGAGAAGACAACTTCAAGTCCCAGAAGGCATTGCTGTATGATCATCCAATCAGAGACTTTCTCAAATCTCTGCTGTGCTACATTCACAGAGTGAAATGTCAGTGTTGTAAATGTGGAAATGTGGAGGAGCAGCAGCAGCTCAGTCGTAAAGCTCAACACAAAGATCAGAAATGTTTTTAGCCTCCAGGTTCATGAATATCTGTCAATTTGTGAGTTCCATGCTCATGCTTTGGTCACAATAATGGTGTTTCTTTTGATACTTAAAGGTGCTAAATGCGAGATTGGGAGCATTTCTATTGCTTCTGCAAGGCTCTCAATGTGGCGACGGCCGAGCCAGAGCATGGATGTATAAAGAGAACTGGATACAGCTTTGGAGGCGGGGCCCCAGTCATTCCTATGAGAGTTGCTCATTGGCGCATGAAGCCTAAATGGCCTGACTTCCTTCTTGGCGGAGTAGCGTCCAAGATGATTGGCGGAGTAGCGTCCGCTCGGTCACATGACTTGGTCACGGGGTCCCAAAGTCACGCCGTTGTCAGGGCTTGCGCTCCAGCCTCGGTCTGGGTCTCACTCACATGAACGGAGGAAGGGAAATAACTCTGGATTTGGCTATTAGTGCATTTTACAACTTTAAAAACTATTTTTTTTAAATAAAGGCTATTAGAGTGTTCGTACTGGGGAGTTGATTCACCTCAAAATAAATTATCTGCTGAGTTACAGACGTCTCTTTCCCAATGTAAGTCTATGGGAAAAAGTATTTTTGGGCCCAATGCGTCACGTGACTGAGACGGAAAGTTGCAGTACTGCCGTTTGGCCACTGCGAAAGTTGGGATCGACGACTGACGCACTTCCTGGGGGCTTGAGCCAGAGGCCCTCGGCTAACAGTGCTAACAGCGCTAACAATGAAAACAGCATTAACAGTGCTGACAGAGTTAACAGTGTTTACCTGAAGGGGGAACCAGAGGATGGGTGCTGCGCTTCTGCGACAACTGCGCAATTTTCTCAAGTTGCAAGTTACCGGTTGCATGCTGCAGATTTGGTGAAACAGGCTGTGAAAGCGCATCGAAGAAGGTTTTCTTTCCACAGTTGGGAGGGAGGGGGAGAGGGGGGTCCACGTCAACACGTTAACACGCCATCAATCTAGGACCTTTAAACCAGCCATCCTGCAACATCAGTGTCAGCCCTCACTGATGCTCTGGAGTCTGAACAAATCTGTGCACCAGCTTCAACATCTGGAGGAAAGTGTGAAACCAGAAGAGCGTAGGCTGTTCCAGCAGCTGTCCACATCCATGCAGGCGTGTGCCGCATCCAGTGCTCATTTCATTTTTGTGAAATATGAAGCAGCAGTGGACGTTGGTCTCTGGTTGCACTTGAGAAAGAGGTCATTGTGTGAAGTGAACTGTATGACATCTGATCTCTGTCTCCCAGAATATCTGAGGACTCGGATCAAATGCCTGTTAATCTGTCCTTTCTTCTGGCAGACAAACAGGGACGATGGACAGACAGAGACGGGAACACTATGATACAGACTAAAGCCTGAAAACATGGACGCCTGTGTTCACAAACACACAGCTTCCTTCTGACAAACATGACAACAAATCCCTGCTAGCGTCCCCTACAGGCCGCAGTATTTATTACATGAACACACATCCTGATGTTTTACTGCAGATGTAAGGTTTGTCCTGAGGGGGCGCTGTAGGGAAAATCATCGACTCAATAAACGGTTCATCCTCTGCAGAGCAAATCAAGTAAAGTTAAATCAACTTTTAATCCATTTAATCTGAGCGTCCTTGTGATTGTGTCCTCAGCCTCAGCGTATGCAGACCTACAGCAGCACCGGTCTGGGGGCGTCCACAGGAAACCGTCCCCGGTATCCAGCTACGTCCCGCAGCCTGACTATTTAGAGGGAGACGAAGACGACGACCTCATCAAACCCAAGAAACTGGTGAATCCTGTCAAAGCTTCAAAGAGTCACCAAGAGCTTCACCGAGAGCTGATGAGCAGCTGCAAACGGTACCAGTGTGTGTGTGTGCGTGTTTGTTTACATATACATGTGAGGACGGTGCTGGGAAGTGGGGACATTTTAGAATGTGAGGACATTTATGGAAAATAAGGCCATTTTTGGGAAGTGGGGACATTAAGACAGTAAGAACATTTTTTAATAAATGAGGGCATTTCCGAGATGTACAACATTTCTGGAAGCGAGGGCATTTTGAAAAATGAGCATAGTTGTTTAGGAATTGAGGAAGTCTTTGGACATTTGTGTAAACTGTGGTAATTTTTTGGAAAGTTTATTCTTGGAAAGTTAGGCTGCTATTCTTAACGTGAGGACCTTTTTTAAAAAGAAATGCTAGGACATTGTGGAATGTGAGGACATTTGTTTGGAAGTGAGGGCATACAGGAAGCGAGGACATTCAGAGAAGTGGGGACATTTTGGAATGGGAGAGCATATATTTAGAAATTGAGGATATATTTTGGATTTTTGGACAGTGAGAGCATTTTAGGAAAATGAGGACCATTTTTGAGAGTATGACATTTTAGAACATGTGGACATTTGTGGAAAGTTGGACAACTGAAACTGAGGACATTTGTTTTTAGTGCCAGGACATTGTGGAATGTGAGGACATACTGTATGTTTAGAAATTGAGAGTATTTTTGGAGGAAGTAAAGGATTTTTTTTAGAAAGTGGGAACATTTATGGACAAACTCTCTGCCTCATACTGTCACTTAAGTTCACAGTTTTCTAAATCACAAGAGCATTAAATATATTCTCTTACTACCTGCTGCTGAGTCACTTTAAAGCTCTCAGCGAAGGAACAGATTATTGGTCCAGATTATTGAGGGTTGATGACTTTAATCTCTTGATGCATCGTCTGAAGAAAATATGTTGCAAGTACTTGAGTATCAGTACTTGCAGGGCATCTCTCTCTAGTCTGCCTGTCTTGCTAACCAAGAGCTGGGTGGTGCATCTCTTGCTCTGTCTGTGTCTTGCTTGCCTGCTAGCCACTTCCAGGGCTGTGTTCTTTGACTTTGCGCCTGACAATAGTGAGAGTGAAATACAACAATTTATTCACTAACAAAGACCACGGCAATAATGGTATGGGTTTGGAATAGTCTATTACATATTGAAGATAGAGGGGAGCAATGATGATGTAGGAGGAATGGGTTAGGGAGGAGGATGAGGCTCGAGGAATGAGGGATGAAGGGTTGCGGCGGGGGGGATGAGGAAAAGGGGGGTCGTGGAAGGATGGATGGAGGAGAGCGACGATGGACCCGTGTCAGCTCGAGATAGAGGAAACCGGGGGAGTCTAAACTTCTTGAGCTCTGATTTTCACAGAGCCTCCAATGGTTTCTGTAATCAAACAAGAGAGAAAGAAGGGTAAGAGAAAAGAAAAAAGGCTGGGGGTAGAAAAGTGAGTCGAAAGGAAGTGAACGGATCAGGTGTGCTTAAATACTATTGCTGCGGAAATGGGATGTGTTTGTGGTGTGGCAGCTCAGAAAAGATAACCGCGCGTGAATATGCGTTCATATGCGTTCATATGCACGTGCACAGTGAAATGAAACTCCAGCAGCAACACATGAGAGTACCAGTCCAGACAATATATGGGCATGATGGCTCTCCTCATAGGCACACATCATTTTAAAACAAGACAATGATTATCTGGTCTCTCAGTCAATGTTTAGTCACAACTCTGGACTAATGCAAGATGGAAAGCAATGGACTGACTATTGATGAAATATGGAATTTAAATGTTGATTAGCTTGGCATACTGGGCAGTACACACAGAAATAGGCATTAACGTAACATAATGTCAATTCATATTTGATCAGCGCTGCCTAGTTTGACCGTTTGGTCGGAGTTCGCGAGTGATTGACAACCGGCTCTCATCGACAGCAGATTGACAGCAGACCTCCGATCAGCTCTTACTGCTTCTTTTCCTCCGGTCTGTGTAATCTTGCAGAGCACCGGAGGACAACGGAGGACCCAGAGGAACAGGATTTTTGTTTCAGATTACGTGTTTCATGTACTACTGTCAGGATATAGCGACCGTTTTATAAAAATAACTTCTTTTAATCATATTTGCTCCAATCTTGCCTACTACAGCTTTAAGACAATTGCTCAGGACAAAATGGACATCTGCAGGGTATTCTCAAACCTATGGCACCTCCCATAAACGCAGTTTGAACTTTATGGTTGGGGGTTTACAAAGAAGAATCTAGAGGGGATATGATGTGTACAACGCAGAGAGGTCTAATGTATTTGTTAGTTCATTTTTACATTTGGACTGCTGTGATATTTGGCACTTTGCGTTATATAAATAAAATGAACCAGCAGCCTGATGACAGTAAATTCAATTGAAACACTTGTTTATTTGTACAACCATTTAGGGAATATCAGGTGTTTTGACCATCTCGCTTTTCTCCAAGTATCCTGTAATGTCCTTTAACTCATGCCATCTACGCCTACATGACAAAATCATGTTTTACCTCAAACATTGTTCCCATAACTAGCTGCACCCAGCGTCTTCGCTCCGAGCCTCCCACTGTTTTTTGTGCTGCCGCTGTTAGCGCCTCTAGTTAAAAATCTCTGAGCTTTTCAGAAAGGCTGGTGTCGTGGATGAAGCGCTCCCCAGCGCCCAGCCAGCGTTTTCTGGCAGAGACAAACGCTATTGACAGAAGCAGCGTTGCACGCCGTGCAGATGGACCGGCTGAGCTTGTAGCCTCTAGGTTACAAGAGGAAGCTCCCCAGCCCTGCTCCCTCAGTCTCACTTCATCCACACTATGAGAATTAGATTTTTTCCTCAGTCAGAAAGATTCGGGCCGAGACAAAAAACTTTCCCGGCTAAAGCCCCAGAAGCCCGATGCTGACGACGCCACTGGCAGGGAGGATTGTAGTGGGAGCACTGGGGTGTCAGGTGTGACTGTGTGGCAAAGACAAACGGTTTACACGGCTCACGGCTCAGGTAGGAGGGCTCCTTAGCAGAGTTTTGCTAAATAAGGCCATTTTTCACAAGTGGGACCATTTGTAGGAAGTGAGGACAATTCTTAGAAAGAGAAGACAATTTTGTCAGTAAGAACATTTTTTTGAAAATGAGGACTATTTCCAAGAGGTACAACATTTCTGAAAGTGGGGACATTTTGGAACATGAGGACATTTGATTAGGAATTGAGGATATTTTATGATATTTATGGAAAGTGGGGACTGTTTTAGGGATTTTTTTATGAGAAACTGAGGACATTTTTGGAAAATTAGGCTACTATTCTTAAAGTGAGAACCTTTTTTAAAAAATGCCACGACATTTTGGAATGTGAGGAAATTTTTTGGAAGTGAGGACATTCAGAGAAGTGGGGATGTTTTGGAAAGTGGGACATTTTTAGTCAGTTGGGATATTTTTCTAGAAACTGAGGACATTTTGTTTGTACTGACATGCTGTATGTTTATAAATTGAGGGTACTACAGAATTTAGCTCATGGCCCCAGGGAGGACAGGGACGTCTCTGCTCAACATCAGCTGACTGACACAAGCCGACCAATCAAAGAGCAGTATTTTCTTTAATTACACGGAGAGAATCAGACTTCCTGCCATCCTCTCGGCGTCTGTCTCCAACCATCCTGCTCAGATGGTGTGAAGTTTCTGAAGACATGAGCAGACGCTGCTAAGCAACAGCCTCCCACCTCACAGGCCTGCAGCCGAGGACGCTGGGAAAGTTTTCACCTCCACACAGTCGCTCATTCACACTCAGAGCTGTAACACTGCGGGCAAGGCAAGGTCGGCTTTTTCTCTTCAGTTTTATCATTCAGGAGGAAAAGAGAAGCTGGAGGAGGCCCAGAGACACACAAACAAAACACACTCATCAACATCATCAGCTGGAACACGAATCAACTGAAACTCACAACTTAGATAAAGATAAAGACAAGATAAAAGATAAACAGAGCTGGTAGGCGGACATCGAAACAGTGATGAGGAAAACGCTGATGAAATGCTGATGATGCAGCAGATAAAACTGACACAAAGAACACAATGATAATAAGTAAAAACAACATGTCTTTGTGTGAATTTATCACATCACATGTTATTTTATCATATCACATGTTTGTGACACGCAAAATTATATGTACACACACACACACACACATACACACAGACACACGCACACACACACACACACACACACACACACACACACACACGCACACACAATGTGTGTGGAGAAACACATAATATGATGTTTTTGTTCAGTTTTATTAGTAGTTATAACAGACTGCCCTCTGCTGGAGGAAACACAGAAACACATATACAGTTATATATTATAAGTGTATAAACTTATAACAAACTATATATATATATATATATATATATATATATATATATATATATATTAGTTAATTTTATTTATACTGTAGTTTAAATAAAGTTTTTACATGTAAATATCACAAATATAAATAATATAAATCTTAGCACGCTGTGTATACAGTGTACAGTATCTACTGTCATATTTATCTCATATATATAAAGCAACCTGTTACAATAATCCTAATTCCTTATTTATTCCAGCATCCTTTGCACTCTGCACCATTGCACTACTGTCTTATTGTTTACAAAAGTTATTGTTGTTTTTATATACAGTGTATATATATTAGAGATGTTAATTCATTAAAATATTTCATCATGATTAATTGCATTATGTCCATAGTTAATTTTGATAAATCGCAAATTAATCGCACATTTTCTTTCTGTTCAAAATGTACCTTAAATTAAGATTTGTCAAGTAATAGTCAAGTAAATATGCTGCTTTATGTGTAAATGTATGTATTTATTTTGGGAAATCAACTAACAACACAAAACATGACAAATATTGTCCGGAAACCCCCACAGGTACTGCATTTAGCATAAAAAATATGCTCTAATCATAACATGGCAAACTGCAGCCCAACAGGCAACAACAGCTGTCAGTGTGCTGACTTGACTATGACTTGCCCCAAACTGCATGTGATTATCATAAAGTGGGCATGTCTGTAAAGGGGAGACTCGTGGGTACCCATAGAACCCATTTTCATTCAAATATCTGGAAGTCAGAGGTCAAGGGACCCCTTTGAATATCGCCATGCCAGTTTTTCCTCACCAAAATTTAGCGCAAGTTTGGAGCCTTATTTAACCTCCTTCACGACAAGCTAGTATGACAGTGTATGTCAGTAGATCAGTTAAAGGTCACCTATTATGCAAAATGCACTTTTCCATGTCTTTTAAACATCAATATCTGTCCCCAGTGTGTCTACAGGCCACCATAGTATCATAAAAGACCATCCTCTCTCTTTTTCTCCTCCTCCGTTTGTCCGGAAATGGGTGCAGAAAAAAAAATCGCTTTTTTTCCTTCTCTTCTGACGTCATTAGAGAAATGCAAGCCATGTAAGGGTTTCCTGGTCGAACCAGAGAGAACCTTCAGTAGCTGACCCCGCCCCACAGCGCGTCACTGTCTCTCCTCCTCAACCTAACTTGAGCAAAGTCTGCAAGAACCAGCAGAACAGGCTTCATGTACTCCCATCATCTAGATATAACATGTTCTTTCACAAAGGCTTTATGTAATTACACTGTTTAAACAGATGATATTTATATATTATATATATTTGATGTCATGCATGTAGCAGAGTACAGGTAGTAAATAGTGACTTGTAAGCAACACAACACATTTCTGTTTCACAGTCAAACTTTATTTGAGTAGACAGATGACAATATTAATTATTCACAGCATTTGTAATCATCTCACCTGTTAGTTAGTTATGTTAACATGGTACAGGAGAAAGTCTTCAGCTCTGGTAAACTATGGTAAGCTAAGCTCCGGTGGTCTGTAGTCATGGTAACACAGAGACAGCTACTACTGTAAATAATATACCATTACTCTGATCTTCCATACATTTATCTTTTAGCAGAAATAATGAACTGACTACTGTTTCACATCTTCTATTTTCCACCCTGATGGTCGCTGTGTTTACACACTGTGTCATAGCGGTAGCATGTAGCTAATCCGTTAGCATTTAGCTACATGCTAACGGGTTAGCTTTGTATCTCCATGTAAACAGAGCCATCTGCCCACAGCTATCTGCTCTCCTCTGGGATGATTCTGTCGGTCATTTCTCACAGATGGATCTGTAAAGACAGACGTAAAACAGAGTGTATGTTTACGGTTTACAGAGTTGATGCATGAGGTAAACACTGAGTTAACTAACAGAGATATAAATAGTATTATTTACCTGAGAGAAACCGTCAGGAAAACCTGGAATCTGGACCGCAGATGTTCATCATGTGTCGCCGATTTCTGATCAGATTCCTCCGGTAACGTGCGCTGGGTGAAGTTTCTGGTTTATAAACTTTAAAGTGGTTTATAAACTTTATTCTAGCTCCCCTCTCTCCACTCCTCTCTCCAGAGCTTCTCCGGGAGGGAGGGGGAGGGTGACGCTGTTGTTGTTGAGGAAGTTTGCTCTGATTGGTCAGCGTTTTCTGTCAATCAGAGTGGGAGGAGACAGGCTGTGAATCAATGGTTTTCAGACAGAGGCTGAATTAGGCTCTGAGGCAGGGAGACTCAGGCTGCAGTATGAGAAGAATAAAGGTTTTTTTGAACATTGCAGCATGTAAACATGTTCTAGTGCAACATTAAAATACATCTATGAACCTGGAAATGAGCATAATATGTGACCTTTAACAGATAGATGTCAGAACAGAGTTTAGAAACAGACTTTGTGCACCACCGAGGTTTATAATGTTACTCTCAGTATGAATCAGTCACTATTCTTCACATGTTCGTGTACGTTTGTGTTGTGTGTTTATGGAACTATTGCCTGATATATAATTATCAGAGTTTTTAAACATTAAATATATTACACTCAGGTTGTATTATAAAATATATAAGTATAATATGTTGTTGTGTGTACGTGTTCAGAGGCAGCGGGGTGAGTGTGGAGATGAAGCCGGAGCTGCAGAGAGTTCTGGAGTCGAGGAAAAGAGATCAGCTGATCAAACAGAGGAAACGGGAAGAAGAAGCTCGCAGGAAGATTTCTCCTCTGGAGGCCGAACTGCTCAAGAGACACCAGAAACTGGACGAGGTAACACACACGCACACACACACACACACACACACACAACATAACAACTGGGCCCCGCTTCAGAAAGCAGGTTTAACAAACTCTGAGTTTAAGCCTGAACTCTGAGTTAACTAATCTTGAGGTTCCAGAGCAGCTGATCAGAGTCAGTTCAATAAACTCTGAGTAGGTTGAACCTGAACATTAACAAGCCATCATCAATAGAGTTCTGATACTACGATTCACCATGGCAACAGGTAAATATGAGGCAGAGCCTCCGCTAATGGATGATAAAGTGGTGGTATCTGACTGTGTATTAGGCTCCAGCCTACATTATATTTGTTCAACTTTAATCTGATGGGGAAAAACACTGAGGCCAGCAACTAAAGATGAACAATATAGTTGAAGATTAAAACAAATATATATATAGATCAAAGACATATACCTCTTTCACACCGATGACCAGGGTTATCTGACCCTTGTTCAACCCTTCCTTTGTCAATTCAGTCCTGAACGTTTTGTCTCTTGGTGTCCTCAACGTTTCGTCTCTTGGTGTCGTCCTGAACGCTTTGTCTCTTGGTGTTGTCCTGAACGTTTTGTGCCTTGGTGTTGTCCTGAACGTTTTGTCTCTTGGTGTTGTCCTGAACGTTTTGTGTCTTGGTGTCGTCCTCAACGTTTTGTCTCTTGGTGTCGTCCTGAACGTTTTGTGTCTTGGTGTCGTCCTCAACGTTTTGTCTCTTGATGTCATCCTGAACGTTTTGTGTCTTGGTGTCGTCCTCAACGTTTTGTCTCCTGGTGTCGTCCTGAACGTTTTGTGTCTTGGTGTCGTCCTCAACGTTTTGTCTCTTGGTGTTGTCCTTAACGTTTTGTGTCTTGATGTCGTCCTGAACGTTTTGTGTCTTGGTGTCGTCCTCAACGTTTTGTCTCCTGGTGTCGTCCTGAACGTTTTGTGTCTTGGTGTCGTCCTGAGCGTTTTGTCTCTTGGTGTTGTCCTGAACGTTTCGTCTCTTGGTGTTGTACTGAATGTTTTGTCTCTTGGTGTTGTCCTGAACGTTTCGTCTCTTGGTGTTGTCCTGAACGTTTTGTCTCTTGGTGTTGTCCTGAACGTTTTGTCTCTTGGTGTCGTCCTGAGCGTTTTGTCTCTTGGTGTTGTCCTGAACGTTTTGTCTCTTGGTGTTGTCCTGAACGTTTCGTCTCTTGGTGTTGTACTGAATGTTTTGTCTCTTGGTGTTGTCCTGAACGTTTTGTCTCTTGGTGTTGTCCTGAACGTTTTGTCTCTTGGTGTTGTCCTGAACGTTTTGTCTCTTGGTGTCGTCCTGAGCGTTTTGTCTCTTGGTGTTGTCCTGAACGTTTCGTCTCTTGGTGTTGTACTGAATGTTTTGTCTCTTGGTGTTGTCCTGAACATTTCGTCTCTTGGTGTTGTACTGAATGTTTTGTCTCTTGGTGTTGTCCTGAACATTTCGTCTCTTGGTGTTGTACTGAACGTTTTGTCTCTTGGTATTGCAGTTGGACAAACAGCAGGAGAAGGAGCAGGAGGAAAACCTGAAAGCTCCGGAGTTCGTCAAAGTGAAGGAAAATCTGAGACGGACGTCATTTACAAGTAAAGAGGAGAAGGAAGTGTAGAGACATCTGCTGTCCTGCAGGAGACGGTGAACTGAGAAAGAGACTGTCCACATGTTTACTGGGCAATCTAAGGAAACTTTGAGGAAACTCTGAGGACGCAAACTTACTGAGGACACTCTGAGGACCCAAACATACTGAGGACACTCTGAGGACACTCTGAGGATGCAAACATACTGAGGACACTCTGAGGACACAAACACACTGATGACACTCTGAGGACACTCTTGGGACAGACTGAAGACAATCTGAGGACACAAACATACTGAGGACACTCTTGGGACACATTGAGCACAATCTGAGGACACAGACATACTGAGGACAGTCTGAGGACACCAACATACTGAGGACAATCTGAGGACACAAACATACTGAGGACACTCTGAGGACGCAAACACACTGAGGACACTCTGAAGACACTCTGAGGACACTCTTGGGACAGACTGAGGACAATCTGGGGACACAAACATACTGAGGACACTCTCGGCACACACTGAGGACAATCTGAGGACACAAACATACTGAGGACACTCTCGGGACACACTGAGGACAATCTGAGGACACAAACATACTGAGGACACTCTCGGGACAGACTGAGGACAATCTGGGGACACAAACATACTGAGGACACTCGGCACACACTGAGGACAATCTGAGGACACAAACATACTGAGGACACGCTGAGGACACAAACACTGCAAGGATACTCTGATGACACTCTGAAGACATACACAATGAGGACACTACGGGGACACACTGAGGACACACTGAGGACACTCTGGGGATACACACACTCTGAGGACACTTTGAGGACACACTGAAAACACGCTGTGGACACTCTGCGGATACTCTGCGGACACACTGAGGACACTCTGGGACACACTGAAGACACTCTGGGGACATTTTGAGGACACACTGAGGGCACTTTGGGACACACTAAGGACACTCTGGGAACACACTGTGCAGATGCTGGACAGAACAGCTGTGATGTCTCTCAGGAGACTCAAGAGGAGCAAGCAGCAGCTGATGAGAGTAAACACACCTGAGACAGTTAAAGCCTCAATGAAAGGAGTGTTTCACACGCGGTTCATTATGGGATGGATTACCTGACTCGTCACATCTGGTGGACGACTGCTGCCGGAACAGTCGGGGAACCGAACGACAACTTTCTACTAAGATTTGATTTATCCGTTACTGTTTCCTGACGGGTTACAGAAATGTGTTGCTTTCAACAAAGAAAAAAAAACGGGAAACATTTTCTCATAGTTACGAGAAAATATCTCAAAATGATGAAATCTTTTTTTGCAATCGCAACATGTTAAGTCATAATTATGATATACAGAAGTCATAATTACAAGATTCCTATCTCGAAATTCTAGGATACAAGATTTTCTTGTTATTATGAGATGATAATTATGTCTAATTTCAAGAAAAGTTTTAATTAATACAAGATTCACGTCTTGTATAATTAGAGATTGAGGCTTTTTTCTTGTAATAACTTCAAAATGCTAATTATGTGCGAAATTACGTAAATGTTGTCTTGTGATTATGAAATGCAGACAGATCTCAGAATTACAGGATCCATATCAGAAGTTTTTTTTTTCAATTACGACATGCCAAGCTATAATTAATACGCAATGCTGAAAAAAAAAAGATTTAATCATGGAAGTAATTAAAAATAAAAAGACTGTTATTATTGGTTAGAGTAACTGACATTATCGAATTTATGGACCAGATTGTTTTCATAAAAGAAAAGAAATAATGATTTCAAACATTTTCTTGTGACTTGGCATTTCATCCTTACAAGATACATGTAGTTATGGAAAATTACGTGTAATTATCAGCTCTTCTTATTATGAATAATTATCACATGCGTAGATACTTGACGAAAAATGATCTCATCAATACGAGATGCTAACTCATGATTATCAGACATGGAGGTTGTAATTATGAAAAAAGGTATTATATATCAGAATTACAAGAAACATTAGTTTAATTAAATACTAAATAATAATACTTATAGGATATAGAAGTCAAAATTACAAGAAAAGATCATTACGTGATTTGTATCTTTTTTTTTTTCTGTCTTGTAATACAAATTGCTTAGTCATAATGATATGATATGGAAGCAGTAATTATGAAATATTTATCATTATTACAACTTCCATATTCTACAATTATGAACAGCTATATATATTTTACAATATAATAATATGACGTACAGAATTAATCTGTAGAATTTATATCATAATTATGAGATTCGTATTCCGTTCTTGATCACCAGATGAAAAGTCAAAGGTCTCACAATTATACGATTGGTATGTCGTATCTAGGTTGGTTATTTTATGTTTCTGGACAGATGTGCATCGCATTCACCAAAGAAAAGAAATAACATTTACATTATGACTGATCTCGTGTTTTCTAATTACAGTAATTCTTCTATCGTGTAATTACGAGAATGTATTATAAAATGCTGCTTCATTTGAATGGTCAGGAATGAGGCACGATTTGAAATGTGCTCGGAGATAATGGAGGCTGGACTTGGACATGATCGCCTCCCGCGTGTCAAACCCTTTAATGACAAAGAAAACATCTGTTACAACAAACTGTACTTGTGCCTAAACCTCATCTGTGTGTCTGTGGATGTGAGAGATTCTTCAGGATGAATACATCGGTCATGAATATGTCAAAATTGAGCTGCACTATGATGTATGAAAGGAAACTTATGTTTTATATCATTTGTCCGTTGTATCCTGTTCTAATCACGTTCATAATTATGATATACAGTACAGCGCTTATAATGGCGAGAAAATATCTTATACTGACGAGATTCACGTCAGGAGTTTGTCTTGTAATTACGAGATGTTAATTACATATAATTATTATGTACAGAAGTCAGAATTGTGAGAAAATCTCATAATTACGAGATATTTTTTCTTGTAATTACAACATGATAAATTTTACTCAAAGGGGCGGGTCCATCTGCGTTCTTTTCCGGTGTTTTCAAATGGACGGCCCACTCAGCCGTCAGCAAAACGCAGTGGATTGATTGAGACCTGGATTGATTTATACGTGTAAGAAGTAACAAACAGTCCCTTTAAGTACGTACATTCCCGCGTTCTGTAAGGTAAAATTACCGTTTTTGTGAATGTAGTCTGGTGGCTTTGAAGAGAGCGATATAACAGCTTCAGTTCCCCGTCAGGAAGGGCTGTGGACGGAGCAGCAGAAAAACGGACTTTAGACACCTAAAAAAATCAATATCAGTTTAAGTGTACGCTGTATTTTGAATATTTTCACCGCTTTACCTCGCCATAAAGCAGTCCTTTCTGACGGGGAAGTGAAGCCGTTATATCGCTGTCTCCAAAGCCACCAGACTCCATTCACAAAAACAGTAATTTTACCTCTCAGAACACGGGAGTTGCTGGTCTAACGCTGCATCGAACGGTTAGTTTGTTTGTGTTATTTTGTGATTTTCTGATCTGAACTAACATGGCATCCACAGCAGTACGTTGCTTAGCTTCCTGTCGGTACTCCTGTCTTCTCCAAACTGGGAGCACGTCGACCGCCATCTAAGTTACTGTGTGTAACATTAATACACTGACTATAAGGATGTATTTATACTGTACATGTTGGCGTCATCATGCAGAACCCTACATCAGGTCACGTGGGGAAAAGTTTTTAGACGGGCTTGAAGGGAAAATAGCATTTTGACACTAAAACATACATAGTTCGACCAGAATTCAAATGTTTGGATTTGAATACATAAGAAACACAACTGGGAAGCTACAGAATGATAGAAAGAAAAATAAGAATGGACCCGCCCTTTCAGATTTACGGAAGTTGTAATTACATGAAAAGATCTCATACTTACGACTTTCGTATCACGTTATTACAAGATACAGAACTTTTTTTCTTGTAATTATGAGATGCTAATTACATTTAATTCTGATATAAATTACAGTTACAAAATCCATACCTCAAGACATTTTACTTGTAATTGTGACATGATTACATTTAATCTAAGGATTACAAGAAAACATCTTATAATTAGATCTCTTGTTGTAATTATGAGATAATTACGGTACACAAATAATGACTTCAGCTGCACGATAACGTGAAAAAGTGTTTTATATATTTTTTTTGTTTTTAATTTTTTATTAAAGACATTGTGTCACCGTGACGTCCTCTCACAGGTCACATTGAAGCGTAACTGAAGCCTTACATTTGGACAGGGTTTTATTGTTGATAGTGAATTGTACAATCATTGAAATCATTTTCCATCTCTTGATTATAGAGCACTTTAGACTTTAACTGTATAAATGAAGATTAAAATTTAAAACAGACTTATTTTTATTTGTATTTTTGACTTATTGTATTTTTCTTTTTGTGGCTTTTAAAGCGATGATTATTCTGATTAACATGTTCAGATTCACAGCTGAATAAAAGTAGAAGCTGCAGCAGAAATGTGTTTGTTGACATGAAAACAATAAAGGACAATAATCCTGCTGGTTTGTTGCTTTATTATCCAGGAGACTCTTCAGGTATGAACACTATTCAGATTTTAGATTTAATATCTGCAATATCAGGAGCAAAGTTGTTATATTTGATCACTATTTATCTATCTATCTATATATATATCTATCTTGTCACAGTGTGTCACAACAACTTTAAAAAACTAGAATACCAATAACATCTGCTGTATGTAAAATATAGCATGTACTAAATACACCTACAGTAACTATAATGTGTATTGAGACAAATATAAAGTGAGGAGACAGGAAGTTGCAATAAACAATAAAATAATACAATAAAATTAATACATTTAAAACCTAAGCTGGTTAGAATACTTGATGTGAGGTTCAGATTCCTGTCAGCTATGTTGAAATGGAAAGTATTGAATCTTGAATTCTCAGTGTGTGTGACCTGGAGGCTTCAGGTTCAATACAGTACAGGACCCTGATCGGCTCTCATACTAGCTGTGATGTCATAGATCCTGCAGGTTCATCAAAACAAACTCTGCACACATATCATTCTGAAGTCGGCCTCGTCACAGTGAATCAACCGGAACACACAGTGGAGTTATACTGGAGGGGAGACACTGTGTCATCCTCTTCATGTTCAACATGTTCCCTCTTTAACTCTGATGTACACAACGACTGAAACATTTGTAATCTGCTGCCACAAATCTTGATTGGGTCCAGTCAGATGTCTGAGAGGACTACCAGTCCAGTCGGAAAGTATAGATAGCGGTGAACGCTGCATAGGGAGGAGGTCGGGGTGGATGGGTGGGTAAAAACACAGGAGTTTCGCCGAGGAGAACAGTGTTTGTGTCCCATGTGAAACCACAAGTTAAAGTTGAATTATTTGTTATGTGACTTCCGTACTTAAGTTACGCCACTTCTGGAGTAATTTTAACCCAAACCACCATCTTTTCCTAAACCTAACTAAGTAGTTTTGTTGCCTAACCCTAACCAAGTCGATCTTTTCCTAAACCTAACTAAGTAGTTTTGTTGCCTATTTCTAACCAAGACGATCTTTTCCTAAACCTAACTACGTAGTTTTGTTGCCTAAGCCTAACCAAGACGATCTTTTCCTAAACCTAACTATGTAGTTTTGTTGCCTAAGCCTAACCAAGTCGATCTTTTCCTAAACCTAACTATGTAGTTTTGATGCCTAAGCCTAACCAAGTTGATATATTCCTAAACCTAAGTAGTTTTGTTGCCGAAGCCTAACCAAGTTGATCTTTCCCCAAACCTAAGTCGTTTTGTTGCCTAAGCTTAGCCAGGTTCAACCAGACTGACAGTTGAAAGGGTAGAAAGAGACTGTTCTTATTCAACTGTTACAACAGTTGAATAAGAAAAGAAGAAATCAGCAGTCATTGGTGAAAGAAACTGGAAGCTGAGCATCAAAATGTGTGTAGATTTAAACAGGAACAGGTTCCTGTTTCAGTGTCAAGGTCACAATAATGCAGCCTAGAACAAGCTGGAATTAACAGCTGCAACGTGTTCTTGCATCTTCACAATAGAAATAGAAGGTTAGTCTAGCGTTAGCACTGTTGGAATACCATCTGAACATACTCTGGACTGATAAATCCCAGTTTAAACCTCTTCAATCTAACCCCTGAGTAGACTGCAGAGGGACTAACTCAATATTTAGAGCCCAGTTGACCCGTTGTGGTTCAATAATGATCAAGGGTCACTGACGCTTTTCTGGACTGGAAAACTAATTCAACATCCAAGTTCAACAGTATTCTCCCATCATGCAACACTGTGGGTACATCCACTAAATGTAAGTTTGAATCATTTAAATGTTTATAGCCAATAGCCTACGGTTTTACCTCTGTTAAAATAGTTGTTATTAAAGAAAAGAAGAAAAATATCAATATAACAGTTGATTACAAGCCTTTGAACTGTAGAGTATACCATAAAAACACCCTCAAATGTTATGTTTATGTATTTTGTCTCAGTTTGATGTTACAATAAATGGCCATTCTTCTTCTACAATAGTAATATGTTCAATGAGCCCAGAGCTCCTCTCTGTGATGAAGCTTTGATCCACCATGTGTCGCTGTTTCTCCTCATCCTCTCTGGACTGAGGCTCCATCAAGTCAGACACAATCAGTCTGAGTGGGACCGGAAGTTGATGACAACGGGACCCTGATCACCTGCCAAAACAAGAACAATCAATTCCTTCTTCTTCTTCTTCTTCTTCTTGTTTTTCTTCTTCTTCTTCTTCTTCTTCTTCTTCTTTTTTTACAGTTTTGCAGGTGTTGATGTGACATATCATGGTTTTCACTGTAGCCTATTGTATTTTGAAATGTGTTGTCCATTTGTTTTTATTCATCTTTAATTTGATTTATATTTAACTGATCAATCTTGAAATTAAAATATTAAATGTATCAACTTTAATTTGTACTTTAGTCTAATTCAGTTTAATGAACCTTCAATGATGATGCACACATACACTTAATTACCTACTGTATACTTCAGATCTGATATGTACATACACTATTTGCAACCCAAGATCCATACTGTTTTTTGGCATTGTATCTATTGTACATATTTTGTATTTGCACCTTATTGTTAATGTTTGTATTTGCACCTTATTGTTATTGTTAATGTTTGTAAATGCACTATTTCCTGCTATGTATTGCAACTGCTGCACAGCACTTTCCCTCAGGATAAATAAAGTCCTATCGTATCTTATCTTGTGATTTTGTTTAATGAAAGTTGTTAATGATGCACACTTACACTTAATTACTTACTGTATACTTCAGATCTGATATGTACATAAACGTCTATTTGCAACCCAGCAAGAGCCATATTGTTTTTTTAGCATTGCATCTGTTGTATATATTTTGTATTTTCACCTTATTGTTATTCTTTGTATTTTCACCTTATTGTTATTGTTAATGTTTGTATTTTCACCTTATTGTTATTGTTATTGTTTGTATTTGCACCTTATCTTATTGTTAATGTTTGTATTTGCACCTTATTGTTATTCTTTGTATTTTCACCTTATTGTTATTGTTAATGTTTGTATTTGCACCTTATCTTATTGTTAATGTTGTATTTACACCTTATCTTATTGTTAATGTTGTATTTGCACCTTATTGTTATTGTTAATGTTTGTATTTGCACCTTATTGTTATTGTTAATGTTTGTATTTGCACCTTATTGTTATTGTTAATGTTTGTATTTACACCTTATTGTTATTGTTAATGTTTGTATTTGCACCTTATCTTATTGTTAATGTTTGTATTTGCACCTTATTGTTATTGTTAATGTTGTATTTACACCTTATTGTTATTGTTAATGTTGTATTTACACCTTATCTTATTGTTAATGTTGTATTTGCACCTTATTGTTATTGTTAATGTTTGTATTTGCACCTTATTGTTATTGTTAATGTTTGTATTTGCACCTTATTGTTATTGTTAATGTTTGTATTTACACCTTATTGTTATTGTTAATGTTTGTATTTGCACCTTATCTTATTGTTAATGTTTGTATTTGCACCTTATTGTTATTGTTAATGTTGTATTTACACCTTATTGTTATTGTTAATGTTGTATTTGCACCTTATTGTTATTGTTAATGTTTGTATTTACACCTTATTGTTATTGTTAATGTTGTATTTGCACCTTATTGTTATTGTTAATGTTTGTATTTGCACCTTATTGTTATTGTTAATGTTTGTATTTACACCTTATTGTTATTGTTAATGTTTGTATTTGCACCTTATCTTATTGTTAATGTTTGTATTTGCACCTTATTGTTATTGTTAATGTTGTATTTACACCTTATCTTATTGTTAATGTTTGTATTTGCACCTTATTGTTATTGTTAATGTTTGTATTTGCACCTTATTGTTATTGTTAATGTTTGTATTTACACCTTATTGTTATTGTTAATGTTTGTATTTGCACCCTATTGTTATTGTTAATGTTTGTATTTACACCTTATTGTTATTGTTAATGTTTGTATTTGCACCTTATCTTATTGTTAATGTTTGTATTTTCACCTTATTGTTATTGTTAATGTTTGTATTTGCACCTTATTGTTATTGTTAATGTTTGTATTTGCACCTTATTGTTATTGTTAATGTTTGTATTTGCACCTTATTGTTATTGTTAATGTTTGTATTTGCACCTTATCTTATTGTTAATGTTTGTATTTGCACCTTATTGTTATTGTTAATGTTTGTATTTACACCTTATTGTTATTGTTAATGTTTGTATTTGCACCTTATCTTATTGTTAATGTTGTATTTGCACCTTATTGTTATTGTTAATGTTGTATTTGCACCTTATTGTTATTGTTAATGTTTGTATTTGCACCTTATCTTATTGTTAATGTTGTATTTGCACCTTATTGTTATTGTTAATGTTGTATTTGCACCTTATTGTTATTGTTAATGTTGTATTTGCACCTTATTGTTATTGTTAATGTTTGTATTTACACCTTATTGTTATTGTTAATGTTTGTATTTGCACCTTATCTTATTGTTAATGTTTGTATTTGCACCTTATTGTTATTGTTAATGTTGTATTTACACCTTATCTTATTGTTAATGTTTGTATTTGCACCTTATCTTATTGTTAATGTTGTATTTGCACCTTATTGTTATTGTTAATGTTGTATTTGCACCTTATTGTTATTGTTAATGTTGTATTTTCACCTTATTGTTATTGTTAATGTTGTATTTGCACCTTATTGTTATTGTTAATGTTTGTATTTACACCTTATTGTTATTGTTAATGTTTGTATTTGCACCTTATCTTATTGTTAATGTTTGTATTTGCACCTTATTGTTATTGTTAATGTTGTATTTACACCTTATCTTATTGTTAATGTTTGTATTTGCACCTTATTGTTATTGTTAATGTTTGTATTTGCACCTTATTGTTATTGTTAATGTTTGTATTTACACCTTATTGTTATTGTTAATGTTTGTATTTGCACCTTATTGTTATTGTTAATGTTTGTATTTACACCTTATTGTTATTGTTAATGTTTGTATTTGCACCTTATCTTATTGTTAATGTTTGTATTTTCACCTTATTGTTATTGTTAATGTTTGTATTTGCACCTTATCTTATTGTTAATGTTTGTATTTTCACCTTATTGTTATTGTTAATGTTTGTATTTGCACCTTATTGTTATTGTTAATGTTGTATTTGCACCTTATTGTTATTGTTAATGTTGTATTTACACCTTATCTTATTGTTAATGTTTGTATTTGCACCTTATTGTTATTGTTAATGTTTGTATTTACACCTTATTGTTATTGTTAATGTTTGTATTTGCACCTTATCTTATTGTTAATGTTTGTATTTACACCTTATTGTTATTGTTAATGTTTGTATTTGCACCTTATCTTATTGTTAATGTTTGTATTTGCACCTTATTGTTATTGTTAATGTTTGTATTTGCACCTTATCTTATTGTTAATGTTTTATTTGCACCTTATTGTTATTGTTAATGTTTGTATTTGCACTCTTTCCTGCTATGTATTGCAACTGCTGCACAGCACTTTCCCTCAGGATAAATCCTGAGTGTTGCTGGTGTGTGACGTGACGCTCCGCCGCTGGTCCGGCAGCTGCGGAGGAGAGAGGCTGACGCACAGCCGATCACCGGGAGAGACTCTGGAGAGAGACCGAGAGAGAGACCGGGGGTCTGTGGAGCAGCCGGAGCCTCGTACCGTCGTACCGCGGGCTGCATTGTTTAACCCGTCAACAGAGGCTGACACCGCGGAGCCGGGGATCCGGTGTTACCGTGTGAATGTGTGTATCACCGTCCGGCTGGAGCCTCTTACTCTGTGTGGATATAACAAACACTTACTAGCGGATCCTCCGCTGAAGAGGATCGATGTGATTTGTGGCAGAAAAGTGAACCACCGCTTTAAAATGGCAACCGCCGCCCGCTGCCGGCGCCCATAGCCCGACACTCAGGTAAGGTTTCCCCACCTGGAGGCGAAGCTAGCTACCGTGAGCCCACCTCGCTGTGATTACGACCTGATCTGACGCATTTCTCTCCGCGGAGGTGAAGTTGCAGTCTGTTCACTGGCTGTGGGACTCCTTTCTTTAGACAAGAAGGTCAAACCAAAGTCCATTCAAATAACGGACAATCAAAACAAACCCACTTTTTGGTGGACTTTGGTGTCTGTTCGAACATATCTGAGAGCATTTTGCATATCTTTATAGCCTAGAGGTAAATTCGGCGTATATATAATCCACTTAAATGTAGGTTGTTGTAATATATTTTAGTTATCCTTTTTCCAAGTGGTGCGGGCTGCTCGCCACCGCCCTCCGTGACAGGCTGCGGGTGGAAAAACCCCGGTAGGAACAGAGGTCGAAGCGATATTCAAGTAAAAGTGTTTATAAATAACTACAAGTTGATGTAATGGATGTGTCCTGATGTAAAATATAGTAACGTTGCTTTAATTATCGATGTGGCCGGTGTGGATGGTGGTCGGTAAATGAGGCCACGTTTAAAGTGGCAGATTTTTGAATGGAGTTTGGTTGGCTGCTCTCTCCATGGGACTGGGCTGTGTGTTGGTTGGAAGCGTTGCAGCAGGCAGCAGTCAGTCTGGAGGCTGCTGGCAGCTGCAGCAGCAGCAGCAGCTGTCACAGAGATGTTTGGACACATCTCCACTCATATATATATTTACTTTGTAGTTAATGACTTTTGTCACCTGTTTCTCTCCGAGTCTGCACAGTTTCTGTCTCCTATTTGACTCCTAAACTTTTACTTTCCCAACAAAAAAGTAAAAATAAGACATCACAGCCACACAAGCTAAACAGCAACAACACAGAGGCTAAACAGCAACAACACACAGGCTAAACAGCAACAACACAGAGGCTAAACAGCAACAACACACAGGCTAAACAGCAACAACACACAGGCTAAACAGCAACAACACACAGGCTAAACAGCAACAACACACAGGCTAAACAGCAACAACACACAGGCTAAACAGCAACAACACAGAGGCTAAACAGCAACAACACACAGGCTAAACAGCAACAACACAGAGGCTAACAATCAGCATTGACCTCTCATTGTCTATGACGTCATATACTCACCACAGAACATGTGGATTTTCTGCTGACTTCAGGTGTCATGGGACACTTTAAGATAACATGCATTTGTTGTAAAGATAAAACCATGGAGGCAAACATTCAACGAGTCATAAAACATCATTGCTGTGACGTCACTACATGGGGCGTGGTAATACAAACGTCACTAAAATCACTGACAGATTTTTAAAGGTCCCATATTGTAAAAAGTGAGATTTTCATATCTTTTATATTATAAAGTAGGTTTAAGTGCTTTACAAATACTGTTAAACTATCAAAACGTTCAATATACAGAGAAATACACACAGCCTGTATTCAGAAATTGTGCGTTTGTGATGTCACAAATATACAATATTTAGACCATTATATGGTTTTAAACATAAACATTATAAATGTGTCCCAATTTGCTTACTGGTTGCAGTGTATGTAAGTAACATCAGCTGACAGGAAGTAAACATGGGCCCAAACTGTTGCCTAGCAACACAATTCCGTTGCAATTCCGTTGAAACGCACTAAAACGGAGCATTTCAGACAGAGGTTAAATGCAGGTATATTCAGGCAGACAGTATGAGGAATATAAAGTTTTTTTTGAACATTACAGCATGTAAACTTGTTCTTGTAGAAACACAGAATACAAGTATGAACCTGAAAATGAGCACAATATGGGACCTTTAAAGTTATAAAAAGGTAAATGTTCATCCATATATAATATACCAAAACTATTGTTAGTGTATCTCTGTTTCTCCTCTGATATTGATCTGTAAATATTTGGCCACAGTGCAGCACAACTCCAATTCTGAGACCAGTGCCTTGCTGAAGGGCAGTGGTAAGACTCCAATGATAACCAAATCAAACTATTGTATGATCAAGTGTTTTTAAAATGTAGTCAGTTGTGAAGATGATCCATATTCCCAGTTGGAAGCAGCTGCAGCACTACATGTATAATGTCACCGTAGAGTCAGTGAGTTAGCTTTGGGCACCAAGTTGAGCAGTGTGAAATCCTCTGCACTCTGTCAGCGACCTAGTTGTAGTTGCTCTTTAATCGATGATGAAATCAGTAATTAGTTGCAGCTGTCTGCAGACTCATTTTTGTTGTGTAGTGAGGAGTGCCTGATAGGGTTGTAACGGTATGGGATTTTCACGGTATGATAGCCATCTCAGAAAATACCACACCATCACGGTACATAGTAGGTCTGCACGATTATGGCCAAAAATTATAATCCCGATTATTTTGATCAATATTGAGATCCCGATTATTTATCATGATTATTAATTGTTTTTAGGGACAAAATATTTTTTATTGTACTTTCACATTTAAATAAACGGAGCACTGCTTTCACTTCTATACTGTGCTGCATTCCTGCTGATGTGCCAATCTTTGCATTAAAATGAACTAGTCCTTACTCACAGTGCATCTCCTCGAAGCAAAATAAAATTGTACCAACACTTTTTACCCAAAAATTAAATCAATTAGAGTACTGCTTTCACTTTCACATTGTCCAAGGCTACTTTCCTGCTAACTAACACCTCTTTGCATCAAAGTAAGGTTCTTCTTCACCTGAATTCAGTCCATTTTCATTTAGCCAAAAACAAGTAATATACAGTATATTACTCTTCTAATCTGGACTGCAGCCGCAATATTCAGGAAGGTTTTTCACTTGCTGCCGTCATAGGGTGTGCGCACATGACCGCTCCCCAAAAGTGAAGCCAAAACATCTGGATCGCCCCTTGGTGGCTGGTTGTTAGTTTATGCAGCGGAGCATTTTAAACGTTATCACAGTCGATCATGGTCATTTAATTTTGGGAAGCCAAAATTGTGATCGAGAAAAAAACAAATGGTCAAAATTTAAACAGGAATTAAAATGTCAGTATATAATGTATATAGTATATAAACATAGAATTGAATAGATCAGATCCAGGGCAGTTTTTTTTCTCTGGGTTCTCCGGTTTCCTCCCACAGTCCAAAGACATGCAGGTTAATAGTTGACTGTAAATTTCCCGTAGGTGTGAATGTGAGCGTGAATGGTTGTCTGTCTCTATGTGTCCACCCTGTGATAGTCTGGTGACCTGTCCAGGGTGTACCCCGCCTTCACCCAATGTCAGCTGGGACCCCCCACGACCCTGGATAGGATAATCCATCACAGGTAATGGATGGATGGAGATCGGATCCATTGTCACTGATACCCGATCCAGCTATTTGAGTCAGTATCGGCACGAGTATCGGCACGAGTATCGGCCCGATACCCGACCTCATCCGATCCACTTAAAAATTGCACCACATATCGAATTGGCACCCAAATATTTTGATAGCATTGAATCGGGAGATAGGTGTATCGTCTCAGCCCACGGTGGATAAGCAAATGTACACGGTATGATAACCGTCAACTTTCATACCTCGGTATGAACCTTGATACCGGTATACCGTTACAACCCAAGTGCCTGATAGACTCAGCTCAGGGATTTACTGCTCTCAGCCTTACAGTGTTATTGATCAGTGTTATAATCAATAATCAAACAAATTCAGCAGTCTTATCATAGAGTCAACGACAGTTACATCACCATAGAAACCATGTTGGTGGCAGCAGTGTACAGGTCTGTACAACCTGTCGTCACAAATCAAAAGTGTTCCTATCGGTTGTGATAGTGAACGTCCACACTGGAGGGTGGAGAGACAAGTCAGAGAGACAGACGGGTGACGAGAGAGACAGACCGTCTCTCTGAGATCACCTCACTGTGTTTTAATGCATCTGAATTCACCATATACAGTAGATTCTCAGACAGACAGAGAGACACACAGGTTTTGTCACTAACAGAACAATAAAATGTGTTTTCATTGTTTCCATCTGTAAACATATTTTGATGTTCTTCACTTTAAAGGGGAACTCCAGGTGTTTCCAGTTGTTTCCAGGTGTTTTGTAAAGTAGTAGAAAGCCTTTAGTGTCTCCAGAAGGAGCTGTGTGAAGTCTCATGAATGTGCGTTGGTCAGCAGACAAGTCAGCGTCGGTTGATGACTACAAGTTTGGAAATGAAAATAAATCTGGAGGTGTGGAGTTAGAAAGAAGTGATCTTATCAGACGTCTGTAATCTGCTGCTCATCTCTGCTGCCGGCTACAGGATGCATTAGCTGCTACTAGCACAACACACAACAGTCAGAGGGAGAGGTGCATTGTGGATCATGCATGCACCAGGTTTTGACCAGGAGGAAGAACGTGTGGAATAAAAAGGACCATCTCTCTGGTTCTGCTTATGTTCATGAGTCTGACAGTTGCAGGACTCACAGGATGAATCTGTGGAGGATTCTTTTAAATATTATGGTCTGTGTTTTGACATGGTGTCTGTCAAGATGTGAGAACAGCTGGACAAAGTGTCTGTATTCAGAGTGGGGATGGGTATCGTTAGGATTTGATTGATACTACTGCTCTTTTTGATACTGTTTATCAGTTTGGTTCTTTATCGATACTCATCGATTCTTTTTCATTTCTTAATAATTGCTTTTTAATGTATTATTTAAAAAAAAAAAAAAGAATAAATTCAGAACAGGATTGGAATGTATTTATATTTCAAATATAACTAAATGTTTCTAGAGCAGCAACAGTAATGTTTACCTCAGCAAATCACTATATAAACGCAATAGTATCTCACTAGAAACTAATCCAGTGTCTTTATTTATAAAGAATGAAGAACACTGACATCAGTCAGTATCAATCCTTCCTTCTGTCCTCTGTCCTCCTCCCTCTGCTGATGTCATTCACTGCCTGCCGCTGGTAGAGGGAGGGAGGGAGGCGGGGAGGGGGGGGCTGCTTAGTTTCAGCCAGCAGATAATTTACAAGAATTTCAAGATACGTGGCAAACTAAGCTAAACAGTTAGACTACAGACAGACGGCTTTAGTTTGAACTTGTTTGTAACAACTCGCTATATGAGCCGAGCCAGCGCGCTGTGCTTGTGTAAACATAGCAGCGGTGGATGAGAGACAGAGACTGCAGACTGAGCAGATTGAAATATCACTCTCCTACATGTTTATACATGCACTCACAGTAACGAGCGTAGTTGTCGTAGTTATCTTCACTTCACCTGAGGCCCTTACTACGAAGCAGGATTTGTGGTTATCGAGGTAACTTCCTGGTTAACCCTTCAGGGTTTTCAGTCCTACGAAGGTGGTTCACTTCTTACCGGGGTAGATCTCCATGGTAACTAATGCTGAAAATGCAGCAGGTTATGTTCCAGATAAGAGATCAACTCGTATAAAAGCACCGCCTACTGAACAATCAGAGCTCGGCGCGCGGATCATATGATAATATTACACAAATAGGAAGAAGTAAAAGTCATAACAACCACACTAAAAACAACACAGTTTAGACTGACAGATGCAGGAAGGACAGCTGGCTGTATGCTGTGGGTGCTTACCGCTTTGAATTGTGTTTTTATATTTATTTTTTTACTTGCTCTCAAGTCCGTTTCACGCCACCGGAGTCAGGGATGCAGCTGAAAGAAGGCTGAAATAGTCACACACGCCACATTGTTGTCAAATGACATAATGTAAGCTATTTTAATCTCTTAATGCATTCTATTTTGAACGTTTTTTATAATATCACTGCCCCATCTCGACGACTATATCTGACTTTTGAGTAGTCCGTTAAATGAATAAGTCTGTTAATTTATGCATTCACACATCAGCAATTTTTTCTTTTGCGAGCTGTTCTTCCTGCATTTGGCAGCTTCGACTGGGTTACTATTAGTCTGATTATGTGTTTAACTTCTTCCTATTTGTCTAATATTATAGTTTGTAAATGTGCCGCTCTGCTGACGGTAGACTTGTCCATGTTTGTGATTGGTCACATGCTGCAGACACCGCCCTGTTCATGTGAACGGCTCATTGCCAGATTGAGAAACTCTGGGTTGATTTACCGAGTTGATAACCAGCGTCGTAGGACCGCTTAGCTGGATCTCGTTTGTTAGGGTTAGTGAAGGTTAGATAACGAGAAGGTACCCCGGGTATGTTGAACTCGCTTCGTAGTACAGACCTCTAGTTCACTTCTCTGTCTACACCGCGGTCTCGGTGATGATAAATTACACAAAAAACGTTAAAAAGTATCGCTAAAAGAACTGATAACGTCTGAGCTTATCGATACTGCGGTCTTTAATAATTTAGCACCGGTGCCCCGTCCCTTATTCAGAGGGAGACGTCTTGTTTAGCAGGATCATTTTGTAAATCCGTCGACTCAGAAAATAAAAGTGATCATTACACTGCAGCTCTGACACTGATCCTCATCATTTAATATATATGGTACCAGCAGGTTCAGTACAAACCAGTCACGCCAGTGCTCTGTCCACACTGGGACATGTGTGTCAGTGTGGAAGTGGGACACAGCTGGTTTGTGGCGTGTATATCTGGGTTTAATTCTCCCTGTGGGATCCCCCATCCGTCTCCTCCCTTCCCCCCTCTGTGTGTTGATGATGACCCCCCACTCCCACCCCCCCGGCGTTTGAAATGGAGACAGATGAACCAGACCATCAGACAGCAATCCGCTGCCATGAAGCATGTTTCAGTCATTTTATCGTGGTATATATATATTATGCCGTTAAGCTGTATTTCCAAAACTGATACAGAGATCTGATCTGATATCAGTTTTGTGGAGCTTATAAAGATAGTTTGTCTATGTTGTTCAGCAGGTTTAGGAAACTGTGACATCACAAAGCATCGACCTCATTAGAACAGACAATGTGCCTCACACATTGTGCTGTAGGATCACATAAACACTGATCACAGAGCAGCTTCCTTACCTGCTTCTACATCTCTTCATCAAACACCATCCTTGTCACAAACCAAACCCACATGCTAAACATCCACTTTCTAACTCCACTGGACTGAAAGGGACTGTCTGCTGTTTCAGTTATTTTATTTTATATTCATAGCCACGTCATGAAATACTTCTTAACGACCCAGATGAGTCCCTGATCGGGTCTCAGCTGATTTCACCTCCTCTTTGTTCCCTTCCTTCCTTCTCATTGTGATGTGTTTCCTTCCTCCCTCCACACTCGGCTGCAGGTTTGTTGGTCTCTGGAAGTCTCTGTTTCACACTCCCACATCTGACCTTTAGTTTTCTAGCTCACTGCCTCTGACATGCAAATATAAAGTGTTAATAATAAGTAAGAGTTAAGGTTTCAAGTTGAGGTTTGGTAATAAATTATCCATAAAGAAAGAAATATTGATTAACTTTCATCAGCAGCTGGTTCACCGTTGTCATCATCACGTGACCGTTAGAACCATCTAAATCATTTTAAAGGTTATTTTAATTAACATCCAGAAAGTTTTTATACAATGAGACATTATGTCTCGTTATTACACGGCTTTGTTGAATACTCAATTCTGATTGGTCAATCACAGCGTTTATCTCTTTATAGCAGACCGTTGCTATGTATAACAGACCGTTGCTATGGGCGCAGTTCTGATGTGGGACTCTGGAGGACCATTTTTGTGTGAAATTATTGATTTCTTCAGTAAGTAGCCGTGTAATAAGCGGGATAATGTACAGCTAGCGGGTCATTGTTGTGAAAGAAACCCCTTCAAGACGATGGTTGTATGTGTACAAGTAAGGGATATAAGTCAATATAACACAATTTATTATATATCCATCCATCCATCCATTTTCTTCCGCTTATCCGGGGCCGGGTCGTGGAGGCAGCAGGCTTAGCAGGGAATTCTAGACGTCCCTCTCCTCAGCAACATTTTCCAGCTCTTCCTGGGGGACCCCGAGGCCATATGATAAACAGAAAAATTATATATATGCATATACACATATATTTATATATACATATACAGTATATGTGTGTATATATATATATATATATATAAATAGTTGAGCCTATATTTGTTAAATTAAGTGATCAACTGCTTATATGGATCTATTTAAATAATTTGCTTATAGTAATCAAGTAGTCCGCTTACAGTGTTCATTTTGGGTCTCATGACAACATATGGAAAAACATTTTAAAACTACGTTAGACTAATGTTAGTTGAATTTTTGTTTTGTTTTTTACTTCACTCACTTTGATACTTTACCTCGTGGCCTGTCTGCTTTGCGGCTGGCTACCTGAGGCCGGTGCTGCATTCACATTGATATCATGACGAAGAAAAGAAAGTCATTTTCTCTGAATGAAAAACGAATGTGCACGGGGAAAGCCCCCTGTGGGTGAAGCTGCTGCATGATGCAATGATGCACAACAACAAAAATTTGGTTATAATATTCATCCGTTTATAGTGATCAATTTGATCCGGACAGACGTGATCACTATAAGCGGTTTCCACTGTATAAAAAAAGGACATCAGAAACTTAGCGATGTATGGATGGATGTCTGAGTGTCTGTCCTCTCTGTCCTCAGCTGATCCTCAGCAGCTCCATGTGTCCTCGCTGGTTCCTCTAGCAGCAGATCGGCCGAGCTCTTCCCTCCTTCCATCTCTGCTGTGGAGACATCATGTCGGCGGCTCAGACCCAGAAGGAGAGCAGCGAGGCGGGCTGGGGCTGTCTGGAGGCTCTGGGTCTCAGTCAGAAGGAGCTGGTCCTGGCCGAGGCCCTGCAGATGGAGTACGATGCCCTCTCCAGACACAAACAGGACAAGAGCGGTACAGAAACCAGCCAGACCGGCTCTAGAGCTCCACCCCGCTCCAAAACCCCGAATCCCACCATCGAACGCCCCCGACCCACCCCCAGCCAGCCCATTCCTGCCCCCGCTGGAGGAAGCCTGCTGAGGGGCCTCTCTGGATCCGACCCCTCCCTGAACCAGCCTGGAGGGTCACAGTCTCCTCACTCCATCCCAGTCAGGGTGCCCCCTCCTCAGGGCAGCTACGTCAAAGAGTCCCTGTACATTCTGGACAGTCCGGAGGTCAGCAAGTTCAGGGACTGCTCAGGCTCCAGCCTCGGGGACTCACTTGGATCCGGGTTTCTTCCCAAAGGCTTCCTCGTTCTTCCAGATGACGTCCCCCCCGCACTCCCCCCAAGGAACCCCATCCCCCCGTCGTTAGGGTCAGAGAACCCCTTCCTGCCCTCTCGAGGGTCCACCGCGGTCCGCGACGTGAACCTGTTCACGCCCGACGTGGATCCGCCCAAAGTGACTTCAGGAGAGCTGAACTACGACAACATCAACGACTCGCTGTCCCGACTCAACGGGAGCCAGCAGGGGCCTCGAGGTCGGAGGGCCAACGGGGACCAATCGGGGAAGCCCGTGGCTCGGAGTAAGACCCTCCCCCCTCAAGTTCCACCCAGGACGTATGTACCTGTTCCCAAGAGCAACAAGAACCAGCGGCGGGTGTCCGCAGACCCGGTAAGAACCAAAGCTACCAAGTGTTGTTCCTGTTACCTGTGTGATATGCTAATCAGATGATGTCATTATGATGTGTCATGTGATTTAGAGTTTAATATATAATACAATTGTTATTATTTTTCTTTAAACTAAAAGCCGTTTCACACCAAGCACAGATTTTCGTAAAAAAAAATTGCATGGAAATTTATACAAACTGATATTGTGGGTTCTTATGAATGCGGGGAAAAAAAATTCAAACGGACATCGATTTCAGCGGATTTCCGCATGCGGAAATATATGTTTGACCAATGAAATACATAGTCCCAACTGATCGCCGTCATTCTGCATAATAATTAAGCCATGTCCTGTTTGTTGCACGAAGAATGTTTTTATTGGGGCCCTCGAACAATGGCCGTTTGTTTTCAGGGTAACGGACTGTCGGACAAATGGGCTTTTTTTGGTCCAATGGGACATTTTTCAGACTATTGGTGTTTTGGTATAACAATAGGCCGTCCCCTTCTCAACACCAAATAATGTACAACAAACACTACGACCTCAACAACCAAATAAAGACAATATTTGGCTTGAGATCGCCCAGCAGCTGGGATACGATGAAGACGGTAATGTAGCTGATATGCACTTAATAATGTTATATGTTGGTCATGGAACGAGGCTAGCCACAACAGCTAGCGTTACGCCCTTAGACCTTCTCTGTGTGGATAGGTTTTTATTGTGTGGAGTGGACATAGTACTAGGAGGAAACTCATCGGGCCTCAATGACGAAAATGGAAAACGGCAACACAGATAATTCATAGTTGTCAATGCGGGAAATTCGAAAGCGTATTTTCCGCTTTGCTGCATTTTCACATCATACTGGTGAGAAGCGGCTTTAACCTGTTATAAAACTGCAGTCTGGACTGCACGAGGCTTTTATTTTTTAAATTATAAATTCATCGCGTTGGGGAACTCTCCTCTGATTGGACGGCTCTGTGTGTGATTGACAGGTGTCTCTGGGCTCCAGGATGAATGGGTTTGGATATGAACTGTTCCAGGTGTCTGAGGAGAGAGACGAGGAGGTGGCAGCTTTCTGTCACATGCTGGATGTGTGAGTAACACACACACACACACGCACACACGCACACACACACACACACCCTCACATATATTTGTCTTTTTATACTTGTGAGGACTCTCATTAGCCGTGTTTGTATTTTTATGCACATTTTGAAGTATCACATTAGAAAAGTTATGTAGAAACGGCAAAATGCGATAAAACTTCCTCAATTGCGCAAATAAGTTTATATGTGTTCTTCAGGTGTTTTTTGTCTTTATCGAAAAAGAGTTGATGCGCTAAATGGGATACGGAACGACATGAAGCTGATCAAACCTCTGACGTACCTGTAGTACTGCAGTACTGACGGTACTCTGTGTATTTCTGCAGGTTGCGTTCGGCGTACCCGTACAGCGACCCCTCGAAGAACGGCGGCTTCGTGTGGTCTCCGTCCGTGGGTGTGGAGGAGCTGCATCAGGGCCTGGGGGTCAGCGTGAAGGTCACCATCATCAGTGGGCACTTCAGAGAGCCGCTCACCTTCACCTGTGATGGTAAGAGAGGATGTGACCTGCCACAATACTACTGCTGACTAGTACTTCAAAATAAAAGTCTGAACCAGTTGACTCTCTGAAAGCTCTAATCTTATGACAGAAAGTTCACTCAGAGAGAAAAAAATACTGATTAAAGTCACAGTATTTATATTATTATGAAAAACTGTAGTAACATCTCTTTAATTAAGTCATAATAGAAAAATAACAAAGTTGTAATTTTACTAGAAAAAGGTCAATGTATCATCGTTATTCATCATTATCTTGAGATGAAATAAATACAATGAAAATTGATAATATTATGAGTCATTCTTACTATATTATTACAAAAATATTACTGTGTCTCTGACTCCCTGTGTCCCTCTTGTATCTCTGACTCTGTGTCTTTGACTCTCTGTGTCTCTGACTGTCTGTCTCTCTGACTCTGTGTCTCTCTCTGTCTGTCTGAAACTTCTCTCTGACTTTCTGTCTCTCTGTGACTCACTGTGTATCTCTCTGTCTGTCTGACTCTCTGTGTCTCTGTCTCTCTGTGTCTCTGACTTTCTGTCTCTCTGTGTCTCTGACTTTCTGTCTCTCTGTGTCTCTGTCTCTCTGTGTCTCTGACTGTCTGTCTCTCTGATTATCTGTCTCTCTCTCTGTCTGTCTGACTCTCTGTCTCTGACTTTCTGTCTCTCTGTGTCTCTGACTTTCTGTCTCTCTCTGTCTCTGTGTCTTTGAGTCTGTATGTCTCTGACTGTCTGTCTCTCTCTGACTCTCTGTATCTCTCTATCTGTCTGACTCTCTGTGTCTCTGACTTTCTGTCTCTGTGTCTCTGACTCTGTGTATCTGACTCTCTGTCTCTCTGTCTCTCTGTGTCTCTGTCTCTCTGTGTCTCTGACTCTCTGTCTCTCTGCCTTTCTCTCTCTCTGTGTCTCTGACTCTCTGTCTCCCTCTGTCTCTCTGAGGTTCGTCCACGGTGGACCTGTTGATCTATCAGACTCTGTGTTACGCTCAGGACGATCTGGATCACATGGACGTGGACGACTACCTGCTGAAGGTCTGTGGACACGACGAGTTCCTCAACAAGTAAGGACGGATATCAGTCTGCCCCTCTTCTCACTGTGTTATTACTATTATTCTTATTATTATTACATTATATATTTATTATTATCTGAGCGAAACTTGTCGATGTCAGCCGGCTGTTGTCGTTGTCTCTCATCATGTGACTCTGGTGGTAAAACCCCTCCGAGCCTGGAAGGAGTCAGTTTCACTCCTTTCAGTCTGTGAGAACTTTAAAAAATATATATATATAATAATAATAAAAGAAAAGACTTAAGTATTAACAGTTCTGTTCTTGTTCCTGTCTGACAGATATCAGCCTGCTGCTTTAAAACTGATCTGTGGTCTGTGGTTCAGACTTTGACTCACATAATAACAGAGTATGGCTGAGCTGTGGCTGCTGGTAGACCAGCTACACTAATGTTCACACAGCAGACAGACCACAGACCACAGCACACACACACACACACACACACACACACACACACACACACACACACACACACACCAGCTGCAGCTGTACTTCCGTCCTTTCAGAGAGCTGCTGTACTGTAGTTTATATGTGTGTGTGTGTGTTTGTCCTGCCAGTGGAAGTGTATTTCAGTGTGATAAGCTGCAGCTGTGAGAGGACGACTGAACTTCCTGCAGTGAAACAATAACTGTCTCTGTCAGCAGAACCATTTATATTATAGTTGTTTTACAGACTTTTTTCATGTTTTACACCATAAATACAGATGTTTTATTAGTGATCAAAGTGCTGTAAAAGAGAGTGAATGTGATGAAACACATAAATATACTAGTAATAAAATATACTAGTAATGACACAGTTAACATACATATCAAACGGACAGATGGACAGACAGACAGACAGACAGACAGAGTAACATGCTGACAACAGATAAATGATGTCAGTTTAAATGCAGACTCATCACTTAGATGGTGTGTGTGCTATGGGAGTGGTAAATAGTGGTGGTGAAGGAATTTCCCCTCCTCCATTGTGATGGACAGCTGGGTAAAAAGTCATAGACATACAGTGGACGAAATAAGTATTTGATCCCTTGCCGATTTTGTAAGTTTGCCCATTGACAAAGAAAAGAACGATCTATAATTTTAATGGTAGGTTTATTTTAACAGTGAGAGACATAATATGAAAAAAAAAATCCAGAAAATCACATCATATAAAAGTTATAAATGGATTTGCATTTTATTGTGGGAAATAAGTATTTGATCCCCTAGCAACCAGAAAGAATTCTGTCCCCCACAGACCGGTTAGATTAGTCCTCTCGCTTTAAGAAAGTACTCAGAATCTCAACTCGTTACCTGTATAAAAGACACCTGTCTCAACTCATTACCTGTATAAAAGACACCTGTCCACAGAATCAGTCAATCAGATTCCAACCTCTCCACAATGGGCAAGACCAAAGAGCTGTCTAAGGACGTCAGGGACAAGATTGTAGACCTGCACAAGACTGGAATCGGCTACAAGACCATCAGCAAGTAGCTTGGTGAGAAGGAGACAACTGTTGGTGCCATTATTCGGAAATGGAAGAAACACAAAATGACCATCAATCGCCCTCGGTCTGGGGCTCCACGCAAAATCTCGTCTTGTGGGGTATCGATGATCATGAGAAAGGTGAGGGATCAGCCCAGAACTACACGGGAGGAACTTCTTAATGATCTCAAGACAGCTGGGACCACAATCACCAAGAAAACCATTGGTAACACACTACGCCGTAATGGATTAAAATCCTGCAGCGCCCACAAGGTCCCCCTGCTCAAGAAGGCACATGTACAGGCCCGTCTGTTTGCCAATGAACACCTGAATGATTCAGAGAAGGCTTGGGAGAAGGTGATGTGGTCAGATGAGACCAAAATCAAACTCTTTGGCATCAACTCGACCCGCCGTGTTAGAAGGAAGAGAAATGCTGACTATAACCCCAAGAACACCATCCCCACCGTCCAGCTTGGAGGTGGAAACATTATGCTTTGGGGGTGTTTCTCTGCTACGGGGACAGGACGACTTCACCGCATCGAAGGGAGGATGGACGGGGCCATGTACCGTGAAATCTTGGGCGTCAGCCAGGACACTGAAAATGGGTCGTGGATGGGTCTTCCAGCACGACAATGACCCAAAACATACGGCCAAGGCAACAAAGGAGTGGCTCAAGAAGAAGCACATTAAGGTCATGGAGTGGCCTAGCCATTTTCCAGACCTTAATCCCATAGAAAATCTGTGGAGGGAGCTGAAGCTTCGAGTTGCAAAGCGACAGCCTCGAAACATTAAGGATTTGGAGAGGATCTGCAAAGAGTGGACCAAAATCCCTCCTGAGATGTTCGCAAACCTGGTGACCAACTACAAGAAACGTCTGACCTCTGTGCTTGCCAACAACGTTTCTCCACCAAGTACTGAGTCATGTTTTGCTAGGGGATCAAATACTTATTTCCCACAATCAAATGCAAATAAATGTATAACTTTTATGTGATGTGATTTTTTGGATTTTTTTTTTATATTCTGTCTCTCACTGTTAAAATAAACCTACCATTAAAATTATAGACTGTTCTTTTCTTTGTCAGTGGGCAAATTTACAAAATCGGCAAGGGATCAAATACTTATTTCCTCCACTGTATATACATAGACGCCGCGTTGACTCCTGGATCGTACGTCAACGTGGGCGCCATATTGGACCTGGCAAGACTGGCCCGTAAACACATACAAGTGAACGGAGGAGCTGTCCTTTTTCTGGATAAAAAGCACTGTAACGTCTACATTTCTCAACCGATTTCAACTAGTCGTTATTATATTAAAGGGTTTATTATCTACGAGGAGTAACGTTAAGTTAACGTTCTGATTGTGTAAACAGACACACACTGGTGTCCCACCTTAAGACGGCACACATTCATAAAAGCCAGATGGCGACATGAAACTATTAAAACATCAAACGGCAGAGAATAGGAAACAAATGACCTCACCGGCTTTCCATGTTCCATATGATTGATCGCCACATGTTTAGGCGGGACGGAATTTGACATAGGCAGTCGCCTCATAATTCTCTATGCAGGAAAATCCCTGGAAGAGTGAATTTGTAGTTCTGTCCCTGTCTCTCTTCCTGTCTGTCTGTCTGTCTGTCTGTCTGTCTGTCTGTCTGTCTGTCTGTCTGTCTCTCTGTCTCTCTAACCATTTATCTCTCTGCCTGTCTGTGTGTCTATCTGTCAGCTCTCAGACTCTGGCTGGTCTGGAATTTGTTCAACAATGTCTGAAGTTTGACTGGGACGTCCGACTGGTGCTCACCAAGAGATCCTCCATCAACACGGAGCTGTCTCGCACGGTCCGAACACACACACATGCATGCACACAACACACAACACACAACAGTCTCTGGTGTTAAAGTGATGAAGTCTGACACCTACAGGTGAAAAGCAGGTAGTGCAGAGGCTCTCTGCTATTGGCTGGTGTTTGGTGCCAGGTGATGTCCATCAGAGAGTGACATCACCTGGCACCAAACACCAGCCAATAGCAGAGTGCGTCATCAACAGACTGGTTTTCATCATTAAATGTGAGATTTGTTGATTTTTAAACAGGAGTCTGGTGCAGGACAGAACGTGGATTATTATTAAGAGAGAATGCAGATTAATTTGTTTTGACCTTTTAATAACAGAAAGAAGACGATGAGACGTTGTCCACCATGAACCACGGCATCCTGCTGCAGGAGCGTCCAATCAAACAGACCGTCACCAGGTGAGGGGCGGGGCCCGGACCTTAATGAACTGGAAGTAGTAATAATCACAATTATAATAAACATGGGTCGATTTTTTTAAACAACGATGATGCCGTAACTGGAATTGTATGACATCACAAATAGATTAATTCAGATTATACAATAAGTGAGAGAAAAACAACAAGTCCGTTTTTATATTATTTTCATATTTTTTCAAGCTTCTTTTTGGTTAATTTCCTTATTTGTCTCTGTTTGTGATCAGGGAGGCCCTGACTCTGCTGCTGGATACTTTTCACAATGAAGCCGAGTCCTTCCTGCTGTCAGAGGTAACATACACATGTTTGCACATCTTATCTACATCTACTAGCCATGTCACGGTACACAGGATTCACGGTTTGGTGCGAGTTTGGTACAGCATGAAAAAAAAAATAATAATTCACCAGGATCCGTTTCCTTTCTTTTCATTTATTTTGAACAGATAGTAGTGCTAGTGTCAAAGACAGACACAATCCTCCTGCTGGGGACTGAGGTTACATAATCTATTATTATTACTAATACTATTATTATAACAATAGGCTATAGACTATAAAACTGAACAGCATCTCTTATGCTATGAAACTGAAAATACTAAATACAGGTTGCTTTTTTTTCTTCTTATGTCCTCTCTTTCCACAAAATATCTTCTCTTTCCAAAAAGTGTCCTGGCTTTCCAAAAAGTGTCCTCTCTTTCCAAAAAATGTCCTGGCTTTCCAAAAATGTCCTCACTTTCCAAAAAGTGTCCTCTCTTTCCAAAAATGTCCTTGATTTACTAAAATGTCTTCACTTTCCAAAATGTGTCCTGGCTTTCAAATATGTCCTGGCTTTCCAAAAATATTCTCTATTTCCAAAAAAAATGTCCGGGCTTTCCTAAAATGTCCTCACTTTCCAAAGATGTCCTAGCTTTCCAAAAATGTCCTCACTTCCCAAAAATGTCCCCCCTTTCCAGTATATCCCTCCTTTCCAGGTCAAAAACTCAAATAAGTCCTCTCAAAGACAGACGTACCAGAACACAAATTAAATTATTTTCTTGGACTAAATTAAACCACATTTCTTCTTCTCTCCTGTTTGTCTCTGAAGGTGGAGCTGCCGCTGCACGTAGAGCGTCTCGTCCAATCAGTGAAGGCGCTCTGCAACTCGTTAGCTGCCGTGGAGACCCCTGATGTGACCTCTGCCCTCAACCAGCTCCCAGCATGCCCCTGTCGTCTGCAGCCCAAAGTCCTCAAGGTGAAAGTCAGACAGACAGACAGACAGGCAGACAGATAGGCGGACAGACAGACAGTGAGACAGACAGTGAGACAGGTGGAAAGACAGACAGACAGTGAGACAGACAGTGAGACAGACAGACAGATGGACAGACAGTGAGACAGACAGACAGATGGACAGACAGGTGGACAGTGAGACAGACAGACAGACAGACAGATAGACAGACAGACAGATGGACAGACAGACAGAGAGACAGACAGTGAGACAGTTTCATTCAGTGCAGGTGTTCATAAAAACATCAAATGTTGTTGACGTCCCGCCTTCTCCTCTTCATGGTGTCCTCTCTTCCTGTCTGTCCTCCCAGGATGCTTCAGTGCTGGCTGTCAGAGAGAACAGAGGTACGTCCCAACATCATCAACAACACAGGCTGAAGTCACACAAACAACATAATAATAATAATAAAGGGTCTGTCTAGATCACAAAACATGTTCAGTCTTAGGCCTTGTTCAGACGGCCAGCTGAACAACAAGCGTCATGTTGAGTGTTAATAAAACAAAAGATATCACTAGAAATAAAGTAAGTAGAATACTGGGTCGAAAGTTTGACTGCGGCTCCAGTGAAGTCCGAGGTGCGTTCAGATGTCGGTTTCATGTTTCTGATCTCCTCGTTCCATAGACAAAGTGGTGGAGAAGTTGACGGCGGCCATCTTGGATCTGGTGGAGCTGTACTGCAGCACGTTCAACGCCAACTTCCACACGACGGCTCAGAGTCGCAGCTGCACGGTGCCGGTGCAGGAGGCCGGCCTTGTCAACAACGTGCTCTCCTTCAACGTGCACGCCGCCCACCGCATCCCCATCACCTGGGCCGCCAGGTACAACGAAACAAACACACACACACACACACACACGCACACACAGACATAAACACGCCAGGGCTGCGGTCGAAGAGTCTTCTTTGCTTAGGAAGATTCCTGACTGAGTGAAAGGATCCAGAAGTATCTCAGTAGCAGCCATGATGAGAGCTGGTCGAATTCTCTAAATGCTAAGGAAAGGTGCTTCAATGCCTCCTTTCTTATCTCCTTTAGCAGAGGATACATTGGAGCATCCTTTAACAAAGGAAAGGAGATAATACGGTCCCACAATTCCTTGAGCAGCAACCTTTAAAGCGACATAGCAGACACACGTCAATAATATCCGCCATCGCATCATAATCACGGAGCCCAGTGTGAGTGTCGTGGTTGTCTTTTCCTAAATCCTTCTGAACTGAATTTTCCTTCTCATCGTTCCTTGACCTCATGACCTTTTCCATCAAGGTCAAGGAAAAGTGGACATGACTGCAGCCCAGGACTGTCAGTGTGTATCACAGCAGCGCCCCACAGGCTGCAGTGAGAACAAACACACTGATGATTCAGCACACTGTGTGTGTGTGTGTGTGTGTGTGTGTGTGTGTGTCCTGAAACACAGGCAGCTCAGCTGAGAGCTGCTACCCCTCCCCCTCTAACACACACACACTCTCTCTCTCTCTCTCTCTCTCTCTGCTGGGACAAAGGGCTGACTGCCTGGGAACCAGAGCTAACCTTTGACCTCTGAGAAGAGGCAGGGCCGGCCGACACCTGTCTGTCAGCATCACACACCATCTGTGTGTGTGTATGCGTGTGTGTGCGCAGTGGTGGAATGTAACTGAGTACATTTACTCAAGTATTGTACTTGAGTACAACTGTTAGGTTGTTGAGTATTTCCATTTTATGGCAATTTCTACTTCTGCTGAGATCCTTAACAGCAGTAAAAGTAGAAATACCTCACTCTAAATGTACTACTATGTATTACAAGTAAAAGTCCTGAATTAAAACTGGCAGTTTGTAGAATATTTTAAATTCCATAATAATCTTTCAGCATATTGTAATTCAAGTGTTCTGAGAGATAACTAGACAACTGCACCTCCTCGTGGTTCAAGTTATCTACAACATCATTCTGACTAGTCATAATTTGATTTTAGATATCTAAAAAGCACAATGTTGATATCTTCAATTGCGGGGAATTAAAGATATCTTGAACTGGAATTCTGACTAGTCAGAATTAAATTGTAGATATCTGAAACTGGAATGACGACTAGTCATAATTCAGTTGTGGATATGTGTAATGACAAACCCCATACACATGAATGGTGAAAGTAGTTTGAATCGTACTAGTCAAAATGTAATTACGGATATCTAAAATTACAGTTTGGCCCAGTCAAAACAGAATTAGGGATATCTTGAATTAGAGTTCTGATTAGGCAAATGACATGCAGATATCTCTAATGAATATCCTGTCTAGCTATTAAATGTTAAAACCGTTTGCCATAAACATTTCCTTTGAATGAATTCGACCTCAGCCACATTGTTTTGGAAATGAAAACAGCGTTTTTCCATTTCCATCCACAAATGGTGAAGTGCAGTTTTATATGAGTGCTGTGGCTAGCTAGTCTCCCAAAGTCTCATTTGAACTGTTCTGTACTGCATCGTTTCATATATTATATCATGTTTTTTTTGTATGTAAAAAGTAACTAAGTGTCAGATAAATGTAGTGCAGTTAAAAGTACAATATTTCCTTCTGAGATGTAGTGGAGTAGAAGTATAAAGTAGCAGAAAATGGAAATATTCAAGTAAAGTACAAGTACCTCAAAATTGTACATAAATACAGTACTTGAGTAAATGTACTTACTTACATTGCACCACTGCAGTTATTTAACAGCTTTAGTTACTTTTCAGATTTAAGGTTTCACGTTAAAAAAAACAGAAGTGTAAGATGTTGTGCCACCTGGAAACAGATTCATCATGACATCACGTCCCTGTTCTGCTCTCTGATTGGTCAGTTACGAGGGTTTCTTCCTGTCCTGCTCTCTGACTCACGGAGGGGCGGAGCTCTGCGCGCCGCAGCACACCAGCAAACAGTCGGTCAGCAAATACCTGTTCCACCTGGTGGTGTGGGACCAGAGGTACGTACCCTCACCTGAGCGATGACATCACAGCCTCACCTGCACACACCTCTCAGAGTGAGGACATCACAGCCTCACCTGCACACACCTCTCAGAGTGATGACATCACAGCCTCACCTGCACACACCTCTCAGAGTGATGACATCACAGCCTCACCTGCACATGTTGTTGATATATTATTATTTTATGGATCTCCAGTAGAATTAAAAATAGCTTTTTTTAGGTTTGGATAAACAGCATACTGTTATACTCTTCCTAATCTGTCTCCCTGTCCCCCCTCTGTCTCTGCAGGGTGTGTTTCCCGGTGCAGATCAACCAGCTGCCCAGAGAGTCTCAGCTAACGGTGACCCTGTACGCCAGCTCTCTGCCGCCCCCCGGAGGAGCCGAGGAGAAGGGGAAGCAGCGGCGCAGCATCGAGGCTCTGGGCTGGGTCACCATGCCGCTCTTCAACTTCAGACAGTGAGTCACATGACGCTCTGACACAGGAAGTCATAACCTGACATGTTTCTACTACGTATTAACGCAAATTAAATTTTTAATGCCACTAATTTCTTGAACTGAATCTAATTCATTTTGTCCAGGGATTCTATTAATAATAATTGGGGCAACAGTAATGTTGTCATAAATCAGAAATAAACATGATTGAATTAGTTCATTAAAATAAATTGTGAAAGTTTATAAGATCTTAGAACATTATGAAAGAAGTATATGGTGGTCATCCTCATGCTCTATTATGTCTCATAAGTTTCGTGTTGATACCATTTGTTACACAGATTTGGTGCTAAATTTAACCATTTTTTACCACTGGAGAATTGATAAAAAATGATCAATAATCCCTCCAAAACGCCACATTAAGACACCAAGCCCTTGAGGAACACCATAGAAAAAGCCAGGCTGTGATTTGAGAGCAAAAACTTTTGACATTTGGAGATTTCTGCAAGAATTGCATTTTTTGGCGATTGGATGACGAGCACTTCTGTTGAGTAAACTGCTCAGAAACCCCCTTATTGTCAATCTAGCTAAGAAAGCCATCCATCCTCTGAATGCTTAAGGTCTCTAGTTTGTGGCTGTAAAGTTTCATGAGGCTGTGATTATCCTAGAGGTCACCACAGGTCATTTTATACAGTGAGGTCAAGTTTCACTACAATGAAATGTCTCCTATGGGGACTAACATCATCACACATGAATACAGTTGGGCTCATTGGATCCACAAGAGTCTCAGCTTTACAGTGAGACCCAATTTATGTAATTAAAGACTGTTTAGGGACCCCAGTATGCAGAAATATTCAAATACAGCATTTTTAGAATAGGCAAAAATAATACATTTATACTGCATTGAAATAACTGCATGTGATTATCATAAAGTGGGCATGTCTGTGAAGGGGATACTCGTGGGTACCCATACAACCAATTCACATATCTTTAGTTCAGAAGTCAAGGGACCTCTTTGACATGGTACCAATGGATTCCTTGGGTTTTGTAGTTACCTCCGCCAAGGCCAGAGGCCTAGGAAGGAAGTTATGTTTTCACCGGCGTGGTTTGTTGGTTTGTCCGTTTGAAGGATTACTCCAAAAGTCTGCGATGGATTTGAATAAAATTTTTTGGAGGTGTGGGGTATGGCACAATGAACAATCTATTCGATTTTGGAGGCGATCCGGATCATGGTCCGGATTCAGGAATGTTTTTAAGCATTACGATCAACCAGAACATTAAGACCTCTGGGTATAACACATGCACAGTGTAAGTGCATGTGTTATTTTTTAATTTTTTACCCTCTACAGTTAATCCAGCATCAGTTCCTCCAACTGTTCCAGCTGAGCCTTTATGATGTCATTTCCTCCATGGAAGGAAGTGTGTGTGTGTGCTGACAGGAGTGTGTGTGTGTGTGTGTCTCTGCAGCATCCTGACCTGTGGCAGGAAGTTACTCGGTCTGTGGCCTTCGGCTCCGGGGAGGACTGGAAACGCCCGGTCGAGCTTGCCGAACTTCAGCCAGCCGGACAGCGTGATCCTGCAGGTGAGACAGGAGGTCTCACTCCGCCTGAGTTCTCAGGGTCTTCATATGAAACATCTTCAGCTCCACTACAGTCCACATTCAGAGTTCAGTCCAGAAGACCTGAATGACCTTTGGATATTTTCTCAGACGAGAAATTAATTAAATGACCTTCAGGGCTGTTATATTACGTATATTATTAAATACATATAGTAAGTGTCAACGTAAATAACCGCTCTGTGCTTTCCAAAAAGATACATACTACTGTTTATTCACACACAAGTATGTTGAACAATAGTAAACATATTGAGTATGTAGTGCATAGTATGTAATTTCGGACGCAGCATCTGAGTTACAGTCCACACATCCACAGAAAACTGAAAACAGTTTTGTCATTTATTTTGAAATATTCAAACATTTAACAGAAGCTCATGGGTCAGTTCAGTGCTGCACACACACACACACACACACACACACACACACACACACACACACACACACACACACACACACACACACACACACACTTTTATGTAGGTCAGTATAACACACACACACACATCTCTGGCTCTTTGTTTCAGTGCAGTTAACTGATTCAGGATCTGAATGTTTTTGCCTGATTAACAAAACATCATAGAACACAAACACAAACACACACACACACACACACACACACACACACACACACACACACACACACACCGAGAGAGCTTGTTCAGAGCTTCAGTGATTCACAGTTTTAAAGGGACAGTCCACTAATATTCCACACGAAGTTCAGTTTTACCTCTCAGCCTTTTATAATTTCAATTTAATATATACTGTATAATTTATTCTGTGGCTCTGGAGGGTCACAAAACTTTATTCTTTCATATTATTTAGTTTTGCTTTTTTTATAGTGAAATATTTGAAACTTTGTGCACCTCATTAATCATAATCAGCTTTATTGGCCATGTATGTGAAGACATACAAGAGATTTGATTCAATGTACACTACACTGTAGTGTCTATGTTGAGTCACTTTTTGCAGCAACATCTGGACAGATTAATCACATTGACAATACAAGATGGCGGCGGCGCCTCCATGACGTTCAACATTTGAACAGCTACTCCACACTGAGAAAAAAACATGACGTCATCTTAAAGGATCACTAGCTCTCATCCTGTCTCTGTTTTCCTCTCATCCTGTCTCTCTGACTGCTCTCTGTCTGTCTGTCTGTGTCTGTCTGTGTGTCTGTCTGTCTGTCTGTCTGTCTGTCTGTCTGTCTGTCTGTGTCTGTCTGTGTGTCTGTCTGTCTGTCTGTCTGTCTGTCTGTCTGTCTGTCTCTCTCTCTCTCTCTCTCTGTCTCTGTTTCTCAGGTGGACTTCCCCACCTCGTCGTTCGAGGTCCGGTTCAGTACTCCTCCTCCGGCAGACTTCTGTCCTCAGTACGACTTCTCCAGACTGGACACCATCAGTCAGATCCAGCTGCAGGACGTTCTCCACAAGAAGGCCGTCTTCTGGTCAGAGACACACAAACACACACTCAGACGTGATGTAATGTTTGATGTAAAAACAGTTTATGGGGAGAACAACGTTTTGAAATGTAATTTCAGGAATGATGATGGAAGTCCTCAGTAGGACATCTCTTTCCTCAGCAGTATTAGACGTCTGCTGCTGTTGGTCTTCACAGTGTTTCTGTGTGAGCAGGTTGACGGTGGAGGACAGGCGTCTTCTGTGGGAGAAGAAGGCCTTCTGTCAGTCAGAGAGTGCAGCTCTGCCCCTGGTCCTGGCCAGCGCCCCCTGCTGGGAGTGGGCCTGCCTGCCGGACATCTACGCCCTGCTGAGACAGTGGGCCTGCCTGGGTCACCTGGACGCCCTGGGACTCCTCCACGCCTCGTACGTCCCACCCCGCTCACTGACACGCACCTGAGTGACATCATCGTGATAACCTGAGTGACATCATCATGTGTGTGTGTGTGTGTTCCAGGTTCCCGGATCAGGAGCTGAGGAGGACGGCTGTTCAATGGATGGACTCCATCACAGATCCAGAGCTGCTGGACTTCCTGCCTCAGCTCGTCCAGGTCACATGACGACTAAGGCTTTTATTTTGTCAGCTAACGGGAGAGGCTTTTATTTTGTCAGCTAACTGGAGAGGCTTTTATTTTGTCAGCTAATGGGAGATGCTTTTATTTTGTCAGCTAACTGGAGAGGCTTTTATTTTGTCAGCTAATGGGAGATGCTTTTATTTTGTCAGCTAACTGGAGAGGCTTTTATTTTGTCAGCTAATGGGAGATGCTTTTATTTTGTCAGCTAACTGGAGAGGCTTTTATTTTGTCAGCTAACTGGAGAGGCTTTTATTTTGTCAGCTAATGGGAGATGCTTTTATTTTGTCAGCTAACTGGAGAGGCTTTTATTTTGTCAGCTAATGGGAGATGCTTTTATTTTGTCAGCTAATGGGAGAGGCTTTTATTTTGTCAGCTAACTGGAGATGCTTTTATTTTGTCAGCTAACTGGAGAGGATTTTATTTTGTCAGCTAACTGGAGAGGCTTTTATTTTGTCAGCTAATGGGAGATGCTTTTATTTTGTCAGCTAATGGGAGATGCTTTTATTTTGTCAGCTAATGGGAGAGGCTTTTATGTGTGTATATGTATATGTATGTATAACTGATCTTGTCGGTCTGTCTGTTTGTGTCTTAGGCTCTGAAGTACGAGTGTTACCTCGACAGCTCTCTGATTCGTTTCCTCCTACGGAGAGCCATCGGGGACATTCGCATCGCTCACTACCTCTTCTGGTCAGCTGATCAATCAGAAACAATAACTTTGTTTTCTTTATTTAACATTAATTTTATGAACATGAACTATATGTCAGTTCTGATAGAGTTAGGATTAGTTAAACCAGGTTTAATCCAGACTGTGACTGTCTCTCAGGCTGCTGAAGGACAACCTGCAGGACAGTCAGTTCAGCGCTCGGTATCAGCACCTTCTGGCCGCTCTGCTCTGCTGCGTCGGTCGAGGTCTCCGTGAAGAGTTTGACCGTCAGTGCTGGCTCGTCTCCGTCCTCGCCAAGGTGGCTCACAAAGTCCGAGACGCCTCGCCGTCCAGCAGACAGGTGGGGAGGACAGAAATATATTGTAATGTATGTCTAAAACATTAACTGTCCTGGCAAGTTAACTGAGATATTTCAACGTATTTTTTTTCTATTTTTTGCAAAGGGCAAATTGTCACAAATCCAGGATTCCATTCTTCCTGGAAAATATGGAAAATTATGTGGAATTAAGAGTTGCCTTGGAACATAATTTTAATACATGTCTTTAACAAATGTCTTGTTTTGTTCGTCCGACAGTCCAAATCTCAAAGAGCTTCAGTTTACTGAGATGTAAAGCAGATTGGAGAAGCTGAAACTACTGAAAAAACGTTTGCTCTAAAAAAAGTGACTTAAACAATTAATTGATTATTAAATTATTTGCAGATTAATTTTCTGTTGATCAAATAATCAATTAATTGTTCACATCTATTTCATTATTTTTCTTTTACAAAGAGCAAACTGTTAAAGTTAAATAACTGTGAAATGATTTATTTATTTTAAATCTCCCCTCTGGGGATCAATAAAGATTTATCCGACATTATATGTTTTTTATTAAACACCGAACATATTTGTCGTTACATTTGAACAAAAACATTGCTTTGTATGATGTAATATAAAGTTTAATATATGCTGTATATACATAATGTCTCTGATTGGTTAATAGAAAATGAATCAGTCAATAAATTAAGTATCACACCGACGCAAATCAGGAAGTGTTCTGTGATTTTGGGGCTTTTTGATGATTTCATGTTGAATTTTAATGAAGCAACGATTCGGTATCAGTCCAGCAGAGGGCAGCACCAACCAGAGACATCATGATATCTGTCAGTTACCCATCTCATCATATTAGCTATTATTAATAATAATAATAATAATAATAATAATGATAATAATAATATTGTGTGTTACAGTGCGTGCTCAGGGAGGGTCTGGAGGAGATGAAGCAGTTCTTCTCAGTGAACAGCAGCTGCAGACTTCCTCTGAACCCGGCAATGCTCGTCACAGGAATCAACATCCAGGTACAGCAGCACACACACACACACACACACACACACACACACACACACACACACACACACACACACACACACACACACACAGTGTGCTGAATCATCAGTGTATTTGTTCAGCTGGTTTAAAGTCTAATGTGACGAATATCTGTGTGTCCTCAAACGTCTCCATGAACAAACTACTGTACCTGAAGGACTGAAGTGTTTTAAAAAAGCTGAGTCCCATGTTGCTAAAACATTTTTTATCCTTGTTAGCGTCAGATGTTGAGGTTTCTGTCTCTCTGAAACAAAAAGTCAGACGGACAAATGACTGAATGAAATGATGTGAACCATAAATGTTGTGTCTGGTTTTATATCAGTGATCGTGTTCAGTTCTCTTCTTCTCTGTCTTTTATAGACGTGTTCCTTCTTCAACTCCAACGCTGTTCCTCTCAAACTGTCCTTCAATAACCTCGACCCTCTGGGAGACAACATCAATGTCATCTTCAAGGTGAAACATCTCACCTGTTTTCACCTGTTGTTTACGTCTCCGGAGCTGAATTCAGTTTGTTCAGTCGGGTTTAAACAGGTTCAACTCAAACCTTAATATGTGTCAAAGTCTATAAAGATTAAAACAGGAGGACATGTGTCTGACCTCTGTGACCTTTGACCCCTAACTGATGTCTCTGTCTGTGTCCAGTCAGGAGACGACCTGCGGCAGGATATGCTGACTCTGCAGGTGATCCGGATCATGAACAAGATCTGGATCCAGGAGGGTCTGGACATGAGGATGGTCATCTTCAAATGTTTCTCCACCGGCAGAGGACGAGGTGAGGAGTGAGGACACACCAGGTGTTTGCCAAGAGGGCAGGTGTATACCATAGGAAGACGGGTGTATATCACAGGAGGACAGGTGTATATCACAGGAGGACAGGTGTATATCACAGGAGGACAGGTGTATATCACAGGAGGACAGGTGTATATCACAGGAGGACAGGTGTATATCACAGGAGGACAGGTGTATATCATAGGAGGACAGGTGTATATCACAGGAGGACAGGTGTATACTACAGGAGGACAGGTGTATATCACAGGAGGACAGGTGTATATCACAGGAGGACAGGTGTATATCACAGGAGGACAGGTGTATATCATAGGAGGACAGGTGTATATCATAGGAGGACAGGTGTATATCACAGGAGGACAGGTGTATATCATAGGAGGACAGGTGTATACTACAGGAGGACAGGTGTATATCACAGGAGGACAGGTGTATATCATAGGAGGACAGGTGTATATCATAGGAGGACAGGTGTATATCACAGGAGGACAGGTGTATATCATAGGAGGACAGGTGTATATCACAGGAGGACAGGTGTATATCATAGGAGGACAGGTGTATACTACAGGAGGACAGGTGTATATCACAGGAGGGACAGGTGTATACAACAGGAGGACATGAATATATACCAGGAGGAGAGGTGTCTATCTGTAGGATAGATGTTCAGTATATATCAGGAGGAGAGGTGTTTAACAGGAAGACAGGTGTATATCACAGGAAGACAGGTGTTAACACAGGAGGACAGGTGTACAGTATATCACGGGGAACACGGGAGGTGCGTCGTTACTTGTTCTCAGGTATGATTGACAGGTGTGTTGTTACCTTTTCTCAGGTATGATTGACAGGTGTGTTGTTACCTTTTCTCAGGTATGGTGGAGATGATTCCTCAGGCTGACACTCTGAGGAAGATCCAGGTGGAACACGGAGTCACTGGGTCCTTTAAAGACCGACCGCTGGCCGACTGGCTGCAGAAACACAACCCTACTGATGAGCAGTACGACAAGGTACACACACCTGGACACACACGCACCTGTTGACCACCTGTACACACACTCATACATATTACAGATCAGGAAGGCCTTACGCCCTGATGCTTCAGTTTCAGTGTCTTTGCAGTTGTCGTACAGCTGTGAGTTAAAAACTTCCCGGTACTGGGTTCTTGTGATATATTTAATGATCATTGATTAAATAATAATAAATAAAGTCTGACTCTGTGTTCAGGCGGTGGAGAACTTCATCTACTCGTGTGCCGGCTGCTGCGTGGCGACCTACATCCTGGGAATCTGCGACCGTCACAACGACAACATCATGCTGAAGACCAGCGGTCACATGTTTCACATCGACTTCGGGAAGTTCCTGGGACACGCACAGATGTTCGGGAACATCAAACGGTGAGTCGTGATGTCATATTCATGACACACCTGTTCAGCAGGTCACAGTTAGCTGGATTACAGGTAAGATTTGCTGAGGAGTTTGTTGTTGAAATGCATCTTGGGAGTCGTAGTTGACTTATCTCCTGCAGTTTTTGTTCTGTTTATCATTGTTGAGGTAAAGATAAAGGTTCGCAGTCGCATCATCCAGCTCGCATTTATCTGTGAAAATACTTTCGTCTCTGACATGATGATGGTCTGTATGTTGAGATAAATATTAATATTGATCTGAAGAAAGAAAACTTAAAGAAGTATTTGAATGAAACGGATAAAAAATAAAATATTAAATTAAGGACATTAGAAAGAAGACATTTAAAAAAGCTATATACAACATAAACTCTACAATAACTCAAACTACATGAATTATACAAATATTTGTACAAAGTCCTGTAGTGTAACTATATACAGTATTTAGTACAAGTATATAGATATGAATATTAATTACAATATACACACATATAGCGCTACATACAATATTAATAATAATATACACACACTGTACAGTAATAATACAATATTATGAAGTATATATAGTGTAATAGAGATTGGATTGTTTACCTGTATGTGATTGTTTACCTGTATGTGTGATGTGTGTCATGTGACGCATGCAGGGACCGGGCCCCCTTCGTGTTCACCTCCGACATGGCGTATGTCATCAACGGAGGAGACAAACCGTCGAGTCGCTTCCACGACTTCGTGGATCTCTGCTGCGAGGCGTACAACCTCATCAGGAAACACACACACCTGTTCCTCAACCTGCTGGGCCTGGTGGGTACAACACACACACACACACACACACACACAGAGGGGGAGTGGACAGAATAACAGAAACACGGCACAGTACAGTTCAACAGCCCTGAAGTAGATTCTGACCTGAAGTTTGCCAGCTGTAGTGATGGTGATGGTTTGTCTCTGATGTCCATCCAGATTAATCCATATCCATAAATCCATCTAGAAATCATAGAAACAAGAACTTGACTGAGAGCAATCATGTTTTTAAGTTTTCTTCAGTATCAAAGTAATCCAGTAATAGTTGGTCCGTTTCCATGGTTACAGAGCAAATGTGTAATGCTGTAGTGTGTGTATGTGTGTGTGTGCAGATGTTGTCCTGTGGGATCCCTGAACTGTCTGATCTGGACGATCTGAAGTACGTCTACGACGCGCTGAGACCTCATGAGTCTGAGGCTGACGCCACCATGTACTTCACCAGGTACACACACATCAATACACACACACGCACACGCACACACACACACACACACACACACACACACACATACACGTGATGGTTTATTACCTGTAAAAAGATGCAGGGCAGGTGAACATTGATTTCAGTCTTTTATATGCTGATTTGATGGAAGCAGTTTTAATTCAAGTGTCAGATTTGATGAAGACGGAAGTCAGAACTTAAAGGAGCACTGTACCAGCTTCACCTCATGCAGATCAGTTTACTGCTCATGGTTCGTCTTCCTCAGCCTGTGGAGACAGTTTAGCCCTACAAAGCCTCAATGCAGTAATTACATATTTATTCAAAACTGAATCTGACTTTTTGACACTTTACGGCTCAGGAATAGGGACAGCATGTAAGAGATTTGCGGACAATTCACACTTATGTTGTGTTAAGTTAAAGCTAGCCACCGCTACCTTTAAACGTCCCCTCTCTACCTGGGCAGGTTGATAGAGTCCAGTCTGGGCAGCGTCGCCACCAAACTCAACTTCTTCATCCACAATCTGGCTCAGATGAAGTTTGCCTCCACCGAGGATCGACCCACGCTGACCTTTGCTCCCAGAGTCCACACGGCGAAGAGCGACGGCCTCATCAGGAACCTCTACATCTGCAGACACATCAGGACAGCCAGTGCCGGCAAGGGATATGTGAGTCCACCTGATACAGGACTATATATATATATATATATGGTACTGGCTAATATATATACATACACATACAGTATACACATATATACAGTATATATACACATGTGTACAGTATATATACACATGTGTATATATACTGTACACATGTGTATATATACTGTACACATGTGTATATATACTGTATATATATGTATACTGTATGTGTATGTATATATATTAGCCAGTACTATTGGTACCAACCATGATAGCTTGTCAAGAAGGAGGCTAAATTTAGCTCCAAACTTACGCTAAATTTTGGCGAAGAAAAACGAGCATGGCCAGTTTTGGGGCAAGTCGTAGTCAAGTCAGCACACTGACACACTGACAGCTGTTGTTGCCTGTTGGGCTGCTGTTTGCCATGTTAAGGTATATTTTGAACAGATAAAAAATGTGCGATTAATCACGATTAATATATAAACACACATATGTATATATATATACACATATACACTGATCAGCCATAACATTAAGACCACTGACAGGTGAAGTGAATAACATTGATTATTACATTGATTACCATGGCACCTGGCAGTGGGGGGTATATATTAGACAGCAAGTGAACATTTTGAACTTTGTGTTGGAAGCAGAAGAAATGGGCCAGCGTAAGGATGTGAGCGACTTTGACAAGGGCCAAATTGTGATGATTAGACGACTGGGTCAGAGCATCTCCTTGTGGGATGTTCCCGGTCTGCAGTGGTCAGGACCTACAAAAAGTGGTCCAAGGTTGGAAAACCGGTGAACCGGCGACAGGGTCAGACCCGAGGCTCATTGATGCACGTGGGGAGCGAAGGCTGGCCCGTGTAGAAAGGTGTCAGAACACACAGTGCATCACAGTTTGTTGTGTACCGGGCTGCGTAGCCGCAGACCGGTCAGGGTGCCCATGCTTACATAATGTTATGGCTGATCGGTGTATATATATATATACTGTATATATATACAGTATATATTGGCTTGATTTACTGATCATCCCGTGACCTCATTTGTTTGCGTTTTTATTTCAAATAAAGTGAAAAATTGTCATAAGTAAAAAGGGTTACTGATCGTCCTCAGGTATAGAATAAATACAGATGTGTGTGTCTGTGTGTGTTTCAGGCGTTTGTAGTGAAGGTGCAGCGTGAAGGTCAGCAGGAGGTGCAGCTGGTTCAGAGGACGTTTGAGGAGTTTCATGAACTTCACAGCAAACTGAGACTCATCTTCCCCTCATCCAAACTACCCAGGTATACACACACACACACACACACACACACACACACACACACAGACACACACACACACACAATGACTACAGTCAACAGGATGTTTATTTCAGTTTTCACTGTCTCTCCTCTTTGTTCTGTCCACAGTTTCCCGAGCCGTCTTGTGATTGGTCGGTCCCGTGGAGAGGCGATGGCTGACAGGAGGAAAGACGAGCTGAATGGTTACGTGTGGCACCTGATCCACGCCGCCCCGGAGGTCGCTCAGGTCAGTCAAACTCTGGGACGGTCTTTCTGCGTGAATAATGTTACAACGATACGATACGATTTCCAGGACGATATTTGGCTCATCTAGAGCGATACGATACGATTCAATGATTTGAAATCGATACAGTACCTTTTATTTGCCAAATATTCAATCAGTGTGACTGTGAAATAAATATCTGATACTGGACAGTGCAGGTCAGGATTCCTCAAAGTTTTTCTCGTAATGGAATCAGGGATAAATTAATTATGGATGTAAACAAGTAAACACAACGATTAATGGCAAATACATACACCTTTTATTTGAAAATAATAAGAAGTGCAACTGCAGGATGCTGCGTGCACAATGATGTCATAACGGGAAAAGGGTCATTTTCTCTGAATGAAAAACCGACAGCACACGGGGAAAGCACCTGTGGGTGAAGCCGCCCTCGTCAAGTGGATTAATAGCACCTGAAACTCTACCGACCGGCTCCTCTTACTCACCTTGTGCTCTCTTCTATAGTGAATTAAATATTGAAAATAAGCTATTTTTTATTTTTCTGGGGAACCCCTGAACTCCCTCAAGGACCACTGAAGTTCCCCGGACCCCTGGTTGAGAATGACATCACTAGTTTGAGACTTACCATGGTTACCAAACAATCAAGATAGGATCTGCGAACGGACACAACGAGACGAGGTTATTAAAAGAGCTCCAGTCAAAGCTCAAACGATGGAAAGCCATGTGGAGAACATGATGGAAATACGACATTTCTGTTTGTTTCATGTATTAATGTGAGGAAGGTTACAGTCTCCTCATCGCTCCACACACATCTGATGTTTTAAGCTCTTCACGCTTCATGTACGTCATTATTTATTCATTAAGTCTGTTTCTGCTTTTAACCACACCACTACTATTACACCTCAGACAGGAAACTCTTTTTCTACATTTACAGTTCATTGTTTCTTCATCTTGTGTTCATGTGTTCATGTTGTGTCCCTGCAGCTGCTCTATCAGTCAGTATCAGTGTGTCTTCTGTTCAGCTTCATCAGCCCTTCAGTTTCATTTTGACTCAGTGCTTTCTGAGAAATGTTCTCAATGTGAGGAAACATATCAGCCTGTGTGTGTGTGTGTGTGTGTGTGTGTGTACGTGCGTGCGTGTGCTGTATCAGGTCTTTCCAGTTTTAGACACTTGGCAGTCGAAGGTGTTTCCCTCTCCGTCTCTTCTCTCACACACTCAGGCTGAATATTATGTTATTATAACTTTATTATATTTGCGTTAAATCTGTTGTTATTAAAATGTTATTATATTTGCATTAAAGCTGTTGTGGTGTTGATCATCAGTCTTTAAATAGCAGATTTATTTAACTTCCTGCTTCATTGTGTAGAAAGGAACCATCAGTAACGTCAGACGGGTGTATGTGTGTTTAACAATTCACTTTATTTGTCACAACTTCCTCCTTCATCATGAAGTCACGGAAGTTCCTTCAGGATCACAGTATAAAACAAATAAAACAAAAAATGACAGATCAGATGTTACTGGACCTGTAACTGGTTAATAATTATCATTTATTACTTCCAAGTAAGGGCTTGGATGATAACCGCATGACTGTAATACTGCAGCCATGTGACCCTACTGCAGGATTGAGCTCATTACCGTCATCACTGTAATTCCTTTTTTGTATGTGTGTGTGTGTGATAAAGTATCCGGATCATCCGGCGATCTTCCGCATCCATTGGGCCAATAGAGCAGACTCAGTAGCGTTTCCTTTAACCCCGCCTCCCAGCCCTCGGTCCAGCCTCGGTCTGGGTCTCATTCACACGAGGAATTAAAATAACTCTGGATTCAGCTATTAGTGCATTTTACAACTTTAAGAACCTAATGAAACCTAACGAAAATTTGCTTCAAAGGCCGGCACTCTTCCTGGGGGCTTAGCAACTCCGGGGTCTGAGAAGTGAAGTCAATGCTGAAGTTCCTTAAACTTGCATTCTTTCTAACAGCCAGCAGGGGGCGACTCCTCTGGTTGCAGAAATAAGTCTGATTGTATAGAAGTCTATGAGAAAATGAGCGGTCTGGGAGTTGTCTGTGTTTTTGTCCTACAACTTTAACCCTTTCACAGTGTGTTTTCAGTTCATCAAACTTAATTATAACATTTTTGGTCGCCTAAAAATGTCTTATTCAGCATTCGGTTGTATTTAGCTCCACCCTCTCGTGTCACTTCTGGTTGCAAAAAAACAAGATGGCAACGGCCAAAATGCCGAATTCAAGTCTTCAAAACTGTAGTCCACAAACCAATGGGTGATGTAACGGTGACTACGTCCACTTCTTATATACAGTCTTCAAGTCTAGTGTTGTTGAGTTTAGTAAAGCCTAATCTGCACGGACAGCTGTTTGAATCCCGGGCCTCGTTGATGAGGCGTGTAGATATACTGTATGTGAAATGAATATGTAAAACATATTAAACATCTAATTGTAAATATACATTGTGTGTTGCAGTGTGACATCGTCTACACCTTCTTCCACCCACTGCCCCGAGACGAGAGACCAGGAACTACAACCAGCAAGCCAGCAGGTACACACACACGCACACACGCACACACGCACACACGCACACACGCACACACGCACACACACGCACGCACACACACACACACACACACACACACACACACACACACACACACACACACACACACACACACACACACACACACACTGTATATATTTATACACACACAGATGGACAGTTTATTTATAGGGGACAGTGCACATTAATCAGCATCAACAGCATCAAGATCAGGTAACAAGAATAAAAATAAAGGTGGGGGTTGGGTTGTCTTGCATGTATGATGGATTCAGTGTAGATTAGATTACTATACCGTGGAACAGACGTCTGAGTGTACTTCATTACAGTAAAACCAGTTAAAGTTCAACTGGTCCACCCACATACCTCACTATTACTCACACCTGACACACACACACACACACACACACACACAGTCAGGGTGTAAAGTCCAGTGTGTTTTCCAGCCTCAGATCATATCAGTGTGTTAAGGTCACACACACAGTTTCACTGTCTCTGGTTCCACTGGTCATATAAGTGGATGAACTTTACTTGTACAGCACAGAGACATGAATGTGGTGAGACTGTGTCTTCACTCCCAGCTCATAATGTCTTCTGCTTCAGTAAATACGAGAGGTGGAAGAAGTAAGAAGACTGCAGTAAAATGAGAAATGAAAATATTCCACTAGAATTTAGGTAAAAGTATGGAAGTAGTATCAGCAAAATGTACTTAAAGTACTTCTAGTGAAAGATTGATTGAGCAGTAAAATGTTCCCTGTCAGTGTTTTCCTATTATATCTGATGTTTCTGGATTAATATTACTGCTGCATTCATTGTATGTTGCATTTTTACTTTTTTATATCCTGTTGGCTAGTTTAATCTACAGCAATTCATCGTGGTCTATAAGATCATCACATCCTGTGGTCCTGTGAGAACCACGTATCTCTAAAAATTTTGAAAAACAGCCTGTTGTCAGCTTTGTGACGATGCATTTTCCAGCTGATCCATGAGGCTTTTTAAAGAGTTTATTTAGATTAAGAAGGACGAGGATTTTCTCAACACATTAAGGAACACTTCATCCTTCAGTTTATCACAAACATTCAACATCAACTAGGGCTGTCAATCGATGACAATATCTAAACACGATTAATTGGGGAAAAAAAGTATCTGTTCAAAATGTACCTTAAAGGGAGATTTGTCAAGTATTTAATACTCTTAACAACATGGGAGTGGACTAATATGCTGCTTTATGAATGTAATATAAATGTATGTATATATTTATTATTAGAAATCAATTAACAACATAAAACAATGACAAATATTGTCCAGAAACCCTCACAGGTACTGCATTTAGCTTAAAACAATATGCTCAAATCATAACATGGCAAACTGCAGCCCAACAGGCAACAACAGCTGTCAGTGTGTCAGTGTGCTGACTTGACTATGACTTGCCCCAAGAGACTCGTGGGTACCCATAGAACCCATTTTCATTCACATATCTTGAGATCCGAGGTCAAGGGACCCCTTTGAAAATCACTATGCCAATTTTTCCTTGCCAAAATGTTGCATACGTTTGGAGCGTTATTTAGCCTCTTTTGCAACAAGCTAACATAGCATGGTACCAATGGATTCTTTAGGTTTCCAAATGATTGATTGCATTAATGGGTTAAAGAAATTATTAGCGTTAAAACTAATTTGCGTTAACGCATTATTTTCGCGTTAACTCTGACAGCCCTTACATCAACACATCTGGAGATACGTGGTTTTCACTGTACAGGAAGGGGATGGAAAACTGTCCTCTGTAAAGTAACTAAAGCTGTCAGATAAATATAGTGGAGTAAAAAGTAAAATATACAGTCCAATAAACAAGTAACATTTCTGTGTTTTTACTGAACAAGCTGATCAGACCAGGGCCTGTACTACAAGGCAGGATTTGTGGTTAGCGAGGTAACTTCAGGGTTAACCCTTCAGGGTTTTCAGTCCTACGACATTGGATCCCTTCTTACCATGGTAGATCGCCATGGTAACTTATGCTGAACACCTGACCTGCTCCGGAGCAGGTTATGTTCCAGATAAGAGATCAACTCCTATAAAAGCACCTCCTACTGACCAATCAGAGCTCAGTGCGGTGATTGTATGATAATATTAAACACATATGAAGAAGTTTAAGTCATAATCCAGACTAAAAACAACACAGTGTAAACTGACAAATACAAGAAGGACAGCTGACTTTATGCTGGGGGTGTTTACCGCTTTGAATTATGTTTTTATATTTATTTTTTTACTTGCTCTCAAGTCTGTTTCACACCGCCGGAGTTTGGGACGCAGCTGAAAGAAGGCTGAAATAGTCACACACGCCACATTGTTGTCAAAGACCATAGTGAATCATAACCATAAAAAGAACAATAAAAAATATATTTATCCATTTTATTCTAAAAGCTTTTGATAATAACACTGCCCCATCTAGACGAATATATCTGATTTTTGAGTATTCTGTAGATTAATAAATTGTAATGTTAATTTATGCATTCACACATCAGCAATTTTTTCTTTTGCCAGCTGTCCTTCCTGCATTTAGCAGCTTCAACCGTGTTGATTTTAGTCTGGATTATGCGTTTAACTTCTTCATATTTGTCCAATATAGTTTGCACTTCCTTTGTAAAATGTGGCATTCTGCCTGTCTGTCTGAAAGTCTGTGGACTCGTCCATGTCTGTGATTGGTCACATGCTGCAAACCCCGCTCCTTTTAATGTAAACACGCTCAGAGCCAGATTGAGAAACCCTGGGTTGACTTACCGAGTTGATAACCAGCGTCGTAGGACCGTCTAGCTGGATCTCGTTTGTTAGGGTTAGTGAAGCCAGATAACGAGAAGATACCCCGGGTATGTTGAACTCGCTTCGTAGTACAGGCCTCTGGACTCAGCAGCAGGTCAGGGTTACTGATGATGTCTGAGCTGCTGTTTCTATGTGTGTATATTTAAATATATATATATATCAAAGCTCAGTGTGTGGTTTTGTGTTGCAGAGCTGGCGTGGTCTCCAGCGGCAGGAAAAGAGCTTGGCGAGGTCAAACTGTCGATCTCCTACAAGAACGACAAACTCTTCATCATGGTGATGCACATACGAGGCCTGGTCAGTCTGACTCTGTGTGTGTGTGTGTGTGTTTATTCAGACTTGTTGCTAGGTAACTGTTCTGTGACATGTTGTACAGTAAAGACTTCACAGAGGATTTCATCAATGAACTTTTATCGATTTTATTATTTATTAATAACAACCAGCTGCTCAAAGTTCTGTTTTCTTACTCCCGTGTTTTGATTGGCTGTTGGCATGAACAGCAGCCCCTGCAGGACGGCACAGACCCGGACCCCTACGTGAAGCTCTACCTCCTCCCAGACCCCCAGAAGACCAGCAAGAGGAAGACCAAGGCAGCACGACGCACCTGTAACCCCACCTACAACGAGATGGTAATCAGACAGGACGCCACCGACAGAGATAGAAAACAACAGCACACTCACAACTAAAGCTAACTCACCTCAACGCTGGAGCTTAGCTACACACAGCGGGGGAGGAAGTACTCAAATCCTTCACTGAAGTGAAAGTACTAATACCACACTGTGAAAATACTCCACTACAAGTAAAAGCCCTGCATTCAAAAACTTACTTAAAGGGATAGTTTGGATCTTTTGAGGTGGTGTTGTATGAGGTACTTCTCCATATTCAGTCTATTACCTGCAGTAGATGGCGGTCGGCACGCCCCCAGTTTGGAGAAAACAGACAGGATTACCGGCACGGGAGCAAAGCAATGTACTGCTGTGGACGGGGGCAATAGCAGTTTAAGTGTACACTATATTTAGAATATATTTTCACCGCTTTACCTCGCTGTCAGACAGCCCTTTCTGACTGGGAACTGAGCTGTTATCTATGTTCTCTTCAAAGCCACCAACAACACAAACTAATACCGGGTACACACTACACAAGAATCAAGCTGATTTTGGGTCTGATTCCTCCCGGCAGGCAATTGTCAGCAAAGCCCCAATTTTTTGATGGTTCTAAATGATCTTTCCAGATGTTCCTGTGGTGTGAGGTATGTTAAGAGTGTTTCTTTCATCCCCCAATCTGCTCTGAAGTCCATCCTGGCCGCACCGATTTTAAATCAGATATCCTGCTCTGTGTGGGGAACCACGAGGACAGCTGATGACGCAGTCACGTGGGAAAGAACGATAGCTTATTGAGAACCAAGCTGACTGAAGAAGGAAGGACAACCACCGCCGTCATGGCGGCCGAGGCTAATGCATGAGCTAATGCTAAACTTGTAGCATAAAGTAGTAGTAAGATGGAGCTCAGAGATGGAGGACCAACTTGTTGATTTGTGGCAGCAACACGAGTGTTTATTCAACGTGTCTCCGTGACTTCATCCATCCATCCTTAGAGAATTTTCAGTACAAAGTAGTGCAAAAACTAACATCACTAATTCTTCCCGTCCATCCGCCATGTTTGTTTACACTAAAGTCACGTTTGATCGCGAGAGATTTTGCGAGATTTCTGTTTTTTTAACTCTTGTTGTTGATTTATGAATCTGTTAGTGTGTGGTGTGCTGTTTTGGCCAAATCGTTGCTCTCCACACTCTATAGGAACGAAACTGTTAAATTGAACAGAACATGTCGTTATGTGAAGGGGTCTCTCACATTTTACAAATCTGTTTTGCTGCTGCCCCCGTCGACAGCAGTACATTACTTTGCTCCTGTACTGGTACTCCTGTCTGTTTCTCTAAACTGACAATGGATAAGTACCTCATACAACCCCACTTCAAAACACACAAACTCTCCCTTTAAAGTATGAAAAGTGATATCCATCCAGCTAAATAAAGAAAACTGTGATTATTTTTGTCCCCAAACAGATTTCAGGTAGATTTCATTAATTAACTGTGTGTTCTTCCCTCTTCCTCTGTTCTTTTCTGTTTTATTTCATTGTCATTATTATCCCCCCCGACCCCTTCAGCTGGTGTATGAGCGGATCCCTCGGGGGGACCTGGACCAGAGGGTGATCCACCTGCGGGTTCTTGGTGACGGGGCTTTCTGGGAGAACACCCTGCTGGGAGAGACCTTCATCCCTCTGAAGAGGCTGGTACCGGGTCAGCACTGGGTGGACTGGCACCAGCTGGGTGCCGCCGGCTCAGACTCCGCCCACTGACGGACAGGAAACAGGAAGCGGTGGATTTAAAGGGAGAGAAGAAGAGAAGCAGTTCTCCTCTGGAGGACAGAAGAAACAAAAGGAAAGTCCTTTCAAAGTAAAAGCCGTGTGGCTGATCCTCCCTCTGTGTGTGAGGGAGTCTAAGGTTAAAGCTGCAGTTTAGCTTCACTGATGTCATCAGTTCATTATAGTTGTGTTCTTTTTAAAAACAGACAAAATCTGGACTTTTAAAAAAAAAAATTCATCAAAGTTTTGATTTATTTTCATGATCAGGTCCTTTAAACTTTTGAAATGTCTCCTGATGTGATTTCAAACAAACTGCACAATGAAGTCACTTCCACGATAATAAGTTAAACTAACGATTTAACAGAAATATGTGAACACGAAGGAGAAACTTTTCACTGTTTTAACTGTCAGAATATTTGTATTCATTTAAATGACGACAGGTTCAGACTCTGATGCTGTGTTCACATCAAATTCAAAGCGAATTTTCGCCTCGCGTCAGTTGCACGAGATCATTTGTGTTTATTTGCGTTACTCATGCGAGACGAGCCATAGAGGAGGGAGGGGCTTACCTCCGTGTAGATACCAACGGACGGTTCAGAGCATCTTTGATACCAACAACGTTTCTTAAGTCATCAACCGTGGCCGAAATAATATTGCTGCTTTGTGCCTGTTGTGGAAGTCCCAGAGGCGTCGGAAAACCAAACGCCGTCGTGTCTGGGTTCATAACATCATCCGGATGCGCACACAGCTAATAAGTAACTGTATCTAGTATCATCTAGCAAGTCACACTTCAGCTGAATTAATCTGATTTACTACTGTGGTATGAACCCAAAATAAACAGATGTTACTGTGATTTAAATACAATAAACGGATCAAATGGGTGCAGAAATAACGACATTATGATGCAGATTTGTAAAATGTCTGAATTCATTCTTTGTCAGGTCTTCTGTCTCCAAACAACTTTTAAAATGTTTCTTTTCTGAATGGAGTTCGGATCAATCAGGGCTAGGCTATGCTAATATTGTAACTGCTCCATCAACGTCATTTAATTAGGGGCCGTACACATGCCGCGTCTTTTGCGCCCTCAAATCCATTGATCAGATTATCAATGATTATCAACTCCGTCGCCCATTTTCAACTTTAAAATTCTATATCTGTACAAATATGAGGTACTATCGTAGAGCTCTGGGTGCCCACAGACGGCCACAATCATCATAATTTCTGATTCAACAACGTCAGGAGATCAGGAGGAGAATCTTAACGCTGATAGGCTTTCGCGACACAGTGTCACGCAAATTTCATTTGTGTCACCCGGCGCAAATTTGTGACTATTCGCGTCTTTGCCTCGACTTTGTTTGTAAACGTGCCATGAGAAGAATTTGCTTTGCGTTTGGTGTGAACACACCATGAGAGGACTCACTGCAGTCTGGGTTTCATTTAATATTATTCACTGGTTTTGGTTCTGATGTGGTTCAGTTCTGATGTGGATCAGTTCTGATGTGGATCAGTTCTGATGTGGATCAGTTTGGTTTCTGACTGAGTTTAAAAACACATGTTGCTCAGATGTGAAAGATGGAATAATTTTAGTCAGTGAAATAGGAAAAACAGATGACAAGTTAAAAAATAATATAATGATAATTACGATGAAAAGATGTAGTATCTCATGTTTCAGTCAGCACACACAGGTGCATGCTGGGAAATTGAGACATTTATCAGCGGAAACAAAAGAGGAAAAAAGGGATGAACATGTACTGTTCAGACGTTGGTTCACATTTTACACATCAGTTTTATTTCCTAACTTACTTTAATACCATTTTATTTCCACCTTGCTGCAGAAATGATGAAGTACTGAATCCTATCAGAGAAAACGTTCCGTGCCAGTCGAGTCATTTTTATTTTTCCAGGACTTTAAAGCTGCGTTTAAGAATTCCAGGGACAATTTGTTTTGCAGCTTTTCGTGTCCTGAAAATAAAACCACACAAACTAGCGCCGCAGTAGTAGAGAAGAAGAAGTTTCTGCTGAGTGTTTCTGTACATGCAGAGCTTTAGCCTCAATGTTGCTAACAGGATATTTTTATAGTGAGGATGATTTGATTTTCTATCTGTGGTGCATGAGAGACATCCTGTTTGCCTTTCAGCTCTTAATAATCTGCTCTTTGTTTCTACATTTCATTCCTTGTTTTTTAATCCTGTGATTTTGTACTTTTTGGGAACGATTTTAAACTGGATTTCTGATAATCCAGCTGCAGTGAACATTGAAGGGGAGCTTGAGTTTGTTTCCTGCAGGTTGTTTCTGCGCTGTAGATGAACTGAGGAGGTGAACCTGCAGGAAACAAACTACACTGATCTGCTCAGCACTCTTTTCCAGATGTGAAACTTTGAGTCTCAGAATTCTGAGAGAAAAAGTTTAAATGTGTATCTGAGATATCTGAGGTGAATTAAGCCCTATTAGTGCTGGACTAGTATTACCCGGGGACCTCTGGTCATTTGTAATAATTGTGGAGGTCGTCTGTGATCTTAATTCCGTGTGAGTCTGCCATGTCCGTAATTTGTCCACTAAAAAGTTCTCCGCCTTTTACCTACTGTATTTCGCTCCATCAGATGATAATATTATACAGTAATATTAGTACTGTGCGAATCAGCATCTTGTGATTTGGGGACGTATTTTTTTTTTGTAAAGTTTTTTTGTTTTCTCTGCGCCTTTTTCTACCTCTTTCCCGGTCATGAATTATGGAGGCTACGTTGGCAATATAAATGAAAGTTTTGCATTTTCAGTGCAAATTCAGGAGGCTCATCTTGCTACACAGCATGGAGACCCATTCACATCGGAGCAGGAGGTCTTTTGTTAACGGTGTGGTTGTGCACCATCAAATTGCTTTTGGTAGCGGGTGTCTCTTCACACACCCAATACCTGTATTTCTTCTTCTAGCCTTGACATCATATCTGCGGCCAACACAGTCTCACGGCAGTTTGTGAAATAGTCACGAAATTTAACCTATTTGAATCGTGTACATAGACACAGATTTCCCCTTTTTTGTTACGCTCAGCAAGACTTTCAACAACGTATTTTTTGTGCGTTTTCCTCATGAGTGTAAAAAGAGAACTGGATACAGCGTTGGCGGAAGCTCCTGTTCATTCCTATGAGAGTTGCTCAGTGGCGCATGAAGCCAAAATGGCCAAGTGATAAAGTACCCGGATCATCCGGCGATCTTCCGCATCAATTGGGCCCATAGAGCAGGCGCACTAGCGTTTCCTTTAACTCCGCCACCCAGCCCTCGCTCCAGCCTCGGTCTGGTTATCATTCACATGAACGGAGGAAGAAAAATAACTCGGGATTCAGCTATTAGTGTATTTTTACAACTTTTAGGACCTAATGATTTAAATAAGGGTTATTCAAGTGTTCATACTGGGAAGTTGATTCACCTCAAAAAAAAATTGTCTGCTAAGTTACAGACGTCTCTTTTCCCGATGTAAGTCTATAGGAAAAAGTATTTTTGGGTCCAATGGCATCAGGTGATGGACACAGAAGTTGTAGAACCGCCATTTGGCCACAGCGAAAATTTGCTTCAAAGCCCGGCGCTCTTCCTGGGGGCTTGGTTTTCCTACAAATGTCCAGCAACGCGTGACGCACGTGTCAATTTCCACTCCAATATTTTAAAAAATGAAACTTCTTGGTTAGGTTTAGGAAAAGATCGCAGTTTGTGTTAAAATAACTGGAAGTGCTGTAACTTAAGTACGGAAGTTACGGAACAAATAAATCAACAATAAAACAACAAATCACATGAGATCCCCTGGTAATCCTAGTCCTGTGCAAATAGGGCTGTAGTTGTTATTTTTGACCCTGCTGCCCTCCCGTAGTTCTTTAAACAGATCCAATCAGCATGTCTTGTGAGAGCAGCAGCCATGATGTTTGATCCTGTGATGAGTGGGCGTTCCCCACGGTCAGCTGCTATGGTGCAGCACTGGTTATATTCTGTCACTGTGTGTTCAAAATAGAGCTGCGATGATGAGTCGGCTAAACGATCAGTCAATAGACAGAAAAATATTCGCCAACTATTTTGGCAATTAATGAATCGTTAAAGTAATTTTTCATGTAAAAATAGCAGAAAATTAAGTTTCAGCTTCTCAAATATGGAGATTTCCTGCTTCTGTTTTCTATCATATTAAACTGAATATGTTTGGGTTTTGGACTAACAAAACAAGACATTTAAAGACATCACATAGGACTTTGAGAAACCGTGATGGACATTTTTCACTATTTTCTGACATTTTATAGACCGAACGATTAATCTAGAAAATAATCGGCACATTAATCGATAATGAAAATAATCGTAAGTTGTAAAGTAAATTACAGGCGGTGTGAACATGACAGATATTTTGATTTCATATTGATTTTCTTAATGCAAATTAATTTTAATTTCAGTTTAAGATGAAATATTCAAGGACCACCTGCCTCTCACTAAGAAAGGTGGATTTAGTGTGAAGTGACTGATTTAAATCATCTACTCTTTTTTAAAAAGGCAGTTTTTTTTAAATGGAGTTCAGTAAAGCTGTGATGGAGACATGGTGAGAAGAGTGATGTGCAGTGAAGGTGGTGATGACACACTGAGACTACAGGAGCAGAATGTAAGTTCACAGTGAACTGGATCTTTATGTACTGTACAGACTCAACTTAATGAAAATGTGATTAGATTTTCCACTGCAGCGTAGTCGGATTTAGTAGCTCTTATTATTAATGTGTATTAATTTCATTTTGGAACATGTTTTGTATTATTTGCACTACAAAATAAACTTGAATTGCAAAAAAAGTTGTTGAGTTTCTGTTGAAACGTTTCGTCTTTCAGCCCAACATCTTTTTCTATTGCTTCTTCACTTTTCTGTTGTGTCCTCCTTTTGCTTCTTCTTGTATCTCCATCTCCTCCTCCTCCTCCTCCTCCTCCTGTCTTCCTCCTCCCTGTTTTTCCTTCTTTCATTTTTATTTTAGATTCAAATAAACATGAGTAATTTACTTTCAGTACATTTCGCTAAGAATACTTGTACTGGATTATTTTTTACATTGTCATACTTTACTTTAAGATCTGAGTACTTCTTCCACCACTATGTGTATATATATATATATGTATATATATATATGTATGTATATATATATATGTATGTATGTATATATATATATATGTATGTATGTATATGTATATATGTATATATGTATTATGTATGTATATGTATATATATATACATATATGTATATATATACATATATATATATGTATATATATATGTATGTATATATATATATGTATGTATATATATATATGTATGTTTATATATATGTATGTTTATATATATATATATGTTTGTATATATATATATATATGTATGTATATATATATATACATATATATATGTATATGTATATATGTATGAATATATATATGTATATATATACATACATATATCTATAGATATATATATATATCTATATATATATATCTATAGATAGATAGATAGATAGATATATCTATCTATATATATATATATAGTTCACTAATGTGAAATGAGACTGAGACTATTTCAGTATTTCAGTTCACAGTGACATGCTGCTGCTCACAGAGCTGCAGGTCCAGATAAGGGACTGTCTCAGTGTGGGAGGCTCTCAGCTGATAAACACATGGCAGCAGCAGCACTGAAGACCTCTGACTGGTTTACATTACGTAACACTCGGTGAGTAACACCTTGACGGTCCCTGGCTCTGCGGCTGCACTGAGACAGAGCGACGACTCATTGACGGACGGTCCCTAATGTTTCTGATGAAATCTCTAACTGGAGCTTGAAGACGACCAACCGACACGGACACACGGAAGCGACCGCACCGTTAAAATAACACGTTTATTCGGTAAAACCGGGACCTTATTATCACTCAAAGGAGATAAAAACAGTGTACTCTGAAGAATGAAGCCGACAAATTGTAGTTTTTGATCAAGTATTTCGAACTACGCCGGTTAACGTACCGCTAAGCTAACCGCTAAGCTAACCTGTTAGCATCCCCGGCTACCGACCGTTGGAAGCCAGAGACCGCTCTCACCGCCCGCCTTCTTCTTCACTCTTCACGGGGATTAAAAGCAGACAAAATGGCTCTTTTCTCATCAATGCACCGGGAGTTATCCACCGTGTTTTCCGTCACCGTGTTCACGAAGTTCTCCACCAGGAAGAAGTCCAACCACCACTCTCAGGGGAGCGTTAGCGCCGCGCAGCTCGACGGGGTCACGGACGTTGTCCCCCCGGTTCCCTGTCTCTGTGGAGGTCGCTGTGCGCACCAGGCTGTGTAAAACACCATGTCTCACTGAAATAGCGCTTAACTTGGGTAATAGATGGATGATAACTGCTGCTGTTGAGCCGCCTACAGTCTGACAGCTGAATAGCCGAGACATCTGTGTTCCTCAGGTTATGTCACATAATTTATATTTTGCACTTTTGCATTGAAGATGTTCAGAAGTATGAGCGCTGACGGACATTTATCCGCCGAGCAGAGCTCCTCCTCCGCGGTCCGACGTGGAGTCACCTCCCCCGGGCTCCACAGCCAGGAAAGCTCGTGGATTGGCCTGCTGTCTAGGCCTGCGATGGCTTTTCTGCAGAGATATCTCCCGGGACGACCCCGGACACCAACCCAGGCTGAAACCGGAGCCGGGTGGACCAGTGGGGGGTTAAAAACCAGCTTTGTTGACGAGGAAAGTGAGTTTTTAAGACAGCTAGACGACATGATGCCTCTGACGCAGCACCCGGCTCCTCACCTCACCTACCTGCGGTGTCAGCACGAAGGAGCCGCCGGCCTGCTGGAGCCGAGAGACGGCAGCGCTCTACCGTGGCTGACCGCTGATTCTCTGCGGGAGATCGGGATTCAAAACGCAGAAGACTTGAATCTCTGCCAGCAAACTCAAATAGGATATTTGTCTTCTGTCAGGACTTTTTTCACTCATGTTCTGTTGAGCTCAGTGTCATCTCAGGAAATGAAACCCACAGGGGGGAAAGACTGGGAGCCTGCTGGTCCCTCTGTGAAGAGCAACGGGGGTAAGAGCAGGACGTGGTGGGGCAGCTTCTGGGGAGGCGAGGAGAGCTCACAGAAAGGGCTGTTGTCAGATGAGTCCTGGGCTGAGGAGGTCCCAGTCACAGGCTGGCTTTGTCCACAACAACCAGTGGCAGAAACAAAAGTACCCAAAACAACCGATGTGTTTGTCCAGAGCGGTGACAGAGAATGGACGCTGGGAGAAAACACTGGACAAACTGACCACAAAGAGGAGCCGGCTAACAATAGAGGCCTTCAAACAGTCCAGAACACAGATGGGTCCATGACTGACCACCGGCTCAGCATCAGTAACCACCTTAGCAGTTCAGGAGCTGCCACCGCCTGCAGTGAGGTGGCACTGCTGACCCCTGATCAGGACAATGGTTACTCCAGTCTGGAGGAGGAGCAGTTCCAGGTGTACCAGCTGCACATGGTGAAAGCCCTGACTGAAGAGCAGCTGCAGCAGCAGGAGGCTGAATCAGCTGAGAGTAGTGCCACCATCGAGACAGAAATGGAGGAAGAGACTTCTGAAGAGGGAGAGTCTACATCAGGAAAAGAAGAGGAGGAAGAACAGGAAGCATCCCCTCAGGAGGGTCAGTCTGCGGAGGCCACAGAGCTCACCAACCCACAGTGCCAGAATAAAGCCATCGCCTTCATCATGGGCTGCCCATGCAGTGACGACGACAGCAGCCAATCAGACGGGGAGTCCGGTGATGATGTTGATGATGATGGCTTTGACAGCGAGGGCTCGTCTGATCTGTCTGACTCGAGCGACGAAGATGATGAAGATGATGATGAAGCCTCGGACTCGGACAGCGAGGCAGACTCTGAGGCGGAGCGCCTGTGGAACTCACTGTGCCAAAGTGTGGACCCGTACAACCCCCGAAACTTCACTGCACGGCTGCACACCATCAGCAGCCCGCCCAGGACCATCCCCAAATCCACGCCTCTGTCCTCCAACCAGTCCACCCCCGCCTCCTCCCCTGACCTCACCCTGCTCCCTCTCTCCTCTCTCGGAGCCTCCTCTCCCCTCACCTCCTCCTCCCCTCCATCCGGCAGTGACGTCTGGGACGACTCCACCTCAGCCAGCGAGGTGGACGAAGCGGAAAGCCTCCGCCTGTTGAGCTCCTTCAGCTGCTCCTCGGACCCCTACAGCCCCTTTAACTTCCAGGCCCCACTCAGGACTCGAGTGCTCGTCGAGGCAGGGTCCAGGGCCAGGACCAGGGTTAAAAAGGCCTCCCAGACTCCCCCTCGCTCCCTCTACCATAACCCAGCATCTCCACCTGAGTACAGGAAGGAGGAGGCTGAGGAGAGGCTAGACAGTGGCTTCTCTGAACACTCCACCTCCTCTGGCTGCTCCACCACACAGAGCTGCAGCTCCACCAAAAAGGTCAGTTTGTTTTCTTTCTCATGTCATTCAGAAAGTTCTTTGCTCCCACAATAATGTTTTATTCACAATATTAATTTAATTTTGTTGTAATATTCAGGATCCTTTTACCTCTTCAGGCCTGTAAAAACCTTTGAGTTAAGGGTGCTAAATTATATATTCAGATCATATCTCCACACGGCTCTCAACATGACGACGGCTGAGCCGGCAGCTAACAGTGCAAACAACAGAAACAGTGCTGAAAGAGCTAACAGTGTTAGCTTGAGGGGGAACCGGAGGGTGGGTGCTACGCTTCTGCAATGACGCCGTTGGTCAGGACAGCATTATCAGCTGTAGCAGCTATCATGAGCTAGCCAGTGGGGAACGCTAACATGCACTAAAAGCATGCACGGCCGGCCCGGCTATGTAAACAAAGCTCAGAGAAGCTCTGGTTACAACACACACGGAAGGAGAGAGACTTCATTCTCTACTCAGGTAGACATTGCTCCTCTATATCTTTACACAGCTAACAGTTGTTTGCTGCTATATTAATGCTCTGAATGATGTACAGAGAGCCTTTTAAACAACCAGTCCAAAACAATAAGATTCTGTCTAAAAAGATATAAAACAAAGACAATGGAGAAACTAACACCAGATAATATTTGATAAATTATTATAAATAATAAATTGATTATCAAAATAGTTGCAGAGATTTAGTAGACAAACATAGCTCATAGATCGTCTTCATCACATTACCATCTTACAAACAATGACAATAGGCTTCTTTGAAGTTTCTGATTTTACATTACAGTTTGATTGTTCATTTATTTTGGTCACTAATTGTCTTAAAAGGGTAAAACAAACCTACAACAAAAAGGAATTTCTCCCAACAAAACATTACAGAACATAAAGATTTTCTACAAACTGAATACATTAAAATATTAATAATAGTAATAATTACAAGACAAGAAGGTATTATTTTATTATCCGTAATGAAACTTTCTAACCAGCACCGATGTTGAGATATTTCAAACCAAGAGGACAGATTGTGATATTTTAAAGTCAGAAAAAGTCAATTTGAACAGTGAGATAGTTTTATTTCCTTCCAGCCCTTGCTGAAGTCTTTGCTTGAATAACCTGAAACTAAAACACAACCTGTCTCTCTCTCTGAGTCTCTGTGGTGGTTTCTGCTCCCCTCAGAGTCCCTGTTGATTAATGACAATCTGATCTATAATCCAGAATCTGATTGGGATGTTTGATATAACTGATGTGCGTCACATGTTTATTGATTTTCATTAAGACATAAAACCAACAAAGTAATTTAACAAAGCAACAGAGGTCACCAGTTCATACATAATAAACTATCGGTGGGCTGTTACAAATATGAAATCAGATATACCTAATCAATAAATTAACACTAGCCATGTTTCCAACAATGTATTTTCATGCACAGGTTTCATCACATTAGAAAAGCTGTGTGGAAACGGCAGAATTCACTCAAACTTCCTCAATTGCGCAAAACAAGTTTTTAATGTTCCCTTGAGGTGGTGTGTGTGTGTGTTTTTTTTTTTTAAACGCCCTCAACAGCCAATCAGAGCTGAGCCCTGCGCCAACACCCTGTACCACACCTTTAACTGCAGAGTCAGGTTACCTGTTGTAATAAGCACTGGTGGAAGAAGTACTCAAGGAAAAGTACTAATACCACTGTGTAGAAATACTCTGTTACAAGTAAAAGTCCTGCATTAAAAATTTTACTTGAGTAAAAGTACAAAGGTATTAGCATCAAAATAAACTTGAAGTAGTGATGTAACGGTACACAAAATACACGGTTCGGTATGTACCTCGGTTTTGGGGTCACGGTTCGGTACGTTTTTGGTACAATGGGGAAACATTTTTTTTTCATTTATTTTGAAAATTATAAACATTCAACAGTTGTTCATTGGCCATAATTCTTACTTTTGCAGTTAAGGCACTCAAATACTGGCATATTGTAAAAAAAGTGTCCTAACTGGCCGCAAGCAACGCAGCGCGACGTGGCGTTTTGAGCGGAACTTTTGTTGAACTCCCTGTTCCTACTTTTTCTGTCGCTCGCGTTGAGAGCGCTGCAACATGGACGAGGAACGGATGATTAGTTAAGATAAAATGAGCTGACAGGGCCGCCGGCATGCAGAAGAAAACCGGGTTAATTATCCAGGATGTAGATGAGGACATTAACTTGATTATTGTCACTTTCAGCTCAAGCATTGACGCCCACAGTTGGATGCGTAGTGTCAACCAGAGAAAAATTATTACAAGCTACCTGGTGTCAAGAAATGTAACAGCCACTTCACTAATGGTTAAAACAAAACACAAACACACCGCACAAAAGCGACAACTATGGAAACTATGAGAAATATGAGCCGTCACTACAACATTTCAGTGCGAAGCCTCGTTGTGATCCGCTCCTGTTTCAGCTGCAGTGTGAAACCTCAGAGGGTTTTGGTTTCTGTTTTTTATAAAGCATAGCTTATTTACTTGAAGAGCAGAACGAACTGAACAGAAATTAATCTGTTACATAACGAAACTGATGTGAGATCAGACTGAGTCAAGTTTGGTTTTAAAACTTGCTCGCTCATGACTTTGAAACACAGACCTGAAACATCGAGCACATATCACATATTTAGAGCCACAGAACAGCACTTAATAAAGGTATAATATGATAATATTAAAAGCAGCTCATTTCAAAATATGATAAATTACACGTGAAGTGTAAACAGACTCATGTTCACAGTAAAGAGAAGCTGACTGATGGACCTGAAGCTGTCGCCCCCCCTGTGGCTCAAGTGAAAATTACAGTTATAGGTTTAAATCGCTTAAATTAAAATATTCACTGTCTTATTGATTTGTCAACAATTACCATGGCCTGGTGTATTATTTCAATATTTATTTTTATTTGGATATGCTTTTATTTAATTTTTGTAAAAGTCAGTAATCTGCTCATTCAACATTTCTTTTAATCTTTTTGCTGTTTTATTCTCAAAGTCGGTTCAGTTCTAGGTCAGATAAAAACTCTCTAAACCCTGAACAGGAGGTCTGAAGCGTCACCCCGACTCCCAGAATTCAGTAAACACGACTCTTCTTCTTCTTCTTCTTCCTGTCAGGTTCGTTTCTGTGACGATGTAGAGGAGTTCTTTGCCAGCTGTGGTGAGGAGGAGGAGGAGGACCGGCGGGGCCCCTGGGAGGAGCTGGCCCGGGACCGCTGCCGATTCCTGCGGCGCTGCCAGGAGGTGGAGCAGAGCATCGCCTACTGCCTGCAGCCACAGCACCGCAGCCTGGTGTACTGCCGCCTCGCCACAGTCCTCTACGTCCAGGACGCCTGAGGACGGTCCGTCCGACACATCCTGGACACCTGAGGAAGATCTGTCCTCTACGTCCAGGACGCCTGAGGAAGATCGATCCGTCCTCTGCATCCAAGACACCTGAGGAAGATCGATCCGACCTCTATGTCCACAACACCTGAGGAAGATCTGTCCTCTGCGTCCAGGATGCCTGAGGAATATCGATCCGTCCTCTACATCCAGGACGCCTGACGAAGATCGATCCGTCCTCTACGTCCAGGACACCTGACGAAGATCTGTCCTCTGCGTCCAGGACGCCTGAGGAAGATCGATCCGACCTCTGTCCACAACACCTGAGGAAGATCTGTCCTCTGCGTCCAGGACGCCTGAGGAATATCGATCCGTCCTCTGCGTCCAGGACGCCTGAGGAAGATCTGTCCTCTGTGTCCAGGACGCCTGAGGAAGATCGATCCGTCCTCTACGTCCAGGACGCCTGAGGAAGATCGATCCGTCCTCTGCGTCCAGGACGCCTGAGGAAGATCAATCCGTCCTCTATGTCCAGGACGCCTGAGGAAGATCGATCCGTCCTCTGCGTCCAGGACGCCTGAGGAAGATCGATCCGTCCTCTGCGTCCAGGACGCCTGAGGAAGATCGATCCGTCCTCTGCGTCCAGGACGCCTGAGGAAGATCGATCCGTCCTCTGCGTCCAAGACTCCTGAAGAAGATCGATCCGTCCTCTGCGTCCAGGACGCCCGAGGAAGATCGATCCGTCCTCTGCGTCCAGGACGCCCGAGGAAGATCGATCCGTCCTCTGCGTCCAGGACGCCCGAGGAAGATCGATCCGTCCTCTGCGTCCAGGACGCCCGAGGAAGATCGATCCGTCCTCTGCGTCCAGGACGCCCGAGGAAGATCGATCCGTCCTCTGCGTCCAGGACGCCCGAGGAAGATCGATCCGTCCTCTGCGTCCAGGACGCCCGAGGAAGATCGATCCGTCCTCTGCGTCCAGGACGCCCGAGGAAGATCGATCCGTCCTCTGCGTCCAGGACGCCCGAGGAAGATCGATCCGTCCTCTGCGTCCAGGACGCCCGAGGAAGATCGATCCGTCCTCTGCGTCCAGGACGCCCGAGGAAGATCGATCCGTCCTCTGCGTCCAGGACGCCCGAGGAAGATCGATCCGTCCTCTGCGTCCAGGACGCCCGAGGAAGATCGATCCGTCCTCTGCGTCCAGGACGCCCGAGGAAGATCGATCCGTCCTCTGCGTCCAGGACGCCTGAAGAAGATCGATCCGTCCTCTGCGTCCAGGACGCCTGAAGAAAATCTATCCTCTATGTCCTGGAGACCTGAAGACGATCTGTCCTCTATGTCCAGGACGCCTGAAGAAAATCTATCCTCTATGTCCTGGAGACCTGAAGACGATCTGTCCTCTATGTCCAGGACGCCTGAGGACGGACGGTCTGTCCTCTACGTCCTATATGCCTGAGGATGGACGGTCTGTCCTCTAGGTCTTGGACACCTGAAGAAGATCAGTTCTCTATGTCCTGGACACCTGAGGAAGATCTGTCCTCTACGTCCTGGACGCCTGAGGTAGGACAATCCGTTCTCTAAGTCTTGGATGCCTGAGGACGATCTATTTCTATGTCCTGGAAGCCTGAAGGTTTCAACACCTGTCATACTGAGGAAATGAAAAGCTGCACTCGTTAAGCAGTGAGACACTATAGAGACACAGAGGACAGGTGGACAGACTGAGAGCAGCTGGACTCTTTACTGACTGTGTCTGCAGCTTTGTGTCTCTGGACTGAAACATGATTCAGGGCTGCTTCATAACCGACTTTAGTAAAATACTGACTGGTGATCTGAAGGGCTTCTTCACTCGTGGCTTCACTGTTAGTTGAGAAGCCCTCACTGTGTTCTGGTTGGACAGCGTCCCCTTTTTTTATTTCTGGAGACAGAAAGAAGTCTAAAACTGTCTGCAGCTGTCCTCAGTTTGTTAATGGCATCATCCAGTTTACATTTTCACTTTTAGTGCTGATGATTACATCACAGACACTGAAACAAGCTGCAGCTTTCATCCGAAATACTCCAAGAAAAGTTTCAGCAGATGATCAAAAATAGAAAGAAAGAAAATTCTGTTTATTTCATCACATTTTCTCATGTATCTTAAAAATGATTTCACATCGTCAGGCCTCCAAAAATCCTTCAAATGAAACCATCAACATTACAGAAGATTATTTTCATTATTGATTACTCAATCGAATAATGTGGCATTTAATCGGTTCATCATTTCTCATCAAAAAATAGTTTAAAATGTTCAGAAGTTCCTAGAGTCTTGAAAATATTCACATTTGAGCAGCTGGAACTGAATTTTGGGAATAAATCAATATAATAATTTAACGCAAATTTGTTTTAATGCCACTAAATTCTTTAACGCATTAACGAAATTTGCAATTTTTAGGTTGTAGTGGGCTCAGTTTTAAAGCTAGAGGTACCAACCATATCATATTAGCTTGTCGAGAAGGATGTTGAATAAAGACCCAAACTTGCACTAAGTTTTAGCGAGGAAAAACTGTCATGGCCATTTTCAAAGGGGTCCCTTGACATCTGACCTCAAGATATGTGAATGAAAATGGGTTCTATGGGTACCCACGAGTCTCCACCTGGTTGGCACCAATTGATTCTTTAGGTTTTTATAGTTTCGTATCTTCACTCTAGCTTTAAAACTGAGCTCACTACAACCTAAAAATTGCAAGTTGCATTTACGCGTTTAAGAAATTAGAAGCATTAAATTAATTTGCTTTAACACGTTACTACCGCGTTAACTTTGACAGCCATAAATATAATTTATTATAAATATATTATTGAAACAGACTCAAACCACTAATCAATGAATGGATTCTAATTATTTCAGCTTCACTTTAAACACACACTGAGGTTTGTTAAGTTCATTTAGTTATACTGGTTAAAGCAGCAGCTTGTTTCTGTGACTGGGATGTAAAGCTGATGATCAAACTGCAGCTGGACTCGTCGGTCTTCAGAGTCAGATGAAACCTGTTTCATGATGATTCAGGTGTTCAGTATTTCTATATAAGCTTTTAGTTGTATCCTTAAAGCCAAAGATTTAACGCTTGTGTGAGTGACGGGAGGAGGAACGGAAGTGTTGGAATCGGATTGATTTGCATGAATTGATCTCATTAACGTAGAAGACGTTTCTCAACCTGCTCTCACATTAATCACTGATAATCAATACATAGTATTCTGCCTCTAATCGGTATATGAATCACTGGTATTAAAGTCCCTTTAATGAGTCAGCTGACAAACAGGAGGTTTATTCTGCTTCACTCAGCGTCAGTTACACCTGAGGAAGAGTTGAACTATAAAAAGTCTGATCTGTTTGTTCATTCAGACTTAAGGTTTTAATACAAAACAGCTGCATGAGAACTTTAAACAAAATGTTCTAAAACCAGCAAAATTATCATTTAAGTTCAGACCTAAGACTACAAATATTATCAGAAGTATTGATGATTAATATCCAGCTATCATTTATACACTCAAAACTGTTTTTAAAGGAATTCTCAGTCGATTAATAACCGAAGGATGTCTTCAATTTATGGCATTATTTGAAAGTTCCGCCACATTGTTCCTCCACGGATAAATGCATCATGTCTACCGTGGAGAGTCTATTTTACAGAAGATTTAAAGAAGTAAATAAAATGTCAAGGCCAGTCAAAGGTGTCTTTGAGAGCTGCAACTCAATTGTTAATTTCTTGATTAATTAATTGTTTGTCTATAAAATGGAGAAAAATTCATGTTATGATTTCCCGGTTTGACTTGCTCAGCTCAGTTCTTTAGAAAACAAAGAAAAGAGTAATTTTGCTGGATAATTAACATAAAAGATTAATTGATAATTGTTTCATGACAAAAAAATTAATTGGGAAATTGAATTAATGACATCTGTGTTTGTAAAACCCCGACTAAGGTGCTGTGTAGTATTGATAAACAAATCTTTATTAAACTGTTCGTATGAATGTTTTAGTCGAGTAAAACTCCGAACTAAGAATCGGCAGCCATAAGAAATAAATCTGCAAAAAACAATGCTGCAAAACAAAAGACAAAACAAAGGCCTTTTGAAAGTCCGAAACATTTAATTTGACGGGACAAAGTGTTAATACTTTTCAGGATCATTTTTTATTCCATAAAATATAAAAAAATAGTGAAAATGTTGGACAGTCTCAAACCCAGTTACTAGATCCAGTTTACTGTGATATCAAACACAACATCAGAGAAAAAACTTGACAACAATTCAGTGATTTCGTCTCTTATGCAAGCAGAATAACTCGTCTGGTGCGGTCAGTTTGCAGACTACAGGTATGATCAGGTGAAGTCAGGAATATGTTTCAGTTTATTAAGTTAAAAACAGACTCGAGTCTTTAAAGTGTCTGCATGTTGCACTAAGATAAAGTCTCCATGTTATTTATCACACCTGTAGACAGACACGAGGAACTGGAAGGTCCGACAGATTTCTGCTGTTTATCGCTGCGCAGTGTCATGTTTCTGTCAGCTGATGTCATTGTGACTAATACTAATCGGAAGGGAATGCCACATTTTAATCAAAGCAAGAGTCCCAACAGGATGAATCTTTGGTGTTATTTTAGTCCGAAAAACAAATTGTTTTATTTTTCTAATGCTTTGTTTGGTGGGTAACTCGTTCTGCTTAATCATTTCCTCACAGCTGAATATGACTATTAAATATTAAATCAATATTTAATGATCACACACTGGATGTTTTGCTTTTTTCTCTCTCTACATGTTCACTGATGATCAAGAGTGATCATGCTGCACTTTGTCCAGCAGGGGGAGCTGGTCTCGCACCGTCAGAGCTGCTGACTACAGGAGAGTTTCTGCACACACGTTTCAAATGTGGTTCATCATTCATGTTCCCCTGAGGATGAACTGTAATAACTTTCCTCTGACTTTTCCTCCAGCGCCATCATCAGGTCAACATTTGAATGTGTCCAATACTTTGGTTTATGACCAAATACCTGCTGAACTAATTACATTCCCATCAGCCTCAGCTGGACTGAAAGCACCACTGTGTGTAGTACAGACAAAGACTAGAAGGAAAGAGATGAAACTCTGGTGCTTTTTTTGACAACAGCCGCTAGATGGCGCTGCAGTAGTGCTGCCGCCATTTTGGACTGAAAGCGCTAATGAGTCCGTAGCCATGGATGTATAAAGAGACATCTGTAAACCAGAGGATCGTTTTTTTTTAGGTAAATCAACTTCCCAGTAGGAACTTAAATATCCCTCATTTAAATCATGATGTCCTAAAAGTAGTAAAATGAACTAACAGCTGAATCCAGAGTTATTTTCCTCGCCATAATGAACGGTCATCAGACCCACGGGACCGCACCGCCCTGCACGCTCATATGACATATCTGGTTCTGCCAGCTTCCTGCTAGCTGTATGCGGCTGTAATAATGGATCTATTGGCTGTAATTCATCACGTTTATTATCTTCTAATAAACCCAGGGCTGTATGCTGTCAGCCTGTACCGTGGTGGATGTGTTAACGTCTCTGTTCCCAAACAACTGGCTATCGGCCAGTAGCTAGTAGCATGATGTCAACAGAATTTAATGGAGTTGTAGGTTATTTACTAACACGCAGGGCAAAAGCACAGGACACAACCTCTTCTACATCCATGGTCTGTGGTCTACTGGACCCTCTACTACATCCATGGTCTGTGGTCTGTTGGACCCTCTACTACATCCATGGTCTGTGGTCTGTTGGACAGTCTTCTACATCCATGGTCTATGGTCTGTTGGACCCTCTACTACATCCATGGTCTGTGGTCTGTTGGACAGTCTTCTACATCCATGGTCTGTGGTCTGTTGGACCCTCTACTACATCCATGGTCTGTGGTCTGTTGGACCCTCTACTACATCCATGGTCTGTGGTCTGTTGGACAGTCTTCTACATCCATGGTCTATGGTCTATTGGACCCTCTTCTACATCCATGGGCTGTGGTCTATTGGACCCTCTTCTACATCCATGGTCTGTGGTCTATTGGACCCTCTTCTACATCCATGGTCTATTGGACCCTCTTCTACATCCATGGGCTGTGGTCTATTGGACCCTCTTCTACATCCATGGTCTATGGTCTATTGGACCCTCTTCTACATCCGTGGTCTGTGGTCTACTGGACCATAATATAATATTTTTATTGTTCAACACAGGACATTTCAGACATTAAATATGACAATAGAATAGAAATAATTTAGTTTTACTTTTGTACGGCGCTTTGTAGGCGGACGTTTTACCGGCGTCGTCGCTTTCCAAAATGCTGGGCGCTGACGTTGCAATGGAACTGTTTTGGACGGGGGAAGACTGAAGGGACATGGTGGCGATCAACTTTAATTTATTAAGGTATTGTGAACGGCCGCTCAGGTTCAGGCAAGATCGCAAAATAATTATTAGACGTGTATAAAACATTTGTTTAACAAGAGATGAATGCATATGAGTTAGTGAAAATAACAATACAAACATACTGTTGGTCAAACTGCATTGAAGACTGGGATCTTCGGTTTTCTATCCCTGCGGTCGGGTCGCGGCCTTGACTTTTTGTCCCGTACCCGTAAGTGCCGGTCTGATGTATACAGTGCGTTAACGAACACTGAAAGAGAGACTTACAGAGACTTTACAGGTGAAAGCTCTGGAAGAAGTAAATAGAAAAGTAGTAAGTGGACCTTTTTCTCCTATTTTCATGATTTCTGAACTTTCAGTCCAGTTCTGTTGATTCTGTCTTCTCCTGTTTAATAGAAACACAACTGTTCTCTAATGCACCCATGACTATTATTGTAATAGCTAATTGTCCTTCTATTGAGACACTACTGAGACCGGAGTGTTCACTGTTGTCACGTGGTTCTTCATCGGTTTAAGTCAAACAGGAAGTTGAAGGTGGTGTTCTCAGTTCTCCGTCAGACTCTCGTCCACAGTCCGGTCCAGGGGACGAGGTGTTGGGTCTGCCGTCCTCCAGCTCTACCAGGCCCTGCAGGTATTTGATGTACCTGATGGCGGCTCTCAGAGTCTCCACCTTGCTGAGTCGCTTGTCGGCGCTCTGACCCGGCAGGTGGTCTCTCAGTTTGGCATAGCCCTGGTTCACGCACCTCACCCTCTGCCGCTCTCGCTCGTTACGCTTCTGGATGAACGCCGGCTCAAAGGGACACTCGTAGACGCTGAAGTGTCCGTGGTGGTGGAAGGGGGCCAGGTAGGGCAGGAGCGAGGGGCCGGGGCCCCGTAGAGGGTCCATGCTGGAGGGGTAGAGGAGGAAGGGGACGGAGCCGGACAGAGGGTGCTGGGAGACACTGCGGTCCTCATGGTGAGCAGCAGAGGGGGACACACTGAAGCTCAGGTAAGATGATGGAGAGAAGGTGGAGCTCATCATGTCACCTGCACTGACCGATACCTGCTGAGGAGCAACAGACCTGTAAACACACCACAGACCTGTTAAAACCACAGACCTGTAAACACATCACAGACCTGTAAACACATCACAGACCTGTAAACACATCACAGACCTGTAAACACATCACAGACCTGTAAACACATCACAGACCTGTTAAAACCACAGACCTGTAAACACATCACAGACCTGTAAACCCACCACAGACCTGTAAACACATCACAGACCTGTAAACACATCACAGACCTGTAAACACACCACAGACCTGTTAAAACCACAGACCTATAAACACACCACAGACCACCAAACACAACACGGACCTGTAAACACAACACGGACCTGTAAACACGCCACGGACCTGTGAACACACCACAGACCTGTAAACACGCCACAGACCTTAAAACACGCCACGGACCTTTAAACACACCACGGACCTGTAAACACGCCACAGACCTTAAAACACGCCACAGACCTTTAAACACACCACGGACCTGTAAACACACCACGGACCTGTAAACACACCACAGACCTTTAAACACACCACAGACCTGTAAACACGCCACAGACCTTAAAACACACCACAGACCTGTAAACACACCACAGACCTTTAAACACACCACGGACCTGTAAACACACCACAGACCTGTAAACACGCCACAGACCTTAAAACACGCCACAGACCTTTAAACACGCCACGGACCTGTAAACACACCACAGACCTTAAAACACGCCACAGACCTTTAAACACACCACGGACCTGTAAACACACCACAGACCTGTAAACACGCCACAGACCTTAAAACACGCCACAGACCTTTAAACACACCACAGACCTTAAAACACGCCACGGACCTTTAAACACACCACAGACCTGTAAACACGCCACAGACCTTAAAACACGCCACAGACCTTTAATCACACCACGGACCTGTAAACACACCACAGACCTGTAAACACACCACGGACCTGTAAACACACCACAGACCTTAAAACACGCCACGGACCTTTAAACACACCACGGACCTGTAAACACACCACAGACCTGTAAACACGCCACAGACCTTTAAACACGCCACGGACCTTTAAACACACCACGGACCTGTAAACACACCACAGACGACCAAACACACCACAGACCTCTAAACACACCACAGACCTGTAAACACACCACAGACGACCAAACACGCCACGGACCTGTGAACACGCCACAGACCGTAAAACACGCCACAGACCTGTGAACACGTCACGGACCTGTGAACACACCACAGACGACCAAACACGTCACGGACCTGTGAACACGCCACAGACCTGTGAACACGTCACGGACCTGTGAACACACCACAGATGACCAAACACACCACAGACGACCAAACACGTCACGGACCTGTGAACACGCCACGGACCTGTGAACACACCACAGACCTTAAAACACACCACAGACCTTTAAACACACCACAGACCTTTAAACACACCACAGACCTCAGTGAAGCTTCATCCCGCTGACCTGCAGAGACACAAACATACATGACAAAATCAACCTGGAACACACAGTCACTTTAATATACAGAGAAACATAAGCACAACAAACTCCCTTCGCTGATGAAGACAGAGATGTGGTTTAAAGCTACAGTAAACGCTAGTAAGTGGACCTTGAGTTCGCAAGGTCAAGACTGAACTTTGAGTCACAAATGTATTAATATTAACTTAATTAAACTTACAGGTATTTAGTTATTTATTTACAAATGAGAACAGCGTTTTACTTTACAGTAAAAGTAAAGTGTAGAAAGACTACATTTTACAGGTAAAAGTCCTGCATACAAAATTTTACTTGAGTTAAAGTACAAAAGTTGTATCATCAAAATGACTTTTTGCCCTTTTCAGAATAGCATATATCATATTATTGTATTATAACTATTAATGCATTAATGTGTTCATCACTTTAATGTTGCAGCTGGTAAAGCTGCAGCTCATTTTAATGACTTCATATATTGCTGGTAGTTTACTCTATAATAATGCATCATCATTTATTGACCGATTATGTTTTGTATTATTAATACAAATGGCCAAAGTAACTAAAGCTGTCAGCTAAATGTAGTGGAGTAAAAAGTACAATATTTCACTCTGAGATGAAGCAAGAGAAAACGCAAATACTCAAGTACAAGTACCTCAAAATTATACTTAAGTGCAGTATGTGAGTAAATGTACTTTCCTCCACTGATGGATGTTTGAGTTAATTAAAATACAGTATTAATAAAAACTGAGAACAGACATTAAACAGAGATAAAAAGAGACAATTGAAAGATGTAAAGTAAAGCTTATAACAAATCTACATTATATATACAGTATATACATATACAGTATATACTGTATATGTATATACAGTATATACTGTATATGTATATACTGTGTGTATATATATACTGTATACAGTATTTATACTGTGTATATATATATATACAGTATATATGAAAGATGATAAAGTGTAATGAGATGCTGTGTAGTCTTTGTCTCACCTTCAGATGCTGCTGCAGTGTTTCTCGCTGTCTGAAGCTTGAGGATGAAACGCTGAAGCTTTACCTGGCTTTACTCTCTGAAGCTCCGCCCCTCCAGGTGTGTGACGGGACGTCAGATAACGAGACAGGAACAAACACGCCGCATCGTGTCTCATTACTGTAAAACTTTGTTAAATGATGGAACATTGAACAGTGTGATGGGGCTTTCAGGAAACTGATCAATGATTTATTTATTATGAAACAACACGAGCTTCCTGTTTACATTGTGTTGGGTATTTTCAGCATCAGATCAGATGCGAGTGTGAATCTGCTCTCTGGAGTCATATTTGTTGCAACAGTCGGTCGTGAAACATCAAAGAGCATCGACGGATAGAAATGAGTGTTTGCAGTTTCCTCTTCCTAAATCCTGTGTTTCCAGATGAAAGGCATCAGCGACTCACACCCTTCCTGTCAGCCTCTCATCACACAACACACACTGATGACTGTTTACACACACACGCACACACACACACACACACACACCTGTAACCTGAGAGTTGCCTGCTGTGAACTGAACAGTTCATACACGACAGTTTCTCTTCATGTGATTAAAGAAAAACGACTTCAGAAATCACAACTTCAGACATACGAACTAAACTTTTCACACTCTTCTCTTAATAATAATAATAATAATGATATGATTCATTATTTTTTATTTTCAATCACTTAAAGGGACTGTTTGTAACTTTCAAAAATGCTTGTTAACAGCGACACCTGTGGCCGTTAAGTCAACGAAAGTCAGCGTCGCGCTTGCTCGCTCTAAATAGACATGAACGAGCATCGCTCAACACAGTGAGGTGACACACGTCAGCTAAACCCACAACATCACTCTATATTTCAGCTGCTTGGCAGTAATGTTAGCTGACCAGACGAAGGTCTCCCCATGAATCACTGCTGATCCTAGTGTTGGCTTTTCCTGCTTCAGCCAAAAGAAACCGTATTGTCTCCGACCGCGATGGGAGGGAGACACTGGCACCCGGTCGGAGACGATAAAGTTTCTCGCTGCGGAGCCCCGTCACTTCACAGGACACGGGAAACCTCTGTTGGTCTGGAGGAGCTGCAGCATTTATTTCTGCACAAACGTCCACATTCACTAGATATTCTAAGAGCTAAACTAACTCTTCTGCATTGTGTAGTGTGCGCACATGCACGTCCAGAGGTGGTGCGAGAACGAGCGCGGTGTGTGAGTGAAGACAAGCAGGCAGGCAGAGGAGCAGAGTACAGCAGAGACTCTGGTCCTGGAGACCAAAGCTACGGTCTCCCCCGCGCCCTACGACCGCGGCCAACACTGTTTTGCAAGACGGGCTTCACTAGATAGAACTTTGAGGTTTTGGTGCTTCTGTGTAGTTTGTGTTGGAGTCTGATGGTACGTGTCCACAGGGAGTCTGAACAGCGTAGCCACACGCAAGAGCGCATATGCCATATGCAAGCGCGCATGGGAAACCGACCCCGGTAGATTTATACATGTAAAAAGTTACAAAACAGTCCCTTTAAGTGTTTTTTGATATTTCCTGCCTTCTTCTCAAAATAAAGACATTGAATGATTTGAACGTTGCTCGGTCGATATGAACAATCTGTTGTGTTTGTGTTCACATTCTCTGTAACTCTTTCTCTCTTCCATCTGTACCACATGCTGCACACATGTGGTACAGATGTTACACACAAACACACACAGAGCTTCACAGCAAAACGTTTACTTCATTCAGTATGTATTTACTTATATCATGTCCACAATATCATGTCAACAATATGTCAACAATATCCTTTCCACAATATAATGTCCACATTTTAATGTCAACAATATAATGTCCACAATATGTCAACAATATCATGTCCACAGTATAATGTCAAAAATAGGTATTTACCTATATAATGTCCACAATATTGTGTCAACAAAATGTCAACAATATTATGTCAACAATACAATGTCCACAACATTATGTCCACAATATCATGTAAACTTTATCATGTCCACAATATAATGTCCACAGTATCGTGACCACAATATAACATCCACTATATAATATCCAGATTATCATGTCTACAATATTATGTCCAAATTATCATGGCCACAATATAAATGTCCAATCTTCCAAGTATTTGGACAATATGAACTTAATGAGTAATGCAATCATCAAACAACAACAACACAAAAAATAACTAATTATTGTGAACAAGAGTCATAAAACCTCAAATAATAAAGTTTTGACCTGTGACTTGTTTAAACCATAGACTGTATATAAGAAGTGGACGTAGTCACCCCTCTCACCGGTAGCGACCTGTCAATCACCAGGTAGCCCCGCCCTAAAGCATCCTGCTTATGGTCTATTTGACTCTAAATGGGACCATAATTTACTAAATGAACATCATGCTGTATTGAAGAAGACCTGAAACTAGTTGTTGAAACCATAAACTCATGTTTGCAATGTTTACTGAGGTAATAAATCAAGTGAGAAGTAGGCTCATTTTCTCATTGACTTTTATACAATCAGACTTCTTTTTGCAACCAGAGGAGTCGCCCCCTGCTGGCTATTAGAACGAATGCAAGTTTAAGGCACTTCAGCATCAGCTTCACTTTTCAAAATCTGGAGTTGCCCACTGGTTTGAACATGACTAGAGACTTACCGGTACTTCTTCTTCACATTACTACTACTACTTCTGCACGCACACACGCACACACGCACACACACACACACACACACACACACACACACACACAGCTACAGCTTCATGAGAGGCCAGAGACTGAAAATGACTATATGTGAACATCTATCAACCAAACTGTCAAAAGAGTCTCATCCAAGTCTGTAATAATATCCACAGGCTAACAAACTAACAGGCTAGCATGCACTGAGTCAACTGTCTGACTCTGGTCAGAATGAACCGAGCTAACAGGCCTCCATCAATCAGATGTTTCCTCCTCCGTCCTAATCTCACTGTCTGTGTGGGTTCCTGCAGGAGGAAGCTGCTGACAGTGTGTGTGTGTGTGTGTGTGTGTGGTTTAATAAGGGCATGTAGGAGTGTGTTCACCGTGTTTTAGTCTAACATCAAAGATGAAGCTGGAGCTCAACATGCAGAGGCTTGAAGAATCCAACATGTCTGCTCTTATTGTTGCTGAAGTTAAATACCTGCTTTATTTTAGACGTCTCAACTGTATAACACAAGTAGTGATAATATTAATATTGTTGCTCCAGAGCTCTGTGTTGACTGGTTCTGTGGCTTTTTTTGTATTTTTATAAGATAAAAATACAAATAAACATTAAAGGTGCTCTATACGATATCCAAAGCATTAATATACTGTAGCAGCAAACAACTATTGTCTATATAAAGATATAGAGGAGTAATGTCTACCTGAGCAGAGAATGAAGTCACTCTCCCTCTGTGTGTGTTGTAGCACCTCCTCAAGTGCATCCATGTACTCGTAGGTTGTCTGGGTGGACCAAACAGCGCTGTGGGGGCATGCAAGAAAGAAACCTCCGTCATTGTGTGTTCAGAAGTTGCTGGCACGTTGTGCAGTCCAAGTGACAGTACCATAACCTCCTCCCTGTGGTGAAGTGTTTTTTGGTTTTACCCGGCCAGTAACCAGACTTCAGATCCAGTGAGGAGAAACATTTGGAGCCAATGAGGAAGCCAGGGACTTATTGATAACCCATGAATCATCCTTAGGTACAAAAGTATTATCAGCAAAATGTACTTAAAGTATTAAAAGTACTCATGATGAAGAGCAGAGTGTTTTCATATATCACATATTAATAATATTAGATTATTATCACCGCTGCATTAACACTGAAGTAGCACTTGAATGTCAGCTGGTCAAGATGGATCTCATTTCAAGAGTCCCAAAAGTTATTTCTTTTGTCTTAAATTAAATTTAAAAAAAAAGAAAAATCAGCAGGTTACTGAGATTATTTCAACGTGTTTTCTAAAAAAGATTTTCTTGTTCATGAACTTTGTAGTTTGAAAATGTTGAAAGAAAACATAATAAGAAAATCATGTGTTCATCACTTTACCGGGGATCAATAAAGTCTTATTGATGTAATAATATCACAATTTATTTGTTGATTATATTGTTGATGTATTGTTAAAGGGACAATTGTAACTTTCAGAATTGCTTGTTAACAGCGACACCTGTGGCCGTTAAGTCAACGAAAGTCAGCGTCGGGCTCGCGCCTGCTCGCTCTAAATATACCTGAACGAGCATCACTCCAAACAGTGAGGCGACACACATCAACTAAAACCACAATATCACTCTATATTTCAGCTGCTTGGCAGTAATGTTAGCTGACCAGACGAAGGTCTCTCCATGAATCACTGCTGATCCTAGTGTCGGCTTTTCCTGCTTCAGCGCAGGCTGAGGCAGCGGGGCTCCGCAGCGAGTAACGTTATCGCCTCCCAACCGCAGCCGGAGAGAACAGGGAGACACCGGCACCCGGTTGGAGACGATAACGTTTCTATCTGCAGAGCTCCGTCAATTCACAAGACACGGGAAACGTCTGTTGGTCTGGAGGAGCTGCAGCAGTTATTTCTGCACAAACGTCCACTCTACATCCACTAAATATTCTCAGAGCTAAACTAACTCTTCTGCAGTGTGGAGTGAGCGCGCATGCACGTCTAGAGGTGGAGCGAGTACGTGACAACGCGCGCTGTGTGAGTGAAGGCAGGCAGGCAGAGGAGGAGAGACAGCGGCCACACGCGGGCTCGCATATGCAAGCGCGCATGTGTCCTGACCCGGTACATTTATACGCTTAGAAAGTTACAAACAGTCCCTTTAACATGATTCTGGAAAGTTCACTAAATATAAAGGAGTGCAGAAAAAGTATAAAGTAGCAGTAAAGGGAAATACCCAAGTAAAGTACTAAATGAATGAACTTTCCTCCACTGATTTTTACAATATTTGATCAGTAATTTTAATTAATTAATATTTTTATATTCAGTATAATCTATCTAAATATATATATATATATATATATATATATATATATATATATATATACATAGATTGAACTGAACATAAAAATATGAATTAAAATTATTGATAAAATATTTTAAACACACACACACATATACAGACGTAGGCAAAGTTGTTGGTACCCTTCCGTTAAAGAGAGAAAACCCCACAATGGTCACTGAAATAACTTGAAACTGACAAAAGTAATAATAAATAAAAATTTACTGAAAATGAACTAATGAAAATCAGATATTGTTTTTGAATTGTGGTTCAACAGAATCATTTTAAAAAACAAACTAATGAAACTGACCAGGACAAAAATGATGGTACCCCTAGAAAAGATGTAAAATAATGTGACCATAGGGACATGTTAAACTAAGGTGTGTCCTGTAAATAGCATCACAGGTATCTTCAAACTTGTAATCAGTCAGTCTGCCTATTTAAAGGGTGAAAAGTAGTCACTGTGCTGTTTGGCATCATGGTGTGTACCACACTGAACATGGACCACAGAAAGCTAAGGAGAGAGTTGTCTCAGGAGATCAGAAAGAACATTATAGACCTTCATGTTAAAGGTAAAGGCTATAAGACCATCTCCAAGCAGCTTGATGTTCCTGTGACTACAGCTGCACATATTATTCAGAAGTTTAAGGTCCATGGGACTGTAGCCAACCTCCCCGGACGTGGCCGCAAGAGGAAAATTGATGACATATTGAAGAGACGGATAATACGAATGGTAACCAAAGAGCCCAGAACAACTTCCAAAGAGATTAGAGGTGAACTCCAAGGTCAAGGTACATCAGTGTCAGATCGCACCATCCGTCACTGTTTGAGCCAAAGTGGACTTAATGGAAGACAACCGAGGAGGACACCAAATCATAAAAAAGCGAGACTGGAATTTTCCAAAATGCATATTGACAAGCCACAAAGCTTCTGGGAGAATGTCCTTTGGACAGATGAGACAAAACTGGAGCTTTTTGGCAAGTCACATCAGCTCTATGTTCACAGACGAAGAGATGAAGCATCCAAAGAAAAGAACACTGTACCTAATGTGAAACATGGAGGAGGCTCGGTTATGTTATGGGGCTGCTTTGTTGCATCTGGCACAGGGTGTCTTGAATCTGTGCAGGGTGCAATGAAATCTCAAGACTATCAAGGCATTCTGGAGCGAAATGTGCTGCCCTGTGTCAGAAAGCTTGGTCTCAGTTGCAGGTCATGGGTCCTCCAACAGGATAATGACCCAAAACACACAGCTAAAAACACCCAAGAGTGGCTAAGAACAAAACATTGGACTATTCTGAAGTGGCCTTCTATGAGCCCTGATCTAAATCCTATTGAACATCTGTGGAAGGAGCTGAAACATGCAGTCTGGAGAAGGCACCCTTCAAACCTGAGACAGCTGGAGCAGTTTGCTCACGAGGAGTGGGCCAACATACCTGTCAACAGGTGCAGAAGTCTCATTGAGAGTTACAGAAATCACTTGATTGCAGTGATTGCCTCAAAAGGTTGTGCAACAAAATATTAAGTTAATGTTACCATCATTTTTGTCTAGGCCAGTTTCATTAGTTTGTTTTTTTAAATGATTCTGCTGAACCATAATTCAAAAACAATATCTGATTTTCATTAGTTCATTTTCAGTGAATTTTTATTTATTATTACTTTTGTCAGTTTCAAGTTATTTCAGTGACCATTGTAGGTTTTTCTCTCTTTAACGGAACGTTACCAACAACTTTGCCTACGTCTGTATATATATGAAAGAAGATATATATATGTGTGTGTGCGTGTGTGTGTGTGTGTGTGTGTGTGTGTGTGTGTGTGTAATTTGTTTACACTTGTCCCTGCTTATCTCTCTCCATCTGTCTGTGGGTGTGTTGGCAGTCTGTTTCCAGTATCCCTCCTCTGAGCTCCCACAGCTCCCAGCACGAGGCTGAGCGTGCCCCAGTCAGCCCAGTCACACGCCCTCCTCTCTGTCTGTGGAGCCACAGCGACACACGTGTTCCCACACTTCTTCATCACGCACACACAAAGGAAGTGTGTCTGTTCCCACAATGCCTCTGGGCGGCTCTGAGGACAGGACAGACGGTCCACTTCACAGTTTACTGCTCCATCTGGGTCCAGAACTACACTCAGACCACAGCACAGCAAGCTCTAGTTCTATACCACACGTTTAATATGTTGGTTTATTTTCATGAATAGTGACGTAAAGCTTTATTTTATGGGTCCTGCAACTTTAAAATGATTTTAGTTCCAGAAAATAAAACTGTAATAATTAAAAGTAAAAGTATTTTCTATTATCGAATAATCTACAAATAACCTTTTCAATTAGAAAAAACAGGGAGGAGACATTGAAGTGATACAGAAGAATTCACATTAATACTCACGAGTCAAATAAAAGACTGAATACATTGAAAGACAAACAGTCAAATACTAAAGCAGATCAAGAGAAAGGTGGATTAAAAATAGATTAAATAAGAAGAAGGAGGAGAGGAAAAATTTATAATTATAGATTATTATTTAACCATATCATAATCATAACAGTTTGTTTTATATAATGTCTGAAAAAGTGAAAATGTCTGCTGACATATTTAAATTACTAATCTTGTCTACAAGATAAAATATAGATATCCAGCTCCTGATGTATGTATGTATATATCTATCTATATATATATATAGATAGATATATACATACGTGTGTATGTTTGTATGTATATATCTATGTCTATATATAAATATAGATATCTACACATACGTATGTATGTGTATATATGTATGTACAGTATGTATATACAGTATGTATATGCATATATATATACATATATATGTATATATATATGCATACTATTGATTCATATGTTATTGAACATTTTATTCAATGATATATAATAGAAATAAATAACGACAATAATAATAAATGTTCTATTTTCCCTGTAATTCGAACCAAATGAAATCTTCCTTTTCGCTGTTAGGAAGCTTAATCTACGTAAAGTTTAATATTTTTATTCCTCACAGTGTTTTTCTCCCCCCAATTTATTCATTTGGTTTTAACATTTTCAGTAAAATGATCATTAACATGTGCCTATTTGCAAATAAATAAATGAATAAATAAAATTCACAATAAAAAAAATACGTAAGACAATAATAACCAAGGGATGATAAGATAGACAACACTAACAGAGGTTGTGGTTACAAAGTCACATTTTGAAGTGATTTGCCAGGAAATAAAAACATTCACATCTGACATACTTTAAAGAAATTCAGAAGTGACCACATGTGAAACATATTATATATATATATATATATATATATATATATATTATACATATTTATTTTATATTTTATCTCTGAATCTTCTGATGTGAGTTTTAATGAATTCGATGAGAACTCAGACAGCGAGCGGTCCTCACGCCTCAGAAACCTTCCCAGTGAATATCTTCTGCATCTCTTTGACATCTGGCCTCATGAACAACCTCCCACCTGTTCTGTGTGACGGACGCTCTATTCAGCCTATTGTCCCGAGCTGGGAGCCTCCTGATTGGCCCATCAGCAGCAGAGAGAGGGCAGGACTGGCCCCATAAATACAGAGGGGAGCTGCAGACCTGAACAGAGACCTCTTGTGAACCGAGAAGAAGACCAACACACCAGACTTCCCTTTGAAATCACTCAAACACATCTGGAGATGGCTCAGTATTTGGACCTGGATCTGCAGGACACCCTCAAGGAACAGCTGTTCAGGTGAGTCCAGGATCAAGCACTTTTTTTAATTTCACACACTTTCCTACAGACGTGTTGATGTTAACAGAGCCTTTGTGTGTCTCAGGTGTAAACTCCACCTATTGGAGAGGAAGTGCAGCAGTGGGGTGGAGAAGCTGAAGGCCTTGATTGGAGAGCACCTGCAGAACGGGACCCCCGTGTTGGACCTCGTGGACAGAACCGTGTCCTTCCTCACACTGAGGAAAGCTCTGCTGTCACACAGCGGATACTCCAAATACTCAAGAGACATTTTACGTCTGTTTCCTGACGCAGAAGAAGACGTGGCTCCACTCTGCTTTTAATGGCCACATGAAGAAGAAGAAGAAACTGTGGAAAGGCACTGAAACTCGTATAGTTTCTTCTAAAAGCTGGTTTATATATTTATATATAACATGGTGACAATGTGCACGGCCTTTTTCTGTTTACTGGAAATCTGCATGTTGTCTAAATGCATTATATGCATCACAATAAGCAGTTGTACTGCTGTAGAGTCTGTTGAACAGCATGGCTGACAGGTTCTTTTATATACTGCTCTGACATTAACAGATCAGACCTGGTGCCAATTATATCAGAAAATACTGTTTGATCTCACACTCTTTATGGTATTATATATGCAACAAAAGTGTATTTTCTACTGTAATGAACACTGTAGTTAGTGGGTCAGATTAAAAAACAGCATTTTTTGAACCAGGTCTGGAATAGAAGCAGAAAAGGCCTCGACTCCTCGGCTGCATGACACACGAGTGCTGGACACTTTTGACGTCATTGAATTATTAAAACTGAACATTGATTCAGCTGATATTTGTCAGCATGAATCAATGATAACTCGTATTTTGTTAACCCTTTATTTAAATGGGAGATGATGATTTTATTTATCTAAGCATATTGTTTAATTTGATTTGAGCTTTAATGCTTTATGATGGTGCCGCCTTTGTACCAGTTTGCTGTTTTTTTGTTCAAATAAATACTTTTTTAATATTACTTTTTTGTGTTGAGGTTGGTTTATTTTGCACTGGAGCTGCTGGAAAATAACACAAAGCAAAAGAAGAAATCATAATTTATTGCATTATATATGTTGAATGTGTTTTTGTTATTAGGATTATACAGAGAGATACAAAAGCAACATCTGTTTTAACATCTGTTTGTGTTTTAACCGCATGGTTCTCAATATAGATAACCAGTATAGTGACCATTTCTCAGAGACAGTTTGCAGGTGAAGCATTTGACTAAATACTGTCAGGAATTATTATTACAGATTATTAATAATGATTACAGAACACCTTTTTATGTTTTCTGCTGTTAGACATTTGTATTTCTTCTCTAGTTTGATTGAGTTGCACTGTAATCGTGTGATTCTGTATTATGTAGGAGGGTTAATAATAAAAATAAATCAAACTCAGTTTAGTCAGAAAATCAGATATTAAAGGATCCACAGTAAAACTTCTGACTGAACTGTTCAGAAAGTCGAAGATAAACTATAATTATTATATGTAACCATTAACATAATGTATCTATTGTATGTAGTGCTAATGTGTGTTTTTAAACTTTACTTATATCTTAATTTTTCTTTTTGTTCTGAAATGTCTTTATTAGCCCTTTTACTTTTTTTTTTTTATAAAATCACACCAGGACAATGTTTTATACTCCTTTAATCAGTAGTGGAGGAACTACTCAGATCCTTCACTGCAGTAAAAGTACTCATACCCCATTGTAATAATAATCTATTACAGTAAAAGACCTGCATTGAAAATGTGACTTTGGTAAACATATGTAAGTATAATCAGGAAAATGTAGTTAAAACATTAAAACTGTGACTATTCCACTATTATTATTACAGATTTTATTACTCCTGCATTAAGTATTATTATTATTAAATCTGGAACTATGAAATGTTTTAACATGGAAAGTGATTTCAGGCATCAAAATAGTTTCCAATTAATTTTCTGTCAATCGACTAAATGATTAACAGACTAATAGTTTCAGCTATTCTTGTATAAATACGTTTAAATCAAATAAATCAACCAAAACTAAACTAAATATAGGTCCTATAATTATATACACTAAATGAGCTGAAAGATTTGATCACATCATCATTTCAAACATCACAGCTGAGTGACCAATGAGAGAAGAATAGGAGCGGAAATTAACCAATGAGCTTCTTTCCCTCCATGTTCATTTTTAAAGGGGTCCCTTGACCTCTGACCTCCAGATATGTGAATGAAAATGGGTTCTATGGGTACCCACGAGTCTCCCCTTTACAGACATGCACACTTTATGATAATCACAGCTGCAGTTTGACATGTTATGATTTGAGCATATTGTTTTATGCTAAATGCAGTACCTGTGAGGGTTTCTGGACAATATTTGTCATTGTTTTGTGTTGTTTGCAACAGGAAATAAACTGGGACACATTTAGAATGTTTATATTCTAATAATAATATATATTGTATATTTGTGACATCACAAATGGACAGATATCGTAACGGCTTGTTTCAAACACACAATTTCTGAATACGGGCTGTGTGTATTTCTCGGCTCATTTGATCGTTTTGATAGTTTAACATTATTATCTCACTTTTTATAATATGGGACCTTTAAATACTTGACAAATCTCCCTTTAAGGTACATTTTGAACAGATACAAAAAATGTGAAAATGAAACTAATAAATGAGATGAAGAATAAACATGAGTAATATTTAATATAGAATCACATGAACAGTTGGAATGACGTATATAAGTATATATAAGAAGTATATAATGACGTTAACACGCCTTTATAAAAGGCAGCAGACTTCTCTCTCTTCTGTTTGTCTTCTACACTGTAGAAAATGTGCAAATGTTGCACAGCTGAGCACCAACACACTGTGGGAACAGCCTGTCAGCTTTGTCCGTGAACACCACAACACCAGGGGTCACCAGGGCCTCCACAGAGAGCCGTGGCACCGCGACGAGGAGCGGGAGTTTGACCGCTTCCTCGCCGCGCTCGGCCGGCCCTGCTCCCCGGACATGTGCCTGTGCAGGGCGGCTCTCTGGAGCACGTAGAAGCGCTTGATGTGCTCCCTGTCGGCGGGCTGCAGCGGGCTGTGCAGCGACAGGTGCCGGAGCGTCTCCTGCAGACACTGGGAGAAGCCCCGGGAGTAGCTGGGGGCGACCCGGGCCAGCAGAGCTCTCTGCCGGAGGAAGCCCACCGACAGCTGCAGGATGTCGGCTTTCTCCAGCCTGGAGGAGGAGGGCTGCTGTGGTCCGCCGCTCGGCTCCTCCCGGTTCAGGAGCACTCTGAGCTGCTCGATGCTCCGGTTGATCCGGTCCCTCCTCAGCTTCTCCACCGAGAGCTTCCGCAGCTGAAGAAGAGGACGAAGAGACACGTTAGATCTGATGAAGGAGACGGTAGTTGGTAGTTTAATGAGCTTTGTGTTTCATAAGATGATGCTTCACCTTGTTGGAGCTGCTGATGTCCACAGATGCGGGTTTGTTTTCAGGTCTGGTCTCAGTCACAGGAGCCATGTCTTCCGTCCTTCAGCGCGCAGACGAGTGTCCTCTGGTCCACATGTGTCTCCGGTATTTATAAGACCGGGAGGGGCTCCGTGTGCGTGGACTCCTCACACCTCACACTTTCCCACAGTCCACAACCTGTCATAAAGACCCACTACTAACTACAAACAGACTCCTGTCTGCGACACCTCCATCTCCTCCTCCTCCACCTCCTCCTCCCTCCTCCTCCATCTCCTCCTCCTCCTCCACCTCCTCCATATCCTCCTCCTCCTCCTCCTCCTCCACCTCCTCCATATCCTCCTCCTCCTACTCCTCCTCCTCCTACTCCTCCATCTCCTCCTACTCCTCCATCTCCTCCTACTCCTCCATCTCCTCCTCCATCTCCTCCTCCTCCGCCTCCTCCTCCTCCACCTCCTCCCTCCTCCTCCATCTCCTCCTCCTCCTCCTCCTCCTCCTCCACCTCCTCCATATCCTCCTCCTCCTACTCCTCCTCCTCCTACTCCTCCATCTCCTCCTCCTCCACCTCCTCTTCCTCCACCTCCTCCATATCCTCCTCCTCCTCCTCCTCCTACTCCTCCATCTCCTCCTCCTCCTACTCCTCCATCTCCTCCTCCTACTCCTCCATCTCCTCCTCCCTATTATATACATATCGATGTATCGATTAAATATTTAATCAGGATTAATTGCATGATTATCCATAGTTAATCTCATTTTTTCCTCCTCCTCCTCCTCCATCTCCTCCTCCTCCACCTCCTCCCTCCTCCTCCATCTCCTCCTCCTCCTCCATCTCCTCCTCGTCGTGTTCACACAGCAGAAGTGTGCCGCAGCTGATGTTCACACTGAGCAGTAAAAACTGCAAATCTTAACAACCTGAAGTCCCTGCAGGGTTCACTAACACTGGAGAGTCACATGAATGTGATGATAACACATAATAATGTTTCTTTTTTTTTAAATGTTGCCATGTTGGCACAGTTTTTTTTGTTTTTGTTTTTTTAAAGTTATTTTTTTGGGGGCATTTTCCATTTTTATTGAGGACAGTGGATAGAGTCTTGAAAGGGGGGAGAGAGAGAGAGAGTGGATGCGGAAAGGGCCACAGGCCGGATTCGAACCCGGGCCGCCGCGGTCAGGACCAAGCCTTGTTATATGGGCGCCCGCTCTACCAACTGAGCTAAATGTTTCTATGTGCGCGTCATGTTTACAGGCTGCAGGAGAGTCATGATGAACTGAGGTGTCTCTCCTCTCCTGTGTTGTCCTCCTCAGTGTGTCCTACTGCTGTTGTGTGTTTCCTGTGTGTTGGGCGGGCTTGCTTCAGGTGTCACGAGAGGAAGTGTCTCCCGCACACGTCTCCAACATCTTCAAAGACTCGCAGCTTCACACCGAGCTGCGTGTGACACATCCACGCGCCAGCCGGCGGGGCGTCCTGAGCGCGCTTTCAGATAACACGCGCATGATGACAACACGCATCAAAACAAAGAGAGAGAGGACAGTTTATACAGATGAGTAAAATATCATTAATATATTATTATATAAGCGATATATAAAGTACAATCACTTAGTTTCATTATCATTATCATTTTATATTATGCATCATATTTTTTTATCTGCGAGTGGGGGAAATATGCTGCTTTATGCAAATATATGTATATATCTATCATTGGAAATCACACAAAACAAATACAAATATTGTCCAGAAACCCTCACAGGTACTGCATGTAGCATTAAAAAATATGCTCAAATCATAACATGGCAAACTGCAGCCCAACAGGCAACAACATCTGTCAGTGTGTCAGTGTGCTGACTTGACTATGACTTGCCCCAAACTGCATGTGATTATCATAATGTGGGCATGTCTGTATATATAGATAGATAGATAGATAGATAGATAGTAACTTTATTGATCCCGAGGGAGACTTGTAAAGGGGAGACTCGTGGGTACCCATAGAACCCATTTACATTCACATATCTGGAGGTCAGAGGTCAAGGGACCCCTTTGAAAATGGTCATGCCAGTTTTTCCTCGCCAAAATTTAGCGTAAGTTTGGAGCGTTATTTAACCTCCTTCATGATAAGCTAGTATTACATGGTTGGTACCAATGGATTCATTAGGTTTTTCTAGTTTCATATGATACCAGTATCTTCACTCTTGTAAAATCGCAAGTTGTATTAATGCTTTAAAGAAATTAGTGGCATTAAAACAAATTTGCTTTAATGTGTATTTGCAAATTTAATGCAAATTTGTTTTAATATATATATATAACATGCATTAACGTGTGTGTGTGTGTGTATATATATGATGATTTTAGGAAACATGACTCCGACTGAGGAACTCATATGTTGATATTTTATTTTATAATATCTTTATTGTATCAATATGGCATTCATATTCATTTTGGTTTCACTTGGAGCTTTAATTTCATTGTAGTTTAGTTTAATTAAAATATAGATATTTATCCGAAGAAACAAATCATTCACACACATATAAACAATGTAAAGATACAGATATGACATAAAGATTTGATGCTGTAACAAAGTAGAGCTCTGAGTATCTCAGTACAATATGTTGCATCTGCAGTGTTTTATTCCAGAATTTCTGTTTTTTTCCGTGCCAACATTTAATGAGTGATATGTTGTGTTAATAATGAGGGGGCAGCTTGAACTACATGGTGGGGGGTGGGTGTGTGTGTGTGGGGCGGGGGGTGTTTGGGGTTTATGGTGGAGGTGGAAGTGTGCCGTCTCCCCTGAGAGAGACAGACGGAGTCGTGAGCTTGACACGTCTGATGCTAAAACGTCATCATGTAATCCTTATTCTGTGAATTCAAAACAAATATCAACACAGGAACTAAACAGCTTATTTAATATTATTTAATTTTAATTTAAATTTAATTTTATTTTATTTTATTTTATTTTATTTTATTTTAATTTTAATTTTAATTTTAATTTTAATTTAATTTAATTTAATTTAATTTAATTTAATTTAATTTAATTTTTATCTTCCATCCATCCATCTGCAACCGCTTATCCCGTCAGGGGTCGCGGGGGGGCTGGAGCCGATCCCAGCCGACATTGGGCGAAGGCAGGGTACACCCTGGACAGGTCGCCAGTCCATCGCAGGGCTGACACATAGAGACAGACAACCATTCACGCTCACATTCACACCTACGGGCAATTTAGAGTCCACAATTAACCTAACCTGCATGTCTTTAATTTAATTTTTATCTTATTTTATTTTATTTTAAAACTTGAGGGAAAAACATTGATGTGGAACATGGCGTCTGGCTTTAACCTGGAGTGCTCCTCATATATCTAATGTGTTGAATAAACTGTAGTAGTTCACCGAGTGTATTCTACCGAGAAGCAGTTTGTTTCTGGTGGAGGTGTGTTGAGACAACAGCAGCGACACTGAGAGCAAAACATAAGAAACACACATTACATTATCATTATTTTATCATTATTTTGCAGGTGAAAAACAAATATCAAACATAATAGATAATAAAAAGTATTTCAAAGTTAAGCTATATTTATTTGAAGTCTATTTTATATTTATGATTGCTTAAATTTGTGGTATTTATATTTTCTCTTACTTTGTATATTTTGACTGTTATGCAGCACACACAAAAATAATACTACAATTTCTAATCAAATTATCATTGTTGCAAAGTTTTACATTCATAAATGAAAATTTGCGAGAGTTAAACCTTGTTTTAATGTTTTCAAGGAAGAATTGGAACTATATATATTTAGACAGTATCTTCTGCAAAAAACAAAAAGGCTAGTGAAACGGTTAATGCTCCCATTTTAATGTTTTTACTTAAGTTACTATTATTTATTTATTTATATTAACCCCTGGCATGTTTTGTGTTTTATGTTACTTTTTATATTTATTTGTTTGTTTGTTTGTTTTTATTTATCCCTTAATTTCCTTTATATATATTGTTTACCTATGTATCAGTTTAATTGATCTTTGTATTGTTCACAAATTTAAAATAAATACTACCACAAATACTGTAAATACTAGGCAGGATCACCTCTTCTCTTACAGCTGCTGCAATATTTCACTTTTATTTCCTTGCTGTCATTATTTCACCTCATGTTTAGTTCAGTTTATTCTTAAAACAAATAATGAGCAGCAGTCTTCAGTGTGGTCTTATCTCTGAGACTCTTAACTGTTTATATAAAAGGAGAAGTTTCCTTCTCAGGTCAGTCCACCTGTACAGTAAACTGTAGTAAGTGTAAACTGGCCTGGTGTCAGTGCTGTGTGTCTTATCTTTATGTGTTTAGTGTGTGCACATCTGCAGCAGCCTGATCCCATCAGACAGCAGGAAGGTTCCCAGGTAATAAAAGCTTCACATCTCTGCAGCAGCACTCCCTCCACTGAGGCCATGAGGCCAGTTAACCAGCAGATAATTGATGCCTCTCTCCTATTGTTGTGAGGGCCTCGCCCACTGGCCTCGGAGTGTGGGAAAGCTAATCCTGCCTGGGACTCATGGCTTTGTAATGCTAATGTGGGCCTATAAATAGAGGAGAGGGCTCCTCGCTCCCATCACAGCTCACTCTGCTCTCCACCAGAATGGCTCCGAGCAACGCCAGAGACTCTCCCATCTCACTGCTGTCCACCAGAGACAGACACAAAGTAAGTCCCTGCTTCTCTTCGCTCTGATGACACTTTTCTCTGCCGCTTAGCTTCACTGAATGTGTTTCTGACCCGGCTTCCTGTTCTGTCCCACAGATGAGGAAACCGGCGGTGGAGAAGATGCGCAGAGATCGCATCAACAGCTGCATCGAGCAGCTCAAGGTCCTGCTGGAGAAGGAGTTCACCAAACAGGATCCCAACGCCAAGCTGGAGAAGGCCGACGTCCTGGAGATGACAGTGGCGTTCCTGAAGCAGCAAATGCAGCCCCAGAGCCCGGCCAATCACACGACGGCTCACGGCGACGGCTACTCACGCTGCTGGAAGGAGACGCTGCACTTCCTGTCCGCCAGCTCCCTGAAGGAAGTGACAATGCCAGCCCTCCGGTACCTCCACGCTGCACCGGCCCTCTCCTCCCACAGCCACATCCAGGCTGCAGGCAAGCAGCCGCCCGGCCCAGACAGGGCGGTGTGGAGGCCCTGGTAGGAGCTGGACCACACCGGATGGATGTTCTCCATCATCAAGCCTGTATGGAATATTTCTGCACTTCCTGTTTTTAGTTCCTCCTCTGAGGAGCTGCTGCGTGTTTACAATGTGAAACATTTGGCTGTTTGACTCCTGTGGAGTCGACGTTATAATCCTGAATCAATGTGCTGCATAGTGTAGAGACGTGTTTTATCTTCCATGTGAAGTGACTGTCACCTTTTATAAAGGAATCAAATATATTCTGTTGTTGAGATTCAACTACATGTGAATAAATTCATTTTTATATCTTTACATCTTTGGCTTGTTGTCCTTTTTTATTAATTCCACATGTTCATAAGATGAATAATTCATACATCACATAACAGCAGCTAAGACAACACAGAATACGTTTTGAGCTTCTTCTAGTTCTCTTTATGTATAAAGTATATAAGATGTGGGTCCACATATGTTTGGAAAATTTGAATAAAATCAGACAAAACAAAACAGATAATTTAGATTCTTGTCAGATCGTTGATGATTATTGTCCCACAGGAGATGAACATGTGGGATTTAATCATGCATACTTTATTTAATTTATTTCTGAATTAATTTATATTTAACTAAGTTCTGGCTCCTTCAGTAATATTTATTTATATAAGTGAAAGAGCTAAAGAATTGTGTATTATATCTCATTTCTTAAACTTCCTTCAAAAGGCATTTCTGTTCTTTTATTTTCATGTTTTTCTTTTGAACACGTTGTGAGAAGCACGTTGTGAAGTGTGCTGTACAGATAAACAACATGTAATAATAATCACCTGTGTATTTAGAGCAGCAGGGCATAAATGGACCGCGTGCTGTCACACGTGCAGCGGCCTCCATCAGAGAGGTTTATCTGAGCTGTGTGAGCTCCATGTTAACCCCCCCGGCGGCCGTCGGGTGGTGGTGGTCTCTGTCAGCTCTGGTTTCATCTCCCAGCTGCTGGGCTGAGCTGCTGCCTGGCTGCAGGGCTGCAGGGCTGCAGGGCGCCTCCCCTGTGTGGAGTCTGCCTCTCCACAGCTTTCCCACACTCCTCAGCCTTTCTCCCCCTTCATCCCGGGACAAAGGAAGTGTGCCGTGTTAAATTACCCTCCCTAACACCACCACCACCCCCCCACCATCATGTTGGTGAGAAACCTCCTAACCCGGCTGCCCCCGCCTTTCTCTGCTCACTAAGCTGCCTCCAGATCTGGAGGGAAAAGGTTGCCTCCATTGTATCTGCATGATGCTTATCAGGGTTCAAGGATCAGTGGACAGTACATCTACTCAAGTACTGCTCCTCTATACTTCTACTGCACGACATAAATACTTTTTATACCACGACATCTATCTGACGGCAGGAGTTACTGTTTTCCTCTCAGATTAAGATTCATTTATGAAATGAAATATGTTTTTAAAGATTAAACCAGGTGTTCAAACTGTTTGTCTTCATGTAAAATCAGTGTCCTTGTATATATAGCATACATTTCAAAGGAAGATGTTGTACTTTTACTACACTACTATTGCTTGTTTCTCAGATTAAGATTTTACATTAAAAACATGTGATGGTTAGCACTCAGAAGTACTTTATTTAAGTAAAAGTACCTGTACAACAATGTAAAGATACAAGTAAAGGTCCTGCAGTTAAAATCTTGAATTATAGAATATATATACTGTATATAAAGCTAGAATTACTCAAAAAATACTTATACTATTTCTTGAAAACTGATGTATTGAAACATAAAAATTTAATTATATTTGTTTTATATTTAAAATCCAGCTGTCAGCTTTCTGAAGATTAATTTAAAGAATACATGACTGACTGTGTCTGTGTGTGTATATATATACATATATACATATATATGTATATATATACAGTATATACCTGGATGTGTGGGAAATTTCTTCCCTGCGTTAGATGTCAGCAGGTGTCAGTCGGGCTGCAGGTGTGTCCTCCCAGGTGAGTGCTGATGGGTTTATACACTCTGAGCAAACACGCACGCACGCACACACGCACACACATAAATTCTGCATTAGTTCCTCGTCTTTTATAAATCTGAACTGGGGTCAGTTCTATTTCTATTTAAGGTCTGTATGAATATTATTAGTAGATTTTTTTAGTTTTGTTGAAGGGAGGGTAGTCAGGGGAGGGTTTTTATTATTATAATTATATTAATTATTATTATTATTATTTGCTTTGCGTTTTGTGTAGAGGTCTATAAATAATAATTATTATGATATACAGTATATAAAGTGATGGGTTCATCATGTATATATTGTTGGTAAGTTTATTCTGTTTATAAGATTTATAATAATCATAAAAATGTTTTGCATGTAAAATATTAGACTGCACATAGTTACTTTCAACCACTACTTTTAACAAATGTCAATTTAAAAATGTGTTTTTTTTAACGCAAATTAACCTGAAGACAAACTCAATGAAGTTAAAAGTTCTTTAATGAGTTAAAACCCTGAATAATGTTTAGCTGTTTTCCTTCAGACTGACAAAGACACAGAACCTATTCACATTCAATATAGAGTGTGTTCAATTTGAACCACTAGTGAAGATTATAGTTTTTTCACAATTCAGATTTTCATCTATTAAATCTAAATGTGCTGACCTCCAGTTTCTGCTCATCCTGTCTCAACAATTAATCATATCATCTATCATCAATCATATTTTCATTAAATTTCATATAACCTTTATGGAACCAGGTGAGTCCCACTGAGGGGCGGACACGTCTTCTGTGGAGGGACACTGGTGACATGAGACATACAGATAAAACTACAACCAGGTCATAAAGTGATGAACGACGACTGACACACACACACACACACACACACACACACACACACAATAAGTGGTGTTATCTGGTCACAAAAGGCCTCGTCTCGGTTGAAGTGTGTGGGAAAATAGGAAGAGCTGTAAACCCACGGGGTCAGTAGCTGCTGCAGTCAGTTTACACACAACACCCCCTGTTGTCATCGATTAATGAGATCAATATCTTTCTGATCAGCTGCTCATTGACACTTTCTGCCCTCATGTTTAATGGACATCAATAATGTTCATAGCAGGTCAAGAATGAGTCCCTCTATATTCCCTCAGAACAAGAAAACACAGAAAAGATAAAGATCATTTTCTAAAAAAATAGTTTATTTTGAAATTTCTCTCTTGAGACTACAAGTACTCATTTTAAAAGACTTTTACTTTTCCACAGGAAACAGGTTTGTTTTCACATTCAATCACTTTAACAAGTCATCAGAGCAACACACAGTGTCAACGCTTCACCTCACAGACCGTAATGTCCCACACAGCCTTTATTAAAGGCACTCAGACATCACTTCAACACACTGCTAGAAACCGGCTTTTATGGCTTCAGTCGGCTCAGCGAGCGTCCACATGGAGACAGCGTCTCTACAAACAGTCCTCACAGGAAACAGGAGGATTAACAACGTGCATCAACAGAGCACAAACTGAACAGCTGTCAGATCTTCAATATGAAGAAACCTAAAAGTCTCCAGAATCGAAGAAGGAAAGATCCGCTGAGTAAGCGATGTGGAGATCATTCTCCTACAGGCTTGATGATGGAGAACATCCATCCGGTGTGGTCCAGCTCCTACCAGGGCCTCCACACCGCCCTGTCTGGGCCGGGCGGCTGCTTGCCTGCAGCCTGGATGTGGCTGTGGGAGGAGAGGGCTGGTGTAGCGTGGAGGTACCGGAGGGCTGGCATTGTCACTTCCTTCAGGGAGCTGGCGGACAGGAAGTGCAGCGTCTCCTTCCAGCAGCGTGAGTAGCCGTCGCCGTGAGCCGTCGTGTGATTGGCCGGGCTCTGGGGCTGCATTTGCTGCTTCAGGAACGCCACTGTCATCTCCAGGACGTCGGCCTTCTCCAGCTTGGCGTTGGGATCCTGTTTGGTGAACTCCTTCTCCAGCAGGACCTTGAGCTGCTCGATGCAGCTGTTGATGCGATCTCTGCGCATCTTCTCCACCGCCGGTTTCCTCATCTGTGGGACAGAACAGGAAGCCGGGTCAGAAACACATTCAGTGAAGCTAAGCGGCAGAGAAAAGTGTCATCAGAGCGAAGAGAAGCAGGGACTTACTTTGTGTCTGTCTCTGGTGGACAGCAGTGAGATGGGAGAGTCTCTGGCGTTGCTCGGAGCCATTCTGGTGGAGAGCAGAGTGAGCTGTGATGGGAGCGAGGAGCCCTCTCCTCTATTTATAGGCCCACATTAGCATTACAAAGCCATGAGTCCCAGGCAGGATTAGCTTTCCCACACTCCGAGGCCAGTGGGCGAGGCCCTCACAACAATAGGAGAGAGGCATCAATTATCTGCTGGTTAACTGGCCTCATGGCCTCAGTGGAGGGAGTGCTGCTGCAGAGATGTGAAGCTTTTATTACCTGGGAACCTTCCTGCTGTCTGATGGGATCAGGCTGCTGCAGATGTGCACACACTAAACACATAAAGATAAGACACACAGCACTGACACCAGGCCAGTTTACACTTACTACAGTTTACTGTACAGGTGGACTGACCTGAGAGCTGCTGGATTAACAGAGAAGAAAAACTAAATTACAAATTAAATGAACATTTAATTGCTGCTTAAATGTTAATGAATATTTAATAACTCAAGACTGTATTTTTTTATAACTTTTGATATTTTAAAATTTTAAATAAATTAAAATAAACACTATAACCTTTTTTAAAATAAAGTGTTTAATATGTTCTGCTTCACTTTGGTTGAGAACAAACTAAAAGACTAAATGAGACGAAGGAAGGAAAAACTCAGAGAGAATTGGAGGGAAAAAGAAACTGTCAATTAAACACAATTATCCAGAGTCCTCTGGGAAGGCACACTTCTATTGTGTGACCCCCCCCTCCCCCCATCCTCCTCCTCCTCCTCTTCTTTCACTCACCTCTTTAGGAGAATGTGTAATAAATGGGAAAGAGAGTGTGGGAAAGGAGGTTGGGATCCTGCTCACACACATCCTCCAGTCAATAGAGAGCACCCCCCCCCCTTCACCCCCTCCTCAGAGAGCCTTTCAACCTGCAGTATCAGATCACAGGCTCTGCTGAGCCGGGGGGACGCGTGTGGGACGTCTCCCTGCGTTCCCGCCCTCGTTCACATCAACCAGACCTCATGAGAGTTTCAGTGTGTTTATCCTCACCTACTGATGACTACACCTCCTCCTCCTCCTCCTCCTGCAGCCCTCTCATAAACCAAACATGTGGTTCAACACCTGCTGGAAGAAGTACTCACATCATTTACACAAGTAAAAGTACCACGACTACAACAATGTACAAAAAAACACTACAAATGGATTAAGAAGGCTGGCTCCGTGCTGGGGACTGCTCTAGAGCCCCTCGAGCTGCTTCTCGAGAGGAGGACGTTGCACAAACTGCTAAGCATAATGGACAACAGCTCACCCCGGCCACAATCTACTGGTCAGACAGCAGAGTGTCTTCAGTTGGAGGATCCTTCAACTCCGCTGTAATAAGCAAATTTCCCTTCGGGGATCAATAAAGTTTATCTATCTATCTATCTATCTATCTATCTATCTATCTATCTATCTATCTATCTATCTAAACAAGTCGCTGCCATGAGGAGAGTACTATAGAAACGTAAGATGTTCTTGCAGGGAGGGTAAGGTTAGGACATGGTGCTGTTAATCTTATTGATCGGCGTGGTGCTTGATTGATTTAATAACTTAAAAGTTGATTGGTCCATCAAAATCACAGTCTTTATTGTCTATTGAGCAGCTCCAGACTTTATACCCTATGACATCACTATTTGAGACTTACTTCTCTGGTTTCTGGCATTGAGAGAGAGGAGCTCATGTTCACTAACATTGACTGAACTTTCCTAGGTTACATAAATAGCATATTGGAATTCTTCATCTGGGCGGTGTTCCCCTTCAACAGGTTACTTTTATGAACATTTATACTGATGTAATGATAGAGCAACTAGAGAGAAGGGTGAAGGATGGTTGCCAGAGCGAGGGAGGAAGTCACGGAGTAATGTGCTCTTTAATGTGTGCTGATGACCATGAAGGTGCAGAAGGAGGCAGATGGTGAAATCTTTTCTTCTTCTGGTCCTCAGGATGCATTTCTTACAAGTGAGTCATGACACAATATGTAGATGAAAACACATAAACACATTCCAGTGCCCCCCCCTCACCAACCATTCAGCATTGGCCCCGCCAACACACACCCACACACCAGCACCCCCTCCCACGTGCACACGCCAAACAGCACTCTGCGCTGAGGAATGTGTGAGAGCTGCGAGCGGCTCCTCGTTCCCACACTTCAGGCTCCATTCAGGGCCGCGGCCCACCCTGCGGCGGCCGCCACTGATCCTCCAGACCCTCATTATGCTCCGGCCTCAATGAGCCATCTGGACGGCTACCGGCCTGCATTTAAATTTTAAATGCAGGACTTTTTTGTGTAACAAGGTATTTTAAATGATGTTAAGGCCCTGACACACCAAGCCGACGGTTGACCATCGGACAGTTTGGGGCAGTCGGTGAGCGTCTGTCGGCTCTAGTCAGCCCGTGTCTGAGTTTTTTCGGCCAATTCAGCAGCGGCGGCGCCCGTCTGTGAGAGAAATCACTCTGATTGGCTGTTCAGATTAAACGAATCAGTGCACGAGAAGAGAAACGGAAGTGAGGAAAGATAGCCAACGAGTAAAGTCAAAGGGAGCAAACACAGAAGGCTCTTCTCAATCCTCATCTCATCGTATCATTCCAATACACAGATATTTTCACTACGACATGGCCATCTGGAATGAAGCTAAGTGGTGAGTGAGAGTGAAAATGGTCGGCAAACGCCGCTTTTATTCACGTCAACCCGTTCTCATTCCCAACTCGTCAAATACCGCCGTTTGGTCAGCGCCCCTTGGCATCAGAAACCGACGCATGGAAGCACCCTTTAGCAGCAGTATGTGACGAACTGGGCTTTCAACTAACTCCAATGTAAACCCACCCGCACCAAGTTTTAATAGAGAGAGAGTCCATTCAGGACGGGTGGGTCAAACAAACACAAGACTTTCAACCAGGAGACCGCTGTTCGTGTCCCGAGTGAAACTAAACGTTGACTTATTTTTTCCCGTACGTTGTTAGTCACGTGACTCATCTGTATCGTCAGTCCCATCAGTCGCTAGAAAGTGAAGTTAACATCAACCAAGACTGTTTCCTAACCCTAACTAAGTTGTTGTGTTGCCTGAAACTAACTTCCTGTAAAATTTAAGTTTATTTTGAAAGGACACTATGCATGTAACGAGCGTATATTGATACGCCGTCCCCGGTCAGTTCAAAAGTAACTCAATAGATGTAACCGGTGCATCGGTCTCCGATGCCGAGGGGCACTGACCAAGCGGGATTTGATGAGTTTGGAGTGAGAACGTGTTGTTCATGTACGTATCATAACAACAGCTTAAATATCCGCCATACTCGGTCTTCCTGTTTCCCTTTTTGAATGACAAATACTAGACTACCTTCATCTGCTGGTGTAGAGAGGTATTTCCTCTCACACAGGTGCAGAACGTACGTGCTAACCGGCCGTCGGCTGTAGTCTTTGCGGTGTGTTCAAATGCAACTTGTCGACCGAGACATAGGTGACGCGAGGCGACGCAACAGTCGGCCGTCATCGCCGCTAGTTCTCTGTTGTTGGCTTGGTGTGTCTGGACCTTTAAAGCTAACCTAACTGATGTTTTTATTGTTTTCAGCAGAAACAAGTAGTGAACACATTATAACTCGTCAGCAAACAGCTGCTTATTTCAACATCTGTCTGTGTGTCCGTCAACAGTAAAACACTTATTTTTCTAACTTAAGAAGAGAAATCCCATCAGAGGTCAGATCTGAGCTCCCCTCCCTTAAAAGAAACCCCCGACCTAAAGTGGACAGAAGGTGTTCGACAATAGTCAAGTTTTCCCGCCATGAGTGTCTTTTCTGAAGTCACATCACATGTCCCTGGATCAGATCCAGGATCAGGGGTCAGGCTATTCCCAGCTCCTCAGTGAGGAGCCCCCCCACACCCCCACCCTGTCTTTGTGGCTCAGGCCTCAGTCAAAGCCTGGTTCATCATCACAACAGCCTCAGGAATGCTTTGTACTCGGCCTGGAGAAAGAAGTAAGAATGATAGCAGTAGATGGACGGTGGGGACTTGTCCCTCACTATGCCATGGTTCTTACAGATATTTTACATCCTGTTATTTTCCCTCCGCTCATTGTTACCTGTAAGATCTGTGACAGGTGAGGTATACAGAGAGAGACCTGGAGGAAACCTCACCTGGTCTCTGGGTGCAGCCCTGACAGCAGCAGCTAGTTCAGTGTCTTTTAAATGTTTCGCAGAGTTGATGATAAAAAAAATGGCTTGATATTATATTTATATTTCAGGTGCAAGGTGTTGGGTCGCTCAGACATGTCATTTTATTACATGACTTCATTACATTGTTATTAATATTTTATTTTGTTTGTGAGTGAGGACAACAGGTTCATGTCAGATGAAGTTTGTTTGTGTCCTGTTTTTGCTTCTTCTTCCTCTCTGTCCTCTCTCCACACATGTCCATGCATGTCTTTGCCATTCTCCTTCCGTCCACCAGGTGCCCTCGGACTTTCCCACCTGTCCCAGTCCCGGTATGGTCCAGCTGCAGCCTGCAGCAGCTCAGTAGCAGGGGCAGACTTTACCGTTGGACAAGGTATAGGCAACTGCCAGGGGCCCCCAACTAAAAGGGCCCCAAACAGCTTTACATTTATTATTATATTTAGATAGATATATCATATCGATATATATCTAATATTGAAGGGCGGCAAGGTGGTGCAGTGGTTAGCACTGTCGCCTCGGAGGTCCGAATTCGGCTTGGGGCCCTTCTGTGTGGAGTTTGCATGTTTTCCCCGTGTTACCGTGGGTTTTCTCCGGGTGCTCAGGTTTCCTCCCACAGTCCAAAGACATGCAGGTTAATGGTTGACTCTAAATGTCCTGTAGGTGTGAATGTGAGCATGAATGGTTGTCTGTCTCTATGTGTCAGCCCTGTGATAGTCTGGCAACCTGTCCAGGGTGTACCTCGCCTTCACCCAATGTCAGCTGGGATCTGCTCCAGCCCCCCCGCGACCCTGAATAGGATAGCGGTTACAGATAATGGATGGATGGATGTAATATTGAATCATGATACTATTCTAACTTATTGTACCCCGAAATAACTAACAAAAGGGCCCCCAAAGCACTTAAAATATTCAACTCAACTGCTTACGTACTGTGTACTTCTGCTTCAGAGGAAAACATTGTACTACTACATTCATCGGACAGAGAAATGTTACTGGTTATGTTTCAGATTCAGATTTTTACTCACAAAATATGACGATTCAAATATGATGCATTATTATTCATTAAACTATCCAGCATCATATTAGTATTGAAAGCTTCTCCTTGAACAGACGTTTAGTAAATTTAAGTATATTGAGCTGATAATATCTCTCTTTCACTCTGCTCCTGATGAAAAAATTTGAATGCAGGAATTTTACTGTGCGGTATTTATAGTTTTACTATTAATTGTTAATAGGTTTACTCCAGAAAAAAAGTTTCGCGTAGCCTTCTTCTACTACCACTGCCAATACCAACAATCCCAGTTATAGAGGGTGAAAAGTAAAGAAAGATGGCGTTTGCCACATCCACCTCGCGCCACGCCCCCTTCGGCTGGGTTATGGTACATATCCACAGGGGCGTTTTTTTATCGCGAGGGATCGCCTTGCTTCCCAGCTTTGGACGCTTGATGGTTGCCACTAGACTCAAGGCGCTAGGCACCTGATTGGACGAACGCTTTCCCTCGTGGGCCAATACCGACTCAGATAGCTGGATCGGCTATCGGTGACAATGGGGCCGATCTACTAAATTCAGTTCTATGTTTATTATATACTGGAATTTTAATTCCTGATTACGTTTTGACCAATTTGTTGCTGCATTAAAAAGGTTTAAACTTGAATTATAATTCCTGATCATTTTAAAGATTTTTTACAAAGTTGTTGGTGTACGATTTATTATTTTAATGATAAATAACAATTCAGTAAATTTAAATCTATGTATTTAGGTCAAACCTGATGTTCTCTTAAACATTAAAGAATGATCCCGGTCACTTCCACACAGTGAGGCATACAGCATATTAATTAAACATTGATATCGGATCGGTACTCGGTATCGGCCTATACCCAAAACAAAGGTATCGCTATCGGTATCGGGATTGAAAAGTTGGATCGGTGCATCCCTAATTTCTACTCTGTTACTTACAACTTAAGTTTTATTAAGTGACATAAAGTGTGACTTCAGACATCAGCAGAAAAAACTAAAGTCTGCTTCTGAAAAGTGTCTTTGTGAGCGTTTTGGCGGGAGTTTGGTGTCAGCAGAGTAAACGTGTTGTCACAGAGTGAAAGGTCCAGCTGCTGCTCGGTGGACAAAGACCGGCTTTCTCACACTCACACACCATTCAGAGCCGACAACTGGGAAGTGTGTGTCCCAGTTTCCCCTCCGCTCTCCCAGCAGCTCGTACACTTTATTGCTTGTAAGTGCGGCCATATGGTAATAAGCAGCTTAACATTTCCATGTGAATATGGCAGCCGCTTCATTATGACACTAAAACTGTTGGATATCCGACCGTTGAATTAGTGTTGATCTGTTTACTGAGTTCAACGGTGAATCTCAGCGGTGAGAAGAACGCTATTTGAAGCATGCAAGCACACTTATTATTGTATTGCTTCCATTCAGGGTGCACGACAATGCATTCCTCCTCGTTTCTGTGCAGAGGGAAGCCTCGGCCTCGTTCCAGTAACAATGAGAGGACCTGCTCTGCTCACACATCAAACACACTTTGTACTGATGCAAATGAGCATCGCAGGCTTCTCCAATAACTGTCATTCTCACCGCAGTATATGCTTTATAATACAAGGAGGATTTTATTTAATATTCAGGGACACAAAATGTCTCCATAATCACTCAACGTAAAAATACTCAATTACAACTACAACATTAAGTAAGCAGAAGCAAGCCAAATGGCTCCTTTCAGAGTGTAAAAATATACAAAAGTACAAGCAGCAAAAGGTACTTAAATTATTAAGGTAAACGTACTCATTATGCCAGATCCTCCTTTCAGAGTGTAAAAGTACTCAGATCTTTTACTAAAGTAAAAGCAGTAATACCATATTTTAAAAATACTCTGTTACATGTAAAAGTTGTGCATTAAAAATGTTAGTACGAAAGTATTATTGTCAACATGTATGGAAGAAAAGAAAGGCCATAAGGATGTGAATATTAGAAGCAACCGAATACTTTATTTTGAAATTTAAACACCACCCAATTTAAAGAGTTGATATATTTTACTTTGAAAACCATCAAGCTGAATTTCCCTCTTTTATGTTTTCAGTGGGGTCATTTCAAGTTACGCAAATTCAAATAATGGATTGTATGTATTTGATACAAAATCTTTGAGCTTGACCATCTGGGCTACCAGTGATGATCGATCAAACCTGAATGTAATCCATCAGACATCTGACGATCAGCTTCACCTTACGTAGAAACTTCATATTGGAGAATTTAATCATATACATTCAGACAGATGGTTTTTCAATGTAAAAATATTCCCTAATATTAAGTATTCAATAGTGATTAAAGTGTTATATTGTGCACAGTCTCAGCAGGTAGAGGGTTGGGGGTTCGATTCCCGGCTCCTCCTGTCCTTGATTACCAACATTTATATTACCAAATGGAAATGATTGAAAAACAGACAATGGCAATCCAAAATGTCCAGAAAACTGCCAAATGCTGTAACACTGATGGCGTGTTGAGTTGATGGACCGATGTAATGAGTCTTTTGATTGGGTTAGAAGGTGATTGGAATCGTAACGTGAAGTCCATGCACATAGCCACAGACGTTAGGACTGTGCATGTGAACGATGCGTGGGCTGGAAGGAAGCTTGTGGTGTAAACTGTTGAAAAATAGGTGACCTTCTGAACAGGCTTATTAGTCATCTATAAAACATGATTCATTAACCATTAACCTCTGAGACCTGTGGGATCGCTTCACTTAACTGTCTAACAGAGTGAAGATACTGGCACCATATGAAACTAGAACCTAGGGAATCCATCGTTAGCAACCATGTCATGCTAGCTTGTTGGGGAGGAGGCTAAATAACGCTCAAAGGGGTCCTTTGACCTCTGACCTCAAGATATATACCCACAAGTCTCCCCTTAACAGACATGCCAACTTTATGATAATCACATGCGGTTTGGGGCAAAAAAACATGCAGTTTTTAAATGCAGTGTATTTAGGGTCCATAAACAGTCGTGGAATTGCATAAAACAAACTAGAGACCTAGGGCATTGAGATGATGGATGGCTTTCCTAGCTTGATTGAGGGGGTATCTGAGCAGTTTACACAACAGAAGTGCTCGCCATCCAATAGCCGAAATATGCAATTCTTGAAGAAATCTCAAAATGTCAAAAGTTTTTTATACCAAAACACAGCATGACTTTTTTCTATGGTGTTCCTCAAGGTCTTGGTGTCTTAATGTGGTATTTTCAAATCTGTAACAAATGGTATCAACCCAAAAATTCATGTTTATTTCTGATTTATGACTAGATGAACTTGACACACAGTGCTGAGCTGCATCTCAAATTAATCTTCAGGTTCCCAGCTTTCCGATGATGTACACCACTTCTATGTGACATCTACTGCTGACCCGCTATCTCCCCCTAAAGACCTCCTGTACCCCCCTAAAAAAGACTAAAACGGCTCTATTGTGGGTCTCAGAGGGTTAATATATTTGAGTAATTGTACTTAGATACAGTCCACCACTGCACAAAAGGCAGGAAACTGTTGGAAAATGAGTCCCTATTGGTGAGAAATGGAGCTTTTGAACAAAAACATAAATACCTGAAAATAAACTGTCTGTATCTGGAAGAAAGCGTGTTTTATTGTGTCGTTAAGCAGGACGACTGTAAAGACGTTAAACTGGCAGAAGTGTGGCAGAGTGAGACATCCTGAAGTTATAAAACGTCTTTGTAGTCTGACAGCTTGGAAGTGCTGCAGGACTCACACTGGTCACTTTGACACCGTCTGATGCCAGTGTGTCAACTGTGGGCTATGACTATAATCTGCTGGTTATATTTTTGAATAATCAATTAATCGTTTGGTCAAAACAAGTTAAGTCAAGTTCTATCAAGTAGCCACAGCTTCTGTAAAGACTGTCTGAAGAGCTGTTGGAGAGAGAAACCAACACACGAGTGTCCAGTTTGTAAGAGAAGATCTTCAAAGAAAACCACCTTTAAACCGGGTGTTGAAGAACCTGTGTGAGGCCTTCTTACAGAAGAGAGATCAGAGACTCTCTGCAGTCTGAGAAACTCAAACTCTTCTGTCTGGACCATCATTATGGGGGAAGGAACATGCCAAAATAAAAAATAAATAAATAAATGACTCGATAAATAAATAAATATGTCATTAAATGTAGCCATTACTTAATTGATAAAATGTGACATAAATTGACATTTATTTGAATTTGCTTCTTTGTTTGTTCTTTGTATTAATTCACTTATTTATTTACTCTTCTGTTAATTTTTTTAATTTTGTTTGTGTATTTATTATTTATTAATTTATTAATTTTTGCATTTGCTTTTTTTTATTTCACCCTTTATTTATTTCCCCAAACTTATTTATTTCTGTATTCTTTTCTTTATACAGTTTTTTTTACAGTAAAATACATAAATAAAGGAATTACTACAAAGATAAATAAATAAAGAAGCAAGTTAAAACAGCAATATCAATTTACGTCAAATCTTTTAATTAATTAATGGCTACATTTATTTTCAATATTTTTTTGCTATGTTTAATTACATATTTATTTATTTATTTATTTATTGAGTCATATATTTATTCAATTATTTTTTGATTTTGGCAGGTTCTGTCCTCTTACATACATCAGCAGCCGGTGTGTCTCATCTGCAGAGATTCAGAAAAACACACCAACCACAGATTCAGACCCATCGATGAAGCTGCACGACAACACAAGAAGGAACTTCAGGAAACTCTGGAGTCCTTAAAGGAGAAGTTGAAGGTTTTTGAACAAGTTAAGGTGATTCATGAAGGTCCAGGCCCGACAAACAGAGAGGCAGATTAAGGATCAGTTTAAGAAGCTTCACCAGTTTCTAGAAGAGGAAGAGGAGGCCAGGATGGCAGCACTGAGGGAGGAAGAGGAGCAGAAGAGTCAGATGATGAAGGAGAAGATGGAGGCTCTGTGCAGAGAGATAGCAGTGGAAAGAGTCCAGCAGCGCCCCCTGCTGGAGGATCCACAGATGAGGACAATTAAAAGTTGAGTTAAAGATGATATAGGGCATTAGTACTTTCAAATCTTCTAAAGATATTGTTATATCATTATCTTGAACTCTTATGGCCACGATAGTCGATCGTGACAGCCCTAAGAGTAATCATCAAAGAGATCATATCTTGTTTATCATGTATCTTGTTTATATCTTCATGTGTTGTGTTCATAAAGTGTTCATCCAGTCTGATTGTACAGATATAGTTGGGTCAGAAGCACCATGTATGTTTAATTCATAAATTTCCAGACAAAACTTGAGCAAACGCTACAAACTGAACCCTGTTTTTAGTCTTAATTTACATTCAGTCAAACTTTCTCCATTAAAAGTCTGCTGAATGATCTATTAGCAGCTCCTGTTTGCAGTGTAGCCATGGATGTACAGACAACTATCACTGGATTACTTTGATACTGAAAACAAATTGTCTTTGGAAATATTGTACTCACATTGTGCATATTCCTAAATAAAGTTATGTCTCACCAACTTCCAAGGAAACTGGTTCAGGAAGTCTCTAGTGCAGGAGAACTGGCTGGTTTCTGGGAACTTGGAGGCAACAGGAGCTCATCAACAAACAGGTTCAAACATGATCATCTTGAATTTAGCTATCTTGTACTTCTATGTTTTTAGAGATCAGAGTTGGTTATGAAGCAATGGGGCAGACAAAGTCTGAACTCTTTCAGTCAGAAGTTTATGACTCCATCTGGTGGTCATTGAGGAAAATGGGGAATTTGATAATAATAATAATAATAATAATAATAATAATAATAATAATAATAATAATAATACCAGCTAAGAACTTTAAATTATATATATAATGCATTACCTTAGACTTTACAGGTGAATTGTACAAAATAAGTCTGTAACTCTTCCAGCATAAACAGTATAGTATTAGTATATACAGTAGGTAGGCCTACTCAGTATAGGTCAGAATAAAAAGTACAATATAATACATACACAACAAACAAACATAATGTAATCCAAAAAAGAACATAATGTTATATGATATGATATGATATGATGATATAAGATCAGATAAGATAAACCTTTATCCATCCCCAGAGGAAAAATTGGGTTGTTGCAGCAGCACAAAGACAGAATGAGTTCAGATAGATAGAAAAAGTAAAATAAATAAACAATAAGATGTATATAAAACTAAAATAAGAATACAATAAAATATAGAAACTATACAAGAGCATAATGGAGACAAAAATTCCAAGGTAAAGTGAAGGTGGTGTGATTAATAGCTGCAGCGTCAGCAGGTCTACGTTAACAGTGCGACTGATTGTGACTGCATTAATATAGAGATGTAATATAAATATAATATAGAACATGATGTAAAATTCAGTAACATATTAACATAATATAATATGGTAAACTACGATATAGTATGGGATATGATATAGGCTAGTAATATGATAACTTCTGGTATAGTACAGCAATATAACAGAATAAAATAGAATATCAGGTATAGTTATACAGCGTAAAACTACTCCCATGACACTGATAATACTGGAAATATATAATAAGGGAAAAGGTGCAAGCGTACTTACTATACAGCTAACCATTATTGTTATTATTATCATTATTATTATTATTGCTATTATTACTATTATTATTTATTATTATTATTACTATTATTATTATTATTATTATTACTTTATTATTACTTTATTTTTATTTTTATGTTTCTCATATCCTGGCTGTGTTATACTATGTTTATTCTATGACTTAATGAATATGTCTGTAGATATTCTATCAGAAAGTCATGAGATGATGAATGAAGGCAGTCAGTTCAAGAAGGGTAGTGGCTAGAAGGGAGCCCACAAACTGGGGAAACTCTCGCGAGATTATTAAGATTTTTAGGCATTGAACTCGAATAGTTAAGGTTAAACATTGACCTCAAAGAGTTAAGTTTAGGCAATGACCTCGAATAGTTACGGTTAGGATAGGTTGTCGGCAGCGAGTCTCGCGAGGTTTAGCAAATGTCAGATCATATTTCGCAGTTTGTGGGCTCTCTCCTAGACACGACCTTCAAGACGCTGCTCATTTTTTAAATAGAACTTTTCATATGTGGCCTGTGATTGGTTGAGGATATTTTACTGTTCTCTGATTGGCCAGTCGCAGACCCGCCTGTGGAATGTTCCATTTCACAGGATGAGGAGGGGGGAGGAGCTTTTCTCAATAGATATTGAAGATGTTTAAAAAAAAAAGAAAAAAACTTATTTCCTTCTCTTCAATCCTATTTCTACATAGTATCTTTTAAAGGACTCTTAAAATGAACAACAGTTGACAATGAGCGGGAATCTGTTATTAAAAATGCTACTAATGCCCCCCCCCCCCGGTAACACTCAGTGCTGTCCGCTTTGGAGTCAGACTAGATTCCTCTCTGGCAGTACTGTCTAACCTGTAAGGTTATCTGATCGGGTATTGATCCATTGATCCATTGCCAGGTGTGCTAGAGGGTCTGTCCGCTCGGTTTATTCTTCTCATTGTCTTTATCCATCTGTGGTAGAAACATGCTGCGTGTGAGGGCGGCTGTGGGGCAGTCTGTGAGGAGGTAGGTACCAACACACCAGACTCCTTCACCTCAACAAGGAACTGCTGCTTAGCTTATGCTAAACTAACACTAACACTAACACACTACATTAGTGTTCCTAAACACTCTTAACGTGTTGTTATTATCAGGAGACTCGACGTTACTGAGCTGCTGTGTAACTACACTGTTAGTGGAGTTAGGGGTGACTGCTTCACATGTTATGTAATGATACTCTAGTATGTAAGAGTGATGTGGCTAAAGTAGCTACATGTGTTTGCACATGGGAGAAGTTTGCTTCAGGGCTTCCTGCCAGAACCAGTTAAATTTAACCCAAACATGATGTTTTCAAGATCAAGATCAACATTCAAGATTCACTTTATTGTCATTGCACTGAGTATTTGCATATGCAGATATCATATCTTGGTTTCAGAAATCTGCATGAGGCTGTTATCCTAGTTTTGAGAGATTTCAATATTCTACCTGGAGTTATTATTATATATTTACAACTTTATTTAACAGGGACCAAATATAAAACATACATTTCAATACTTGAAATCTGATGTATCATACAGAGATATAGCTGAAAGCTCAATCTTCATCCCCAGTGCGGGGCAGTTCTCCGATAGTAACCAGGATACTGTGGCATGTAAACACCTGATCCAGGTTTCTTTGTTGGTAGAGAAATGAGTGACTGATATATTGAGATATCAAGACACACCTGCACACAGGTGATCAGAAACCTGGATACTGTTAGAGTCACGTGTACAGGGATGTAGTCGGACTCACAGCATGTAGACTGTGCGCATAAGCCTGCCATTGGCTGCCTACAGTATTTCAGACAGAAACCTGCCGCTATCCCCGTCGCTACGTGAAACGGCAACAACCACCTCCAAGCTAGCAACCTGCAGGCTGAAAATGGCAAGTTTTGACGGAGACTTTGATCGTGCAAGAAGGCGGGCCTGGTTGGTTCTTTCGGTGAATGGTTGTAAAGATATGAAAAGAACATGTTTAGAACATTCACTGTCAAACGGGGATGTTCTTGCATGTTTGCCCAGCGGTTATGGAAAAGGTTTCATATTCTAATACCAAGTATGGCTTATCGTCTGCAGTGAGCCAGCCAGGGTTTAACAGAGACATGGCTGGAAAGTGCCATGGTGTTGGTAGGGCTGTGTATTGGCAAGAATCTGTCGATACAATAAGTATCGTGATACTCAGGTAATGATTCAATATATTGTGATATATTGCGATTTAAAAGAAAAAAGAAAACATGTTTAGGAAAATGTTCATAGTATAAAGAACACACCAGCAAAACAGCATTTTAGAATAGGCAAATATAACACATTTATACTGCATGCAAAAAACTGCATGGTTTTTGCCCCAAACTGCATGTGACATATTTTGCTGTATTTTCACTCTACAACCTCCAAAAAGATCGAATAGTGCCCAGGCACGACGGAGGGCTGTCGGATTTTTAAGAGGTTAATTCAAAATCGATAGTGTTTTTGGATAATCAATACAGTATCGCACAAGAAAATATGGCGATACTCATGTGTACTGATATTTTCTTACACCCCTCAGGTGTTCGTAGTATCCCCCTTGGTTGTGATAATGGAGGGCCAGGTGAAAACCCTGACGAGCGCCACGACGCCTGCCGCAAGGCTCTACGACAAGCGGTTCACGAGTTATGAAGGGGGGCGTGGCTAATGTGTAGGGGGCGGGGATAACAACACCAACTTAACAGGCACTCTCTGCTGAGCGATATAACACCTCCCACAAGACTCTACGACAAACGGATCATGAGTTATGAAAGGGGGCGTGGCTAATGTGTAGGGGGCGGGCATAACTTTCACCAATGAAACAGGCACTCTCTGCTGAGTGATATGACACCTCCCACAAGACTCTACTTTAAACGGTTCATGAGATATGAAAGGGGGCGGGGCTAATGTGTAGGGGGCGGGCATAACCTTTACCAACGAAACAGGCACTCTCTGCTGAGTGATATGACACCTCCCACAAGACTCTACGACAAACGGATCATGAGTTATGAAAGGGGGCGGGGCTATGACTATATTTTTGCATTTACATATAATCAGGACTGGACCCTTATCATACCTGAGAAATTTGGGGCAGATCGAACTATGTACAGTTGAGTTAGGGTTAACCCACTCTCTGCTGAGTGATATGACACATCCCACAAGACTCTACTATAAACGGTTCATGAGATATGAAAGGGGGCGGGGCTAACGTCTAGGGGCGGGGCTATGAGTATATTTTTTCATATACATGTCATCAGTACTGGAGCACCATCATACCTGAGAGATTTGGGGCAGATCGGACTATGTACAGTTGAGTTACAATAACTGGCGAATGGCTCAAAATGGCCGCCACGCCACGGTCCGCTCGTTAAGTGAACACTCACCATTTTAATAACTTTTCATCCTCAAGGTCTTGAGATGGTCCTGACCAAATATCAACTCGATCTGATCAAATCTGTAGGAGGAGTTCGTTAAAGTACGCGGCCAATAAAACGCAAAAATTGGGAAAATCGTACATAAAATCCAATATGGCCGACTTCTGGGTGGGCGGAGCTAATGAAACCCAATGAGGAATATGTTTCAAATGATGAGTGGGATATGCATACCAAATTTCATGAATATCGGATCAACTTTGACAAAGTTAAAATTTCAACGCGTTAGGGGGCGCTATAGAGCCGGCTAAACAGACTGAGCCTAATGGCTATACATTTACATAAAGTTCACAGGTGTCTATCATTTTGCCAAATTTCATGAGTTTTCGAGTACCTAAAGGTATGTTCAAAATCTAAAAGACATAAGGGGGCGCTAGAGAGCCAACATGCCACGCCCAAGCAAAATTTCACCACTAAAATAAAGTAATTACTAGTTTGGATGTGTGTGTAAAGTTTCATTATTTTTTGTGCATCCTAAAGTCTTCAAATATGCGTTCGTAAATTTTAAAATCACGCAGGAAGTCCAACATGGCTGACTTCCTGTTGGCCGAAGAAATCTCAAAATCATTTAATCCAGGTATGAGGGCGTGAGCAATGACATACTTGAATTTCGTGAAGATCGAAGAAACTTTCTCGGAAAAACTGCGTACGTTAGGGGGCGCTATGGAGCCCCCTGGAGAAACCCGAGCCCAGTCACTCCAGAACATTGAATTTCCCACCAGTTCTGACGCATACTCCACTTTTGGTGAGTTTTTGGGGATGGCTAAGGTCCCAAAAAAAAATGCGCAGAAATAATGAACTGACTACTGTTTCACATCTTCTATTTTCCACCCTGATGGTCGCTGTGTTTACACACCGTGTCATAGCGGTAGCATGTAGCTAACCCGTTAGCATGTAGCTACATGCTAACGGGTTAGCTACATGCTAACGGGTTAGCTTTGTATCTCCATGTAAACAGAGCCATCTGCCCACAGCTGTCTGCTCTCCTCTGGGATGATTCTGTCGGTCATTTCTCACAGATGGATCTGTAAAGACAGACGTAAAACAGAGTGTATGTTTACGGTTTACAGAGTTGATGCATGAGGTAAACACTGAGTTAACTAACAGAGATATAAACAGCATTATTTACCTGAGAGAAACCGTCAGGAAAACCTGGAATCTGGACCGCAGATGTTCATCATGTGTCGCCGATTTCTGATCAGATTCCTCCGGTAACGTGCGCTGGGTGAAGTTTCTGGTTTATAAACTTTAAAGTGGTTTATAAACTTTATTCTAGCTGCTATCTCTCCACTCGTCTCTCTCTCTAGAGAGAGAGAGACGAGTGGAGAGAGAGCTTCTCCGGGAGGGAGGGGGAGGGTGACGCTGTTGTTGAGGACGTTTGATTAACAGAAAACGCTGACCAATCAGAGCAGAGTGGGAGGAGACAGAGGCTACAGACACAGAAATCAGCACTTTTGGAAATGGGCTGAAACAGAGGTTATAGAGACATGCTGGAATGCATGATCTGATTGTTTTTTTGAAAAAAAAACGTCAGAGACATGGTTTGGAGGTGTCTGAGACCTATAATAACTAGTTTAAATGGAGTATAATATGTGACCTTTAATGCCAGGGCTTGCCTTCCCCACGTGCAAGTGTTCCACCAAAACAAGTTCCCTCCCGACACCATTTTGCCAGGACACCATCGCTGCATCCTGGGCTTAGCGCCGCCGAAGACGATTATGAACGCTTAAAAAAAATACAAACAACCCATAGCGTTTTTCTTTCTCTTAGTGTGGAATTATGATGGGTTCACTTCAGCCAGACCTTTCTCCAACGCTGGCACAGCACTAAAACAAAGTGTGGAGATAGGTCTGGCTATGCGAGACTAACTGGGATGTGAATAACCAGGTTTCTTATTTCCCATGTAAACATCACATCCTGAATAAGACTTAAAACCAGGATAAGATAAGACTAGGGCTGACCCAGATGCTTCGAAGCTTCGACCGTTGCCATGGTAATCGACCTCCAAATCAATATCCAAATGCTTCTTTATTTATATATATATATATTCCATCCATTATCTGTAACCGCTTATAATGCATACATGCATATAGCCCATGAAATAAGGAAATAATCCCAATAATCCCCATTCAGCATGATTTATTATTAATAATTGTCGACAGATATCGCTGTTTGTTGTGTGTAGAGGTGTGTTTGTGTACTGGCCACTGAAACGGGAGATGGAGACAAAAAAAACATGTCAGCCTGCTGCGTCATGTCGCGAAGCTTCGAATATCTTTGAATATTTCTTACCGGAGCATCGAAGCCCAAAAAAAAGTTATTCGGGACAGCGCCAAATAAGACCCATAACCAGGATACTAATGCCCTCATTGACTAAACAATCATCTAAAAAAAACAATAATGAAAATAGTTTGCAGCCCTACATGTCACAGGTGGGTTATGGTAAATGCCAGTAAAGATTTGTGATAATAAGCTGGTGGGGAGTGGTATGTGGCAGTGGTACACCAGTGACATGTTCTCATGTTGTGTCATAAGCCAGGGGAACAGCAGTGAGAATCTGCACATTAAAACAGGAGCGTACTATCAAGTCAAATTGGTATCGTGCCAAATAACTGCAGAAGTTATCTCGTGGCACTTGGTCATATAGCCTAGAGCCGGTTTAGACCGCAGTCTTTACTATCAGTTTCTTTATGACCTTGGCGTTGCAGTTGGAGCATTGACTAAAGAAGACACTTATATACCAGTCATATCAGGGTTATGGAGGGTGGGTGTGAGGATTTAAGGGGCTCTGGACATTTCTTCTTTTCCTTCTCAGAACCAGTAACTGATTCTGAGAGAGGAACTAAGGCTTATTTTTCTGTTACATCTGTAAAAACAAAATTCCTTTAACTTCCATATGTTTATTATCTTTCTCTGTCAGTGGCCAGGCTTCAGGGTGTTTTAGGGAACATAGTATGTATGAATGAGAAGACCTATCATGCCACCATCTGGCCTGTCTGCACCCCCCCCTCCCTCCCCTCCTGTGACCTTCAGTTTAGAAAGTTTAGAGAAGTTAATCATATACTGTATGAAAGAGAGAGGGCACCAGAGTTCCTGCTGGGATGAAACTGGATGAAGCTAGAATAACTTGTTCATCAGAAACATGTCACAAGCCCAACGTGACATCTTTGAAATACTTTGTTTTGTCTGACTAACACTCTAAAACCCAAAGATATGCACTTTATTATCGCATAAGATGAAGGAACGCAGCAAATCCTCACCACTAAGACTCTAACACCAGAGAATTGCTGACATTTTTGCAGGCCCTGCGCCGCAAAGCAGCCAATGTCAGAAAGGAGTGAATGTCGTGTGAGGCGTTGTAGCCTAGTTGTACACAGAGTTTATGTCAAACCAGGAACCTACTCATGTATTAAGAACAGTCTATCCAAATGTCAAAATGGTGTAGTGAAACTAAGGTTGAACAGACCTGTTTCTATTCATTTTGACCTGTCAGGCACAGGTGTAACTAACAACACCACATTAATTACTGAGACAGTGCGTCATTAATGTTTAAAGTTGGCCTTTCCTGCAGTGGCCTGTTTAAAATGTGAAGAAGAAACACAAATGCTCTGTTGCCAGCAAGGCTCTCAGGACTCAGGTTAGCAATATCAAATGTAATCTTAATTCATGCGACAGCTGCAGACATATTTCGGTCTGAACTAGGGATGCAAAAGCTAACGCGATAATAACGCAAATTCGTTTTAACGCCACTAATTTCTTTAATGCAATTTGCGATTTTTCGCTTGTAGCGGGCTCAGTTTTACAGCTACACTGATCATATGAAACTAAAAAACCTAATGAATTCATTGGTAGCAACCATGTCATACTAGCTCGTCGCGAAGGAGGCACAATGACGCTCCAAACTTACGCTAAATTTTGGCGAGGAAAAACTGTCATGGCCATTTTCAAAGGGGTCCCTTGACCTCTGACCTCCAGATATGTGAATGAAAATGGGTTCTATGGGTACCCACGAGTCTCCCCTTTACAGACATGCCCACTTTATGATAATCACATGCAGTTTGGGGCAAGTCATAGTCAAGTCAGCACACTGACACACTGACAGCTGTTGTTGTCTGTTGGGCTGCAGTTTGCCATGTTATGATTTGAGCATATTTTTTATGCTAAATGTTGTACCTGTGAGGGTTTCTGGACAATATCTGTCATTGTTTTGTGTTGTTAATTGATTTATAATAATAAATATATACATACTTTTGCATAAAGCAGCATATTTGAGTAATAAATACTTGACAAAATCTCCCTTTTAAGGTACATTTTGAACAGATAAAAAATATGCAATTAATTTGCGATTAATCACGATTAAATAATGTAATGGATTGACTGCCCTAGTCTGAACCAAAGTGGTTGGGCAAAGTCTAACTTTTCACTTGTACAACAAAAACAAATGAGAAACATGCCTGAAAATAAGCATGTAGTTCCTGATCTTGATTATGTTTTATTAATAAAATTAAATTTGGCTCCCTTTGGTTACCAGTTTTCCGAATTGTGTTGATAGAAATAGGTAGAAAGGCACTCAGTGTTCACATGGGGAGGGTGTTAACAGCTTGCAAAAGGGGGCAGGGCTGGAAACTGTGTGAACCACTGGGTGAATTCAAGGTAAACTTATTGTACAACACGTGGTAATAAGCTTGGATCAAACAGATTATTTGTGGGCAGCATTCAAGAGAGTCAGACTGAAACCAGTCCAGGGAGCTCCTGTCTATTCATTAAAAGAGTTCAACATCCTCCCACCATGACCAAGACTTTCATGGCCAGTTTAAGCCAATTCAGGTCAAAGGCACCTGCTGACGTGTGCCAATTTCCTGCTTTGTTATATAATACAGTACATACAGTTTGAATGAATAGAAGTGGGATTTCTATATCTTAAGTAGCATTAAATACATGTGGTATGTGTGTGTTTGTGTGTTTTGAAGGTTCAGAACGTTCCCTTGTGCAGCTGTAGAGGTGAAGAATGAGCCGATCCTGGGCTTCACAGACGGGAGTCCAGAAAGAAAAGAGCTGCTGAAGGTTTGAACCTGCATGTGTTTACCCAACAATCACAAATATGGACTTTAATACACTCTGAACACAAGTTATATAATAACTTCTCTGGCTGGATTTTTTTTTTTTTAATTTAGGCCTTAGCCGGTCTGAAGGGGAAGACGGAGGAGATCCCATGTGTGGTCGGAGATGAACATGTGTGGACCAAAGACGTCAGATATCAGTTATCTGTAAGTAAAGTCAACAGCTTGTTCTGTAATCTGAGTAAACTGGTGCTCCATGTGGAAACTCTGGGACTGAACATATCACTACTGGCATCATTACTCAAATATACTCTACGCTCAAACACGTTTACTCGCTTAGAAAAGAAAGTAGTTCATGACAAAAAAAGTCAAGGACGCTATTCACACAAGAGGTCACCAAACAAGGACACCAGAGCAAAAGACAAGGACATCATTCACACAGAGGGAGAGAGTGAGAGAGAGAGAGAGGCGCCATTCACACAGAGGGTGAGAGAGAGGGAGAAGGGCGCCGTTCACACGGGGAGAGAGAGAGAAGGGCGCCGTTCACACGGGGAGAGGGATGGAGAAGGGCGCCGTTCACACAGGGAGAGAGAGAGAGGGGCGCCGTTCACACAGGGAGAGGGATGGAGAAGGGCGTCGTTCACACAGGGAGAGAGAGGGAGAAGGGTGCCGTTCACACGGAGAGAGAGGGAGAAGGGCACTGTTCACACAGAGAGAGAGAGAGAGACGAGGGTGCTGGTCACACGGAGGAAGAGAGAGAGAGACAAGGACGACGATCACACAGAGGGAGAGAGACGAGGTCGCCGTTCACACAGAGGGAGAAGGTACAAGGACATCATTCACACAGAGAGAGAGAAAGACACACTTACATTTGAATACGTTCGTTCTGTTCTAAAAAACCTGTTATTGATAAAATACTGAGCTGAATTGCAATTGAAGTTTAAGCTTAATTATTTTTCCTTGACAAGGTCATAATGTCATAACTCGTTGACTTTCTGTTTCTTTTCAAAGCCGTTCAATCACTCCCATAAAGTGGCAAAGTTCTGCTATGCTGACAAGGTAAGTTCAAGTAAAAGATGTTCTAAATGTAAAGAACCACACAGAACCTTTGGCTATATTTATCATTATTTTGGTTTGTGTTCATGTTATGTAAATATGTAAAAACGGGTTATTTTCATAATTTTTTAAAACTTGTTTCGATTATTCTAACAAACCTCCAAATCGAACTTCATAAGGTTAATTATACCAAACGTAGGTCTTTAAATGGATGTTAAAAGTATAGATATTATTCAACTCTTTACTTTTACTTTTGGATCAATAAGAAGGACCTCTGTTGTCCTGATTCAGTTGGAGGAAGTTCTGACTCAGGTCACCAAGATCAACAGCTACATAGAGCTGAGTGTCATCTGCATAGCAGTGAAGATCAATACTGTGCCTACTGATGAGAATCACTGATCACTTTCACCAGAGCCCTTTCAGTGATATGCGTTGCTCTCAAACCAGATTGCAACTTTTCAATTATGGTGTTTTTGATTAAGTACTGTTAGACTGGCTTTTCATGGACTTTGCTAACTGCAGGTTGGACATTGGCCCAGTCCAGACTACTTTTCAATCATCATATTATGATATTGTATTTCTTTGTACCTGTGAAGCACCGTGTAACTCTGGTTTTTGAAAGGAAGCTATAGAAATACAGTTGACTTATTTAACATAGCCTCTACCAACCCCTTCTTTTTCCTTGAATGGGACAGGAGCTGATCAACAAAGCTATCCTGGCATCTGTGGCAGCGAGGAGAGAGTGGGACCTGAAGCCCGTCCAGGACCGAGCCCAGGTCCTCTACAAGGCGGCCGATGTCATCAGTGGACCCAAGAGAGCAGAAATCATCGCCAAGACCATGATTGGGCAGGTATATGAGACACAGGGCAAACTGTAACTACGTTTATTTAACTTGGCTTATCAGACACTAGGGTCGTCACTTTAGTTCTGAACAATATGGGAAAATAATCAAATTGCCATTCTTTTAGACCGATACTGCAATTCAGTAGGCAATTTAAAAAAAAGGTTCCTTATCTTTTGCATTATTCACTTTACACAAGTAATAAATGATTCTACAGTATGACCAACGTGTTATGCAAACCGAACATTTCCTACAACTGCAGCTTCAAAGTAAAAGCATTTAACTGGTGAAACAGGAGTTGACTTTTATTAAGAAGTAGTAACAGGAAATGCAATGTGTTTATCAGTGAGCTTGATACTGACCCGCTATCATTCATCAAAAATGTGTCTACAAAACAAAACAACTGTCATTTGGCCTTTTTATGGCAGCGGATCAGTTTGAAATATGTTAAAGGGAGTAGGGATGCTAATTTTTAAAAATGTTCTTAACTGATAACCGACCCTCGTTAACCGATTATTAACCGTTAACCAACAAGATTAGTGCGTCTCATGCAGCGGTGCGCCAGCTGCAGTGTAGGAGCACAGCAGACAGCTGAGTCCCCAGTTCACCTGTACGGGAGCGTATGCTGCGTTCACTGTCTCCTGTTAACTTATCAGCCACGATGTAGCGTGTAGTGTCACGGACATGCAGCCACTTTCCCAGTAAAGGTCTCCAACGCACATTTAGTTTAGTTTAGCAGGTTGTCCGCTGTGTGTCTGCCCGGCGTAACGACACTCTGTCTGCCCGGAATAACAGAAGCGATTGTGTGTACAGTTTATTTGTCGGTGAATAAATGCCACGAGGCTGCAACTCCTCCGCTCAAGCGAGCTCAAGACGGGAGCCAACTTCCTGTATCTGTAACGCCGGCTCAGACTCTCTTAAGGTGGACCAGCTTTTCTCCTTAAAGTGACGAGTGTTTCTCAGCTTTTTTAATTCATTATTAACATTTCTTTTAACCGTTTTAACCGATAGCGTTAATCAGTTAAAATGCTTAATGTCGGTTAACGGTTAAACGGTTAATTATTAACATCACTATTAGGGAGTGATGGAGCAGTCAGGAGCAGCCACAGTGAGCTGTTAGATGAAGAGCGGCACAGTGAGATAACCTGCTACTTTAGCTGTTCGCTGTTTGGGTAGCATGTGTACGTGAAACCCACGGTGCCATGTTTTTCCAAACATCTGGTTTTCTAGATTGTGTAGCATTATTATTAATTTGAAAATTGCAAAAGCTGTGATTCTATTACATTGTATAATTGAATTTGATTAATCGTTCAGCCCTTCGTCACTTTCTCTCAAAGTCAATTTTGAACAAATTCAAACTGACACTTTGAATGCAATCCATACAGCATAACAGGGGCACAATTCACACACTTGTCTGTGAGGAAAATCTCTATATAGAATAAAGCTATTTTATTGTGTTGTGTATTTATCTTTGTATCGCAGGGTAAGACGGTGGTCCAGGCGGAGATCGACGCCGCCGCAGAGCTGATTGACTTCTTCAGATTTAATGCCAAACATGCCGTCGAGCTGGAGAAACGGCAGCCGTTGGATGCCGAGGGAAGCACAAACACCATGCTGTATCGTGGACTGGAGGTAAGAACACATATACATGAGCTGTTTACTGCTTTGTTAAAGGTCACTGAATAAATAAATGGATTTCCTAATTTTAGGTTCTTCACCATTACAACATCTGCCTGTTGCATTTAATGTCACTTTGATTATTCTGCCACCGTCTCGTGAAGAAGTTGCCCACAACCCATTAAAAATAAGCTTACTAGGGTTATAATCCAAATGACTTTCCTATACACATTTAAACATTCTCAAAACATTTTTGTCCTCATCCTCAACAATTAAATTGTATTAATTGTCAGGACTGTGTGTTTGCAGTCTCATATTTACTTTTAATATCATTGTCAAATAAATGTATTTACTTACCTGGTGATCTTCCTTTTCCCTCAGGGGTTTGTAGCAGCTGTGGCTCCTTTCAACTTCACTGCTATTGGTGGAAACCTGGCAGGTACGCCAGCTCTGATGGTGAGTGTCAATATGTTTATCATCTGTGTACGGAGTATTGCATGACTGTAATCATTACTTTCCATTCAGCGAAGGAGGAATTTATTCACTAAATAGGTAGGGGCTGTACCGAATGTCATTTCTTTACATTCAAAGCTTCAATTGAGGTTTTCAAATGAAGCTTTGAATGTCTGTCGGCACATTTTATGACGTCATCAGCCTAAAAAAAGTGGGGGAAAAATAGATTTTTTTTATTATTGTGGTTCTATAAATGTGGTTCTGTTAGATTGCTGCAAAATCGTGCTGTTTATACAGGTGCGTACCTCCCTTTGTGTGCAGCGGGTGGGAGAAATGTTGTTTTTGAAAGGCTAAACACCAACAAGACAGCACCGCTGCCGTACTACTGTACATACATGCACCTCTACACACAACAAACAGCGTACATACAAACAAAAATGGAGAATTGAAACACTGATTTGGAGGTCGATTACCACGGCAATGGTCGAAGCTTCGAAGCATTCGGGTCAGCCCTAAAAAACATGTGAATTTTGAAAATGATTACATCTATCTTTTTTCAACAAATTGTACAATGCTCTGGAATTATAGGAAATGTTTGGATCACACGAGTCAGAATTACTTATAATATTAGTGTAACTTAATCTTTATCTGCAACCGTGCAGAAATGCCGGGTTTAAACAGAATGAATAGACATACAACAAAAAGTTTGTGTTTGTGTTTAATATGATTTGTGATATGTAACTCTGTGGAGCTGCTGGTGTTTTTCAGGGTAATGTGGTGCTGTGGAAGCCCAGTGACACTGCCATGTCCGCCAGCTACGCTGTCTACAAAGTCCTGAGGGAGTGTGGAATCCCTCCAAACATCATCCAGTTTCTACCTGCTGATGGTCCGGTGTTCGGAGACGCCGTCACCGCCTCCGAGCACCTGGCGGGCATCAACTTCACTGGCAGCGTCCCGTAAGGAGATTTCTTTCATGGGAGTTGTGTTTCAGATGTGGATACTGGGTTGTTGTATTTTGGTAGTTTTTTGGAGTCTGTTTCTGGAGAAACGTCACTCCGTTGTCAACAACAACAAACAAAATACTTGCATGCGTAACAACAGTGCCTGTTATATGGCTTTGTTAATCCTGTGTTCATTGTTTATAAAATGGCACCATATGAATGCTTTGATTGAATCTGTTTTTTTGTAGGACTTTCAAGCGTCTTTGGAAGCAGGTCGCCCAGAACCTGGACTCCTACAGGAACTTCCCTCGACTGGCAGGAGGTGAGCAGATCCTCTGAAACATGATGTCAGAAAACAGAGCAGGGAGCCCAAATGTTGAACTTTTCCTTTAACACTTTGTGTTCACATAGATGTGTGCCTGATGAAATGTTGGAGCTCAAAACAATGCATCAAATGAAATGTTGCTAGCTTGAAAATTTCACATAATAATATAGTAATAATAAACTTTATTTATGTAGCACTTTTATAAACAAGGTTACAACATATTGAAGATTTATGAACCCCGTCCTATGAAAGAATGTTTTCAGATGGGATTTAAAAGACATTAATGATCTGATTGAAATCCAACTGATTCCAGATCAGAGCGAGAGTCTGTCTTTCCTTTAACACAGACTTAAGTGAAGTTATGTTGAAATAATGTGTACTGAGTTTTCTGTTCAACCTTTCAGAGTGCGGCGGGAAGAACTTCCACTTTGTCCACAAGTCAGCGGATGTTGAGAGCGTGGTGAAGGGAACGATCCGCTCAGCGTTTGAGTACGGAGGTCAGAAGTGTTCGGCCTGCTCCAGGATGTACGTACCAGACAGCATGTGGCCGCAGATCAGAGATCAGCTGCTGGACATCCACCGGCAGCTCAAAGTGGGAGACGTGAGTACTACTAAAGTACTACATCCATCAGCAGCTCACAGTGGGAGATGTGAGTCAGTAACACACAGTAAACTACTACTACTACTACTAAAGTACTACTTTTTCCTTAGAGACAGATTAATAATGACATCAATGGTTTATAATGACGTTAACAATTAATAATGATGTTAATAGTTAATACTGACGTCAATGAATAATACTGACATCAAGGGTTAATAATGACAATCAATTAACAAAGTGAATGAATATTAACGTCGTTAATGAATAACAATAATAACTATTGTCAATGACTAATAACGATGTTAATGATTATCTGTCTTTCAGCCCGTTGAAGACTTCAGCACCTTCTTCTCGGCCGTGATCGATGACAAGGTGCAGCTTCCTTCAGCCGTTCCTTCAAAATAAAGTCCTCTTTTAGTGTATTTATGCTCATTATTTACTGTATTTCCTCCTTTGTTTCCTCCCGTAGTCGTTTGCTCGGATAAAGATGTGGCTCGATCGCGCCAAGTCCTCCTCTAATTTGAAAGTCATCGCCGGCGGTAACTGTGACGATAGGAAGGGTTACTTTGTGGAGCCGACCATCATCGAGTCCACGGACCCGCGGGACCCCATCATGAGCGAGGCACAAACCTTTTTTATATCCATAGTCACACGTACTCTGTTCATCTGTCTTCAAACACTCGCATCAGTGTGTTCAACCACGTGTGTTTGTGTCTCGTGCAGGAGATCTTCGGGCCTGTTCTGTCAGTTTATGTTTACCCTGAGAACAACTACAAAGAGGTGCTGCAGCTGATCGACACCACGTCCCCGTACGCTCTGACGGGAGCCGTGTTCGCTCAGGACAAGTGAGACACGTTCATCTATTCATGTTTATAGGACAAGTAAGACCAGGACTGTTTTCCTACAGCGAAGACACACTACAGTTGTCCTCCTGTCTGGAGTTAAAGTGTGTTTAAATCTACTTAGAAATCATAGAATAAAGATGCTGCAGAACTCTCCTGAGAATCAGCATCACACTGTAAACAGGAGCTGCTAATAGATCATTCAGTATGCTTTTAATGGAGACAGTTTGACTTAATGTCAACAAATATAGGATCAAAACATGTCTGTAAAGAGAATAGCAGTCCCTACCTGCAGCTGACATTACAACAGACCATTTGCTCTCTGATGGTTTTAAAGTCCCGTTTTGACTGTGAAAAGTGTTTCATACATAAAGTTTATTTTATGTTTGCAGGAATGTGATCGACGAGGCAGCTAAAGCCTTGAGAAACGCTGCAGGGAACTACTATGTGAACGATAAATCCACCGGCTCCATTGTCGCTCAGCAGCCATTTGGGGGCGCCAGAGCTTCAGGTAAGAGTTGGTTTTGCTCTCTATGTGATCAGAGAAGCACACAGGTAATAGCAGCGGAGGCTGGTCCATAGAGACGGAGGAGGTTGCTCCTCTGTTGCTATATTTGAGAGGCAAGAGGGAGATCAAAATATAAAAAAGAGTAATTGGTTGAAATAAACCAATTACCACATCTCAGTATCATTTATACAAATATATTATAATATCTCTTCATTGGGAAAAATCCATTATTCTGATTCTGATTGAAATGCTTCAACAGCGAGACCTGCAGGGCAGGAAAGAAAGTGGTGGTAGGGTCCTGCTGTCCTCCCTTGCGGACCTCTTCTATCAATTTAATGTATTTCAGTTTTTTTATGCTAATCTCTGATTGGCCAAAACACGTAAAATGACAGCTGTCTGGGATGGATCCACAGCGGGAAAGCACGGTGGTGTGCGGTGGCCTGATGGGCTGCGTCATTCCGTTCACCCCTGGGACTGGATCCCGGTGTGCGTAACGGACTGTCACGGGCAGCAGTTTACAGACATGCTTCTAGTGACATAATATGCACACAAGGTTCATTCTCATCCTGAGGCCGCAGTGATTGTTTTTAACAAATCTTGTAAGCAATTGTTTTACTGCTTAGTTTTTTGTTTCATTAAGAAAGTAGAGACTAGTTTAGTAATAATACGAATTTTATTTATCTAACACTTGTCAAACTTAAGTACAAAGTGCGTTCAAGATTAAAAGATTTACAAAATAAAAAATCTGAATCCCATATAAGCCCCCCCCTATATGATACACAAAAATTAGGACAGTGAGAGCACATATATCAAGCAGCACTTAGCCCATACATAGAATGGAGGTACAAGTGCAAAATAAGAGAAACTAGAATGGCACGCGGAGAGCGCAGACCTCCGCCAAGGTGCGTGATTTTAAAAACAGATCACAGCTCACAGCTGGCGGTACCGTGAGGTGGTCGGCTTGTTATTAACACGGTGTGTTTCCGTGTAACGTATCGGCGGATGCCTCTCTCATTCAGCAGCCTTGTATGTCTGTATAACGTTACACTACGTCGTCTCTCATCCCGTCATCTACCGCTTTTTTTCTTTCTTACCTCGGACGGACAGCAGCTCCCGCACCTCGTTGTCTCGCGATTCGGATCGCCACCAAAATCTAATGGATTGTTCATTGTGCTACACCCCAGCCCTCCAAAAAATTTCAATCAAACAGACAGACAGACAGACAGACAGACAGACAAACGCCGGTGAAAATATAACCTCCTTCAAAGCCTTTGTCCTTGGAGGAGGTAATAACTGAATAGATAATAACATGACACTGTGGGTTGGTTTTCCTCCTGTCCTCTATTTTTTGAGTCACCAGCCGCCACTGATATATGTATATATACAATAGGTATAGCTCGATATAGATATAAGCTTCCTTTTTATGTTAAACTCAACTTTCCTCTTCATCAAGGAACGAATGACAAACCCGGAGGTCCACACTACGTCCTGAGATGGACGTCGCCGCAGGTGGTGAAACAGACCCACGTCCCCCTCACAGAATGGAAGTACACCTATATGGGCTGAGTCCAGTACTGCTGCCTGCTGGTCTAGTCCGAGCCCTCCCTCCCTCCCTGCATCAGCTGATTCTCTAATCACAAACAGCTCACACATGTAGACTCCTGTGAAATGAAATGAGTCTTTGCACTGGACCTGGACATGAATGTATTTGAGGAGCAGAATCAGCAGCAGAGCGGTGAGAAAGTCTTCCGTCCATCAAACTGGAGCTTCGTCGTGACGACCCTCTGCACGCTTTATCTGACCGTTTGTCTGCTGGTTCGTTAATTAGTCATTGTCCAATGATGTTTGTGGTCAAAGGCTGTCAACTATTGATGCTCAACTATAAATCATTGAATTTTTTTAATTGGAATCAATATTAGAGTTCAATTAGTAATTTAACTGACTAGTCAAAAACATTTTTTTAAACTTCTTTCTGCTTTTCCTACTCTTCTATGATAATAAACTGGATGTCTTTATGTTTCGGACTGTTGGCTGGACAAAACAAGACATTTGAAGATTTCAGCTTTAACGATTAATCGAGAGAATACCTGATAGATTAATTGATAATGAAAATATTTGTTAGTTGCAGCCCTACATCAAATTGAAATGTTATTTTAGGTCAATATCAGAGCATAAAAAGTGTTCCTCTATGTTACGTCTCTGAACACAAAGCTTAATAATGTCATGTTTGTTGGTTTTAAACACGCAACAAATTTCTAATAATGAAAATAATAATAATGTCTGTGTGAAACAGGTTGTTTCCTCTTTTGTCCTGATTTTTAGATTTTTTTTTGTGTCACAGTAAAATGTGTTCAACAAGCCAGATTATAAGAGACACACACAGCAGGTATTTGCAGTTTAATTTAAGTCAGCTGTGAAACTGTCTTAAAGATTGAATGCAGCTGACTTTAACATATAAGCTGCTGTGATGTCCCCAAATGTTGAAATGTCACTTTTGCATTTTTAAAGTGCTGAAAATGTTTCATAATTACTTAGATTTCTGCTGGTTTGTCTTTTATCAAACAGATTGAGTAACACATATTTTTGTATTCTAATCTTTTGCTGCCCTAAAACAAGTGCAGCTGATCTATATTTTCAGAACGTGCCTGCCTTAGTAACTCTGTGAATTCAGATAGTTAATTTTTGACAATAAATATTAAATTATTACTATCCAAATATGTTTTTTTGTTTTTTATTATCTTCTTTTATTATTATTTCTTGGCTTCTATTATAGCTGCATTATAGCCAGCTGAGATTTTCAAAGAATGAGGTGTCTTCACGTAAATTTGTTTTAATGCCACTAATTAATTTAACGTAACTTGCGATTTTTAGGTTGTAGCAGGTTCAGTTTTAAAGCTAGAGTGAAGATACTGGTATCATATGAAACTAGAACCTAGGAAAACGCTATAAATTCAGGTGAAATTCAGAATATAATGAAGTAAGGCTCTCAGGTGTTCTGTATTGCTCAACCTGCAGTGGTCCTCACCGTGACCAGAGAGATCACGGTGGTCACACGCCTCTGTGGCGTCTCCTCTCATCATCCCTCTGTGTGTGTGCGAGTGTAGACGAAGGCTACTTCAAAGTTTGCCGACCCTATCCCCCTAAACGGCGGCGTTTTGAGGCTGATGGATCCACACATTACGAACTGCCTCTCCGGCAGGGCCCGACCGCAGGCCTGTGCATAATGTATCTCCGGAGGATTCCGCTCAGCCGGTCCACACACCCATAATCAATCAACACGCTGCCTAGTTTGACCATTTGATCTGAGTTTGCGAGTGATTGACAGCTGCTTGTAGACGGCAGGCTCCAGCTCGGCTCTGATTGCTTGTTTTCCTCCGTTCTGTGAAATCTTGCAGATGCCATTAGCAGGACCGGAGGACACAGAGGCACATGATTTTTTCAGATTACCCGTCTCATGCACTACTGTCAAGACATAGTGACCGTTTCATTAAAAATAACTTTTTTTAATCACATTTGTACCATTTCTACCCACTGCAGCTTTCACTAGCAAAAGTGGAGTTGGACACGTCCTAAATGCACTTTAGACCATGCACTATAGATCGTTAAAATAGAGCCCTGATACACTGACAGCTGTTGTTGCCTGTTGGGCGTTGTGAGTCTGCCGTGTTATGATTTGCGCATAGGCTACATTTTTATGCTAAATGCAGTACCTGTGAGGGTTTCTGGACAATATTTGTCATTGTTTAGTGTTGTTAATTGATTTCCAATAATAAATATATACATATATTTGCATAAAGCAGCATATTTGTCCACTCCCATGTTGATAAGATTATTAAATACTTAATAATCTCCCTTTAAGGTACATTTTGAACGGATAAAAATGTATGATTAATAACGATTAACTATGGACAATCGTGATTAATCGTGATTAAATATTTGAACCGATTGACAGCTCTATATAAAGTATATACTGTAAATATATTGTCACGGTCTAACTGTCTGTCACAGGTTGAGTCATAAGAATGGGCTATTATGATTGGCTGCTGAGGTTTTAGGGGCGGGCCTAGTTGGTCAGCAGGAAGTAATTTAAGCAACTCGCGGGAGAGCGAGAGGCCGCCGCCACATAGGAATACCGGAGAGACCGACCTAAACGCCACAAGGGAGGACTTTGGCGTGGTGTGTTCGGTCGTGAAAGTTGAATGCCAACCCTGAGAAGACTGACGAAGTGACACCATGACTGAACAATGCCCCATGAATGTTGGTGCCGTCATGTTTGTCAACAGTTCGTCATGTATCGTCTACGTCTCGTCTTAACGAGACCTTACTGAACTACGAGGCCGACCGTCGGCCCACCGTTGCTTGGGCTCTCCCCAGAGCCACCCAGACGCTTTGGCCACGGGACAGAGGCGGAGTCGGGAGTTGGCCGAGCAACTCGGAACAGCGAGCGGTAGCAAGCCGGGACCAGGTAGGCCAGCCCACACTACACGCCGCAGCAGGTATGCTAATAGCCCACTCCTTCTTCATATGCTCACGGTTGACTAGCTTTGTGGTTATCCCCAGAGAGCCGTGTGAGTACTGACGGACCATCATTGAGGCAAAGCTGGTTTGACCGTGACATAAATAGGGGGCTCGTCCGGGATTTTGAATGTGTTTCTTAAAGCTAACATTAGAAGTGCAGTGAGGCTTAGACAGGTAAGCTAACTGTGGTTTGACCGTGACAATATTTATATATATTTTTTTTTTCTATTTTTTCACCTACTTGTATATACAATATAGTTAAATGTGTCTATTTGTGTGTACTTCTATCTTGTATGTGTTCATATACTTGTACAGTAAAGCTGATTCTGGTTCAGCTACAGCATTAGCCATTAGCCACCACAGTAGCTAAAGCCACAGCATTGGGGGTGCTCACTGACACTTTATACTTCATACTATGTCTGTATTATTGTTTTTATTCAGCTGAATCCTGTAGGCTACTGCTGCAATCCACTGTTTTACTTTTCAGTTTAACTTCATTGTATGTTAACCTCTATTATTCTGCTAATTTGTTTTCTTCTTTATGTCCTGTTACTGTTTGCTGCTGCAAATATCTGACAGCCAAACTGAGATCAATAAAGTTTCAACTCATTTCATGATTTATTTGCTCATTCATATATACATCTACATAAATGCAGAGATATTAACTTAAAAGTGAAAAGTTGTTTCCTATTCACTCCCATCAAACTAAAGACTCGATCAGAGCTGTTGTTTTGTCACACAGACCTTCAGAGGTAATATCTTCAGTTTATCAACCGTGTTAATGAATGGAAACATCCTCTCAGTGAAGGTGTGTGTGAAGGTGTGTATGTGTGTGTTAGTATCAGGATCAGAGAACGACAGCATTCCTCTGTTCCAGTCCAGATTCACTCTGATCCTCTGGAGCTTCTTTGGCACTGTGAGTTTAGTGGATGAATCTGATGGTGACCATGCTGAGTATTCACCTTCATAGAACCATATTGTCCACAATCCAGACTGTATGAATCCCTTCCTCTGGACAGACTCTGCTAACACACCCAGTGACCAGTCTTCACTTTCTCCAACTTCGACATCCCAGCTGTGACTCCCTGACCTAAAGCCCTCAGCGCCCAGGACAGATAGGGAAGAATCAATCCTCTCTGGATTATCAGGAAGCTGCTGTTTCTCTCTTCGTCTCACACTGGTCAGATCTTCAGACAGGATGAGTTCTGGATGAGCGGTGTTTCGGTCCAGAATCACAGGAGTGTAGGAGAACATGTCCTTCATCTTGTTCCAGATGTTGAAGGTCAGGTTGCCCAGGTGTTTGGCCTGGTCTATCAGAGCTCCTGAGAGCAGCTGTGGATCCTCCAACAGGGGGCGCTGCTGGACTCTTTCCACTGCAGCCTTGTAGTTGAGCAGGAATGAGACGTCTCCAGCTCTCAGCTCGTCCTCTGTGGCTCTGACTGTGTCTGAAAGAGCTGCTATCTCTCTGCTCAGAGCCTCCATCTTCTCCTTCATCATCTGACTCTTCTGCTCCTCTTCCTCCCTCAGAGCAGAGATCCTGGCCTCCTCTTCCTCTTCTAGAAACTGGTGAAGCTTCTTAAACTGCTCCTTAATCTGCCTCTCAGTGTGTCGGGCCTGGACCTTCAGGTGTTCTGCTGTTTGGTCAGACTTCACTTTAACTTGTTCAAAAACCTTCAACTTCTCCTTTAAGGGCTTCAGAGTTTCCTGAAGTTCCTTCTTGTGTTGCCGTGCGGCTTCATCGATGGGTCTGAATCTGTGGTTGGTGTGTTTTTCTGAATCTCTGCAGACGAGACACACCGGCTGCTGATGGTCCAGACAGAAGAGTTTGAGTTTCTCAGAGTGCAGACTGCAGAGAGCCTCTGAAGATCTCTTCTGTAAGAAGGCCTCACACAGGTTCTTCAACGCCCGGTTTGAAGGTGGTTTCTTTGAAGATCTTCTCTTACAAACTGGACACTCCTGTGTTGACTTCTCTCTCCACCAGCTCTTCAAACAGTCTTTACAGAAGCTGTGGCTACATGACAGAACAACAGGATCTCTAAAGACATCATGACAGACCGGACAGCAGAGATCCTCCTCTGATCTGGAAGCCATTTGGTCTGTTTAGAGTGAAGCTGAAAACACAACAGACAGAAAGTATATTCAGTCATGGCTCCCCTACCTCCTCTAACTTCAATTTACTTTCACATTGAGTCGTGTTTTTAGTCAAACTCACCTTCAGTGTGTGGAGTGTCAGGTTGAAGCAGCAGTGTTGTAATTTTCCACTTTTCTCTCCTGTAAGCTAAACTCACTCAGAGGAAGAGGTTAGTTTGGTCCGAAGACTAATCGGATTGTCTATTTTTCTGTCTCTCTCTTTAAAGAGAAATAATAACAAACGGCTTTCTGATTTGCCTCAGGTGAGGTGTGGAGCTTTGTCACACCTCCTCTGCTGAATGCCTCTCCTGTAACACAGAGGTGTCTTTCATTCCACGAACACCTACCATACCTCAACAGCTCATCGGTGAACAGGTTTTACCTCATTTTATCTGTACATTACAAAACATTTTATTCCTTCACAGAGCTCATAAAATATAATTCAGTGGAGCAGTATTTCAGCTGTGATGGAGCCTTAATCTGTAAATTGTTGCAGTTTGAGGTCCACAAAGAAATTAACTTTTGGTTATATTGCCTACAATATAAAAAAAAGGAATCTAACACATGATGTAGAGCACAAATCGCACAAAATCAGATGTTGATTAAAGTGTCTCTGTTTTTTACATAGTCTCAGTTCAATTAATACTGATCCGGCTTTGCTGCCACCTACAACCTGCCGTCTGAGCTCCAGTAGGTGGAGAACTCCACCTCTGGCAGCAGCAAAGTTTTCTGTGTTTTGTGTTTTGTGTACTGTGTTTTTCCTCCTGTGTTCCTGTACTGGCTTTCCCTCCTTTGACCATCTACACACCTCCTCTGAGTTTTGTTAGTCCTTCCCTGATCCCAGAGTTCTGCCCATCTCTCCACCTGCACCTCATCCTCTTGTCAGATCAGTTTGTATTGAAACGTGCAGTAAGCAGTGCAGTCCGACTCTGCTCTGCCCCCAGGTTGTTCGCCTGAGGTCTTCTGCTTCGCCCCTGTCCAACCCTCTGTTCTTCAGCTCCCTGGCCACTAGCTTCAGCAAAATAAGTTTGGGAAAATCAATGGCGGGGATGCAGTAGGACAACCATGCTGAAATAAATAAAGAAATAAATAATTATTCAATAATGAATAAATCCATTAAAAATAGATTAGAAATAATTCCTCCATACTTGTGTGCCTACAAATAAATAAATGGCCTGATAAATATATAAATAAAGTAAAATAGATAAATCCCAATTACAATATTAATATTGCAGATGACAGTAAAACTGCTTTTCTAAGAGGTAAAAATATGCATTATCTTAAATATTACATAATGCACAGCACCCCAAATCAATATACTGCACCAGTACACCCCAAATATTTATATAGCTTATACAGCCTCCCAAATTCGAAAAAGGAAATGCTATTTTTAGATTTACTTAAAGAGACTGTTTGTAACTTCTTACACGTATAAATCATTGCGGGTCGGTGTCCCATGTGCACTCATGTGAGGCTACGCTGTTCAGACTCAGACTCCAACAGAAACTACACTGAAGCACCAAAACCACAAAGTTATATCTAGTGAAGCCCGTCTGTTAAACAGTGTTGGCCGCGGTCGTAAGACATGGGGGAGACCGTAGCTTTGGTCTCCAGGGCCGGAGTCTCTGTTGTACTCTGCTCCTCTAAAGACTCGATCAGAGCTGTTGTTTTCCCACACAGACCTTCAGTGGTAATATCTTCAGTTTATCAACCGTGTTAATGAATGGAAACATCCTCTCAGTGAAAGTGTGTGTGAAGGTGTGTATGTGTGTGTTAGTGTCAGGATCAGAGAACGACAGCATTCCTCTGTTCCAGTCCAGATTCACTCTGATCCTCTGGAGCTTCTTTGGCACTGTGAGTTTAGTGGATGAATCTGATGGTGACCATGCTGAGTATTCACCTTCATAGAACCATATTGTCCACAATCCAGACTGTATGAATCCCTTTCTCTGGACAGACTTTGCTAACACACCCAGTCTCCAGCCTGTACTGTCTCCAACCTCGACATCCCACCTTTGACTCCCTGACTTAAAGCCCCCAGCGCCCCGGACACAGCAGTAAGAATCAATCCTCTCTGGATTATCAGGAAGTTTCTGTTTCTTTACTCGTCTCACACTGGTCAGATCTTCAGACAGGATGAGGTCTGGACCAGCAGTGTTTGGGTCCAACATCACAGGAGTGTAGGAGACCATGTCCTTCATCTTATTCCAGATGTTAAAGGCGAGGTTGCCCAGGTGTTTGGCCTGGTCTATCAGAGCTCCTGAGAGCAGCTGTGGATCCTCCAACAGGGGGCGCTGCTGGACTCTTTCCACTGCAGCCTTGTAGTTGTGCAGGAATGAGACGTCTTCAGCTCTCAGCTCGTCCTCTGTTGCTCTGACTGTGTCTGAAAGAGCTGCTATCTCTCTGCTCAGAGCCTCCATCTTCTCCTTCATCATCTGACTCTTCTGCTCCTCTTCCACCCTCAGTGCAGCCATCCTGACCTCCTCTTCCTCTTCTAGAAACTGGTGAAGCTTCTTAAACTGCTCCTTAATCTGCCTCTCTGTTTGTCGGGCCTGGGCCTTCAGGTGTTCTGCTGTTTGGTCAGACTTCACTTTAACTTGTTCAAAAACCTTCAACTTCTCCTTTAAGGGTTTCAGAGTTTCCTGAAGTTCCTTCTTGTGTTTCCGTGCAGCTTCATCGATGGGTCTGAATCTGTGGTTGGTGTGTTTTTCTGAATCTCTGCAGACGAGACACACCGGCTGCTGATGGTCCAGACAGAAGAGTTTGAGTTTCTCAGAGTGCAGACTGCAGAGAGCCTCTGAAGTTATCTGATCTTTCTCCGATAAGAAGGCCTCACACAGGTTCTTCAACGCCCGGTTTAAAGGTGGTTCTGACTTTGAAGATCTTCTCTTACAAAGTGGACACTCACGTGTTGGTTTCTCTCTCCACCAGCTCTTCAGACAGTCTTTACAGAAGCTGTGGCTACATGACAGAACAACAGGATCTCTAAAGACGTCATGACAGACCAGACAGCAGAGATCCTCCTCTGATCTGGAAGCCATTTGGTCCATTTTGAGTGAAGCTGAAAACACACCAGACAGAAAGTACAGTCAGTCATGGCTCCCCTACCTCCTCTACTAACTTCACTAAATGTTACTGTCCCTTTTAGTCATGTTTTTAGTCAAACTCACTTTCAGTGTGCGGCGTGTCAGCAAGTTGAAGCAGCAGGGATGTAGTTTTTTCCACTTTTCTCTCTTGTAGCTGAACTCACTCAGAGGAAGAGGTTAGTTTGGTCTGAAGGTGAATCCGTCTGTTTTTCAGTCTGTGTCTTTCTCTTTGTAAGGATGAATAGGAATCTGTTTTCTGGATTGTCTCAGTTGAGTCTAGTGATAGGTGGAGCTTTGTCACACCTCCAATGCTTCACCTCAGGCCACAAACACCTGCCACACCTCTACTCAGCAATGCATTAGTGACAATAATAGTTTTATTACATAGCCTGTAACATTGAAACACTGACAGAGTTTGTTACAAAGGCAATTTTGGTCGTCATAATTAGAATATTTGTTTGCGCTCCCGACAATCAGAACAACAAAAACGTGGTGTTTCGGCACCTTTAAAAGGGCCTTTTGTAGGTACAATGATTATAAAATAAAATGATTATGTGTTGTGTGACTTCCTTGACCCTCAGTGATGTTAGGTTACATTAACATGTTAAATAGCAGGTGCCATGATATTTGTTTGATTATATTTGATTTAAGGCCAGTTTCCTGCACATTTATGACACCACTGGTACGATCACATGTGGATGGGACCCAGACGCAGACACGGACAACAGAAGAAGAGTTGAACAAAAGGATTTTCCTGATACCTGAAAAACCAGGATTAATGGAAGGTGATGGTGGAAGAATGGCGAGGCTGAAGCTGAGCTGGGCGGGCAGAGAGGCAAAGAGGCAGACAGCAGGTGAGCAGTTGAGGGATGATCCTAGGCACCGGAGAACAAAGTTAGTCAATTAGAGAAAACATCACTAGGAAAAGTACTCAGATAATAATGATACTGAGCGATCAAGACGAACAATAACACTTGGCTGAGATAACAATCTGGCAATGAATAAATGGAGTACTGGAGTAATTATACTGCGGCAGTTGAGATCAGGTCGATCAGGAGCTGAATGTCTGCAGGGAAGCAATGCCTCACAAACACACAAACATGAACACACACGCACGCACGCACGCACGCACGCACACACACACACACACACACACACACACACACACACACACAGCTGGGGGGCACGAGTGTAACCGTGACAACCACTCCCACACAAGATTTTTTATTGAGGCCTAAAAACTCATAGCTTTAGTTTCTTCTGCCCTTTAATTTGGAGGAAACAACTAGAGAACTCATTGTTAAAATAATTCCTGATAATGTACTGAAATGGCCTGGAGAGGATAATATATTAAAGATATAATATTTCTTTAAGATTAGATCTAATAGAGGGGCTTTATGGTTCCAAGCTATACACCAGCATGCATGGCGTCATCGCCGAGGCTGCGCTCCCTTTTGGAGGAAAGAAACTCGCTGTCACTAGAGAGAAAATACTGAAAAGCTGTTGTGTAGCGGGTTAACCGAGGCCGTCACACTGAGATTTGAGGCATGTATAAGGACCTCAGTTTGGAGCGTAGGGGGGGTCGGGATTTTATTTGGTATTAAAGAGATTAGGGCGGAGTTTTCCTTTGTTATTGTCCAGGGGAGGATAATGGGCGCAGACATTGCATGGGGGACAGTCTAACTGAGGGTTATTGTGGTGTATGGACCAAGAACTCCATCAGAAAGGCAGGATACGTTTGGGCTAGTGGAGCCACACCTTGCCACCAATAGGCAGGTTATTGTGGGTGGTGATTTTTACGTAGAGTTAGGTAAGGGGGGGAGATAACAGCGACCATTTCATCTCTAATCTTATGGCTAAACATGACCTGGTAGATGGGGCAAGGATGGTCAAGCTGTGAGTAGATGGTCCCACATGGCACAATTCACGGGGAATAGCAAAGTGTTTGGATTATGTGTTTGGTGCAAAGTCTTTGAGTCTGTTGGCAGGTAGACTGCTCCCTGTATTTTTTTTTCCAATCACGATGGGCTGCTGCTGGAGGTGCGCTCGTGTATGCCAAAACCCCCCTCCTCACTGTCAGCAGGTGCCTGGACCTCTTCATCCGCTCCTACAGTGCGTGCATCATCCTGCTCCCGGCTCACTGCCTGCACTCCACTCTCTGAAGGACCAGCACCCGAATCTGCCTGCGCTGGCGTCTCTGTGACATTGTCTGAATGTTTAGGTCCCCTTCCAGGCTCCTTGGCTCCCTCCAGCACACCAGTAGCTTTAGCCATCTCAGAAAAGCTTTTCTTGCAACTAGGACAGCTCTGGTACAGGTGGTCCAGTCCACCACATCCATGACACGCCTTGGGTCCTTGGCTTCATGGCCTGCCTGCCCACAGAAACGGTAGCATTCTCTGACACAGCCTGCCTCTGTGTGACCAGACTGCCTACACCTCCTGCAGAAGGCTGGTTGCAGAGAGTAGTACAGATACCCACGGTCTCCACCAAGGCTGAAAAAGGCAGGTGGGTGTTTAAGGCCACCAGGCTCTTCCGTGTCAGGGTTCAGCAGCACCTGGAACTGCCTCCTTCCAGTCCAAAACCCCATCGGGTCATTCATGTATCTGGCTGCAGTCACAACCTCACCATACTGCCCCAAAAATGCAGCCAACGCTAGTCAGTCACAAAAGGGTTGATCATATGGAGGGTGATTGTTCTAAAGTTCGGTCTGTCCAGGTTCAAAATTGTGTAGCTGGCTAGCGGTCTTACCCTGGCATTAGCTTGGCAAGCCTCAGCCACTACCTCCTTCCTCAGGGTGACGTCCAAAGACTTCTCCTGTTGGTTCCACTGGATGCAGTAGACATCTACTACCTTCAGATGAAGCTGTGGTACGCTCCGGACGAGACCTGATCTTCTGCTGATGTAGCCTGGAAACGCACATGTACCTCAGCCCAACCTTTGCAATCGACTGCTTGTTTAGGGTCGGAGCGGCCATCTCTTCAAAGTCCTTGCACTCTCTTGACGGATATTTAAAGTGAATTAGCTCTCTCAGTTTGTCTAATTGATCTCAGCCAAAAGGCCGAGAAGTGATGAGCACTAACTGTTTGCTGCCCAAGCCCAACTCCAGGAACAGTTGTCACTTGTCATGGTGCAGTGCTTTTAATTGGGCATAATAATGGATATAGTTTGTCGAAAACAAGTCATAGTATAGTATGTCGAGTTTTTTTATGAAAGTTTTCGACATAATATACTATGACTTTTTTTCGGCATAATAGTATGTAAAACAAAATGCAAAAACATCATAGTATACTATGTCGAAAAAATGCAAAAGTTTTAAAAGTTTATTCTGCCCAGTGCCCAAATACTACTTGCTGTCTAGCAACTTACAGTTTTAAAGGTTCATTCTACTAAAATACTACTTTCTGTCTGTTAATTAATTTCAATTTCCATCATTGACAGTATTACAGTTTAGCTTCCAACTTTTCTAGCAAAATATTTCAGCTCTTAGTTTGAATGTTTGAGTTTGAGTTAAAAATGTCATGAAAAGTCATAGTATAGTATGCCATAAAAAATGTCATATAAAGTCAAAGTATTCCATAAAAATGTCATTAAAAAATAACAGTATAGTATGCTATAAAAAAGGTAATACAATTCATAGTAAATAATGCTGTAAAACATGTAAAAAAAAAGTCATAGTATAGTATCCCATAAAAAATATAATTTAAAAAGTCATCGTATAGAATGTCATAAAATATTTCATTATTAAGTCATAGTATAGTATTTCACAAAAAAAATCATAGTATAGTATGCCATAAAATATGTCCCAAAAATATCATAGTAAAGTCATAAAGAAATGTCATATAAAAAAATTCATAGTAACAAATGTCATAAAAAGTCATAGTATAGTATGTCATCAAATATTTCATAAAAAACTCATAGTATAGTATGCCATAAAAAAGTGTCATAAAATGTCCCAAAAACATTCATGAAACATAAAAAGTTATAGCATAGTATGCCATTAATATTTACTTGAAAAAGTCATAGTATAGTATGCCATAAAAAATGTCATAAAATGTCATTAAAACTTTCATGTGCTATAAAAATGTAATAATACTGTATAGTATCCCAGAATTTTTTTTATAAAAATGTCATAATCTTGTATGCCATAAATTATTCATAATATAGTATGTCATAAAGTGAACTGAACTGTATCACTCCACTATATTCCAGTGAACAGCCCTTCCATTATCTAATGCAGAGAGACTGTGCAGTGTTTCTGTGCCAGCTGTCGAGGATTAAAACATGAATTTTGGGCGGCTTGGCAAGGACCAGAAAAGAAATCCAAGAGTCAAGCAGCGTGTGTGGTGGTCATGTGCATTTGCTCGTAATGTCAGTCAGTAAAGATATCAAACGCTAAGCAGAGGTCTTCAGGCGAAAGACGATAGGTCGCTGGCTACTTCCACAGACACAAAAAGCTCTGGACGGGAGTTTCAGCGTTGTTTTGGCTCCTCTCTAATAAATCAACAGTCCTGCATGCCAGCTGCTCTCAGTGGTCTTGTTTGGATTAGTGATACCTTCTATCCAGCAGGCATAGTGCCTCGCTATGTTGGCTTAAAGAAAAAACACACCGTCTAATTTAGCCATGATATCAGATCGTCAGTGTTTGGCAAAGCAGTTTGAATCTCATTGTCATTTTAATCCACCGTATGAAGTATAACCAGCAGACCTCCGAGGCTCGTCCCTCATAAACTGAACATCAGAGACAGAGAACAGATGAAGCTTTCAGGAGAGACGAGGTCTGCTGCAGAACACGACTTCCCGTTGGGTAAAACTGGTTTTAATTTCAATTTATCAACGAGACCTACAATCTGATGTAACATCAGTTGTTGTGTAATTTGTCTCTTTTTAGTCTATAGTCCAGCAGTTTATTAATATGATTAAAAGTTTCTGCATTATGCGTGAGAAAGCATATTTCTATTCAAGATTGTAAAACAATATTCAGAAGGTAGTGAGTTTCACTACACTGTTAATAACTGCTTAAATACTTGAATTAATAACTTTGGATATTGTTTTTTTAAGAAATGATTTATGATAAAATACTCGAGATACATGGATGTGAAATGGGCTAACAGGTGAAACAGGACTGAGACTTAAAGCAGGTTTCTTTTATGTGAATTTGATACTTCTCTATCATGGATACAGTTATTTGGAAGGCACTCCAAGTAGAATTTAAACATGTTTTAGAGTTATTCAGAGAATACTACTGTGATATACCACACTTAGCTGTGTGTTGATATTTTATGCATATGAACTAAGGATCAAAATAACACATTTAACGATACAAATACTACCTGTGGGTGCAATAATGAGAGACCTCTGACAGTTATATAGTAGTATAAAGTTGTGTCTGGTGCCGTAGATTCAGGAGCAAACAGGTGCGGTAAGATTAGTGGTGGGAGAAAGGCAGCTGTCATTTGTCACGATGTTAATGATATGGCTCCCCAAAGAGGAAGCACACGGTACTGGATTGCTTTACTCCCAAATGATTTGTGGAACTGTGCAGTCAGGAAGAGCAGCGATGCAACAAGTAAAACACACTCCATCTCTACTCACAACTATTTGGATGCTTGTCTTTAAAATGTTGCATCTAGTGACTCCTTATATATTATATTAATGCCATGATAATGCTGATTGTGTTGTTAAAGTGTGTGTTTTCACTGCTTCACAGGTAGACCTGCCCAGTGGTGAAGGTGAGAGACACCATGTACAGGAGATAATGATAAATATGTTTATTCTAAATTCATTACCATAAAAATTTTTTTGCAATAAAGATGAAAGTAAAGAATATTTGTCCTAACTTTAAGCCGTATTTATCTATGCGTGTAGTGAAATTGGTTTGTGCAAGAGAAATAGTTCACCATTTCATTCACAGCATGGCAAAGACAGGACTCCATGGAGTCACTGTGCCCAGCCAAGAAATACTCAGGCACAGGCACTTAAAGCTGAAGTAGGCGAGATTGGAGCAAACATGATTTAAAAAAGTTATTTTTATAAAAAGGTTGCTATATCGTGACAGTAGTACATGAAACAGGTAACCTCAAAAAAATCATGTGCCTCTGTGTCATCCGTTGCTCCTAACAGCATCTGCAAGATTCCACAGACCGGAGGAAAACAAGCAGTAAGAGCTGATCAAATATGAATTAATATTATATTACATTAATGCCTATTTCTCTCCTCAAATGTTTTCAGAAACATCTTGTAGTGCACGGTTTAGCTGTAAAATAAGAAAGTTTGTGACCCAGCAGCCATGTTGAGATCATGTTGAGATGGCTTGAAGGATTGCCAAGAACTTGTCACATGACCGGAGCACAGCCAATAGGAACGCTCTTTAGATTTTCTAAAGCCTGAAAACAGAGCCATGATGAGCTGCAGAAGTCTAGTTTTCTCTCAGAACACTTGAATTACAATATGCTGAAAGGTTATAATGGATTGTTTGCCCAATGATGCCAAAAATATTCTGCCTACTGCCACTTTAACCCCGTAAACCCACAATGTGTTGTTTTTAGACTTCGGTTTTTATACCAGTTACACCAATGAGATATAATTGGGTTAATTAGTGAGTTTAAGAGGTGCTGGTAGGTGGATTTTTTCACCACTGGAGAGAGCCAGGCTAGCTGTTCCCAATCTTTGTGCTAAGCTAACCCGCTGCTAGCTGTGGCTTCATATTTAACAAACAATTTAGGTTTTAGTGGTATCAGTCTTCTCATAGCATTAACTCTCTAATGCATGAGAGTGAATAAACTTATTTTTTCAAAATGTCAAACTATTAAAGCTGCAGTAGGCAGAATATTTTTGGCATCCTTGGGCAAAAAATCCCATAACAACCTTTCAGCATATTGTAATTCAAGTGTTCTGAGAGAAAACTAGACTTCTACACCTCCTCATGGCTCTGTTTTCAGAATTTAAAATATCTAGCCTGTGACGGGAGATTTTGACCAATCACAGGTCATTTCAGAGAGAGAGCGAGTTCCTATTGGCTGTTCATTCAATGGGGGCAGCTGTCAATCACTCGCAAACTCTGATCAAACGGTCAAACTAGGCAGCGCTGATCGAATATGAATCAATATTCTGTTACTGTAATGCGATATAATGAGGAAGTTTGTGACCCGGCCACCATGTTGAGATCTGTTGAGGAAATACCAAGCAGCATCCACCAGCCGGAGCAAACTGTCTCATTTTACAGCTAAACAGTACACTACAAGATGTTTCTGAAAACATTTGAGGAGAGAAATAGGCATTACAGTAACAGAATATTGATTCATATTTGATCAGCGCTGCCTAGTTTGACCGTTTGATCAGAGTTTGTGAGTGATTGACAGCTGCTCAGAGACGGCAAGGCTCCAGCTCGGCTCTGATTGGTTGTTTTCCTCCGGTCTGTGAAATATTGCAGATGCCGTTAGGATCACCGGAGGACACAGAGGCACATGATCTTTTTCAGATTATCTGTTTCATGCACTGCTGTCAAGATATAGTGACCGTTTTATAAAAATAACTTTTTTTTAAATCATATTTGCTCCAATTGTACCCACTGCTGCTTTCACTGCAGATTTGATGAAATTTGGGTACATATCCATACAAATATCCGTAAAATTACTTGCATTTTTTCTTTGCTCTAGAGCGTGTTGGTAACTCAGATGCTTATTTACTTGTAGTCGTTCGTTCTGTCTCATGACTGAACTGAGGTTTGGACAAAGACTGTCACACATACGGTAATTGTTCCCATCAACAAAATGAACTTTGGATTAATTGAAATGAATTAAAATGTAGCAAAATAACATGAAAAGAAGAATTTGCTTTTTGTCAAAACTGGATATTTGGATATTGTGAGTTTAAGCGGGTGAGTTTGATTGGTAGATTCAGATCCCAGGCTAAACAACAAGACACCTGGACTCAACACCATAATGACATAATATGCTTATGTGCTCAAGTGTATCAAGAACCCCAACCTTCACTTTCTTTTCTCTTCCGCAAACCAAGTAGTAATAGTTATGTTTGTGTTGTGCAAAGAAAAGTTTGAAGGCAGCAGACTGGCAACATCATTTATTTAATATAGATCTACAATATATAGTGAGAGCAGTTCAATGAAAAATCATATTCTATGATTCTCATTAGAGTCTCTCGAAGAGGTTGCAGATTATTCTTCACCATCCTTTGCCTAAAAAAGAAAGAATAAATAATGAGGCATCTGGCCTATGAAAGGAAAATGTGTTGTCATGCAACATGCATGTAGATTTAACTTTAAAATCCAAATGTAATGGAACTAAAACACAGCAGCACACTGATGTATGTGAAGTCTTGAACTGTCAAACAACATTAGATCATGAAACCGATGAAACCGTTACAACAGCCCACTGCCTGAGTTTTATGTATCACTTACTTTTCCAATATCCCGACTCTTTGTCCTCAGCTTGTTGACCTGAGACTCGGCGATGTCGGCTCTCTCCAGAGCCTCCTCCATCTCATGCTGCACCTTCCTGTACCTGGACAGGTGAGTGTTGGCCTGCTCCTCCTGTGAGGGGAAATTCAACACTGGAGTCAACATCCATCATCATTACAGACATAAAAGAAGAGTGCGATTGTATTTTTCTGTTTCCAGGTCTGACTGGATTCAGCTGTATTTGAGACGATAAGGTGAAAAAGATATAACAAGTCTCTGACTCACAGCCTCCTCGCACTGCCTCTTATAGGCCTTCACTTTCAGCTGCAGCTTGTCCACCAGATCCTGAAGTCTGATGACGTTCTTCTTGTCCTCCTCAGTCTGCAGTTAACATGAATTTGTGATTGAAATTGATCAATTTGCATCTTTATCAGACGGCTGTACCAAATCAATAGGAGGGGAAAAAAAACTGCCTACCTGATAGGTGAGCTCCTTCACTCTTCTCTCGTATTTACGAACACCTTTGATAGCCTCTGATCCTCGTCTCTGCTCGCCTTCAACCTCAGTCTCGAGCTCACGCACCTGAAACATGAACAATTTATGCTGTTACTTGGAGGGCAAGGTTTTTTAATATTATAACAAAAGTTGAGATCACATTGAATCTGTCTTTACCCTAGCCTCCAGTTTCTGGAGCTGCTTCTTGCCGCCCTTCATGGCCAGATTCTCAGCTTCATCAAGGCGGTGTTGCAGGTCTTTCACTGTCACCTCCAGGTTCTTCTTCATCCTCTCCAAATGAGAGCTGGTGTCCTGCTCCTTCTTCAGCTCTTCTGCCATCATGGCAGCCTGAAATGTCGTTGAATTTTATATTTTTGAATATAAGCCTATTGCAGTCTAATGTTTCAACTGCTAAAGCACCAGAAATGGAGGAGAAACAGCCTAAAATATTATGTTATGCACTGACATATTATGCACTAATACTTTGTGTTCAGTTACATAGAAATGCATAAGGATGACTCACATCAGTGATGGCCTTCTTGGCTTTTTCTTCAGCATTTCTTGCTTCCTGGACAGAATCTTCCACTTCACCTTGGATTTGGACAAGGTCGGTTTCCAACTTCTTCTTGGTGTTGATGAGGCTGGTATTCTATTATTAAAGAAGCAAAAAAATACATTTTCATGTATTGAACTATAGAAGAACATTGTTGCTTGTCAAGCTTTGAGCATACCTGAGAGTGCAGCAGTCCCACGCGTTCGCTGGCATCAATCAGCTCCTGTTCAGCCACTTTGCGGCTCCTCTCCGTCTGCTCCAGTGCAGCTCTCAGCTCCTCGATCTCAGCCAGCATCAGGTTGTTCCTGCGCTCCGTCATGGCAACCTGCTCCTTCATGTCTTCCTGGCCTCTTATGGCTTCATCAAGATGAAGTTGGGCATCCTAAATTGTAAAACATTGATAGATATATCAGCAAACACTTTCAGCTTGTTTTTTGAAACAAGATGCTCCGCCACAAGTCCTTCAGAGGACGTACCTTAAGCTGTCCCTGCACGTTCCTCAGCTGTTTCTGGGCTTCAGCCGACTGGCGGTTGGCATGGCTCAGCTGAATCTCCATCTCGTTGAGGTCTCCCTCCATCTTCTTCTTGATTCTCAGGGCATCGTTCCTGCTCCTGACCTCCGAATCTAAAGTGCTCTGCATGGACTCACACACTCTCTGGCTGTTCCTCTTGATCTGATCGATCTCCTCGTCCTTCTCTGCGAGTTTTCTGTCAATTTCACTCTTGACTTGGGTGAGCTCGAGCTGAACACGCATGATCTTAGATTCCTCATGCTCCAAGGTAGCCTGTGAACAAGTGTGACCTTTATCAACTCGAGCACATAACAGTTCCTTCATATAAAGTCCAACAAGTCTCACAACGGGTGTGCTCTAAAGCTCTGCTGATATTTACCTCTGCCTCCTCCAGAGCAGTCTGGATCTCTATCTTCTCACTTTCCACTGTCTTCTTTCCCTTCTCAAGCTCATGAATTGTCTTACCGGTGTCACCAAGTTGTTCACTCAAGTCTGAAATCTCCTCTGTTGGTGCAGATTTATAAAATATACATATTAGAATATTAAGAAATATATAAAAAAAAAAGATAATAGAGATACTTCAGATTTATTGACTTGGTGTTTAGAGTGCATATCTGTTGGGGAAAAAAAAGAATGAATTGTCTTACGTTGCAGGTTTTTGTTCTCTCTCTTCAGGGTCTCCAGGTGGTCCAGAGCTTCTTCATAGGAGTTTTTCAGCTTGAACATCTCAGTGCTTAATGTACGAGCCTCCTTCTGAGCTGCTTCCAGCTCTGCCTGACTCTCCTCATACTTCTGTTTCCACTCTGAAAGAACCTTTAACAAACAATTGAGTGGTTATTTTTTGGGGTCACCTCACATGAACCAGTCCGAACCATATGTTTATACAAAAACATCAAACCTTGTCAAAGTTCCTTTGCTTCTTGTCGAGGTTGGCAGCCAGAGCATTAGCTCTCTCCACGTCAATCATCAGGTCTTCCACTTCACCCTGCAGTCTCTGCTTTGTCTTTTCCAGAGAGGCGCATTTAGAGTTCACAGCCTCGATGGATTCCTCTGCATCCTGAAGACGCTGAGCAAGCTTTTTCCTGTTAAAACATACAGTAAACAGGTTATATGGTGATTTACAGAATCAATGCCGTGTGGAAATGGTGTGATTTCAGGACTGTTCGTTACTTAGCCTCCTCCAGCTCCTCAGTGCGTTGAATAGCATCAGTCTCGTATTTGGATCTCCACTGAGCCACCTCGCTGTTGGCCTTGGACATCCCACGCTGCAGCTCAGACTTGGCCTCCAGTTCTTCCTCATACTGCTCTCTGAGCAGGTCGCAGTCATGACGAGCTGACTGAACAGCGTGAGCCAGGGCGTTCTTGGCCTGTGAACCAAATGAGCACCTGATTAGTATCTGATATCAATCGTCCGATGGCCTTTTCCTCCGTGATTATCCTGCTGATTTCATACACTGTTACCTTAACTTCCTCCTCTATGTGCCTCTTCAGCTCCTCAATCTGCTGAGTGTAAGCCTGCTTGGCTCTCGTCATCTGAGAAACAAGAGCTTCTTTCTCCTCCAGCTGACGCGAACATTCACCTGATCAAAAAGATATTAGTTGATTTAATGTACATCACAGCAAAATTGCAACAGCCAACGTAATATATGTAGTGTTCACATTATCACACAAGAAAGCTTTTCCTCTCCTCCTCTGCTTTCCATTACGTTGAACAGAAATACATTTTTGCAAGTTTGCAGCTAGTGATGTGTGCAATGTGCAACAAAATCTGTAATTTAGGTAGAAGAGAGTGAAGGTGGAATAGGGCTGTTAAAAATGGGAGAGAAACAATAGGTAGGCAAAGTTTCATTTAGGTATCTTCAAGACAATGATTTAATATACAGAATGTATACAACGGGAGCCCAGTTTTTGAACACCAAACCATGATATTCATACCATTTTCAGTTTGTAGTCTTGCTCTCTGTGCACTCAGGTCATTCAGCTGACGAACATTTTCATCATTCTTGGATTTGAGCTCACTCAGTTGATCTTCTAATGTCCTGCACAACTTTTCAAGGTTTCCCTGGTAAAAGAAAACAAATATTAGTATAAATAAACTACCGTTATTTGTTTTTGCTCCTTGTAAGAAAATCTAGCTCTCTCACCTTTGCTTTGGCGACAGACTCCATGTTGCTGCTGAGGTCATCGATCTCCATCTTGTATTCGCTCTTCTCTTTCTCCAGCTTCTGTTTGACTCTCTGGAGGTTGTCAATCTGTTCTCCCAGCTCTGCCACGGTGTCAGCCTGTTTCTTGCGCAGAGCTGCAGCGGTGGCCTCGTGCTGCAGGGTGGACTCCTCGAGATCACGACGCAGCTTCTGAAACTCGGCCTCGCGCTTCTTGTTCATCTCGATCTGAGCGGACGTCGCTCCGCCAGCTTCTTCCAGCCTCTCGCTGATCTCCTCAAGTTCCCTGGAGAGATCAGCCCTCTGCTTCTCCACCTTGGCCCGAGCAGACCGCTCGGCCTCAATCTCCTCCTCCAGCTCCTCAATACGAGCCTGGAACACACAAGGTTTAACTGAAAACTCTTGAAGGTATTTGAATGCTCCTACAACCTTCCACTAATAATTCAAATTGTACCTGCAGCTCCTTTATCTTTTTCTGTAGCTGGATTCCAAGCGTCTGCTCATCCTCAATCTTACTCTGGAGCTGGCTTGTCTCAAAGTCCTTCCTGCAGGGGACAGAATAAATTGTTGTATTAAAGTTATGTATAAGTAGTGGCTCTCATGAAATAATTTTTTGCAAGTAGGTAGACTGATGGCGTTTGCTTATTCTTACTTCTTTAATTTCTCATCAGACTGCTGCTTGTCATTCTCCAGATCCATTATGGATTCCTGGGCCAGTTTCAGATCTCCTTCAAGCTTCCTTTTCGCTCGCTCGAGATCCATACGGAGCTTCTTTTCTTGCTCCAGGGAACCTTCAAGCTGTCAATAGATGTTTTATAAAATTAAAGTTATAATCGTTAAGATATTCAGAAAATCAAACTCCATTTTTGATGATATTTGTGGTTTGCCGTTCATGTAATCCAGCATTATTTTATCTAGGTGATAACGGCTTCAGTGTTCTCTCTTTTACCACTGTGTCAAAAGCTGTATTAAAGGGACTGTTTGTAACTTTTTAAGCGTATAAATGTAGCGAGTCGCCACACATGCGCGCTCGCATATGCGCGTTCGCTTGTAGCCGCTGCCTCTCCTCCTCTGCCTGCCTTCACTCAGACAGCGCGCGCGTTCTCGCTCAGCTCGCTCCACCTCTAGACGTTCATGCGCGCTCACTCCACACTGCAGAAGAGTTAGTTTATCTCTGAGAATATCTAGTGAATGTACAGTTGACGTTTGTGCAGAAATAAATGCTGCAGCTCCTCCAGACCAACAGAGGTTTCCCATGTCTTGTGAAGTGACGGAGCTCTACAGATAGAAACGTTATCGTCTCCAACCGGGTGCCGGTGTCTCCTCTGCTGAGCAGGGGAGACACGCAGCAGAGCCCCGCTGCTTCAGCCTGCACTTAGGCAGGAAAAGCCAACACTAGGATCAGATCTAAATCATGTTCATGGAGAGACCTTCGTCTGGTCAGCTAACATTACTGCCAAGCAGCTGAAATATAGAGTGATATTGTGGTTCTAGCTGACGTGTGTCGCCTCACTGTTTTGAGTGATGCTCGTTCATGTATATTTAGAGCGAGCTAGCGCGAGCTTGACGCTGACTTTCGTTGATTTCACGGCCACAGGTGTCGCTGTTAACAAGCATTTCTGAAAGTTACAAATTTCTGAAATCATAAGAATATCAAATTTAAAACAGTTTTTTGCTGTTTTATTAACCAGTTAAAACTTTTGTTGTTAAATGTAGATGTTACTCACGTCGTCCACTTGCTGCTCCAGCTTGACCTTGGACTTCGACAGAGTGTTGACTTTGTCTTCCTCTGCCTGCAGGTCATCGAGGGTCTGCTGATGGGCCTCTTGGAGGGCTTTCTTCTCTTTGGTCAACTTGGCAATGGTCTCATCTTGAGATGCCATTTCCTCTGTGAGGTTTTTGACCTATAAAAGTTGACATGACTTCTAATTAACAAGAAGTTTTTAATCTACAAGAAAATGTATGATTGAAAAGCCTTTGCGTAACCTTGTTCTCAGTGGCATGCTTCTCCTTTTCCACTTTGGCCAGGGTGAGCTCCAAGTCATCAATGTCTTTCTTCAACTCAGAGCACTCGTCCTCCAGCTTCCTCTTCTTTGCCGTCAGCTCAGCATTCATTTCCTCCTCATCCTCCAGTCTCTCAGTCGTCTCTTTGAGTTTGGCCTCAAGCTGGATTTTTGCTTTAATGAGCCCCTCACACCTTTCCTCCGCATCACTGAGGTTTTCACCTTCCTTGAAGTCAATGCAAACAGGTTCACGTCATTGCCAAATCAGTAACTTGACATAGGATATTTAGTATACATGCACATGCAGTGTGGTGATCCAACTTACAGACTGCACTTGCAACAGCAGATCGTTCTTCTCCTGCAGCAGAGAAACCATCTTCTCCTCCAGTTCTTTCTTCTTAGCGAGAGCCTTTGTTAGATCCTCTTTCATCTTTCCAAAGTCCTCTTTCATTGAGGCCATCTCCTTTTCAGTCTCTGCAGTCTTCAGCAGAGGCTTGATCTTGAAGTACACCTTCATCCATGGCCAGGTTTTGACATTCATGAATGAGCGGATGTTGTACTGGATGGTGTAAATGGCATCTCTGACAACAACAAAGAAAGAAATTGTGTTGAAAAAATGTTGAAAAGTTTCAGACTTTAAAATCTAGACACCATCAATAACAGACGGACACGTTACCTCCTCGCCATCATCTCTACAAACTCTTTCCTCATGAGGAAACCCCTGCAGCGAGCCTGAGTCATTGTGACCAGCTGAGACAGTTTTTCATCTCTCATCTCCTCCAGAGTTCCCAGCAGACCGGCTTTGAAGAACACCTGGGAGTCAATAATCAGAATTATTTTTAAGTAATTCATTATTTATGATAATTAAACCTACACCTCTTTGTAAACAGCCTTGTCCGGGGAAGCATTTCTTACTCTACCTTGGTGTGGCCGAACTTGTACTGAGTTTGGTCCACATCGATGGATCCCAGCAGTTTCTCTGAGGCTTTCTTGTTGTCAATGAATTGGCCCTCTGGGATGACACTGGCATTCAATACTTTGTATCTGAAAGTAAAGATTTCATTCAGTTAGACACACTAGCTTGAAGATAATACAACATTTTCAATGACCGCAATGTTCTATTTCTGCTACCTCTGCTTGAAGTCACCGTAGATGATTCTGCTGGGGAAACCTTTCCTGCAGATCCTGATACCTTCCAGCACACCGTTACACCTCAGCTGGTGGATGACCAGGAAGTTCTCCATGAGACCTACGATATATCAGTACAAGAAATCACATGACGCATTTTCTTTGACTTGCTTTTTGTCTCCAATTTTCTATAACTTTATTAATTAAATCAACATTGACACAAAGAGCACATACCTGGTGTCTTTGACTCATTGGGAATCAGGCAGCGCACAAAATGAGGATGTGTGCATCTCAAATTTGTCATCAACTTGCCCAAGTTCTCCTGAAGAATTAAAAGAACATTGCTTTTAGCAAAAAGGGCACTAAATCAGTGCAATGAAGTACATAAGTCCTTCTTTCATATCTTACCCTGAACAATGCAGACACAGTCTGGAAGGAACCACCCTTCTTCTTGCCACCTTTCTTTGAGCCGCCGCCGTCGGCTGTCAGTGGAATGACAATTACGTTGAAATGATTAAATTCAACACAAATTAATTGGCATTTTTATATAATGTAGAGACAGCTAACAGCATGTACCTTCTGCTCCGGCATGTGATGCATAGAGGTGAGCCAACAGTTTTACTGAAGACTTCTGGTAGAGCTGAACCACCGAGTCGTTCAGGGGGTCTTTGTTCTTATCCAGCCAGCCTGTGATGTTGTAGTCAACAGTGCCGGCGTAGTGCACCAGAGAAAAGTGAGCCTCAGCTTTGCCTTTGGCGGGTTTTGGCTTCTCAAAAGCCTTGGTTTTACCAAGATGCTGGTCATACAGTTTGCTCTTGAAGGTGACGTCTGTTGCCTTGGGGAACATGCACTCCTCTTCAAGGATGGAGAAGATGCCCATCGGCTGTCATGATGAAATGATTATTCAAAACATAAACTTTCAAGTCATTGGATAGTTTTCTGTGTTTGTGAATATACAGCATGTCGCTCACCTTCTCAATCAGCTCAATGCAGGCAGCCAAGTCCATACCAAAATCAATGAACTCCCATTCAATGCCCTCTTTCTTGTACTCTTCTTGCTCCAGCACAAACATGTGGTGGTTGAAAAACTGTTGCAGTTTTTCATTGGTGAAGTTGATGCACAGCTGCTCCAAGCTGTTGTACTAAAGAAATTCAAATATCAAAGGTCAGCAAAGGCCTTAAGTAACATCAACTAAAAATGAAATGAATTGTACTCTCAGTTTTAAATGAAGCTGCGTAAGATTATGTATCAGCCAAGCATAGGCTACTTACATCAAAAATTTCAAACCCAGCAATATCCAGGACGCCGATGAAGAACTGTCGTGGCTGCCTGGTATCCAGCATCTCATTAATTCTGACGACCATCCACAAGAACATTTTCTCATAGACAGACTTGCAGAGAGCGCTGACGGAATTGTTGACCTGATTTTTACAGATACAACAATGATAAAACATTGATATCATTAATAATTTTTTTAAGGGTTAAACAGGCTATTTATAGTGTTAAGATTCACAGCACTGTATGTTAACATTTTACCTGAGGCACAGTCTGGCCCTTAGTCACAAACTCATTCCCGACTTTCACCCTCGGGTAGCACAGTGCCTTCAGTACATCAGCTGAGTTCAGGCCCATGAGGTAGGAGATTTTATCGGCAACTGAAACGAAGAAGGGGTCATTTCATAGGGAATACAAAAGATTTAAATTCAGAACTTTTCACTTGTTTTCAAAAATACAACACACCCTCAGTGCCATCGGGCTCAGCCTGCTCTTCACGCTGCTTCTGCTTGAACTTCATCGCTCCGTGATGCATCACAGATCCCGTCAGCTTGTAAATGCCTATCTTCTCATCAGCAGTGAAGCCCAGGATGTCGATGGCAGTCTGTGAGTATTCATAGAAAAGTCATAAGTTCTGCTCTCAGGAAACAAATCAAAACATTTCTAAATGCACGCAATTTTTTTGAAGGTGTGGATTTGCTAATTTTCTCACATCAGTGGCGATGAACTCATCGATGTCGTTGATACTCTTGACAGTGATTTCACCCTGACTGATCATGGGATAGTCGTAGGGATTGGTGGTGATGAGGAGAGCCTCTGAAGAAAGAAAGCACTTGTGGTTAATGCCCGTAAGCAAATATACACCAAACAGCAGGTAATGAATGGCCTTTAGAAATCAAAAAAGGTCTCACCTATCAGCTCAGGTTTGTGGCCCGTCATGAGCTGATAGAAGATGTGGTAGCTCCTCTCAGCAGACAGCTGGAACGTCACTCGAGACTTCTCCAGCAGATCTGTCGATCACATAGCGAGACACCGGTCAGTTCTGTTTAATGAGCTGAACAAAAATGGAGGTATCTGCTTCATCATTTCTACCCTTACATGTTTCAATGTCTGCTGAGGCCAGCTTCCCAGATGTTGCAAAATGGATCCTGATGAATTTACCCTATTCAAAAGAGGACTGTTGATTACAATTATAACTTTGTGCATTCGGATATTGTTTGAAAAGACTCAAGTTCACTTACAAAGCGGGATGAGTTGTCATTCCTCACAGTTTTGGCATTACCATAAGCCTCCAGCAGTGGGTTGGCTGCAATGATTTGATCCTCCAGCGACCCCTTCATTCACAAAACAAGTCAGGGGGAAACAAAAATTCATGCTTCGTACCTGATGGTCCAAGATCACATTCAGCACATCTATGTCAGCTTTGTTGACACGTAAAAACAGATGTTTATTTACCTGAATCTTGCTCGCCGCCGCCGGCTCAGATTTCTTTCCTCCAGCGACTGCGATTGTCGCAAAGTACTGGATGACACGTTTGGTGTTGACAGTCTTTCCTGCACCAGATTCTCCACTTTTGAGCATCAAAACAGTTCAATTAGCAGCAGAAACATCTCGTTTTAGGGGAACTGAACAAAACATTGAAAGAAACTCTTGTTCACACTTTTGATGTAGAGTGGTACTCAAGCATGAGGGAGTTCCAGGGGGTCCCCAGAAAAATGGGGGATAGTTTATTTTCATTATTGAATTCACTATAGAAGTGAGCCCAATGTGAGTAAGAGGAATAAGAGTGACTATTCTGATCACATGTTTCACTTCCTCCACGGTTATGTCCTCAAATGTAGTTGCAACTATAGAGTTCTGGTCTTAATCATCTCTAACAAACAACATCTTTTCAGATGGAGATCCCTGAAGCAAAATCGTATTAAATGGGGGTCCGTGACTTAATGTCCATCAATTTAGGGGGTCCTTGACACAAAAAAGGTTGAGAACCACTGTAGATCATACTGTCAGTCAATATTACTGTATATTGTTTTTGTTAAATAACATAGTGTGCTGAGCCCTTTTTTTCAACATGTATTTACATTGATTTCAGGATTACTATATGTTAGGTAAATCATTTATAAAATTGGCAAACTTACGTGATAAGGATAGACTGATTCTCACGGTCTGTAAAAAAAAAGTAAACATATTTTCAGATTTTAATTGGTAAATTTCAAATCTGCTTTGTGTACATTATTTAAATGTCTAAAATTTGCTATAAATGTACAACAATGATGTGGAGTTATAATATCTGATAATGTTAAGATATTTAAAAACTAAAGAATTAGCCTCTGCTCACAAGATATGTTTTTAAAGTTCAAAACATTTGATATACTCTGTAATAGTTGCTCTCTTCTCATCTCATTTGCAAATTTCTCTTTCTCACACACCAGTGAGCATGAACTGATAGGCGTTATCAGAGATGGAGAAGATGTGGGGTGGAGCCTCAATCCTCTTTTTGCCTCTGTATCCTGCTACAACCCCTGAGTCATACACCGGGAGCCACTTGTAAGGGTTCACAGTCACGCAGAACAGCCCGGAGTAGGTCTGTGGAGACAGAGAGGATTTTTACTGACTGCTGTCTTCCTGTAGTCATTGTTTCATCTACTGATGTGACGATCAGGTCAAAACTCACATAGATCATCCACGCTGCATAGCGCTCTTTGAGGTTATACAGCACAGAAGGCTCACTGAGGTGGGTCATCATGGCCATGTCCTCAATCTTATCGTACTTTGGAGGGTTCATGGGGAAGACTTCAGTGTCTTTTACAGTGATCGTCTGTTACAAGGACAGAAACAATGTGATGAGAGCGAGCTGGTCAGTATTCATTATTATTTGTATTACAGCCAGAGGTTACGATTTATAAAACCACTTAGTTTAAAATCCTTTAACCTTTCCCTTTAAGGTTTATGACGTTATGAGAAATTATAGTGCTGAACATACACTCACCGGCCACTTTATTAGGCACACCTGTTCAATTGCTTGTTAACACAAATAGCTAATCAGCCAATCACATGGCAGTAACTCAATGCATTTAGGCATCTAGACGTGGTGAAGACGACTTGCTGAAGCTCAAACCGAGCATCAGAATGGGGAAGAAAGGGGATTTAAGTGACTTTGAACGTGGCATGGTTGTTGGTGCCAGACGGGCTGGTCTGAGTATTTCAAAAACTGCTGATCTACTGGGATTTTCACGCACAACCATCTCTAGGGTTTACAGAGAATGGTCCGAACAAGAGAAAATATCCGGTGAGCGGTGATTGTGTGGACGGAAATGCCATGTTAATGTCAGAGGTCAAAGGAGAATGGGCAGAGTGGTTCGAGATGATAGAAAGGCAACAGTAACTCAAATAATCCCGCGTTACAACCAATGTATGCAGAATACCATCTCTGAACGCACAACACGTCCAACCTTGAAGCAGATGGACTACAGCAGCAGAAGACCACCCGGTACTAGCAAGGTGTACCTAATAAAGTGGCTGGTGAGTGTATTTTGTTCCATCACAAGACATGCAATTTATGCACTGATATGAAAAAGCTTCACACAGAGGAGCACACAGCCTTGTCACTGTTTTCACTGTGTAATTAAAACTGTTTAACATTTGTTTTTACTCCACTGCCATCACGCTCACCTTTCCACAGAGAGTTTCCACGGTGGCTTTGCCGCCCTCTCTCATCGTAATTTTCCCCTTGAGGTACATCTCTTTGGGCTCGGTCACAAAGTACGCAGTTTTAGCATCGAAGGGAGTGTTTTGAGCCTCAATTCTCTCCCTCTCATTTTTCCGGAGGTAAAGGGCCGCCGGGCCAAAACACTCCATTTCCGCGTCCCCCATGGTGACCCTTTACTGCAAGTAAGTACAAACAGGACAGCATTTATTTCTTCTCATGATAGTACTTCAATAATGAACAAAGCTGTTAATGTTGTGATGAATGTTACACTCATCAAGTGAAGAACTTCTTTATGTTTCATGTGAAAAGAAAAAGTTAAACACAAAAGCTAAATTTACAGTTTGTAACAACAGGGTGACGTCTGTTTCATTTTCCATTAACTGTGTATTATCTTTGTTGATGCCGTGCTTTGTTAACATGCACCACTAAATCCTAGTTTAAAAGTATCAAACTCTTTGTCATAAAAGGTAAACGGCAATAAGACTCAACAAATGTGTCTTTTTTTCCTATTTAATGACGCAGACATCATTAATTGAGTCAGATGCACAAAATGTTAATTGATTTGTTACAGATTCCACACAAGATTAAGGTTTATTGAACATACAGACATTCATATAACAAAGCCTGACTCATCACGTATATATATATTCAGTGCTCAGCTGTCGATTAAAATGTCTTCCGAGCAAATGAAACAGCTGTAAAATAAATGAATTACCTTCTTCACTCCCCTCAGATGAACAGATATCGATGGTCGGATAATGAGTGTTCTGAAGAAAGACGCAAATAGTTTGAATTAATAGCTCTAGTTGAACTATTTCTCATTAAATATGGACTTACTGTACACTAAAGTCTTGGCACAAACATAATAAGAGCTCTGCATTCACTCTGTGGTGTTTATGCCCTGCATTGTTCGATAAGCTGCCTGTTTTCCTTCTGCTAATAAAAGACTGTAACACACTCACCTTGACTGGTCTGTGAGTCCTTGGTGGCGTCCAGCCTCCCTTCTTATATAGAGAGATCTGTGGTCAAACAGCTGTAAGGACTTTCTTTATTTGGTCATGTACTTTTTACGATCTCATGCGAGTGAGTATTTTTTGCATCTCATCTGATCTCCGACATCTTTTCTCACGAAACGACAGACAGTTTATTACAGACTGAACTTTTAGAGTCACATGGTTTAAAGAGGCAAGTGATAAGAATTTAAATGAGACATACACTGTTTGAAATGATTATGGTTGATTAATGTGTACAGTATAAATGGCTCATTATCGGCGTCATCACCAGATGAACTCAGCTTTATCAACAAAAGCACACACGTGTTGATGTGTATTCATCCAGTATCATTTAAACAGAAGCCACAAAGTCCTTCGGGGATACATTATATGGCGAGAGAAGAAACCCACAAAACATTTGTCTCGTTGTAAACTATTTTACAGGAAGAGTATCGGTGCCACGCAATAGACACAGTTAAACTAGAGACTGAATCTAAATGTGTATAAATAGATCAAGACACTTATAATGAAGCATTTCTTTAACCTTGTGTAAATATTGTTCTGGCTGGCGTATGGCCTCACTGGAGTTCAGACATTGTTTTGGTCTTTACGATAATCTCTTTAATGCACCTTGGCACTGCAGCGGATCCGACTTTAGCCGCGGAGAAGCTCTCATGTGTCACTGGTATTCTGTTGCAGAAGCCTTGCAAGTCTGTCCTGTGACAAAGGGGGAGGATTGGGCCTAACAGTTGCTAATCTAAGAACCTGTGGAAATGATGAACCTCATTATAGCAGAAACACTAGCTGAGGTCTGCCTTTCATGAAATCCCAATGTTAATTAGATTTGTAGGGAGGAAGGAAGAACAATACTCTTATTTATAGCGCTTTAATGTCCTCTGTTGTTTAATTAATGCGTCATGGGGGATATTTATGTATCCGGTAAAACGTGACATATGCTTCCTGTGAAAGATAACCTATCAAACAAATGGTGATGACATCTGCTTTGAAGTTCCCCTTGATACAAAAATACCTTTACAAAGCACTGAAGGTACTGCAAGGTCAATGTCAATGTAATGCCACCACATCTTATCAAAACTACAAATAAAAACATCACTATTTTTACGATATTTTCATACAAAATATTGTATTTTTTATACAAAAACTGCAGTGTGAAATTCTGCCAGCACAGTGTCACGACATGAAAGCTTTCTAAAATGAGATCACCGCATGTCTTTGAATGATAATAAAGCCTGCCAACGTGTCAAATAAGCATTTGGAGCGGGGCCAATGTTTAAGATTACAAATGCCGCAACATCACTGCATCACACTGGTTAGACATGTGTGACATGCGGTCAAGTAACAAGTCTAAATGCCTTAGATCATTAGAAAGGTTGGCAACACTTTACTTTAAGTATTTAGCATTCATGAGCGGTATAAAAACATTTAATAAATGGTTTATAACACACTAGTGTATAATGTAGTTGCACGCAGTTAGAATGTGTTAAATGTATTCGTCAATAACTATAGTACAGAAGTGGAGGCTGGTGTATAAACTGATAATACATGACAATATAGTAAAACACAGTTGTAATTCAGACTCTAAAAGGAGAAGTTGTTGTCAAGTACTGGACATTAATAAACACTTAAAAATGTCCTTTATTACATGTTTGTATAGTGATCACAAATGCTAAATATTGTTACCCAAATATCTGTAATCTTTCCAGTGTTTATCAGTTATCGTCACACAGTTGAACCACATAAGCGATGATGTAACAGACTTGTGCAGCAGAGAGCGGTGTCAAAAGTTTGACATTTTCTATCTTCTCTGTCACATGTTTTCATCGGGACTAATTTGACCAGATATTATTTAAACGGGTCTAAGAAAAGCAGTCCTGTTTTTAGACTTATGACATATTATCCCAAAGAATTTTTGCAATTACTGAGGAATAATTTCGTCTCTGCGTCCGTATATTAAACCTGATTATAGTGCATAAAGGAACAGACAGGTGAGGATTTCGGGGGTCCTCGCTCTATTTTTGTACTTATTACTTTCAAGCAAGTCTACAGTCGGAGTAATTGCATTTTGTATGAAATTGTGCCACACAAATAAACTTGAACTTGAACTACACACCGTCTGGAATGTGAAGTTATTTATTTTGATTTGAATCATGGGATGGAAGGAGATCTGTAAACACCACGATCTCATTTGGTGCTCTTAACAGGTCATTTTAAATAAATCTAATCAAACCTACTTGTCATGGCGGCTCCAGACAAAAGATTAGCAAGTGTAGCCGATTGTAAATGATCTGGACATACAATATTAAAGTAAGAAGTGAAGACTTGTTGTTGGTATGTTTACACTCTGGCTGCTGATATAAGTACACATGACGTCTAGGGAGCTGTCTGGAGGGGAGACAGTCTCAGGTTTCCATTAATCCGCTACTGACAGTTCTCTAACACAGTCTGAGGCTTCTTTTTCACTATTTTTGACCCACAATTGTTTCTAAAATGCCGAGCTACTCTTATGAATCTACAGAATGACAATTGTTCAGTGATCTGCTGGCTCAGATGTCTGATTTCTGTGCTGGTTCATGAGGGTGTGAGGATCCTCGAGCTCAAGACGGATGACAGACGTGTCCGTCCTAAATGGGGTCGTCTGGCTGGGTCAAAGGTCTTCAGCTTTCTAGGGACTGTCTCTGAAAGCTGATATTATGACCGACTATGATCACACGATCGCGGCCACAGCACGCACAGAGAGGTATTCAAACACTGCAAATCTTTTTTGACTGAATGAATGTATTTTCAAATACACTGAGTTTGACTCATGTAGTAATCTGCAGGGTGTTTTCAACTGATTATGATTCTAAATACGACGGCAGTGTTTACAAACACTAGTGATGTCAACAGTCCGACTGTATTACAGCATCGCTTTCATTCAGATCACAGGCCAAATGAATGTCATGTTTCATTTAGTTAGACACGGCCAGCTACGGATCGGCCACTGTCATCCATCCTTGTGTATTTCAAGTCTTTCTAACATCATTAGTTGTATGTTTAGATTGTATGAATGAGTTCTTAATGTGTATTTGTGTTTGGAAACTTGCCTCAAATTGCCACTTTGAGGGTCAAATAAAGTATTTTTGAATGAAACAGAATTGAATTGACATTTTGTTTATACCTGAATCACTGCTTATGGGTTTAAGATTAGCATGCTGATGCAAAGTAAAACTGAAGAAGCTGCAAATTAATAAATAAAAAACTGTTGATTATTCCTTTCATTAAATACTGAATGAACCTTGAAGGATGCTTATTATCAAGATTATAAAGATTCTTTTTTTTTTTTTTTTTTAAGCAATTTATTGTTTAATGCAACTAAATTTAGTCTCTTACATTTGTTTTATCATCTAGCAGGACTACATTTTACTGACAAACCTCTTCAGAATACACATATATATTTCAGATTAGCACTGTTATATCCGAAACAGTGACAAAAATTACTTTAATCAAACCATTAACAACCATACTAATAATCTAGTAGCACAAAAGATGAGCACATTTGAGTCACCTCAGTTAATCACTCTTTCATATTTTACATTTTAATCATAATGTTGACAGTTTGACCATCCCAAGCATTAGTTTGCTCACATAAACAATAAAACTTCAAATGTCTACTGAAAATTAGAATTATAGAGAATTATATCAAGGCTTGTTTTTAACAAATCACTTTTTTCTATTGCTTAAATTAACCTGATTTATTTGAAAACAAATTTAAATGTTTATATCTAATATTTTTTTTGTCACTTTCACTCCCATATTTTCCAGCATATCTGATTACACCTCTGCATGTCTGACAGTATAACCAGTCAGTGGCGTTGCTCAGTCGTTGACCCTCTCATCTCCCCTCTGTGCTGATGAAAGTCAAAGGTTTGCTGTTGACAACTCAACTGTCATTGTCAGACATGAGAAACGACTTCGACCCCGTTTTATCACCTATTCTAGTAAGGTGACTCTCCTTGACTCCCGACATCCCGTGACTCGGCTCTCGGCTTTGGAAAGTCCTGCATGTCGTGCTCCTTAAAGTGCCCCGGTTTATTGGACAGTAAACTCGGTAGCTCTATTGTCCGATGTGGAATCTCCAGTGAACAGGTGATTAGATTTGTGTCTCCAGGTTTTTCAAGACAGGCACTTGTGGTGTCTCAAGGGCGCGGATGTATTTATAAACCCTTTCTTTAAATGGTCTTGTACTGTGTGATCCTCCCGACAGATGAACTAAAGACAAGGCCAGGCTGTGTGGCTTGACCTTCCCTAAAGGCAAGTGTTTGTTCCCCATACGCAGGACAGAAGGGGATCATGTTGATGATGTGTAGTAGTTTGCATTCTTTCCTTGTTGAAAGATGACACTGAACTGGCAAAGACAGGGGAGAGGGCATTAGGAGCTAAATACTGAGGACTTCACACCCTACGAAAGAGGCCTATATATTCAATAAAATGTGAAACTTGATCTCTTATGCTGCCGGGTGTGCTTATTTGGAAGAAATACAAATATAGCTGTCTCCTCAGCAGTGTTCTCATAGCAAAGCCATTTGTCACTTGCCTCAAGTCTTATTGTGGAACAACCTTTGATATAAAACACTCACTTCCATGGTGGTCTTAGTCTCAAATATAACAAAGCACTGATGCTTATATCAATATATCATAGTCGTAAGACTTCTTACTCACAGCTTTCTGCAGCCGCAACTGCCTGCACTGATAAAAAAAACTCAATTTTAAAGGATTACTAATTAATAAGACAGAATAATCAACCACATTTGTCCAATGTCTATGATTGTCCAAGAAGCTTTAGGTCTCAAACAAAAGTAATAATAAGATGAGAAATGTAAATACAATATGGGGATCCTAATGTACGACACACAGTATATAAAGTAAAGAGTCCTTGACTGATGGGGATAAACTCGTCTATCATGGCAGATGTAGTTTTATACTACAGTATTGATATACTGTATAGCTTGATAGAGTGAAGTTTCCAGAAAATCAATCCAGATTTCTTTATAGATAAATAACCACTTTGGTCTGTTTTTGGCTAATTAAGTGATTTATATACCTGACAGATCAAGGTACTTCATCACACTGCCGCAAAACCCAGTACATGCAGTATTACCATATAGAGCAGTCTTGCATACTGCAGATTTGCCCACAATGCAACAATATAACCACATTATGTTAAAGAGGTAGTTACTTCTGCATTAATGTTAGAGCAAAATATCTGATGGTAGACAATGCAGATACCTCATCATGGTCTACATTATCATGTTTCCTATCTAGAAGGATTTTCATTCCTTACTTCAGATGGACCGTTTATCTTGGTTCTTTCCTCCCAAAAGCTTAATTTAAATTAATTTTCACTCCTGTCCTTTTCCTACAGTCCACTCTTCATGAAACCATTTCTAAACCAACGGGATTTGAGAAGTAAAATATATGTATGATTGTATAAAATACAATCTGAGACCCGCGGAGGAACCCATTGGTACCAACCATGTCATGCCAGCAGTGGCCATTTTCAAAGGGGTCTGTTGACCTCTTACCTCAAGATATGTGAATGTAAATGGGTTCTATGGGTAGCCACGAGTCTCCCCTTTACAGACATGCCAACTTTATGATAATCACATGCAGTCGTGGGATTACATAAATTGGATATGACTGGAAAGCGGAGACTCTTGTGGATCCAATGAACCCAATGTGACCTCTAAGATAATCACAGCCTCATGAAACTTTACAGCCAAAAACTAGAGACCATTCAGCATTCAGAGGATAGATGGCTTTCATGTTAGCTAGATTGACAATAAGGGGGTTTCTGAGCAGTTTCCAGGGCAGAAGTGCTCCCCATCTAATCGCTGAAGAATGCAATTCTTGCAGAAATCTCCAAATGTCAAAAGTTTTTGAAACCAAATCACAGCATGGCTTTTTCTATGGTGTTCCTCAAGGTCTTGGTGTCTTAATGTGGTATTAGGGCGGGATTATTGACGATTTTTATCAATTCTCCAGTGGTCAAAAAAATTGTTAAATTTAGCACCAAATCTGTGTAACAAATAGCATCAACCCAACAATTGCTGCAACAACTTATGTTATGTTGTGTTCTATTATGTAATAGAGCACGGGAATGATCATCATATACTGCTGTCATAATGTTCTAACAATTTGTTATAATTAATTAATTAACGTTTATTTCTGATTTATGACTAGAACAACTTGACACACAGTGCTGAGCTGCATCTCAAATTAATCTTCAGGTTCCCAGCTTTCAGATGATGTACACCACTTCTATGTGACATCTACTGTTGACCTGCTATCTCCCCCTAAAGACCCCCCTGAAACAGACAAAAACGGCTCTATTGTGGGTCTCTTAGGGTTAATACAAGGCCAAATCTGTTCAAACTTTGAAACACCTATATTATAATCTAACCAGCGTCCTTCTGTCTTCTTTATCTTCTTACTTTATCCTCTAAAAATCACAAGTACCTGTACAGTATTTTGTAAGTTTTTAAGTCAGAATACTGGTCAAGCCTCAAGTAAGGTTGTAATTTCTTTACTGGCTATTCAGAGAAAAGCAAAATGCTTTATTTCTTATAATGAATGCTAACCTACGGTGTAGTTAGCAAAGCAGAGACATCATCACTGTGCTCAGACACACTGAGGTATCACCGCGTGTTGTGGTTCACTAATGGGTCTATTTTCATCACAACTTGAGATGGTGCAACATGTGTTTTGAAGCACATAAAATAAACTGTAAGGTCACCGGGCTGTCAGTAACATTATCACCACGAGGCAAAGATTTGCAGTTATCGTAACCTGGGGGACTTTTAGGTGATAACGGGCGACGGTTGACAACCCGGCTATTTTGGACGGTGAAGCTACACATGCTGCTGCTCACATTTAGACACCAATTACACCACTCAAAGTCAGTGTGTCTCCAGTGTTACAATTAGCAATTCGATTTATGTTCTCCTGATAAAAGATGATTTGTTTGATTTCTGACACTTTCATTGACTATTTTAAATGTATAAAAAATGACAATAACTGTCTTCAGCTATAGCTGATGTCATCCACTTTGATGTTGTGAAGGTGCACTAAGAGGCTATGATGAAGGAATCTCTGCAGGTAGTTGGCAAATGAATGGAGTTATTTTGTGTGATTACAGTATACAGTATATTCTAAATAACCCAGAGGAGATTTCAGATAAATCCTCAGAGTTGAGACACTGCTTGTGTAAAAAATATTCTTTTAAAAATACAGTATATGATCTTACATTTGAACTTTCTGCTTGTAATATTTGTGTATAATTAACTCCATACATCCTTTGAATTAAGAGTGAAACAAACAGATTAATGGCACAAAAAGGCATCCAATTGCATGCAGATTTATTTCTTGTGACACATCAGACAAAAAAATCATATTGTATGATTTCTTGTACAGTCTCGTCTAGATGATGCTCACTCTTCGGCGTCCTTTCCCTTTAAACAAATACAAAGAGACGAGTGAGAAGTTAGTGGATTGTCAACATGTAAAGGTACAGAAATTCCTTGTATAAATATCATTACAGTGTACTGAACGACAAGAAATAAAAAATGAATATACCCTGACGATCTCACGGCTTTTGGCTCTCAGCTTGTTGACCTGAGACTCGGCGATGTCGGCTCTCTCCTCGGCTTCCTCCATCTCATGCTGCGTCTTCCTGTACCTGGTGAGGTGAGTGTTGGCCTGCTCCTCCTGGAAAGCACAAAGTTAAATGGGTGGGGTGCCTGGGTTAGCTCAGTTGGTAGAGCGGGCGCCCATATAACAAGGCTTGGTCCTGACCGCGGCGGCCCGGGTTCGAATCCGGCCTGTGGCCCTTTCCGCATCCACTCTCTCTCTCCCCCCTTTCCAAGACTCTTTCCACTGTCCTGTCAATAAAAATGGAAAAATGCCCCCAAAAAAATAACTTAAAAAAAAAAAAAAAAAAGTTAAACGGGTGACGTCTTGAACTATCTTACCAGTTGTATGAAATGAAAAACCATTAAATCATGCTGTCAGTGCTCTGGTGTTAGAAAAGGTGTTACTGGTGTGACGCCTATTTGCGTTGCATGTGTTGAATATTTCACACTCACGGCCTCCTCAGACAGCCTCTTGTAGGATTTCACTTTCAGCTGCAGCTTGTCCACCAGATCCTGAAGTCGGGCGATGTTCTTCTTGTCCTCCTCAGTCTAGTGGCGGTATACAGTATAGTCTGTTTGAGACCAGCACTAAAGCCACTAACATCATCCCAACGTCTTTTAGGAATATTGTTAAAAACGCTCGAGAGCACACAGTACAGTACATTCCTTCCTTTAAATGTAGGATGTGGACTCTTCAACTGAAGTCACTTCAGAACGACTAACAGGAGCAACCAAACAAGCTACAAACACTGAAGATGTGAATTAATGCACAACAGCAGAGAAACTTACATATTTCATTTTAACCACTTGCACAAGGATCCTTCAGTGCTGTCAATCAAGCTGTCTGTTAGAACTGAGTGTTTGTGCAGGTTCCTCCTCTTAGCAAATTCTCACAGAGAAAATCTGTTAAACACATCTATAAATCTCACACAAGTGGTCATACTAATACTGTATAAGCACATAACTGCATGTATCTATAGCTGCAACAGTAGAGTGTGTATTTTTAGCTCTATATCACTTTGTATGTCTGTCAGAGATTCAGACATGTGATGGGAATTCATGCCCTCTAGGGGTTTGAAACATATTCTACATCCAGTTTGTCTTCAGCCGCACAATTTAAAGAAAAATATCATATGATAATAAGCAGTTGTGTCACTCTCAAAGTTACATTTAAAGGTGCACAATGTAATGTGTTTTTGTTCTCTGTACCTGGTAAGTCAGCTCCTTCACTCTGCGTTCATATTTGCGGACGCCTTTCACAGCTTCAGCTCCGCGTCTCTGCTCGGCCTCGACCTCAGCCTCGAGCTCTCGGACCTGGACGATAAGCGCAGATTTTATGGTGACAGAACTGAATGTGTTTGAACCGATAACAAATCTTTTATGAGCTTGTTGATAAACATATTTGTTAAAAGTAGAAAATAAATAATTGTAGGGGGGATGTAAATGTCCTCAAATTAAAGGTAAAATGGTTCTATTTCAAATCCAAATTGCAAGAGCAGAGAGACAAAATCAAAACGAAAATCATTTTCCTATATAGTGAACTTACCCTAGCCTCCAGTTTCTGGAGCTGCTTCTTGCCGCCCTTCAGGGCGAGATTCTCAGCTTCATCCAGACGGTGCTGCAGGTCTTTCACTGTCACCTCCAGGTTCTTCTTCATCCTCTCCAAATGAGAGCTGGTGTCCTGCTCCTTCTTCAGCTCTTCTGCCATCATGGCAGCCTAAACATGCAGTGATTGTAAGAAGGCCAATGAGCAGAAAGATCAAGGAAAGTAACGCCTAATTTGTAAGCCTAATGTAAAACAAAAAGGGTAGATTACTACAGAATCACGCTGTAAATATAACACAAAAATGTACTTTAAGTTATAATGAAATTGTAATGTCCATAAAATGTCATATTTCTTTGTCCCACACTGATTTGGGGCGGCTGTGGCTCAGAGGGTAAGAGCAGGTCGTCCACCAATCGGAAAGTTTGGTCACATGTCGATGTGTTCTTGAGCAAGACACTTAACCAAATTGCTCCTGAAGGCTGAGCCATCGGTGTGTGAATGAGTGTTTGGATTAGATCCTGATGGGCAAAGTTGGCACCTTAGCAGCCTCTGCCATCAGTGTGTGAATGTGTGTGTGAATGGGTGAATGCTGACATGTAGTGTAAAGCGCTTTGAGTGATCGGAAGACTAGAAAAACTCTTTTTGAGTTAATTGATTGTTACAGTTTAGTTTAACAGAAGCGACAACTTTAAAAATACTACTGTTATATAACCAAGATGCACTGGCCATTGCTAGAATAGATGTATAGCGACAGTTTCCAACATTGTTTTAACATCTCCTAAATTGTATTGTTGATGGCTGTCTGAGACTGTTTTTCTCTCACACCTGTTGTATATTCTACTTTATTCATAACTATTCATTAGTCGGCAATTTCATCTAGCTAACCTGTATTTAAAACCAGAGGCTGCTCCAAGGTAACCACTGGAATGTCTCAAACTTTGAGCTCCAATCTTCTGTATAAGCAGCTGGGTTTTAAATGACACATTAAGCGGATGCTAAAGTACTAAAAGAGGACTCACATCAGTGATGGCCTTCTTGGCCTTTTCTTCAGCGTTTCTTGCTTCCTGGACTGCATCTTCCACTTCACCTTGGACCTGGACAAGGTCGGCCTCCAACTTCCTTTTAGTGTTTATGAGATTTGTGTTCTAAAGGAAGAAATATATGGTGAGGTTTCTATACATTTACTTTCTATACATTGTCTTGTATTTAACAGTACTTATAAAATACAAATACTGTATATAATACCTGAGAGTGCAGCAGTCCCACGCGCTCGCTGGCATCAATCAGCTCCTGTTCAGCCACTTTGCGGCTCCTCTCCGTCTGCTCCAGTGCAGCTCTCAGCTCCTCGATCTCAGCCAGCATCAGGTTGTTCCTGCGCTCCACCATGGCAACCTGCTCCTTCATGTCCGCCTCACCTCTGAGAGCTTCATCAAGGTGCAGTATCGCATCCTGAAGGTAATACAAACTCCATTTACATATGTTTGAGCCACATAGCTGTATTTTTGTAGATGTTTATATGTTACATGTTTATTGCCTGACCTTAAGCTGTCCCTGCACGTTCCTCAGCTGTTTCTGGGCTTCAGCTGCCTGGCGGTTGGCGTGGCTCAGCTGAATCTCCATCTCATTGAGGTCTCCCTCCATCTTCTTCTTGATTCTCAGGGCATCGTTCCTGCTCCTGACCTCAGCATCCAAGGTGCTCTGCATGGACTCAATCACTCTCTGGCTGTTCCTCTTGATCTGATCGATCTCCTCGTCCTTCTCTGCGACTTTTCTGTCAATTTCGTTCTTCACCTGGGTGAGCTCGAGCTGAACACGCATGATCTTTGATTCTTCGTGCTCCAGTGTGGCCTACAAAATGAAATGTAAAGGTGGAAAGCTTCAGAATGAAGAAGTGTTACGTATACAGAAGGGTGCATTTTTTGGATCAAGATCAAGATTCTTTGTTTGGATTTTTCTTTGCAAATAAGTCATTTTAAATACCTCTGCCTCCTCTAGGGCGGTCTGGACTTCTGCTTTGTCATTCTCGGCTGTCTTCTTCCCCTTTTCCAGCTCATGAATCGTCTTTCCTGATTCAGCAATATTTTCAGTCAAATCGGAGATTTCCTCTGTAGAGAAAACACAAAATTCACATGATACATTCAAATGTCTTCCTCAGCAAAGTTTAGAGTTGTAATTATAGTATTATACACATTTTTTTATCCAATTTTCTCTAGTATGATCAGGCCTGCCACTGGAGACCAAACTTGTTTAAACAATTTAACTTGCATTAATTTTGCATTTGCTGTAGGTTCTTGTTTTTCCTAAATCGTAAAGAGTGTATTTAATGTCAACAATCACGCAGGATTTGTTGTCTTACGTTGCAGATTCTTGTTCTCTCTCTTCAGGGTCTCCAGGTGGTCCAAAGTTTCTTCATATGAATTTTTCAGCTTGAACATCTCAGTGCTGAGAGAACGAGATTCTTTTAGAGCTCCCTCCAGCTCTGCCTGGCTTTCCTCATACTTCTGCTTCCACTCGGCAAGAACCTGAAAACATAAAAAAAAGACCCATGTGTTTCAGTAATTCACAATTCTACAGTCTTCATTGAAGCACACGAGGCACAAATAAAAATGTAACCTTGTCAAAGTTCCTTTGCTTCTTGTCGAGGTTGGCAGCCAGAGCATTAGCTCTCTCCACATCAATCATCATGTCTTCCACTTCACCCAGCAGTCTCTGCTTCGTCTTTTCCAGAGAGGCGCATTTAGCGTTCACAGCCTCGATGGATTCCTCTGCATCCTGAAGACGCTGAGCAAGCTTTTTCCTGAAGAATCATGTTATGATGAGTTATAGAATTGATGCACGTGATAACAGACTCAGGCTCCTGTGTAGGTGTATCCCTCCCAATGACTTACTTAGCCTCCTCCAGCTCCTCAGTGCGCTGAATGGCATCAGTCTCGTATTTGGCTCTCCACTGAGCCACCTCGCTGTTGGCCTTGGATAGTGCACGCTGCAGCTCAGATTTGGCCTCCTGCTCCTCCTCATACTGCTCTCTGAGCAGGTCGCAGTCATGACGAGATGACTGGACAGAATGAGCCAGGGCGTTCTTGGCCTAATAATGACAAAATACATAAAGTGGTAAATCAAATATCTTCTTATTAAGAAATACATTAGATCATTTGTTTGTACATTAAACAAAAGCATACTGCAATACCTTAACTTCATCTTCAAGGTGCCTTTTGAGCTCCTCAATTTGGTGAATATAAGCCTGTTTTCCTCTTGTAAGCTGTGAAACAAGAGACTCCTTTTCCTCCAACTGACGGCCAAACTCCCCTGATGGGAAAATGATGCTTTGGTTAGTAATTTGTGCCGACTCAAATTGTAATGTTTTCTGAAACACTGCAGTTTCACACTCACCATTTTCAGTCATCAGTCTTGATCTTTGAACATTCATTTCATTCAACTGACGCACATGCTCTTCATTCTTGGTTTTTAATTCACTCAGTTGATCCTCAAGAGTACGGCACATTTTCTCCAGGTTACCCTAAGGACATAAATCAACAATGTTGAGTCCACAGTAGTCATAATGCTACTGTAGATGATAAAACACATATTGAGGTAGTTATTACACTTTAAATGACAGAAACATTTTTAAATTTGACCTTTGCTTTGGCGACAGCCTCCATGTTGCTGCTGAGGTCATCAATCTCCATCTTGTATTCGCTCTTCTCTTTCTCCAGCTTCTGTTTGACTCTCTGGAGGTTGTCAATCTGTTCTCCCAGCTCTGCCACGGTGTCAGCCTGTTTCTTGCGGAGAGCTGCAGCGGTGGACTCGTGCTGCAGGGTGGACTCTTCGAGATCACGACGCAGCTTCTGAAACTCGGCCTCGCGCTTCTTGCTCATCTCGATCTGAGCGGACGTCGCTCCGCCAGCTTCTTCCAGCCTCTCGCTGATCTCCTCAAGTTCCCTGGAGAGATCAGCCCTCTGCTTCTCCACCTTGGCCCGAGCAGACCGCTCGGCCTCAATCTCCTCCTCCAGCTCCTCAATACGAGCCTGTGATGCAAAAAGAAAAGTACACGCTGTAGTCGTGTTCAAATGGCCTGAATGCCGAGCCTTATTTCAGATGTACAGTATAAAGTATGACTTTGCTTTTTTGGGGTCTGTGACAAAATAGTATTATATGAAAAAATAAGACGGTGTAACTTGTCACAACACAGAAAGTCAACTGAACTCAACATTTCAAAATTGGTATAAGCAGAAATGTGAAACAGCAGTTAAACAAGACACTTAAAAGTGTCAAGTGAAGCCAACACCAATTAGATTATGACGATGTTTTAAATAATTCACTTTTCTTTTCACGAATCCTAAATACTTGTTAAAGTTATTCAAATGACTTAATTATAAACATTATAAACATAACATCCCCTCCATCCATCCATCAGTAACTTCCATAAGAATTTACTGCAAACATATTTTTGATCGAGACACAATCCTTCAACAAAATTCCCCTCCACAAAGCCCAAACACATATCTACTCTACACGTTACCTGCAGTTCTTTGATTTTCTTATGAAGTTGAACTCCAAGTAGCTGTTCATCTTCTATCTTGCCGAGAAGCTGACTCATCTCAAAGTCCCTCCTTTGTTAGCAAAAATAATGAAAAATGTTAGATGCACACTGTTATTTTGGGAATTGTGGAGTTTATAAATTCAATTCTCATTATTACATACTTCTTTATTTTCTCATCAGACTGCTGCTTGTCATTCTCCAGATCCATTATGCACTCATGAGCCAGTTTCAGATCTCCTTCCAGCTTCCTTTTTGATCGCTCAAGATCCATACGGAGCTTCCTCTCTTGCTCCAAGGAACCTTCAATCTGGTGAATTCACATATAGTGTAATGGGTACCAATATAGAACGACTTTGGTGCACTCGTTTCAAACAAAAACACAGCCTCTTACGTCGTCCACTTGCTGCTCCAGCTTGGCATTGGCCTTGGTCAGAGTGTTGACTTTGTCTTCCTCTGCCTGCAGGTCATCAAGGGTCTGCTGATGGGCCTCTTGGAGGGCTTTCTTCTCTTTGGTCAACTTGGCAATGGTCTCATCTTGAGATGTCATTTCCTCAACCAGGTTTTTAACCTTAACAGTTTATATAAATACAATTATTTAATATTTAATCACAGTGTGTTTCTAATCCGCACAGTTTAGTAAAGAGAAATGCGAGACTGAACCTTGTTCTCAGTGGCATGCTTCTCCTTCTCCACTTTGGCCAGGGTGAGCTCCAAGTCATCAATGTCTTTCTTCAACTCAGAGCACTCGTCCTCCAGCTTCCTCTTCTTTGCAGTCAGCTCACCATTCATTTCCTCCTCATCCTCCAGTCTCTCAGCCGTCTCTTTGGCTTTGGCCTCAAGCTGGATTTTTGCTTTAATGAGCCCCTCACACCTTTCCTCCGCATCACTGAGGTTTTCAGCTTCCTAGATTTGATGGGACATAAAATCAAAATGATTTTTATTGAACTTTAAAACCAAGGTCTCTGAAAAAAAAAGCAATTCCCTCTTTCTTTGTAACGTACAGACTGAATTTGGAGCTGCAAGTCGTTCTTCTCCTGCAGCAGAGAAACCATCTTCTCCTCCAGTTCTTTTTTCTTAGACTGAGTCTTTGCTAGATCCTCTTTCATCTTTCCAAAGTCCTCTTTCATTTGGGCCATCTCCTTTTCAGTCTCTGCGCTCTTCAGCAGAGGCTTTATTCTGAAGTACAGCTTCATCCATGGCCAGGTTTTGACATTCATGAATGAGCGGATGTTGTACTGGATGGAGTAAATGGCTTCCCTGGTGATACAAGACAGAGCAAAATAAACTGAATTGTTCCTCTCCAGTTTAATAGGAAAAACACACCCTTACTTAAGACAATAAGACAATTAGGTGAAACTCTGTCTTATTGCTGCAACCCTTACATCCCTTTTTGTGTGTAGAAATTATATCAGCTTAGAACTCCTGGCCAATGAAGGAAGAGCCATCAAAAGGCACCCCAGATATGAACCCATAGATCTGACCGACCCAGTGTAATCACATCTTCTCTGCTCTTTCCTCCAGAGCAGAAGAGAGATCAAGTGGTCTATCTGATCAAGAACTGCAGTTAGGTAACACACTCCCGTTTCTTGTCCCCACGTTAAAGAGTTCAAAATAAAGAATTGAAACAGAGGATTCGGTACATATGAAGAAAGCTCCCTCGGATAATTAGAGGAGTACGTGTCCTCTAGTAGTCTACCATGTGGCTTGCACTTGTCATGGCACTGGAGGATGCCAAATGAAATGCAATTATGCAAAAAGTTTCTGTTCCACCTAGTTACCATTTATTTTGGAGCATCATAATTAAGTAAAACCATTAATTCAATAATTAGAAGGATTTTAGTAGAAAATATTTTTCATTCCTATACTCTGCAAAGCTAGAGGAGCAGACTCTTAAGTCTCTCTGGATCTCATTAGGATGTCACACACTGAACTGAATTAAATATTAACCAGGAGCGACCACTTTGAGGCAACCCGTACACTAGCACAGACTCTACAACAGCAAGTCCAGTAACTGCATTCACAATTATAGTTACTGGAAGTATGAAGAATATGCTGGTTAAACATCTAACCTGCACAACATAATGTACACTACATATACAGGATGTTGATCAGAAAAAGAGTTTACAGCAATGAGTATTTCACTTCATAGTCTCGGTACTTTGACTCATTCAGTCGTCTTTTACATCTGTAGCTGTGTGTAGCGCGACTTTTCCTTGGTAGTGACTGACTCAATGTCCAGGGTATGAGCAAGAAAACAAAGCATCACTGTACTGCACATACAGTATAATACTGTATCATCCCACACCTACAGCAAATTCTATGTTTTTTTGCTATAAGTGCCACAGTATATTACAAAACACTAAGCCCACCTTCTCTCCATCATTTTGGCAAATTCTCGTCTCATGAGGAAACCTCTGCAGAGAGCCTGAGTCATTGTGACCAGCTCAACCAGTTTCTCATCTCTCATCTCCTCAAGCATACCCAGTACTCCAGCCTTGAAGAATACCTGACGATAGACGTAATAACATTAATTTAATCAAAACACTTTGGTTCTGTTTCACGCTGGTTTCATTATTTCATGACTGTAATGAAGTCTGTTCATGTACTGTACCTTGGTATGGCCAAATCTGTACTGGGATTTATCCACATTTATGGATTCCAGCAGTTTCTCTGAGGCCTTCTTGTTGTCGATGAACTGTCCCTCAGGGATGACACTAGCATTCAATACTTTGTATCTGAAAGGATTTATTTAAATCAGACTTCATCAACAGGACAGAATCAACAAATGTGGACTGAGAGGTACAGAAATAGTTACTGTACCTCTGCTTGAAGTCACCGTAGAGGATTCTGCTGGGGAAACCTTTCCTGCAGATCCTGATACCTTCTAGTACACCGTTACACCTCAGCTGGTGGATGACCAGGAAGTTCTCCATGAGACCTTTAACAGGAACAAGCACACCCCAATGTGATAGCTGATGAAGCCCTCGCACAGATCCGTGGTACTGTAAAGGTGTGTCATTCGCAGACATCGCCTTGATTTGAACAGCAACTATGGGACAGGCAGGCTAACCATACAGTAGATGAAAAGTGAGGTATGAATTCTTTTTTTGGGACCTACCTGGTGTTTTTGACTCATTGGGAATCAAACAGCGCACAAAGTGTGGGTGAGTGCTTCTTAAGTTGGTCATCAGTTTGCCCAAGTTTTCCTGTTGATGGACAAAACATTTCTAATTTATATTTTCCCCAAAGAATTTGACAGTGATATGACTACGCTGTCCTATAATACATGTTCCATAACTTTTAGATAACAGCACAAAAATAGAAATGGTCGCAAATAAATGAGCTTAACATTGAAGTTTCAGTTTGTAGAGCTTGAAAGGGAGAGGTTTGGTGGTACGTCTAAACTTATGTATATACTAAAGTATATATATATGTTTCATTAGTAAATGTTTTACTGTTTTGAAAGAATTTTGTCATTTTGCTTGCTTCTCCCAGTTTCCAGTATCAGGAGACCAGACCACCCGTAATTAATACACCACCTTGATCTGCAGCATTCAGGTAACAAACCTGATCTGCTACAAGAAGAAATCTATGGTAAAAAAAATAAATAAAAAAAAAGTCCTTAGAATTAAGGTTGAAGCTCCCCATGAACTCCAGATCCAGATTTTTTTTTTTTTTTTTTTACTTTATATACAAGTATATATAAATATATTTTACTTTTCTGTTTTTGTGATTTTTGGGTTATCTTACCCATGTGGCATCCAGAGTAAGGGAAGGGAGGAGGCTTTTTTAAAAAAAGACTGGAGGGGCAAATAAAATCCATTTGTCGGGCCGTTGATGAATAATATTTCCAGAATTATAGATGTATGTAGAGGCTGATTATTTGCTGTTATACTCAATCTAACCTCCAGTATTGAAAATAAACATTTGATTATTAAAAAAAGAAAAGAAATCTATGGTATAAACGAGTCACCAATGAACTACATGCTTGGTTCTTGTGTAAAGCTTAGTGTCAGGATCTCCTATTATGAACAATCCCTGCACGGTGGACAGTCGTTCATATACATGTAGGTATTAAAAGTGATCACAAAATGTATTTGTGAAAAATTACCCTGAAGAGAGCCGATACTGTCTGGAAGGAGCCGCCCTTCTTCTTGGCAGCCTTCTTTCCTTTACCCTCTGTAAAAAGCATTTACATGATAGTATTGACGTTGGCGAATATACTTTTTATCTTAAATTCTTTGTGGAGGATTTTGCATAAACACCCTCAGCTTCCCTTATTCCTTCTCTGTAAAAAACTAAACTATGAAATTATCATGATCCAGCAAATTTTATTCCATCTTACATGGTGTGTGGTACCTTATATATAAAAAACTACCTTCTGTTCCGGCATGTGCTGCATAGAGGTGAGACAACAGCTTGACTGAAGACTTCTGGTAGAGTTGAACCACTGAGTCGTTCAGGGGGTCTTTGTTCTTATCCAGCCAGCCTGTGACATTGTAGTCAACAGTGCCTGCATAGTGCATCAGGGAGAAATGGGCCTCAGCTTTGCCTTTGGCAGGTTTGGGTTTCTGGAAGGGAGCACTTTTTCCAAGATGCTGGTCATACATTTTGTTCTTGAAGGTCATATCTGTTGCCTTGGGGAACATGCACTCCTCTTCAAGGATGGAGAAGATGCCCATTGGCTGTCATGATGAAATGATTATTTAAAACAAAAACCTTCAAGTCATTGGATAGTTTTCTGTGTTTGTGAATATACAGCATGTCGCTCACCTTCTCAATCAGCTCAATGCAGGCAGCCAAGTCCATACCAAAATCAATGAACTCCCATTCAATGCCCTCTTTCTTGTACTCTTCTTGCTCCAGCACAAACATGTGGTGGTTGAAAAACTGTTGCAGTTTTTCATTGGTGAAGTTGATGCACAGCTGCTCCAAGCTGTTGTACTTGAAATGGGAAAGAAGGTGTCAAACTTGTATTGTACCGGTTCACTCTGTAAAACTTAACTAGTACAATGTGTTGTTTACTCACATCAAAGATTTCAAACCCTGCAATGTCTAAGACACCAATGAAAAAGTTTCTGGGCTGCTTGGTATCCAGCATCTCATTAATTCTGATGACCATCCACAAGAACATTTTCTCGTAAACGGACTTACTGAGAGCCATCACTGAATTATGCACCTAAAGATTCAAAGAGTTGGAGTTCTGGTTATACGGAACAAGTGGTATTTTTATATTAATTAATACATTTATGTTCATTAACTAATATTTTTATGTAAATTACCTGTGGCACTGTTTGACCTTTAACCACCATTTCATTGCCGACCTTGACTCTTGGGTAACATAAAGCCTTGTGCATTTCAGCAGAGTTCAGGCCCAGGAGGTAGGCGATTTTATCTGCCTCTGATAAAAACAAAACAAAACACAAAGATTATCACTCAATGTTGCCACTAAGTTACAAATGTGATTGGTGATGATCTGAAAATCTACAGTATTTTTTACAACATCCATTCATTCATGGTGTGCTGCTTATTTAGATCCAGATCACTGTGACAAAGTGTAGGGTAACCCAGACATTGTTCTCCTCAATATAATCCTCCAGCCCCTCCCGGGGAATCCTAAGGCATTCCTGAGCCAAATGGGATCCAGCATTTTCTGGGTCTGCCACAGGGTCTCCTCCCAGTTGGATGTGCCCAGAATATATTACTTGGGAAGCAACTGGGAGGCATCCTTATCAGATGCCCAAACCACCTCAACTGACTCCTGTTGATGCAAAGGACCAGCAGTTCTATTCTGAGCTCCCTCTAGTTATCTGGATTCCTTAACCTGACCTTAAAGGTGCAGTGAAACGGAAAGTTAGAGCGTCTTTAGCTTCTGTACTGTGACATATTTCACAGTGAAACAGAATATTCTCCTATATTTGAGCTTGGAGTTTAGCGCAATACGGAGCTAGAGAGTATTGTTGGCTACACACACACACACAACTCCCTAACCAATTGTTAGATCAGGACAAGGGACAGATAAAAGGGAAATTGTCAACTGGCTCTGTATCACTGCAGCGCGGGCAGTACATGCAGATGAACGGCGCCCGGAGCTCCCCACTCACTCGCCGGAAAAAGTAAGACGGTTGTTTAGTGTTATCCGGCAAAATATAATACTCTGTTACAGATTTTTTGACATATATTTGGCACACAACAAGAGATAAATGAACAATTAACACAAGGACACAGGATTAAAACTAGGAAAATGCATTTTTCATTTTCACTGGGTCTCTAAGGGTAAACTGAGACACCCTGCAACACCCTAGAACTTTTAACACTAACTTTTACAATGCCATCATTCTCAATTGTGGAAGAATGATTGAATAAACAAATACACAGTATAAAAGTAGAACTCTGATTAAACGTATGCAGTGAAAGAATCATTACAGTATTTTAGTAATGAGTAGTTGGTTGCACAAGTATGATATTAACAAATTTTACCCTCAGTGCCGTCAGGCTCAGCCTGCTCTTCACGCTGCTTCTGCTTAAACTTCATGTTTCCGTGATGCATCACAGCTCCAGTCAGCTTGTAAATGCTTATCTTCTCTTCAGCAGTGAAGCCCAGGATGTCGATGGCAGTCTGCAGAAATCAAAAACACAGATTTCCCATATATATTTATAAATATATATACTTTTGTCTTTCAGTAAAGGATCCTCATTACAGACGAAGGGTTACTGGTTCATTGTGGGTTATCAGTTGCTCCAACAATACATCACAATGACATCTGAGGAGCCCCTTACAGTATGTGCAATATTTAATCCCTTAAAGTTACAGTGTGTTACATGTTTTGGATTTTGCAGCGTGTCTGCTCACATCAGTGGCGATGAACTCCTCGATGTCGTTGATACTCTTGACAGTGATTTCACCGTGACTTATCATGGGAAAGTCGTACGGATTGGTGGTGATGAGGAGAGCCTCTGAAAAACATTTATTGTATTTCATTACACAGATTCAGGTGAAGCACGCATTTATTCTATAAAATGATACATGGCTAAATGTCTCACCTATCAGCTCAATTTTGTGGCCTGTTGCGAGCTGATAGAAGATGTGGTAGCTCCTCTCAGCAGACAGCTGGAACGTCACTCGAGACTTCTCCAGCAGATCTAGAAATCAAGGCGATACACTGGTTTACAGTTTGTCCTTTCGTCAAACCTTCTGGATAATGAGTGGCTGGAGGCTTACATGTTTCAATGTCAGCTGAAGCCAACTTTCCAGTTGATCCAAAATGGATTCTTATGAATTTGCCCTACAGAGGTATGCAGTTATCAGTGTAAGCATATTTGTGAGTGACTCACTCTGCTCTACTTATACTTGGTAGTAAATGTTACTATCCAGTACTATACAAACAAAAACAGCACACTTCTCAATTTTGATATTGCACAACATTCTATAGTGTAAAGACAAACAAAAATACTGAGGGCGGTGAAGACTATCTTAAAGCAGACACTATTTTAAAGCAGCAGGATCTTGTGAACCGAAACTTACAAAGCGGGATGAGTTGTCATTCCTCACAGTTTTGGCATTACCATAAGCCTCCAGCAGTGGGTTGGCTGCAATGATTTGATCCTCCAGCGACCCCTTAAAACAATGACACATGACATGTGTTTGCATTTACACTTTCATAGATATCATACATACGTACAGTATATTTCATATTATTTACCTGCATTTTTGATAGTTGCTCAGTTTTCTTTCCTCCTCCAGCCACTGCGATTGTCGCAAAGTACTGGATGACACGTTTGGTGTTGACAGTCTTTCCTGCACCAGATTCTCCACTAGAATGAAGATAATTATACAGTATGACACACACGTTGGTGTAAGTCAGACATGATACATGTACAGAAATAATCAGTCTGAGCTATATCAATCCAAAAGCATTGACTTACGTAATCAAGATTGACTGATTCTCACGATCTGTTGAGAGATTGAAATTTGAACACACACATTGTGTTATTGCATTCATTTATCTTAAAGGTCCCATATATTGTAAAAGGTGAGATTTTCATGTCTTTTATATTATAAAGCAGGTTTAAGTGCTTTATAAATATTGTTAAACTATCAAAACGCTCAATATACGAAGAAATACACACAGTCCTTATTCAGAAATTGTGCATTTGAAACAAGCCGTTAGGATTTTTGTCCATTGGTGATGTCACAAATATACAATATTGAGACCATTACGCGGTTTTAAACGTAAACATTCTAAATGTGTCCCAATTTATTTCCTGTTGCAGTGTATGTAAATAACATCAGCTGACAGGAAGTAAACATGGACCCAAACAGTTTAGCAACGCAATTCCGTTGCCATTCCGTTGAAATGCGCTAAAACGGAGTGTTTCAGACAGAGGGTAAATACAGGTATATTCAGGCAGACAGTATGAGGAAAATAAAGTATTTTTTTAACATTACAGCATGTAAACATGTTCTAGTAAAAACACAAAATACAAGTATGAAACTGAAAATGAGCACGATATGGGACCTTTAAATTGTATTATTGCATTATTTTTTTTATATCGCAGCAGTCAGAGAGTCACAATAAACTGCATGTTTACAAGTGACAACAAACTGTTGTAAAGATATCAAAACAGTGTATCATTTTTTATAGAGTGACAGATTCAGGACAGATTGCAGCCTAAAACCTGATTGATACCTTGGAGCATGAACTGATAGGCATTGTCCGAGATGGAGAAGATGTGGGGTGGAGCCTCAATCCTCTTTTTGCCTCTGTATGCTGCTACAACCGCTGCGTCATACACTGGGAGCCACTTGTAAGGGTTCACAGTCACGCAGAACAGCCCTGAGTAGGTCTGTTACAAGAAGAGGACATACTGTATATATTAAACATCAGCTTCATACTTGCAATACATACTGTATTACAGTGCAACAACTAGTCTTACGTAGATCATCCACGCTGCATAGCGCTCTTTGAGGTTATACAGCACAGCAGGCTCACTGAGGTGGGTCATCATGGCCATGTCCTCAAGCTTATCGTACTTTGGAGGGTTCATGGGGAAGATGTCATCGTCCTTTACAGTGACAGTCTGCACCAAAAACAGTGAAGAATTAGTGATAAGAATGTGTGGCGCCATAAAGTGTGAGGATATGTAGCCATTATTTTTATTTGTGTCTATTGTATTATAAGACAATAGATGTCTACATACCTTCCCACCATGAATTTCAACGGTGGCTTTGCCACCCTCCTTTTTCACTACTTTCCCCTTCACATACATCTCAGTGGGCACCGTCACGTAATAAGCTGATTTGGCCTCAAAGGGAGCGTTTTGAGACTCTATTCTCTCCCTTTCAGATTTCCGGAGGTATATGGCCGCCGGGCCATAACACTCCATTTCCGCATCCGTACTCATGGCAACTCTGTAATTAAAATATAAATGAAATAACAAAATTTGGATTTACAGAAATACATTTTAAGATCAAATAAAATTAAAAAGTGCATGGCTTATCAATACATTTTTAATTTGATTTAGTATTCCTTTTTTCAGTCAAGTCACTAGTTGCATGATAACATTTACCTTTTTGTTGCCAAGTGAGGCAGTTGTTATGTGGATACTAAGAAAAAGTCAAATTAGAAAAAGAAACACGTGAAACTTTCTGCAATCTTAACTAATCATTGAATTCATTAAAAGTCACTAGAAGACTCACCTTGGTTGGCAGCCCGTCAGTCCAAAGCTTCTGACGAGCCTGGGAGTGCGTCTTTTATACTGAAACCTCTGAACACCACGCAGGAACAGCCCTCCTGTTTAGGTCACAAAGCTCGTCTTTGAGAGTGATGTCAGATGACCTTCTCCACCCCATCATCACAACCGGTGTCACCGTATCCTGTATGATACAACAAGAGCATTAACATTAAATGATACCCCAGATCAAAATTGCAGATTCCTGTCCAAAAACCAAACCGATGAACCAAGTGGTTTAACTACGAGGAATAATTGATGTATTTTTGAGTTACTATAGGACTTTTTTGTAAAAATTAAAATTAAGAATTACGCTATTACTCAGAATCTACTTGAATGTGGGCCAGAAAGTCTCATTACAGGATTATTTTCTCCATCTGCACTCACACAAGTTTTGTTATACCATCAGACAAACCTTTGGCAGTGACATTGTTTCAAACATCTCTTGAGCATCGGGCCAAGTGCTCAGTTGAGGCTAATTTAGGATCCCATAATGGTCCATTATACTGTTGTGCTTTCTCTCCAAAGAAAGATGACACCTGGGGCGCTGTGAAAGTATTCTCTTGTGGTGTGATTAAGTTGCAATAAAAAGGTGATATCCAATATGTCTGGCCTTTCTTTGGTCTTATTAGGACTTAAAACAAATATAGCCTCCAGCTCACAAATGCCCATCCTCTTACTATTGCAATTGTTTACAAATGCTTCAGTTAATTACATGTCTGATGTATTTTAGCATCCTGTTACTAAGCACCTCAGTAAAAATTCCAAGCTGTGAAGCTCCCTATTCTTGTTTCAGACTATCAGTAGTGTCACTAGGTTACAAACTCATCAAGTTCAGTTTAGTTAGGTTCGGTATCATGGTAAGTAGAGACCTACAGAAGTTTGTTGTTATTTCTGTTTCTCTGTAGTTTGATGAGTTTGATGGGCGCAGCTTGGTGCTGGCATTCCTTATTGTTCGGTTCCTGCGGGGGGCCTCTGCTGCTAGAAATGCTTGTGCTGTAAGTATTTGGAATAATGTGCCACCCAAATGAGCTATGTGTGACTGAGTCGTTTATGGTACGAAGTGCAGGGCGCTGGGTTAGAGAAAAGTTAGTCCGAAAATATAATATTGGAAAACAGAAACTGTTTGATGAGAACTTCTTGTGGTTTCTCTATTAATATTCTTCGTTTTGTGTGGAGTTTATGTTCATGTATGGCTTATGTAAACATGCAGTGATGAAATGATGTCATCCAAAGGAAATTAACGCATGACAATGATTCAATTGTAATGCATTTTTCCACCGGTTACCTCACCATTTCAGTTGTATGGGATGGTCTTTATTGTGTTATGTCAGCCAGTAATGTAAAGGCCAGTGTGCTGCTAACGTATGTAACGCTGCAAACAAGAGGAGGAGATGAGGTAGGGAATCTGGTAAACACTACATTAATAATAATAAAGTAACAACACTCACTAGGAAAGTAAGACATACTGTACTGTAAACATGGAAAGGTCTCTAAGAGAAGGTAAATAAACAAATAAAACAAACTGGGAAGCTCACATGCATATTTGAGATTGGAAGAGATATCGGACCAGTGCAGCTGCTCTAAGCCTTTATAATTCTGTACACTAACAAAAACTCCGTGGTTAATATGTAATAATATACTCTATTTTCTGAATTTGTCTGTATATAAGCCTTCAGCTGCATCCACTGTATTAATTAGTAAGAATAAATAGAACCAATAATCAACTGCAAATATTTGCCTAAATGAAAACAGATTCACAATTTGTCCACCTAATAGACCACCTGTTGGTTTTGGGTAAACACTGTCTAGTCTTCAGGGTGGCCCAGACATTTTTGAATTCCAAAGCAGCTAATATTCCCTTACGTGTGATAAATAAGACATCTCTGTGCAGGTGTTAGGCAGCACAGCGAAAACTTTGTTTGTGTGCGTGCGCGAGTCTATGTGTGAGAGTGTGCGTGTGTGATCATGTGTGTGTGTTATCATTTGATCTCGCATGATAGAGAAATTCATATTACTAAAAGCAGAAAGGGAGTGAGGAAAAGAGAGATTGAGAGTGAAGCTTTTCTTTGCTGTTTTCTTGAGTCGACTCCGAAAAGGATACGTACTGAATTGCGTTCAGAATACTGAAAACAGGGAGTTCAAGTAAGGTAAATATTTAAAAGGTGGGCCTTCTCATTTTTTGTTGTTAGTATGTGAGAAATGTAATGTAGTTAATATCGTGGTACTGTCTGCATTTAGATGTGTATTACTTATAATATTAAAGCGGTTACCTGTAAAGTTTAAAACTCTAGTAAAACAGGCATGATTTGTTTTTGTTGATTGATAGATGATGCAAAGATGTTGGTGTTATCCTAATATCTATTTAATTTGAGACATAAAATTATATAAACATGTTTTTTATACAACATCATATGTGATGCGGTGCATGCTGAAACCAAGGACATGACCTTCTCGACAAATTTGTCTTCATGTGGTGAAAAAATACTCAAAACTCACATAACAGAATAAGACCTGAGTGTAATAATAAGGTCAGTATTAACAGCTTTTAAGTCTTTTATAGTCAAAAGGTGGTTGCTGAGTAATGATATCATAGTATTTTAGTTTAATTTTGTTCACTACAACTCTAATTGAGGTTAAACAAAGTACAGAGTTTCATCAAGATTATGGTAAGGTTATACATTGTCTGTATTTGTATTTCAGCATTCATGATTAAAATTTGTTTGTTTAGTGTGTTGACAAGAGTGCCAGGTAACCCTTGCAAATTTACAGGTTGTTTTAGATCTCTACAAACAGACATGAGTGCATGAGGCTGTCAGTGATTGACTCTTCATGGATTAATTTGGTAAGTGTACTTAGTGCAAAAGTTCTGTTAAAGTAACCCGTTATTTGTGACAAAACTACAGATTTTTTAAAAATGAATTGAAAACTTGGCTTCTTACCTAGCCCTTTGATGAAACAGTATTGCATCATTTTGAATCCAAAATGTTGATTTAGTTAATTGAGTGACATGCCAAGTTATAGTGTACTTCTGTTCTAAGACAATTCCGATTTTTTTTTTAAAGGTGCTCAATACGATATTCGAGCAGAGGGATTGCAGCAACACGGCTCTCTCAACGGCTGAGCCAGCTACTAGCAGCTAACAGTGCTAACAACATTAACAGTGCAAACAATGGCAACACTGCTGACAGAGCCAACAGTGTTATCCTGGGGGGAACCGGAGTTACACTTCACGCCATCGCCATTGGTTGGGACGGTGTTATCAGCAGTAACCAACGTATGAGAGCAGTGCAGAGCGGCGGCTATTAGCTAGCCAGTGGGGCATAACAGGGAGACTTACATGCACTAACATGCACGCATGGCCGGCCCGGCTATGTAAACAAAGCACAGAGAAGCTCGGATTACAACACACAAAAAGGGAGAGTGACTTCATTAGACATTACACCTCTATATCTTTACATTGCAAATAGTTGTTTGCCACAAAATTAATGCTCTGAATATCGTATTGAGAATCTTTAACACGGGACTTTTTCTACATAAGAGATATGTGTTTCAATTCATTTTCTTGAATATACTCCTTCAGTTGTGTGTCCGTCCATAAGGGACTATCAGCTACCAGATACCAGTTTAAGTATATAGTACTTTTTAAATTAATTTGAGTAAAATGTAGGATTTCATTTGAATTCTAATTAAATCCAAATTACTATTAAATGCTCCGTATGCCCATAATAAATAATGGGCATATCATTTAGTTAGTTGTCTCTGGTTAGTTAGTGTAAAATATAATCTTTAATATTTATTCGTTAATTTTGCATAACTTCGTGTGTACAGCAGTTGTGGATTACATTGCTTCATCTTGAATAAAGTAATAAATTTATTCATTTATTGACTTGTTTTTAATTCTGGTCATTTCTATCCCCTGCAGATAAGTGGTTCTTTACATGGAGATACAGAAGAAAATCCAGTTCTTCTCTTCACTTTGCATGCTTGCCCATTTCTGAATGAGCCTTCCAATATAACTGTATTCCCAAGACAACATTTTCTCATGCAGGAATACTTTTAATTACACAGACTGCCAATTAACATGTTCATTCTGTGAGTGGTGCACACCAATGCAAATAAACGTAATTTGGGTGATTTATTGAGAATTGCTTGCATTATTTCCCCTTTATCCTCGAGTATTTTCTACTTTGTCCTGGAACAATTGCAGGTATATGTTACAACAGTTAGTTAGTGTTATACCTTCAGCTATCTCTCAAACCTTTCTTTGATGTTTCTGTCAGTTGGCTTGGATCCATCTCACACAAGTCTCCTTTCTTTTCCTTTCTTCTTCTTCCACTTCCTGTGTACTGTAGATGAGGAATAATATAGCATCAGTTAGTTGGTTTAGTAAATTTGGTTTCTATATTAGGAAAAAAATATATTTGATCGGAAAAGTGCAAATCTAGTAAAAATGTACATAGCATTTCGCTAAGTATAATATAGGAACAAAAGAAATTTACTGTGCACTTAAAATGGCTAATTTACCATCTACTTAGTATTATGAAATAGTGGTGAAAAGGGACTTTTCAAATCTGTCTTAAAAAAATGTCACAAGCCCATATGAACATTCAAACAGTAATCACTGTCTGGGGAAAAACAAAGAGGGAAGATACTGACTTAATTTGTCTAACTCACACTGTTGACACCCCATTTTATCTGCAGATAAACTTGGGAATGTATTTTTACACAGAACAAAAGCTGTAAATTTTGTCCCCCATCACCTACTGTACATTGGAAGTGCATTAGAAAGGCATGTTTTAATGACCGGTATGAACAGGAGGAATGATAACAGCAAGCAATAACTGTTTCAATGTACATAATGAGCATATGAGCAATGTTTTAAGACGGACTTGAAAAACCTTTAACCTGTACCCCTTTAACAAAAATATAAGTGCCATGCTCACTATTGGCCTGTTGAGACGGATAGGCTACTGATGCCTGAGTGAATGTCTTAATACATATTTAAGTGTCTATACTGGGAGCATTACATCAGCTGCATACAATAGGTGACACAACCGTCTTGTAACAGAACTCTGTGACTGGCTATGTGGTTATATTTTATTGCACATTTATCATCATACTCTCAGAAAAGACTATAAAAAAGCTGCAGTACTTCACTATATTTTAAATCAGATAATACAATAGTGAAATAATAAATAAACAATTACAAGCAGAGATATAAAGGAAAGTAATTAACAGATTTTTTTATCTTGACTTCTATATTTCTAAGTGAGTTAAATGAAAACATAAAATAAAAGGCAAACACACAAAATGTGAACCAATGACATGCATGTACAAAAACCTCTACGCGTGAATCGCAAATTGTGATATCTAGAATAGATCTGTAATATCTGTCATACCATATTTTAAAAGGGTTATGATGGACCGTCCAGGGTGTTTCTCTGCCTTCTGTCCAATGCGTATTGGGATAGAATCCAGCATGCCCTTGTGACCCTGAATAGGCACAAAGTAAAGACGACGCATAAGTGAATTCATATTTCTTAATCAGTATTCACAATGTTAGAATACTTAACTCACTAAAAGAGTTGGTGACATGGTGTAATGTCAAGGCACTAGGTTGATGACAGAGAAGCTGGTAACATTAGCATTATGTTTACACCTTAGCAACTTGAGGCTCCCTCTGGTGTTTATAAGATGTCAGTGACCCCCCAACCACAAACAGCACACACACCTCCTTGTGACAGTAATTAACACCACCAAGGAACTGACAGCACCCCAAGCAACCACTCTCAATATGATCATCAAGAAAAGTTATTATAGCACAAAGGTTTCAAATCAGCTATTCATTTTTATCATACAGATGACGCAGAAAGGCCAATCACAGCTTATTGTGAACATTGCTAAACATCATTTTCTCAGTGGCGTGATGAAAAAAGTGTTCATCTACGTACATGAAGCCAGAAGCTTCTAAAATATCATGTATGACTAATAAGACTGTTGGAGTCCACAGTCCCCCCCCTCGCCTTCCCACACCCTAATCCCATGAGCTCTACTGCGAGATGGACAAGTAACCAGAGTCAAAATCCAACACTGAGACCTAATTTTAACCAACAAACCCTAAACCTCGTCACAAACAAAATGTTTTGACACTTCAAAATGACAGTCACTGGTTCTTGAGGTGCTATTTGAGTACAGCTTCAAGTGAACTTCATTTGAAAGATTGCAAGACAATATTACAATTTACACCCTGAAGCATGAATGACACAAAAAGCAGTTTAAAAGTTTAAAGTTTAAAGTTTAAAAAAAGAAAAAAGACATTCTCACATGCACAAATAGACTCAAAAACACCTATGTGTGAAGTTTTTAACACAATGCACCATTTGAGGCTGATGCAACTGCAATTCTGTTGTACTTTCATAATGACAATAAAGTTATTGAATCTTGAGATGGTCGAGGACCTCGAGGCTACGACTGCACAGTTAGTGAGCTAGACATAAGCATCCTTGTTTTACAGACCAAACACATGGGCACTGAAAGTTTGAAACGTTTTACTTTACCGTTCTAAAACAACCATAAGTTGGATTCCAAATAGTCTGAATGGATGCCATACCACAACACACAATCAAACTCAAAGACATGGTTTAAAAGTCAGCCCAACCAGTGAAGTTTAAAATGCAGGTACACAAACACCCATCTATAGACTATAAATTGAAATAGGAGCAAAGAAATAGAATAAAGTATACATTATAATTATTAAAATTATAATGTATTATATTTCTATGAATATAACCATGCAGAATCATAATTACAATTTACAAAATGTATTAAAAATGTTTGTACTTACAATGGTTAAACATGGATGCTACTGTAACTGTAAATGTATATCCATGCTCTTTGTGGCCAGCTTGTAGACTGGAATGTTACTCAACACTCACCTTGGTTTGTTATCCCGAGTCCAGTTGTTGCGGCTTGACAAATGAAGAAACTGACAGACGGAGATCAAAGACCGCAAAAAAAACAATAAGCCTCTTGAGCATTTGGCTTGAGCATCAACACAAGCCCAGTGCTATATTTGAGTTTTGCCCTAATAAGACAGAAGATTTCAGAGCAGGTGTCGTGTAACACATATTCACTGAAGACAGAGGCTCATTATATCATGTGGGTAACCACTTCAGAATTTCTTCTTCTTAATCACAGCCGCAAGTAGATACTCTTTCCAATGGAAACAGTGCCTAATGGCTGTCTACCCACACTTTTGTGTGCCACGACAAAAACATTTGGCGACGGGTATAGTCTTGCCATCGATGACACCATCTTCTATCTACATACTGCCGACTTTTAATAAACAAAACAGCTTAGACTTGAATGCCCTGGACATTCTGAACATTGATATACACAAAATCCCTCATGGTGAGGTGGTTTTGAAAACATAAAGGAAGCGGAGCTGGATGCCATCACTCAGCTGCTCTACATTTAGGGACTCTCTCAGTCTCCCTTGTTTATCCCTTAAGATCACGATTGAGAACAGCTGTTGGCACTATTGTGAGAAAGAATCCCTTGGCAATCGTTTTCCTTTTCTTTAAAGCCCATTGGCACTCATCTCATTTTTTTATAATTTCTGACTTGTTAGGACTCTGAAACAGTATATCAGTGACTTTTGAAAGCTTCTCAAAAGCATAGCAAAGGACCACTGTTGTGCCAGGAGATTTAAAAGATGCATTAGTCACACCTTTGGACTGTCTGTAACTACTGAACTAAGCTCGTGCAAAAGCTGAACCAACTTCTCCCACCTGATTTGCATACAGCAGTATCCACAAGCAGAAACCAACTTCACATTAGCATGTATATCAAACTCATTAGAAGTACAAACAATAAATATCTACATCTCAAAATATTGTTCCTATCTTCACAATGTATGAAAATATGTATTAACTAAAGGCAACACAACAGCCGAATTGTTTTTGCCAATAATCGCAGAAATATGGATAATATTTCTAAAACCTCTATTCTCAACAACACATTTTAAGTCTGACAATGATCCAGCGTGGAAGACATCCCATAAACTGTGTAATATGACAGCTAGAGGTAAGAACTACTGCACAAGCGTTATGCAAGGCGACATGACCATATACAGCAACACATGTGCGACAGGCTCCCATCACACGGTATATAAGGCACAGCAAACCTCCACCAAGGACAGGCACCCAGCAAAGGTAAGTTCCTTCGTGGCTTGGACGTATTAGAGTCCGTATACTACTCCAATACAAGATATTATACTTATAATATTGCCATATATCATTTGTATCAAGTCATTATTGTGTTTAAAATATAAAGACAAACATATATATGACTACAAACAGTTTGTAAATTACATTTCATTTTCCTCACCTTATTTTAAAGTAAAGTATGATAGAGTGAACTCTCAGAAGTAGCCTTTGAGAACCTTACATCTTTGCTCTTTTCATCAGAAACCTGCTTTGAAGTCTGCCAGAAGATTCCTGCTCACCTGGTGTCATCAAGGTAAATTACACTTTGTATTTGTCCTAGAGAATAACTCAAGATGAGATATGGTTTAATTACTAGTGCATATGTACTATACCAGGGATTCTCAAACTTGGGGAACTAGGGGAGAACATTAATTGTAACACCAATTAAGCATTTGTTCAATACTATTTGTACTCTTAGACGGAACTATTTGTATTCTAAAACTTTTCAACCTAAATACTTCTGACTTGTTTCATAGTGATAAACAGAAACACATTTCAAGTAATTGAACTTAATAGCTTTCAGAAAATGAACACTAGCAAGACTAGTAAAGTCCTAATAAATCCAAAAATTTAAACTTAACAGTCTAAAGCTGACTTTCAGTAAGTGCTTCAACTTATAAATAATAAAGTTATAACTGTGTACCAGTCTTATCAGAGTTTCTATTGGCCCAAAGCTAACGTGGGTGGGAGTTATGGATATGTTTGTTTTATTGACGCAAATGGTCCCCATCTGTAGATATTGCACTTTTTAAGGATACAGCACAGTTTTATAATTTATAGCAAATCATTTCACAGACCCCCTGACAGAGTGCCACAGACCCCACTTTGAGAATCATTGGACTATACATGTAGAGCCTGTCCCCTATGAACAAGCTTGTTATTACTTTGCAAAGTTCTGATATTTCTGTATTTAACCAATCTCAATGGTAGAGCATTCATTTGACTACAGTAACAATATACATTGTAGAGGTCACTACTACTTAGACACCCATCTATCTACTTTCCTGGCATTTAAAATGAATGACTATTGTCTCGTTTCCTCTCGTGCAGTAAAGAGTCATCATGGGCGACGCGGAGATGCAGTGTTTTGGCCAGGCGTCCATTTACCTCCGGAAGCCAGAACGAGAGAGGCTTGAAGCTCAAAACAGTCCCTTTGATGCTAAAACAGCTTACTTTGTAACCGAGCCCGCAGAGATGTACCTCAAGGGGAAACTTACGAAGAGAGAGGGCGGCAAAGCCACCGTGGATACTATCACTGGAAAGGTGAGAACAAACAAACTAGAATCACAAGTTTTACAGTGCTAAACATTTTTATGTAGAATCTGGACTGCTGTGACGTATGACTATTATACATATTGACATATAACTATTTGATGTTTTAAAACATTTAAATGAGAAATCAAGAATTAAATTAAGCTCAAAATAAAAAGATATATATTGATTCTTCTGTCAAAAATTGGTTTGTGGACAGATACATGAATAATTTGTGATTAGCAACTAAGATTTTAAAATCTCACAATACGTTCAACGACACATGACTGCTAGACAGTAACTAATCATATTTTTGTGCCTCTTTCGTCCTTGTAACAGACTCTCACTGTGAAAGAAGAAGAAATCTTCCCCATGAACCCTCCAAAGTACGATAAGATAGAAGACATGGCCATGATGACCCACCTCAGTGAGCCCTCTGTGCTGTATAACCTCAAAGAGCGCTATGCAGCATGGATGATCTACGTGAGTTTTGTGGACGAGAGAGATATCTTTTCTTGCATGTATGTATTTGTAGAAAACAATGATAATTCTTCCATATTTCACATTGTTCTAGACCTACTCCGGGCTGTTCTGCGTGACTGTGAACCCTTACAAGTGGCTCCCGGTGTATGACTCAGGGGTTGTAGCAGCATACAGAGGCAAAAAGAGGATTGAGGCTCCACCCCACATCTTCTCCATCTCTGACAATGCTTATCAGTTCATGCTCCAAGGTAGGAATCACTTCGTAAGCTTCTGTGTGTCTAGAAATATAGTAGCTGCACTTTAGGCAAAGTCAACTCTAACTGTTGTACACCATTTCCCTTGCAGATAGAGAAAACCAGTCAATCCTGATTACGTAAGTGACCATTTTTTAAAAATATTATCTATCCTATAAGAATAGGCAACAGTAGTAAAAATCAGTCATTTCAAATCATATTTATGAACACACCCCTCTACCCAGCGGAGAATCTGGTGCAGGAAAGACTGTCAACACCAAACGTGTCATCCAGTACTTTGCGACAATCGCAGTGGCTGGAGGTGGAAAGAAATCTGAGCAGGTGCAAGGCAAGATACAGGTAAGAGAAGTTGAACAATATTAATATGAAAGCTAAAATGGAAAGCATTATGAGTATTGACAAAATGAATGTTATTTCTTAGGGTTCGCTGGAGGATCAGATCATTGCAGCAAACCCACTGTTGGAAGCTTATGGTAATGCCAAGACTGTGAGGAATGACAACTCTTCACGATTTGTAAGTTATTTCTGGTATTTTTCTTTGACTTGAAATTGTGCGACAATTATTCACTGTGACATTAATTTAAACATGAATCTGTTTTTGTATAGGGAAAATTTATCAGAATTCACTTTGGGACAACTGGAAAGCTGGCTTCAGCTGATATTGAAACATGTAAGATTTTTTTGTGGAACTCATCAAACATTATCGGTTTTATTACGTGGTCAACGCCTACAGCTGTGCTTCACGGGAGATTTCCATAATTTTTTTTTACAACATAAATCCATACAGATCTGCTGGAGAAGTCTCGAGTGACGTTCCAGCTGTCTGCTGAGAGGAGCTACCACATCTTCTATCAGCTCATGACGGGCCACAAACCTGAGCTGATAGGTGAGACATTAATGAATAATATTGTCAGTTATTCTACAGCAAATGAACAACAGTGGCTTATCATGTGTATATTCGGTTATATTTATGTATTTTTTTTTCTCCTTTTTCTTCAGAGGCTCTCCTGATCACCAAAAATCCATATGACTATTACATGATCAGTCAGGGTGAAATCTCTGTCAAGAGTATCGACGACATTGAAGAATTCATTGCCACTGATGTAATGAAAGCTTCACTTTGATGATTGCATTTACAGCTATTACAAATCAGTCTTATGTTCACTTTTATGATTACTATTTTTATTACATACACCAAGTTATATCTCTGCAATAAATCCCACCTTTAAGAAGCTTATTATTTTGAATCAACTTGATGGGAATTTTTGAGGCAGTAATGTCTGGTAGTGTTTTACTGGACTGCATTATATAACATCCTAAAACATTTAAATTTAGGGGGGATATTAGAAACTCACATAACAGCTGTATACTTCCAGGAATAATTTAAGTTTGTGTTTTAAACTGACTCTTTATTTCACAGACTGCTATTGACATCCTGGGCTTCACTGCAGACGAGAAGGCCAGCATTTATAAGCTGACGGGATCTGTGATGCATCATGGAAACATGAAGTTCAAGCAGAAGCAGCGTGAAGAGCAGGCTGAGCCCGATGGCAATGAGGGTATGAAGCCCAAACACCATGAGCTTTAATGTAGTAGTTAAGCTTTTGCCAATTAAAAGAGAACTTGTGATTCAGAAGTACATTTATGAAGTTATACTAGAATAGGTTTTATAGATTGTTTATCTATTTGTATTTGTGTTCTTCTTTTAGTGGCAGATAAAATCGGCTACCTCATGGGTCTGAACTCTGCTGATTTGCTAAAAGCACTATGCTACCCGAGAGTGAAGGTTGGGAATGAGTATGTGACCAAAGGTCAAACTGTCCCACAGGTATGGGATGTCAACAAGAGCACACACACACATAAACAAAACAAATTAAGAAATACAAAAGACGGTCTTCCATTTTCACAATTAAAGACACTTTAACATATATTAAAGGTAACATTTTTCTGACTTAAGGCTCACAATGCAACCATGGCTCTCTTTGGATCATAGCTTTGTATTTTACCTGTTTAACCCCAGAAATGTTGGCTCAATTTTGTTAATTTTTACAAAATCCTGGATAAAAATTGTATTATTTATTTATACAATCAGGTCAACAATTCCGTCAGCGCTCTCTGCAAGTCTGTCTATGAGAAAATGTTCTTGTGGATGGTCGTCAGAATTAATGAGATGCTGGATACCAGGCAGCCACGACAGTTCTTCATCGGCGTCCTGGATATTGCTGGGTTTGAAATTTTTGATGTAAGTAGCCTATGCTTGGCTGATACATAATCTTACGCAGCTTCATTTAAAACTGAGAGTACAATTCATTTCATTTTTAGTTGATGTTACTTAAGGCCTTTGCTGACCTTTGATATTTGAATTTCTTTAGTACAACAGCTTGGAGCAGCTGTGCATCAACTTCACCAATGAAAAACTGCAACAGTTTTTCAACCACCACATGTTTGTGCTGGAGCAAGAAGAGTACAAGAAAGAGGGCATTGAATGGGAGTTCATTGATTTTGGTATGGACTTGGCTGCCTGCATTGAGCTGATTGAGAAGGTGAGCGACATGCTGTATATTCACAAACACAGAAAACTATCCAAAGACTTGAAAGTTTATGTTTTAAATAATCATTTCATCATGACAGCCGATGGGCATCTTCTCCATCCTTGAAGAGGAGTGCATGTTCCCCAAGGCAACAGATATGACCTTCAAGAGCAAAATGTATGACCAGCATCTTGGAAAAAGTGCTCCCTTCCAGAAACCCAAACCTGCCAAAGGCAAAGCTGAGGCCCATTTCTCCCTGATGCACTATGCAGGCACTGTTGATTACAATGTCACAGGCTGGCTGGAGAAGAACAAAGACCCCCTGAACGACTCAGTGGTTCAGCTCTACCAGAAGTCTTCAGCCAAGTTGTTGTCTCACCTCTATGTAGCACATGCCGGAGCAGAAGGTAAGGATTATGTTTCATTACATCTTAAAATACACTGGTTGATTTGTAGTATTAGAATGCAGTTTAAATAAAAATGCATTCAATTTGTTCAAGTTAATAATTCAAATTTAATCTTCACGGTACAGCTGAGGGTGCGAAAAAAGCCGGCAAGAAGAAGGGTGGGTCTTTTCAGACCGTATCTGCTCTGTTCAGGGTAAGTATCACAAATGACTACCTAACTACAATACAATATGTACACTACTAGATTCCCAAATGCTACTCAAGGTAACATCCAGGGAAATAATCCATGTCATTTTTTATTCTGTAACAATTTGAATTTTTCCATATTACAGGAGAATTTAGGCAAGTTGATGACCAACTTAAGGTGCACTCACCCTCATTTTGTACGTTGTTTGATTCCAAATGAATCAAAGACTCCTGGTAAGCCCAAGTATTAATTCATGCATTTAAACACTACTGTAATTAAGCAACACAAGACTGAACTTAGCATGTTTTTTAGGTCTCATGGAGAACTTCCTGGTCATCCACCAGCTGAGGTGTAATGGTGTGCTGGAAGGTATCAGGATCTGCAGAAAGGGCTTCCCAAGCAGAGTCCTCTATGGTGACTTCAAGCAGAGGTAATTACTAAGATCAACCATGTTTTTGTGAATATATGATCAATTATTGATTGCTGATTCATTTCCCTCCAATCAGATACAAAGTTTTGAATGCAAGTGTCATTCCTGAGGGACAATTCATCGACAACAAAAAAGCCTCAGAGAAACTCTTGGGCTCTATTGATGTTGACCAAAGTCAGTACAAATTTGGACACACAAAGGTAATCCGTTTGTCTTTTATGGGTGTTTTTTTTTTTTTTTTAAATGTGCAATGTGTATTGCCTAGCCATCGGCTCCAAAGAAATAAGGGGCAGCATTGCCCCTCTACTACTGGGTCCATACAATCTAAATTTACCGTCACCTGTTATTGAAAACTACTAACAGCAGGGCTAAAATACGCAAAATCTGACCAAACTGCTGATCTCTGAGAGTCAAAAGGTCAAAATAACACAGCTATCTTATAATCTTCACGTGTGGGGTTGGCCTATAATTTATGTTAGCCATCTGTGCGTTTATTGTGACACTAACACGGGGCTATACGGTCCATGAACACTTTGATAGTTGGATTAAATCCAAAGTGGCATAAATGAGAAAACGACCCATACCTTCATCTTCATCTCGGTCGGCACTCAGCAGCTTCTATAGACGCACGCCCAGTCAGTGGCCACAGCAACTTGAATTCAGCCAGCACAAACCCCAGTGCCGGGAGTCACGGCAGGCTGGTGGAGCGCTGGGTCTAACCTGTGTATCGGCAGCAACAGAAAGTTTGCTGATCCAACAGGGAGTCAGGGCAGTCCCCTGGGATCAGACCCCCGGTGCTGGGGTTTGCTCTGGCTGAATTTGAGCTAACTGCTTACTCGGGGTACGTCTCTAGGAGCTGCAGCACGCTCTACTACCGATGAAGCAGCCTCCTGGCAGCGGGGAGGAGAAGACAAACGTGCAAGTCATTTTCTTGTTTCCGCCATTTTTAATTTAATCCAAAAAGCAAACTATCAAAATGCGCACAGACCCTGGATGTATTATTGACAAGCCCTCGGTGCAGCTCTACTTCTTCGTTCTCTGGACTGGGGGCAGACTGGGCACTACAGTGACTCACTATCGCCTCTAGAAGAACAAGTGGTATTACAAAAAAATACGGGCCGCATCTTGCTGGTTGGCATTAGATATCTCTGCAGCACATTACATTGATGTATTTGGCATAACATCAAAACTGCTATTTGTTCACATTCTTTTGATTATGTTAGTTCATTTTTTTGATTGTTTTAAACTAAAATTCTGCACCTTTAACAGCTAACCCTGATACTGCAAGTAAGCATAACGATCATGTCAAGTAACTCTTTGTTTTAGGTGTTCTTCAAAGCTGGTCTGCTGGGAACTTTGGAGGAGATGAGAGATGAAAAACTTGCTATCCTGATCACAATGACTCAGTCTCTCTGCAGGGGTTTCCTCAGTAGGAGAGAGTTTACCAAGATGATGGAGCGCAGGTACTTTAAACAGTTAGCTTCATGCATAAAAGGGCAACTGTACATTTGTATGTGACAACTCGATTTTTATTTTCAAGCCAAATACTTACTTTGAAAGCCAAATCCATACTTCTTATCAGTACAGCTTCAAGAATCTAAATTAATCTGTTTATTTACTTCGATACCTGTTTTCCCCAGGGAGGCAATTTACTCCATCCAGTACAACGTCCGCTCATTCATGAATGTCAAAACCTGGCCATGGATGAAGCTGTACTTCAAGATCAAGCCTCTGCTGAAGAGTGCAGAGACTGAAAAGGAGATGGTCCAAATGAAAGAGGACTTTGGAAAGATGAAAGATGATCTAGCAAAGGCTCTGTCTAAGAAGAAAGAACTGGAGGAGAAGATGGTTTCTCTGCTGCAGGAGAAGAACGATCTGCAGCTCCAAATTCAGTCTGTAAGTTAAATAGAACAAGATAATTTGTTACTTCATTGATGATCCTGTTTTTTTACAAATAACTAAATATCATTTTAATTGTATGTCATTTCAAATCTAGGAAGGTGAAAACCTCAGTGATGCGGAGGAAAGGTGTGAGGGGCTCATTAAAGCAAAAATCCAGCTTGAGGCCAAAGTCAAAGACACAGCTGAGAGACTGGAGGATGAGGAGGAAATGAATGCTGAGCTGACTGCAAAGAAGAGGAAGCTGGAGGACGAGTGCTCTGAGTTGAAGAAAGACATTGATGACTTGGAGCTCACCCTGGCCAAAGTGGAAAAGGAGAAGCATGCCACTGAGAACAAGGTTGGTATATCGTCCATAAGGCCTTAAAGTCTGCTCTTTGAAGAATGCCAAAACCCTTTAAAATTGTTTTCACCATATCGTGAATACAGGTTAAAAACCTCACAGAGGAAATGACATCTCAAGATGAGTCCATTGTCAAGTTGACCAAAGAGAAGAAAGCCCTCCAAGAGGCCCATCAGCAGACCCTCGATGACCTGCAGGCAGAGGAAGACAAAGTCAACACTCTGACGAAGGCCAAGGTCAAGCTGGAGCAGCAAGTGGACGACGTATGTATATAATAACAATAATGAACAGTGATTTCAGTCCCCTTGAAAATAAAAAGCAAAAAAGAATGCCTCTTCTCGCTTAAAACAGCTTGAAGGTTCCCTGGAGCAAGAAAAGAAGCTTCGTATGGACCTTGAGCGAGCTAAAAGAAAGCTTGAAGGTGATCTTAAATTGGCCCATGAAACCATCATGGATCTGGAGAATGACAAGCAGCAGTCTGATGAGAAATTAAAGAAGTGAGTGTAATTTAACTCATTAATTTAGACAATGTGTTCAGGTCTGACCTAATTGGATTTTTCCAGCATACAGTGGCCAGAATAAAATCCTCCTATAGCCAAAGGCCATACTAAAGTTGCACACAAACCTGCAGTGAAAACAGGTAGTCCTGTTTAAATGCTCTTCTGCAAAGTTTAAGTTGCCACATCACTGATTAAAGACAATCAAAACCAAATTCTTTATGTTCAAAATTATGTTTGAAAACTAATGTGATTGTGATTCTACCAATGACGTTAAGACTAACAATAGACAGTCAAAACCGTAAGCTCAGTATGAGTAAAATTCTCAACTTGGTTTTGCTTAATTCAACACTAACGTTTATGAATTTTTGTCCCTGCACAGGAAAGACTTTGAAACAAGCCAACTTCTTAGCAAGATTGAGGATGAGCAATCACTTAGTATTCAGCTTCAGAAAAAGATCAAAGAACTTCAGGTTGGTACAGTTTCTTAATAGTATCCAACAGTGACTGTGGATGACCCAAATGTGCTTGACTTATATAGACAGAAATATATGAGATTGTGGCTATGTTCAGGTTTGTTTGTTGTTTTAAAATGACAGGCTCGTATTGAGGAGCTGGAGGAGGAGATTGAGGCCGAGCGGTCTGCTCGGGCCAAGGTGGAGAAGCAGAGGGCTGATCTCTCCAGGGAACTTGAGGAGATCAGCGAGAGGCTGGAAGAAGCTGGCGGAGCGACGTCCGTTCAGATCGAGATGAACAAGAAGCGCGAGGCCGAGTTTCAGAAGCTGCGTCGTGATCTCGAAGAGTCCACCCTGCAGCACGAGTCCACCGCTGCAGCTCTCCGCAAGAAACAGGCTGACACCGTGGCAGAGCTGGGAGAACAGATTGACAACCTCCAGAGAGTCAAACAGAAGCTGGAGAAAGAGAAGAGTGAATACAAGATGGAGATTGATGACCTCAGCAGCAACATGGAGGCTGTCGCCAAAGCAAAGGTAAAGTTTTCAAAAAATTAACTCGCAACTGAGTCAACAAAACTTACTCTGCTGGACCTAGCACTGAATTAGACTACATCTCATTACTTTAAATCAATTTTAATTTCAGGGCAATCTGGAGAAAATGTGTCGTACTCTTGAAGATCAACTAAGTGAGATGAAGACCAAAAATGAAGAACATATGCGACAGCTGAATGACATTAGTGTACAAAGGGCAAGACTGCTAACAGAGAATGGTGAGAAAAATACATTTATGGATTTTTTTTACTGATCCTAAATCTTCTATTTTCAATATAATGCCCATATTTGCATTTGACTTTCCTTAGGTGAATTCAGTCGCCAGCTGGAGGAGAAAGAAGCCCTGGTCTCTCAGCTTTCAAGGGGCAAGCAGGCTTATACCCAGCAGATTGAGGAGCTCAAGAGGCACATTGAAGAGGAAGTTAAAGTATGTGAACATTAAAAACACTAACACTATCCGAGAACATGATTAAAACAACTCAGTTCAAAGCTTTAAGTTGCACACATTTTAGTTAATAAAAAATTTCTCTATTTATTTGTAAGGCCAAGAACGCCCTGGCTCATTCTGTCCAGTCATCTCGTCATGACTGCGACCTGCTCAGAGAGCAGTATGAGGAGGAGCAGGAGGCCAAATCTGAGCTGCAGCGTGCACTATCCAAGGCCAACAGCGAGGTGGCTCAGTGGAGAGCCAAATACGAGACTGATGCCATTCAGCGCACTGAAGAGCTGGAGGAGGCTAAGTAAGTCATTGGGAGGGATACACCTACACAGGAACCTGAGTCTGTTATCACGTGCATCAATTCTATAACTCATCATAACATGATTCTTCAGGAAAAAGCTTGCTCAGCGTCTTCAGGATGCAGAGGAATCCATCGAGGCTGTGAACGCTAAATGCGCCTCTCTGGAAAAGACGAAGCAGAGACTGCTGGGTGAAGTGGAAGACATGATGATTGATGTGGAGAGAGCTAATGCTCTGGCTGCCAACCTCGACAAGAAGCAAAGGAACTTTGACAAGGTTACATTTTTATTTGTGCCTCGTGTGCTTCAATGAAGACTGTAGAATTGTGAATTACTGAAACACATGGGTCTTTTTTTTATGTTTTCAGGTTCTTGCCGAGTGGAAGCAGAAGTATGAGGAAAGCCAGGCAGAGCTGGAGGGAGCTCTAAAAGAATCTCGTTCTCTCAGCACTGAGATGTTCAAGCTGAAAAATTCATATGAAGAAACTTTGGACCACCTGGAGACCCTGAAGAGAGAGAACAAGAATCTGCAACGTAAGCAAACTTCTTAAAAAGCAGAATACTCAAATAGGCCACTATTTAAAAGAATTGTCAGTGGTCCGATTGTGCCGAGTCTTGCAGATGTTATATTTGAAGCTGTGTCATATGCTTTCAATGAAAGTACAGAAGGAAGAGTGCGCCCCCCAGTGGCCCAACAGGTTTAATGTGCATGGTCTATGATTTCAAACTAGCATCAGATGTAATACAATATTGCAGTTTTTTTTTTTTTATAAATGTACAAGTGTACAGTATATTAAATTTAAATGTCTACCAGGGAGACAAATAATACAGTTCACACCTACTTAAATAACCGCTTACACCCTGTTTCTTACAGAGGAGATCTCCGATCTAACTGAGCAAATTGGTGAGAGTGGAAAAACCATTCATGAACTGGAGAAAGGGAAAAAGTGTGTAGAGATAGAAAAGTGCGAACTCCAGACATCACTTGAAGAGGCAGAGGTACTGTCCGACAAAATATCTCTCATTAAACACAATTTTAAGTGATGCTGGGGCTACACAATATGTATTTATTTTTTGTCAAGGCTTCCCTGGAGCATGAGGAATCCAAGATTCTCCGCATTCAGCTTGAACTCACCCAACTCAAGGGTGAAATTGACAGAAAAGTCGCAGAGAAGGACGAGGAGATCGAGCAGATCAAGAGGAACAGCCAGAGAGTTATTGAGTCCATGCAGAGCACCTTGGATGCTGAGGTCAGGAGCAGGAACGATGCCCTGAGAATCAAGAAGAAGATGGAGGGAGACCTCAATGAGATGGAGATTCAGCTGAGCCACGCCAACCGCCAGGCAGCTGAAGCCCAGAAACAGCTGAGGAACGTGCAGGGACAGCTTAAGGTATGGTGGCTTATCAAACAAAATTGAAAGTTAAGTTTACTTTATTCAGACTGCATTGCAAATTGTTTTTTTTTATTATTCATTCAGGATACGATATTGCACCTTGATGAAGCTGTTAGAGGTCAGGACGAAATGAGGGAGCAGGTTGCCATGGTGGAGCGCAGGAACAACCTGATGCTGGCTGAGATCGAGGAGCTGAGAGCTGCACTGGAGCAGACGGAGAGGAGCCGCAAAGTGGCTGAACAGGAGCTGGTTGATGCCAGCGAGCGTGTGGGACTGCTGCACTCTCAGGTAAGTAAAATTTCAAACAATGACATGACACACCTGACAACTGAAAATTACACAATGTAATCCAATCCAAACTATTTCGTGTTTAGAATACCAGCCTCATCAACACCAAGAAGAAGTTGGAGGCTGACCTCATTCAGATCCAAGGTGAAGTGGAAGATTCTGTCCAGGAAGCAAGAAATGCTGAAGAAAAAGCCAAGAAGGCCATCACTGATGTGAGTCATCCTTATGCATTTCTATGTAACTGAACACAAAGTATTAGTGCATAATATGTCAGTGCATAACATAATATTTTAGGCTGTTTCTCCTCCATTTCTGGTGCTTTAGCAGTTGAAACATTAGACTGCAATAGGCTTATATTCAAAAATATAAAATTCAACGACATTTCAGGCTGCCATGATGGCAGAAGAGCTGAAGAAGGAGCAGGACACCAGCTCTCATTTGGAGAGGATGAAGAAGAACCTGGAGGTGACAGTGAAAGACCTGCAGCACCGCCTTGATGAAGCTGAGAATCTGGCCATGAAGGGCGGCAAGAAGCAGCTCCAGAAACTTGAGGCTAGGGTAAGTTCCATGAGGACCAACCTCATTCACATTTACTGTAAGTCAAGACAACATTTTGAATTGTAAAATCAATCTTCTTCATCCAAGGTTCGAGAACTGGAGGGCGAAGTTGATGCTGAGCAGAGGCGGGGTGCTGATGCTATCAAGGGAGTGCGAAAATATGAGAGAAAAGTAAAGGAGCTCAGCTATCAGGTAAATTGCTATTTAAAATACTAAAACTAAAACTACTGCAAATACTTATGGTTATAATGGTAATGAAAACAGAAGGCGTAAATTTGTAATTAGCCTTTCTTACAATGTTATATCATTCCTGATTTACAACAGTTTGAGGAGGACAAGAAGAATATCGCCCGACTTCAGGATCTGGTGGACAAGCTGCAGCTGAAAGTGAAATCCTACAAGAGGCAGTCTGAGGAGTCCGTGAGTACCCCTAATTATTCATAATGACACACATTCTGAAAATGTCACTCAGTCCACAGGTTTTGATTTCACTGTGGCTTATCATATAGGAGGAGCAGGCCAACAGTCACCTGTCCAGGTACAGGAAGGTGCAGCATGAGATGGAGGAGGCTGAGGAGCGCGCTGACATCGCCGAGTCTCAGGTCAACAAGCTGAGGACAAAGAGTCGGGAATTTGTTAAGGTAAAGAATGAATACATTTTGTAGAGCTGCTCATTTTTATTAAGGATTCAACTTTATTATTCTGGCCAAATGTTTTACATGCTACTGTTCTGTTGTTTCAGACCAAGGAAGTAGCGGAGTGAGGAAGAAATCAAGGTTATAAAGTAGCAAGAAGCCATACAATATGAGTATCTTGTTACTTGTTCACTTTAGCATGCTGTGATAACCAAAAGTCAATAAAATGTAGTTTGTTGCATCTTTTTGGGTCTGTCCTTTAATTTTTTAATTACTAGGGCTGTCCCGAATACCATTTTTTGGGCTTTGAAACTTCGGTGAGAAATATTCAAAGGTATTCGAAGCTTCGTGGCTCGGCCGGCTGACATGTTCTTCTGTCTGGGGGGCACGGGTGACATTCTCCCCCGTTTCAGTGCCAGTGTACTGTACACACACACACCTCTACATACAACAAACATCAATATCCGTCTGAGAATAGCTAATAATAATTAATGTTGAATATGGATAATGAAAAATGTTGTGGGATTATTCCTTATGTCATGGGCTATTTTTAGATTTACACATTATTATTACATACTTATATATATTTAAAAATAAATAAAAAACAAAGCATTCGTATAGCGATTTGGAGGTCGATTACCATGACAGCGGTCAAAGCTTCAAAGCATTCAGGCTAGCCCTACTAATTACTGGCTTAATGATTGAATATTTAACATCCTTGCATACTGAAAGTTTTCAAGCCTTCAGGAGTTTATATGATTCATTATGTAACTGAGACCAGTAAGTTATGAAATCAAATATAATATACAAATATAGTGAAATAGCATGACCAAAAATAACTGCAGTATGTCCCCTTGTTCCAAGTTAGTTCAAGTTCATTAATTTACTGCATATTAATCCTACAGGACTCAATTGGATTTAAAGAAAAAGAAAACATTGACATATTTAACTTTCCTTGTAATGTCCAGTTCAAAATTGTTAACCTCTAAAATCAAATGATTTTTTTTCCTGAATTAGAAAATGTATACTTTGTAAACCCAATATGCATAGCCTACATAATATAACTTTATTTCTTTATTCTAAATTGCCTACATAATTACTTAAAGTAATTGAACAAAATGTCTTTCATTGTCCAGATTTTGACACAAGAATGTGTAGTTTCCCATACACCATTTTGTTCCTGTATACCAAATTATCCATTCTCGGTCCCACATTATTATCTCATACCACTTTCACACCAATGACAAGGACCAGGGTTAACCTACCCTGGTCCAACCCTCCTTTTGTCAATTCAAACCAAGCCAGTCAACCCGGGTTGAACCCTGGTCAGGACAATTCAGATATGACCTGGGTCAGACCTGGGAGCAATGCATACCAATTAGATCAGGTGTTAGAAATGGGTGGAGGTTACACCTCTGGAGGATTACAAAGAGAGGAGATGATAGTGACATCATCAATGTGAGCAAAAACATAAAATGTCACAGAATGATACATGTTTTTGGCATACAGTGTAAATATAGTACACACAGCATTTTTAGCCTTATAAAATGTTGAACTTTGCTGTATGTATGGAGCTGTAATGTATGCAAAAACATACAGACAACATATAGATTTACAGCATCTATTCATCAACATGAACCTTTTTTCCTCTGTTTATCTACAGTACCCATTTACCATATATTAGACTACATTGTGTTATAATATGATAATATAGGCTACATTTACAAACGGATTAGACACTTCTGAAGACTGAAATGTATATTTCACTCACTCCAACATCCAGGCAAAGATTTGATTCATATAGTAGACCTACTAGAGTTGTTCAGCTGGTCACGTGGCAACTGTTGGGTAAAGTAAGAGCTTGTCCAAACATAATAAAATGAGTTTATATTTCATTTAGTTTGCTAATTGCTTGATAATGTGATGAACTGGGACTGAGTTTGTTACTTTATAATAGAGAGAACAGGCGACAGATGGATCTTTTTGCAGGTTTATTTTGAAAGATAAAAAGTTAAAAAAGGTAACATATAAGATGTATAAACATGCTTTAAAAACAGATGCGCGTATTGGTACCGTGAGGTGGTCGGCTTATTATTAATGGAGTGTGTTTTTTTTTTTTATTTCAAAATTACAATATACATAGTAACAGCAGAAAACATTAAAAACATTTACATACAAAAGAAGCCTAGCAAAAACATAAACAAAGAGCTGTGTCAAACATAAAAGGACAACAGAGATGAAACAAAACAAACATAAAATTAAAAAAACACACAATAAAAATAAATAAATAAGTAGATAATAATAAAAAAAAACACGCGAGAGTATGACAATAATTTCACTTAAAAACATTAAAGACATTACATACATTCATTGTTTTCATTGCCTTTTTGTTATGTGAGGAAGAAATTGTTGATAGATATAATTCCATTTCTTTCATAAATACAAAGAAATTAGGCTTTTTTGGCGGTAAATTTACACTTGTGAATGTAGAACTTCGCGAGAATTAAAATTAAATTAATAAGAAAAAATGCATTACTGTCTTTATCACTGTAATCATAGCAGCCAAATATAATATTTCTATATTAACGGAGTGTGTTTCCGTGTAACGTACTTTCCTGTTTTGTTAGAAACAAGCTACTGTAATAATGCTACAACTCTGAAAACCACCAGCCTTTAAATAATTAGCTGCTACGTACATAAGGTGCATCTGTAACTATAGCTCGACTAGCTAGTTTGACATTAAGCTAAATTCCGTTTATTAAGAAGAAAGTGACTCTATAATGTTATAACATTATATCTTTAAGGACTAGCCCCACGTGGTCCCTCCCCAACAATCAACGTGTCTACATGTTGAACATGTTTAGCCGTTAGACATGAACTGCTAGCTAACTGTTAATGTATTTGAACTGCTGAAGTTAACGGTGACTTTAGAGTTTATCTCAAAGATGACTAACGTTTGACAACACTTACCACTGTTTTGAGGATATTTCGGGATGATTAAAAACATATTCCCTTTATCTGGGACAAGAATATCCACTGCGCTGCATATGTAACATGTAAGACGATGTTTTTAATCTGTTTCTCCAGTTGCGACCGCAGTGAAACAAATATGGTGACCGGAAGTGACCTATGGGCTGTCTGGTATGAGGCCTCAACAAAATAAAAGTTCTGCTATCAAAAGCCTCAAAACTATGTGTGTTCATTTATGAACGTGTTTGGGATGTCTCACAATCATTGATATCAATTTTAGGAAAATCACAAATGGGCTGTCTGTAGGCATATTTTTGGCCCATGAACATGTAATTGGTAAATAAATAAGATAATATTATTTTATTTATTCATTTATTACTTGTTTTTATCTTTCTTTTAATCTACTCATTTATTTATTTGTGTTCAACTTATTCGTTCACTTATTCATTATTTGTATTATATGCAGAATTATTATTATCATCATTATTATTTATTTATTTATTTTTCATTAACATTTTTCTGTTTATATACGGCTCTGTATGTAGGTGCGTGTGTGTACGTGTGCATATATATATATAAATATGGATGTACGTATGTATGTGAGCGTACGTGAGTTTGTGGTTATCCACTATTCATCTTTATGTAATTTCTGCCATTATTATTTACTTAATTTTCACTCCCATTTTTGCCACACAGTGTGGGTAGGGAGGGTGGATGAATGACCTGATGCTATTCCTTAACTTAGAAAAGATAAAATATTCTGTTAGAGGGTCAACCCAACCCACCCCAGGAACTGCTTATTGAATGCTCTATACACACCAGAATGTTAATAACTGATGGTAAATAAGCTTAGACATCCACAAATGTGTCTATATTTTCACAGCATGTATATGTATACTTTTCCTATGGTTAAATTAATTAATCTGTATGTATGTCTTATTTTATTAATTATGTGTTTGCTGGCTTTTTTATTTATTTACTTTTATTTTTGCTTTTGGTTATTTACCTTATTTTATTTATATGTATTTTATCTTTTTTTTTTTTTAAATCATATTACTTAATTTGATCCATCATTCCATGTGTAGAAATTATATTATACGTTATTTTGTCTAGGCAGTGGGGGGGTGGAATACAAGTTAAAATGCTCTGTTAAATATCTGTGAATAATATCCTTTTTTTTAAATAAAAAAAATATATATAAAAGAGAGAGAGAGAGAGATAGAGAGAGAGAGAGATAGAGAGAGAGAGAGAGCGAGAGAGAGAGAGAGAGTACATGTATAAAGACACAGGAGTGTGTTATGTGTTCAGGTCACCAGAGGTCAGCATTGCTCGGTAGCAGGCTGTTGCTGTGAACGGGAGAGCTGGGCGATGGCGTGTAAACAATAGGATAGTAGGACATACTGCAGACCGTGATGTTATGCTCACAGATGATGTTTCTTTTATTCTAGATGGTGTTTATGGTCCTCGGTTGATGCTTGGTTCATGTTTTAAGGATCATGTTAGAGAGATGCGCTCCTCCGTGCTGAGGGATGATGCGCAGTGCGCTTAGCTGCCGCTGACTGCTGGAGCTGCTGGGTCTGCTGCTGCAGTGTAAACAAGCCTGTCTGAGCCTGCAGCGAGCTGCTGTCTGTGGGCGAAAACACCGACACACTGCACAATGCTAGTGGACCCTTCATCTTTAAACGAGCACAGTTAGTTTCATCATGAACCCTCCGTGCAGCGGAGACACTGGCTTTCCTTTCTGATTCAACTGGACATCTATCAGTCAGCATATCATCCTACATCATCCTATATCGTTTGATTCATCACATGGACTTCTTGAATCAGGGGGAAATGAGTGACAACAACCAGGAGCCATCGGACGCGGAGGAGGACTCGTCTCCGTCTCCGTCCGGCAGCTCGCCCTCTCCTCTCCGGCCGCCCTGCGACCGCCTCTCCTGCAGCAAGAGCAGCGTGTGCTCCCGCTCCTACTTCGTGGTGGTGATGGTGTTTTTTCACGTGTACATCATTAATGTCATAGCCCTGCTGTTTTACGTTCACTACAACAGCGGAACCGAGGACACCAGCCAGAGTCGTGATGCTCCGAGAGGCGGTGACCACCAGCAGAGACCTGAGGAGAGACGACCTCCTCCATCAAAGACCGAGTTCCTGCGAGATGTCTCTTTGACGAGACTGGAGGGGATCAGGGTGAGTAATGTGATGATGCTGCATCACTACTCCCACTCTCTTTCATTTTTACACCCACTCTGTGTGTTTCTCTCTCTCTCAAGGATGTTGTCAAAAATCTTGGTGTTTTAAAGGGACTGTTTGTAAGATTCAGAAATGCTTGTTAACAGCGACACCTGTGGCCGTTAAGTCAACGAAAGTCAGCGTCGGGCTCGCGCTTGTGCTCGTCCTACATAGACATGAACGGCGACACACGTCAGCTAAAACCACAATATCACTATATTTCAGCTGCTTGGCAGTAATGTTGGCTCTCCATGAATCACTGCTGATCCTAGTGTTGGCCTTTCCTGCTTCAGCCCCGCTGCTTCAGCCTCCAGGGCTGAAGCAGCGGGGCTCCGCAGGGAGTAACGTTATCGCCTCCCGACCGCGGCCGGAGGAAACAGGGAGACACCGGCACCCGGTTGGAGACGACAACGTTTCTCGCTGCGGAGCCCCGTCACTTCACAAGACACGGGAAACCTCTGTTGGTCTGGAGGAGCTGCAGCAGTTATTTCTGCACACACATCCGCTGTACATTCACTAGATATTCTCGGAGCTACGAAGTCTTCTGCAATGTGGAGTGTGCGCGCATGAACGTGAGGTGGAGCGAGAACGCGCGTGTTGTGTGAGACAAGCAGGCAGAGGAGCGGTCTGAACAGTGTAGCCACACTCCACCGCGCATATGCGAGCGCGCATGGGATCCCGACCCGGTAGATTTATACGTGTAAAAAGTTACAAACAGTCCCTTTAATCGACAGTGATCTCATCTTCAATAATCATGTGAAAGCGATAACCAAATCAGCTTTTTACCACATAGCTAAACTTAGAGGTCTTATGTCAAAGCATGACCTGGAAAAACTTATCCATGCTTTCATCTCGAGCAGAGTCGATTACTGCAATGGTCTCTTCACGGGCCTACAACCTAAAAAGACCATCAAACAGCTTCAGATGGTGCAAAATGCAGCTGCTAGAGTTCTTACAAAAACCAAAAGAACTGATCACATCACTCCAGTACTTCAGTCCCTACACTGGCTCCCAGTAGGTCACAGAATTGATTTTAAAACACTACTGCTTGTTTACAAATCACTAAAGGGGGTAGGTCCAAATGACCTCTCAGATATGCTTCAGCAGTACACACCTACTAGACTTCTAAGGTCACTGGGAAAAAATCTATTAGTAGTACCCAAGGTCAGAAGGAAACATGGTGAGGCTGCTTTTAGCTGCTACGCTGCTCAACTGTGGAACAAATTCCCAGATGAGATCAAAGATGCACCAACAGGAGCCACTTTCAGATCTAGACTCAAGACCAAACTGTTCTCAGACACATTTCTTAATTGATCAAATGCTGCACTTTTACTGTCTTTTGATTGTTTTTATTATCCTTTTAATTTTTTTTTCTTTTAACATGTACTTTAATATTCTTTTATTCGTTTTCATCTTATGCACTTTGTGATCTTTATCTTGCTTTTATATATGTAAAGCACTTTGAATTGCCTTTGTGTATGAAATGTGCTACAGTATATAAATAAACTTGCCTTGCCTTGCCTCTCACCACCAACACATCACTTCTGTGATTTATTTATCTCTCAGGTGGGACACGTCCAGAAGGTGTCATTGGTGCCCAGCAAAGTGCATGAGATGCGGACTCTGAGTCTGAAACCTCTGCTGTTTGGTGAGAGCAACAACATCCATGTGTCAAAACAACATTTGCAGCACTTTGAGCCTATAGTGGCTAAAAGATGCTTATCTTCTTCTACGGATAAAAGCAAACATGCATTCACCACACACTCATCCTTATTTTCATCTTCATCACTATACCACCCCACACATAACCCAGTTTTTGTAGAGTACATATGTGCAAGTCAATCAAGGCTAAATCAATAAGTCCTGAGGCAACTACTCCAATTATTAGGCTCATAGCTGCTCATAGCTAAAGAACAGAAATCCATCTGTACCCAACACAACTAACAATGAACAGACATACAGTATGTAGTCTTTAGATATGGATATATTTAGAGGTGGAACAATGTAAAGTGTACTCAATTGTTTTTCTCTCTGTTATTTTCATTCGTGCTTCGTATTGGTAACAAGCACAGATTAACTATAAGATGACTAGATATAATGGTTCATCGTTTGCAAATCTGGCAGCTGATTAAATAATTGTCTACATCTGTGCTACAGCTTACTATTATTTCGACTGTCAATTAAACCTGCAGTAGGCAGAAAGTTTTTGGCATCATTGCGCAAAAATTCCATAATAACCTTTCAGCATATTGTAATTCATGTGTTCTGAGAGAAAAGTCTAGTTTCTCTAGAGGCTGCACCTCCTCATGGCTCTGGTTTCAGGCTTTAAAGGGACTGTATGTAAGTTTTTTACACGTATATCCGTGGAGTTTGTGTTGGAGTCTGAGTTGTGGTGGGGGCTGATCATTTGTTGGCGTAAGCAGACTCCATTTCTAACCGAACGTTAGCTATGGTTGCACACTGTTAGCCCTGTAGCGGAGCTGAGAATGAAAGGCACTCGGGAGCTAGCATGACGTCACATCCACTGACTTTTCCAGAAAAAAAAATGTTCCCCATTCTTCACATTAAAACAGTCTACAGGCGGATAGAGGAAACCCAGAAAGTCGCGGAGGTTAGTTTAGGTTAAGTTACAACTTGTTTACACATTGGCAATAAAAAGGATTAAAACACGTTTATATGTGTAAAAACTTACATACAGTCCCTTTAAAAAATCTAGCCCCTGACGGGAGACTTTGGCCAATCACAGGTTATTTCAGAGAGAGAGCGTTCCAATTGGCTGTTCATTCAACGGACACAGCTGTCAATCAATCGCAAACTCCAATCAAACGGTCAAACTAGGCAGTGCTGATCAAATATGAATCAATAATCTGTTACTGTAATGCCTAACATCTTGTAGTGTACTGTTTAGCTGTGAAATGAGAAAGTTTGCTCCGGCTTTGCTGTATAAATAAAAATTGAATTTACTTCTACATAAAAATACAATATGATGCAGCAGCAAATCAGAAAATAGGAAACATGCAGCAGAGAAAATGCTGCAATCCTGTTGACCCAAGAGGTTTCACTCTGTGTATAACTATGTATGTCTCTGTGTTTTTCTGCAGAGATCCCTGGGTTTCTGTCGGAGGACGAGTGCCGTGTTGTGACGCAGCTTGCACAGCTGAAGGGTCTGATGGAGAGCCAGCTAATGGTGCAAGACGGCCAGGAAGAGCTGGCCAAGGAGCTCAACCTCAGCCCAGACGAGATCTTCAACCTTCTGGATATCAACCAGGATGGACAGTTGCAGCTTCATGAGGTGTATGTCAGCTTGAGTTGTAGCAGTAGTAGTTTTTTCGATCAGAGTTGGTTTACTCATCCTGTGTTTACTATCGTGCCACCAACAGATACTGACTCATTCTCGAGTGAGGGACGGCATCTGGCTCACACCAGAGAATCTGAGAGAAATCTATGCCGGGCTTAAAGCTGACAAGGATGGTAACGGTAAGAAATCCACTTTGCACTTTTCACAGAAATGTATTTGCACAGCTATTATTTTAAAACAGTATGTGTGTCACACATTAGTAGTTTGTGTACACACATTAGGTTTTAACAGTATACCGGTATCAAGGTATACCGTGGTATGAAAGTTGACGGTCATACCGTGTACATTTGCTGATCTACGATATTGAAACAAACTGACATAAGTGAGTGTGTGAGTTAAAGGTGAGGACAGGTGCAGCCATGGCTGACCATGTGCACCTACAGTATACGTTAATTGTTTATAATTCTAGGACATTATTTTAAAAGCTCACAGCTGATTTTATTTTTCATTTAGTAGTTAATTACATGCTATAGTGCCACTAACATGCTCTAGTTATATAACATATTAAAGTTACATGCTATTTTTTATCAGGTTTCTAATTCTGTTTATTATAATTATGTTCTCATTCTTTTAAGGGTCATTGTAACTGATACTACTACTACTACTAATACTACTACTACTACTAATAATAATAATAGTGTAATACTGAAAATTGATGAGATGGTTGTCGTACCGTGAAAATCTCATACTGTTACAACCCTAGTACACATTTCTATGTAAAATTGTATTTCTAAAATTGTCTAAATTGATTTGAGAGATAAGCTTGAACATTTTTATACACTTCACTAAAAATGCTGTAAACCATTTTTACAACGGCAGGAGGGTTAACTATGGTGGGTTCTGGCAAAAATGTTGGGTAGGAACAGTGAATCTTGTTTGTTTCAGTATGGGAATCTATTTTTATACTGTTACAACACCGTAAAAAGTCCATGCATTGACTGCACTGCATACCTTAGTAGTGTTATGAACATATTGTGTACAGAATATCATACATAATGTGACTCCCAACCTTTTTGGATTGTGACCTCTTAACCTGAGGCAATGCCCACTAGTGACCCCTCTCCAGAGGTTATGGTCTAGTATGGACACAAGAGTAATTTTAGAGGCATAAATGATATACAGCATGAATATGAATGTGTTGGATAAAGCCCATCTTAAACTCATCTTCATTATCCTCAATTTAAACATGTGGAATTGAAAATGCATCTGTCTAGAAAGGGCTGCAGGTCTCATTTAAACACAAATCTAAAGTATATATACACATATCAGAGAAGTAGGAACCATATGTCTCTAAACTATGGTACTAACGGTGAAAACTGGGCTCTATCTTCAGTATTATTTGTGGTTAATGTGTCAGTTATGCAAGAAATGAAGACTTACGCAAGGCATCTCCTATTTTGGACAGGTTTGCTGAGTCTGGAAGAGTTCAGGCTTCTGAGCAGCGATGCCTTCCAGCGCTTCCTGGTGCAGCGAGGGGTGAAAAGGAGCCAGCTGGTGAGGAACAGCAGACACACCTGGCTGTATCAGGGCAAAGGGGCACATCGGGTCCTCCAAGACATCAAGGAGAGGTAAGTACTGTAAGTCAAACGCATGTTCTCTGATTGCTGTATGATAACAGTGATATGACTATAAGGTTTTTCACAAATAAAAAGGAAATTTTTAACATGTTTTCCCCCAGACCATCTAACAAATCCAGATTTTTTTCTTTACCTTTCTCCAACAAAGGGTGACTAGCCTCACTCGGCTCCCGCCCGCACTAGTGGACCTCAGTGAGCCGCTCCAGGTGGTTCGGTATGAGGAGGGAGGACACTACCACGCCCACCACGACAGCGGCCCTGTGTATCCTGAAACAGCCTGCACACACACGCGCCTCGCAGCAAACACCTCCACTCCTTTTGAGACGTCTTGCAGGTGAGATCACCGAGCGGCACATTGTTGACTGAAGCAGCAAAAATATCTGTGAGTGTTCAGATCTGAATTCATCTGTGCAGTGTGATTGCTAAACTCCATTGTGACAGCTGGCATGTTAGTTTGTGTGATTTTAAATGTGTGTGCTTGCCTCTTGTTTGCAAAGTGTTTGTTTGTATGCGTGTGTTTGTTTGCACCATACGTGTGTGTCAATTTAAATCTGTGTTGCACACCTAGGTACATCACAGTTCTCTTCTACCTGAACTCTGTTGAGGGGGGCGGGGAGACCGCATTCCCTGTGGCAGACAACAGGACCTATGATGAAGTGGTGCGTAATTGTGTGTGGGTCTAGAAATGTGCAGGGAGAGCCATGCAAAAGTACTGTGTATATTTACTGCGCATGTCTTTCATATCTGTGTTAACTCACATGTTTGTCAGTGCATGGCCCTGATGTTAGGCAAACCGTGTCACTGAGTCAGAGTTTGTGTTCTAGTGTCTCATACAGAACGACGTCGATCTTTTGGACACCAGAAGGAATTGTGACAAGAGCAACCTGAGAGTGAAGCCTACCAAAGGCACAGCTGTTTTCTGGTACAACTACCTTTCTAATGGAAGAGGTAGGAACGCCATTACAATTACAGCACACTTCAACATAATGTTGCAATGAAGATGCAGATCGGCAACTACTCTTTTCATTTTCATTTGATGTAAAAGCACTTCTTTAAAAGCCTGCAGAGCGTCTGCTTTCTAGAGCGTCAATCGAAAAGCAAGAGCAGTATGTAAGCCAATAGTATTTCTTTAGCCCACAAATTGAATAATCCAATCATTATAATTACTCTAATACATATAATCTAAATTTGATAATATGATATTCATACAGTTTTTGTTGCGTTCCTCAAATTTATTACTTAGATTCCTTGCATTGGACAAACAATTTGTGAACTGTGAAAACAAGATGTTTTTTCTCATCTTGGTAAGAGTGGTCTCGACCACTTGTAAAATGTTCTCTTACCTAAGAGAAGAGCAAAAATAAGAAAACGTTGGAGAATCCCAGAAAGCAATGATTACTTACAAAATTAAAGCAAATGGTTCAATACAAATCGTAAATCGATACAAACAAAAAAAATAGGAAGTTTGTTCGTGTATCGCTTCCCTCATGAGGCCCATTGTCCAACAATATTAAAACACAAAATGAATGCCCATTTACCGAACATATTGCAAATCCTATCACAATATTAATGAAAATTAAACAAGATTAAGAGACTACAGCTAGCAGCTCCTTGCTAAATGCTAACGTCAGCATGCTAACATATGCTCATAAAGACAACGCTAACATGCTGATGTTTATCACGGTGAAATGTTTCGTGAAGTTTTGCAGCTCTTTGGCCATAAACCAACAAAGTGGACAGATTAACCTCACGGTAGCGCGAGATTAAAAATCAGAGGATCTTCAAGGTCATTAGGATACATTATTCAGGAATCACAAATGTGTGTATGAAATTTGGTGCCAATCAATCTAGTAGATGTTAAGACATTTCACTGGCTAAGTGAGAAATTCGACTTTACAAAAATACAAAAATTAAAATAATACAAATTAATAAAAAATAAATAAATCTGAAATAGCAGTTTTTTATTTTATTTCAATTCAATTCGGTCAAAAGTTTCAGATTCAAGCCCATATCAGTTGTGTTGCAAAGATTAAAGGTAATCTAGAAAGACAGCTACATACTGTAAGAATACAGCACATATACTGTATAAGGAAGTGCATTTAAAGGTTGATTCCTGGCTAATTTAAACAAATAAATAAACTCAAATGTTCGTTTGGAGACTAAAACTAAAGAATTTCATTTTGACCAACCAGTTGAAGCAGTGTGTTTGACATCCATTACAACAGTGTGAGCACTTTAAAAAAACAGACATCATATGAAGGATGTTGCTAACCAACATTAAATGATTTTTTGTCTCAATAGGTTGGGTGGGAGAGCAGGATGAGTACGCTCTGCATGGAGGCTGTGTGGTCACCCATGGCACTAAGTGGGTCGCAAATAAATGGATCAACATTGATCCGGATTACCAGCGGCAGGCTCGCTACCAGCAGCTGGTTTCACAGCAGCCAGATGATGAGGATGATGAAGATCTGACTATGAACCCAGACACACAGAGTTCTGATATCCATCAAGACTTGTAGCTCATAAACCAAATTTATAAATACAAACAAAAAAATCTACCTAGCCTTCCTCAGTCCTGTGCACAACTTCTTTGACAACGTCCTCTGTGGCCGGTATGTAGAGACACGATTTATTCAGGGAATGAGGTCACAGTGGGTTTATGCAACTGTAAAGAGATGCTTTTGTTAAATATTGCTTGGATATTGTTATCCTGTTATTTTTTAATCTCCTATAATTTCCCATTTTAGGAATGTTGCACTAGAAACTCATTAAAGGAGTTGAGACAAAAAAAATCCCTTTGCATGCATTAGCTTCACAGATGTTGCTGTTGCTATGAGCAGAAATTGCACTTGAAAATTGAAATGGCTACTGTAAACATTTCAATGTCCCACCTTGTTATTGCTGCCATTACCAAAAAACACTCACACACCGTCAGTGTGATGCATGTTGTCTTGTATGTGTTCCTTGAATTCCTCCTTATTTTCTACCACATTCTTCTTGAAAGATTTTGCTTGGATGGATTTATTTTTTTCTCTAAAAATGCACTCTATCATTCTCCCACTTTGAATAAAGTTAAATTAAACTCACGTGTCTTCAGTCTTCCTACTTTAAAGATAAGATTCATAAATATAACTCAACAATCATCTAGCATCTATTAATTTACAAATACAATTTGATAAACGCTTCTGATATCCCCCATAGTAGATGTTGAGATTGTTTTTACATCTTCAGCCCTGTTTGGTTGAAGTCCCTAAAGTTTTGTGCTGCTGTATGTGTCCTGAAATACAAAAGAAAGTAGATTAGTTAAATGTTAAATGTTTTTAGTTTAATCAAACATCCAACTGAAGTGTCACCTGAACATCAGCTGCATATACTCACCACTGATGGCTGGTATCTGGAGAACGATGTCGCTCCACGGTGGTCCAGGCAGTAGAGCACGGCGTCATGAACGGAGGCAAAAAGACGTCTCTTTGTAATCGACTCGGAGAAGAACTCTCCGAGCTCTAATTGCTCCACCACAGAGGCTGAAGAGAAAACAGTTCACAGGCAAATCACTACCACGATGAAGCCTAGTCATGTAGTACAGCCTCAAGGAAGTGAGAAAGTGTTCACTCACCCTGACAACCAGCCATGTAGATATCTACATCAATCTCACTGAAGTCCTGGAAAATCTGTCAATAATGTAAATACAGAATATTTATCCTCAACAAAAATTACCTCTTCACCTTTAAGAAAAATCACATTTCTTCCCAATCGGGTGCTATTAATCCAAATCTGCCTAATAATCTAACTCACAGTCAGTCATCAGGGTTTATATACTGTAGCTGTAAGAGCAGCCGATTGGATTGTTGTCAAGCTATTGAATAGGCATTATCTGTTCGCTATAAGCACCATAGATGTGGGTCAATAGAGGTCGACTACACCCACTAGTAGGTTTTATCATCTATTCGCATGGTTGATCTCCGGAAGAAGGTATAAAAGAAGACGACAGCGACCATAGTAATTATGACAGGAGAACCTAAAGAAGCGGTTTTGTTTGTGATCAATACATAACGTTTCATGCAGTTTTACAACATAGTATACGGCATAGTAGGCCCCTAATGACCCACATCTATGATTCTATAGCGGCCGATACAGTAACTCCTATCTAATGGCCTGATAACAGTCAAATCGGGTGCAAGAGAGTAAAACTATCCATTATGTGTAACTAGAAGTTACATCAGCACTTACCAAGACTAAATTAAATCAAATTCAGTTTGTGTATTGGTCATCTTACCTCCATCTTTCCCTTTCTAATGAGGACCACAATAGAGAGCTTTTTTTCTTCATTGTGTTTTTATCCTTATTTATTCCAATGTATTTATTTGTCATGACCGGATGATTGCAAACCTGTATTTACCTTTCTTATTGTCAAATAAATAAATCTATAAATCTGTATTAACATTATAAAATTTGCTGTTTATAAAAACATAACGCCCGAGCGCCCTTTAAAACTCCCACAGCAACCTGTATACGTTGCTTGTGCTTCTCAAATTACACATACATTATTCATGAAAGGGATTTGACGCCTGAATGACCTGAAAGTAAAAGGCTGCTCCTTTGAGTTTTGAAAACAAGGGAAAATGTGGTGACTGAGACATTTTCATTCAAAGGACATCTGTCCCTTTAGTACTTACATTTCTCATGGTCTTGATAGCCACTGTGTCAATGAAGTTAGCCGTGGAAAGGTCGATGATGATTGAGTGAATGTCCCAGGTCCACTTGCCCAGTGACCCGAGAGAGACCCGCTCCAAATCGTGACTCAGCGTGTCCTCACTGCTGGAGCCCAGAGTGGTGGTGTCCCCGTCCTGCAGCTCAGACATCCACCCTAAGCTGGTGCAGTCTGGTTCTCCTCCCTTCAGGTACTCCCACCTGCAGGGATCGTCTGGTGCTCGAGGAGTGGTTGGGATGACAAACACTGTCCCGTTCTCCCTCTCAGTCCAGGCCCGCTCCTCCTCGTCTGTAACATTCCCGTCCATGCATGTGGCCCTCCAGCAGCCGGCCTCTTCCTCCACAGAGAACACCGGTGCTCCAGACAGCTGTTCGGCTGCCCTCTGTGCCCGTCTCTGCAGAGTGGTGAGAGAAAGAAATGATTCAACCTTCTGTTTTTGGTAGCTTGGCCATTGGTCACCTGCTATAGTTCTGTCCAGCGTGACAGCAAGCACCCTTCAGCCATCTACTTACCATAACTCACAGGACTTTGGTGCCAATTTTATCACCACATAGAGGATAAGGTGACCAAAAGGCCAAACAACAAAAAATACAAAAAACATTGAAGTCCTTGAAATGTAAAGTTGTAAAGTTTCTATAAACAATCCATGTTTCTGCAGTCCTGTTATATATTTCCAGCATATATACCTCTTTCTTGGCTTGCCTTTTTGCCCGTCTCTCAGCCCTCCTTTCTCTACGTCTCTGTTTGGCCTCCTGCCTCCTCTTATAGATGATCATTTTACTGATGTCAAGCCCACTCTGAAAACAGATAAACAAGAAAAATTAAACATCATCTGCATATTATTAAAAAATATAACAACTGCAACAAAAACAAGTAATGCTTGCTCCAGTAAAGAAAAGATTCTTAGACTTTAAACTGAGAAGAGATTAGAGCTGAAACAATGAGTCAATTAACTGATTAGTCGATTGACAGAAATTGAATCGGAGAACTATTTTGCTAATCAATTAAAAGGGAAAGTTCGCCACCTTTTATGTGGATGTCCAATTAGTGATGGTAAATGTAGTCGATTTTAGCAATACATTCCTCAGTGTGTGCTATATTGGCACAAAAAGCTGAGTTCGCAGCTGCAAAATCTGTACTTGCTGCATCCTGTGGTGTTATATGACGTGTCAGTGACGTAGTTGGATGCAAGGAGCAACTACAGACTATTTTAGCTTGATTACAGTGACAAAGACAGTAATGCTTTTTTTCTTATTAATCTCATTTTAATTCTCGCGAAGTTCAACATTCACAAGTGTAAATTTACGAAAAAAAAAAAAGCCTCATTTCTTTGTATGGAAGAAATGGATCTAAATCTGTCAACAATCTCCTCCTCACAAAACCAATAAGCAATGAAAACAATGAATGTATGCAATATCTTCAAAGTTTTTAAGTGAAATTATTGTCATACTCTCGCGTGGTCTTTTTGTTTTATTTGATTTTGGTTTTGTTTAATTTCTGTTGTCCTTTTTATGTTTGGCACAGCTCTTTGTTTATGTTCTCGCTGTGCTTCTTCTGTATGTAAATGATTTCATGTTTTCTGCTGTTATTTTGTACACTGTCATTTTGAAATAATAAAAAAAAAACTATTTCAGCTTGGACTTCCAGTGTACGCTTCACGATAGTCAGGGGTGTACTCTAAAACAAAACTTCCTTGTAGTCTTTGCTCGTGTTGCAAACTAGCTATGTTTCCAACAGCGAAAATGGCATCCCAACATATGAGTAGAGAATAAAACAATGAATTTGGAAGCACCACCTTGGCCATTTTTTTTAGTTTGTTCTGGCATTTTCTAGAAAATTAATCATCAGATTACTCGTTAATGAAAATAATCATTAGTTGCAGCCCTAGAATATATAATATTATTAGGAGAGAGAACAAACCTTTTCTTTCAGAGCTTCGAGGTAGAGATCAGCATTGGCAAAATATACCGTAGCGGAGGAGCGGAATATAGTAACACCTGGAATCTCTCTCGCCTGCCAAATAGCAAAAAGTTATTATCTTTTTTTGCAGTGAGAGCAGAAAAGCTTTTATGTATGGCTTCCCATCTTTCTTTTTCACCTCTCTGTGGGTGTCTATATCCACATACAGCTCTGTACCTGGAACATTTCCCAGAACAGAGTATGTTGGCCTGAATGGAATAAAAAAAACACAATGATTATGTGTGCAATATGTTTGTGTACAGTATTTTGTCTAATTTGACAGATCTTGCAGCCTATCATCAGTCACTAATATTGCCTCTCACACACACCCACACAGTATGACTCAGATACTGAAGTGAGAAATATACTATGATGAGGTGCAGAGGAGTCTTACAGCTGAGTTCTGAAGATAACAGTCAGCAGAGCGAAGATGATCGATGCTGCCAGACCCAGATCCAGATTGAGCAGCAGTGTTGACATCCAAGTGACCAACCACACCACCTGGGGGAGGCAGCATGACATTACTCATTCTTTAGTGTGATGATGAAAAGGAAACAAGAATAATGTCACATTTCCAGATCCAACACTACAGCCAACTCTGTCACAGTTGTTGCTTTTAAAACGAGTAATAATTAAACCTCTCACCAGATCAATCTTGCTGCGTTTCCACAGTGTGACAATGTCAGCGTGCTGCTTGAACATGCCCTTCAGATTTACAAAGACAATGGCTGCAAGGACAGCCTAGAACAAGCACAACCAAGTATTAATGTGATTAATCAGATGTGAACACAGGAGTGTGAAGAGTGTAGAGATGAGTGGTAGAGCAACAGAACCTTTGGCAGCTCCTGGAACAGGGGTCCAAGTTTCAGTATAGTCACCAGCACAATTAGAGCTGAGGCCACTCCAGCCATCTGCAACAACACAAAGGTTGCTTCTGGTTGTTTTCTGTTTCTGTCTGTTTCTGTGTTGATATTTTGTGTTCAACGGGCATGTTAAAATATTTGTTTGTTCAACAGAAACGGATTAAGTCCATCGGTGGAGAATAGCTTGAATCAATCTTTAGTGTCACAAGTAAATAAGTAAAAACAACAAGAAGCAGAATATATATCAAGACAAGCGATAAAAAAAGCAAAAAAAAAGCACATATTTCCAAACTTTAGAGGTACTCTATCAACTATTAAGTCCGGTTTCCAATAATTAATTGATTTGGTAAATATTGTTTGGATAAATAATAAAAACATCTCTGTGTACGTTCGTGCTCAACGTTCAGGTATATTACCATTAGCTATAGAAACAGGCAGGTTTACTGGTCTCTCTGAAGAGAAAAGACCGTTGAAGTCCATTTCATTGCTCGTAATATGATGATTTAAGGGCAACTCTTTTCAATAAAATGTCTCTAAGTCCTGATGAGTTCTTCTAGATGAATGATTACTAAAAGCCTGTGTTGTGTTTTTAGAAAGAAGACCTTTTGTGTGGCTGATTTCTTTTTGTAAAGCATGGGTTTGTTTGTTTGCAATGTAATGTAAGAAGTTATGTTCATGTCTGACAAATGTTTCACCGCCATAACTGCTTTTTTTTTTTTTTTTTAAGTCCATTTGGGCTGGGCACTAGGGCTGAACAATATTGAAAAAAAAAATTGAATTGCAATTATTTTGACTGATATTGCAATTGCAATATGATTTGCGATATTAGAGGGAACGATAATTTTAACATCATTATTCTCATTTCATTGACAGACATATTAAAATCCTTATGGTGTGATTTTTGCAGGGATCTGTGCCAAACAAAGGTGTTTTCTTAAGTCTGTAGAATATGATGTGGGACAGGACATCCCTGCAGCATCACAATATTTAATTTAAAACGGTATTTTGACTCATTTTGCCTTTAACAGTTATCGCGGCTCCTGCAATTTGAAAATTGGAGCAGGCCATATTGCGATTTTGATAAAATTTGGATTACTTGTGCATCCCTACTGGGCACTTATATGTGCATGACACACTAACTAACTAACAAAACTAACTAAATGTATGTTGCTGCACAATACATGTTTGATGCGAAAAAGTATAGTACATGTTTTAGTGCTATCAGTTTTGAATTTCCACATGGTTCTTTTAAACATAATGTGGTATTTCATTCAACATCATTTCCTTTTTACCCTACCTCAATCATCCTTAAATAGGTCATGTATTGTATAACCACTGCATGCTGCATGTTCACAGTACTTGTGAGGTCATGCTGATGTAATGTTGTTAGTTCTGTTGCTCACTCACTTGTGTTTTTCCTCCGGTGGTCTCTTGGATGAGACTTCGAGACATGGAGGCGCAGACAGAGAAGCACTGGAAGAAGCCTCCCACTGCGTTACTGAGACCCAGCGCCACCAGCTCCTGCAGCGGGGGGGGAGGACAGAGACACAAGGATGAGTTTTAATGATTTTGAATGAATTGAATTAAACAGGTTTTTGGATGAGATGTGTGTTTTACCTGGTTACTGTCCACCTTGTATCCATGTTTCAGTGCAAATGTTTTGCCAAGTGAAACAGATATGGCATATCCAACCATGGCCAATGCAAACGCATCACCAATAACTTCTGCAAAAAGACTCACATCTGGTACACTGGGAGAGCTTAGACTGGTGCACAGGGAGAGGACAAGGAAATGAGTTAGTGCTAAACAAGCTGGGAATATGATTCAACAAATAATTACAGCAGTAAAGCCAAATGCTTACCCACTAGGAATTTCTCCAACAACTGAAATAGTGTAGTTGCTGTTCAAGTGGGTAAAGGCTGATATCAGTGTTCCTGCCACGATCTAAAGGCATCACAGAGAGCATACAGATCATGAACACAAACACACAGCGAAGCCAAATTTCACAACATATTTCAAAAACATTCAATCATTAAAAACGTTGTAAATCATATGCTAGATGTGAACCTAATTATTAGCCATATAATATCTTCTTTTTGCTGTGAACTGCACAAATGCAGAGGCCCGGGCACTACTGCTGATTCAGCTGCTTGGCTCCACTGTGTCTGTGCTTTTTCAGTGCTACAACATCAGCAGCAGCAGCACAGAGCACAGAGGTGATAATATAAAGAGTGTGTCCTCTTATCAACTGACTGTGATGAGCTCCACTGGGATCGGCACTGGCAGCTTTGGACTGAGAAAAGAGTTGAGCTCCTTGGCTGCAATTAGAAACACCATGGACACAGCGCTGACCACCAGAGTGGGGAGATGAGTGTGTGGCAGCAAGGAGCAAACATCCTTCAGAGTCTGAGAATGGAGAGAGGAAAAGCAGGAGGTGGTTATGACTCACTACTGTACACATTAAAACACATGCCTAGCTGTACGCACCTAATGGTTTTGTCATTTTAAGTCAGAATTAAAGTATAAAATGACATTTCCACCTTGTTAGCTTATTCTCCAATTTATAATATACACTTACGTTACAATAAATACAGAATTTAGATTGTCTTATATGTTTTAATCAAAAGTCCAAGTTTTTAGTTCTTGAAAAATTGTTTGACCTCATGTCCTATTGGTTTACTGATATGTCCTACCTCAACAATGTCCTGTTTCAAGCCTGAAATACATTACATCAGGAGAATCTCAGCACTCATCTCAGCGTTCAGTGTCTGAGTGCACAAGGACCTCAAAATGGTCTAATGAAGAATGTAGCCAGGAAAGCGAGGCTCGCTCATCATTCATCTAATTAATTAGAATGCTCGTTGTTTGTTTGTTGTTGTGTATGTAATTATATAATTATATACAACATAGTAAAGTCGTTAAGATCAAACCAGATGAAGACATTTTTGGAAACTGCCATCATGTATTGTGGGGTTACATAGATAGACAGAGAGACAGACAGAGAGACAGACAGACAGACAGACAGACAGACAGATAGATAGATAGATAGATAGATAATAGATAGATAGATAGATAGATAATCTATCTCAAGAGACTTCCTGGTTAAATAAAGTTTAAATTGAAATTATGAGGAACTCTTTTGTGAGTGTTACTTCTGTCATTATCAGTGTCAAACTGTGCTGTAACAGATAATGCAGTCAGATCAGTGCTGCTGTATCAACAAAAACACAGCAATCAGAACCAAAATACTTGACAGTACTCACATACACCAGTGACAAGGGACCACTAAATCGTGTTGGTGAAACTCCAAAGATGTACTTGAGTTGTGCCACCACAGCGTGGGCTGCAGCAGCTGTTGTGTAAGCCCGCACCAGAGGTTCAGACAAGTACGTTCCCACAAATCCAAACTTTACCAAACCCAGGGCCACCTACGCAAACAATCATTTATGTATATATGAGTTTGAGCAGATGTAATAATGAAATAAAACATTATCATTTCTGTGGGATGTTGTGTTCAGACCTGAATGAGTCCTCCTAGGACTGTAGTGGCAGCTGCCACCTGCACCCTGTATGAGTCCCGGGCAGCTATGTCCACCTCTGCAGTGACGTTGGTCCCATTTCTTATGAGGAAATCCGTGTCTGGAGCAAGCCTCTCTGTCACACTACCCACCATGATGCTGAGCACAGTAAATGTACCTGAACACAATGACAGACAGAAACACATGTTATTACAGAGGTTATAATGGCCACAGTACTAAGCCTGTCACGAAAATTACAACATCAACTTATTGTACGGTATATGGACATGACCTCAGCCATTTTTGCTGATGTTGATATTGCCCTTTGATTTTCCCGACCATTATAAGACTTGGGCATTGCGCAGATATTGCACTTTTTTTTTTTTTTTTAAACAGAGCCCAAGAGTCCGTTTATTTATTGTTTTGTTTGTGGTATTTTAATTTTATTTATTTAGGATAATTTATTATTTTTTCACATTCCAATTCCAATGTCTAAATATTCTCAAGAATGAATTGTTCATTGCTCTTTGAAAGGGTGTACATGCATTATTATGCTAAGATATTATCATTATAACAGTGCATTGGGCAACTCCGGGTCTGAGAAGTGAAGTCAATGCAGAAGTGTCTTAAACTTGCATTCTTTCTAACAGCCAGCAGGGGGCGACTCCTCTGGTTGTATAGAAGAAGCCTGATTGTATAGAAGTCTATGAGAAAATGAGCCTACTTCTCTCTTGATTTATTACCTCAGTAAACATTGTAAACATGAGTTTATGGTCTCAATCACTAGTTTCAAGTCTTCTTCAATACAGCATGATGTTCATTTTGTAAATTATGATCCCATTTAGAGTCAAATAGACCATAGACCCGGGTATGCTTTAGGGCGGGGCTACCTTGTGATTGACAGGTCGCTACCACGGCGTTGTCCGGTCTGGGAGTTGTCCGTGTTTTTGTATTAGAACTTTAACCCTTTCACAGTGTGTTTTCAGTTCATGAAAGTTAATTATAACCTTTCTGGTCACCTAAAAATGTCTTATTCAGTGTTTGGTTCTACTTAGCTCCACCCTTCCATGTCACTTCTAGTTGCAAATAACCAAGATGACTACATCCACTTCTTATATAGTCATGTATATATATATGTATATAATATGTATATACTATATATGTACTGTATATCAGTGGCATAAAATGGTCTAAAAATGACAATAATATTGTTAATATTTATTATTTTTGAGACAATTTATAGTCCAACAAAACTAGTTATCGTGACAGGCCTACATGGTAAATCCCTCTCTGTCTACTTACCGATGGAGATATGACGTGATGTTCCAAAAAAGAAATAGATCAATGCTGGATAGAGAGACGAGTAGAGCCCGAATACAGGAGGTACGGAAGCTAACAATGCATACGCCAAACCTGTGAAAAACAGAAGGCTTGTTACACCTGTCCCAGTTTACTAATTCATATTTTTATAAAGCTGTACTAGTTTTACTGCAGTAATACTGGCAAATGAAATATTCTCCAGAGGTACAAAGTATTTGTACAAAATATTGTTTGTATAGGACAAAAAGAGTACGGAATAAAGCCAAAATTATACATTAGTGTTTTTGTCATATACCCTCAAGTCATGAAATTCCCTCAACATATGATGACTATGAGCTTTTTTTCTGCAGTATTGTTGATGTTTTACACGATCATTATGGACTATTGTCATACCTTGTGGTAGGTGCATTATGCCCACACTGATGCCGGAGATGATGTCTGGCATGCCATAGTCCCAGACTGAGTACTTGGGCAGCCAGTACAACACAGGCAAGCTGCTCACCACACTGTGTTTTAGTTTGGGTGCTGTACATCTGGAAGAGAGTTGAAGGATACACAGAGACAAAAGTGAAAGTCTTTTTATTGGCTGATATTTTAAAGCATAAATTTGTTAAAAATTGGTCGCTGGTCATCTTTGACAAGATGATCAGACCAGACAAATACAGTTGAGTAAGCGTCAAAGTGACAAGATCAAGCCATAGAATCTGCCTTACCTTAATGAGTCTTTAAGGTGTTCAGTTAGAGAAGGGTGAGTGTCAGAGTATGTTTTTCTCTGCGTTACCTCCTCCAGTCTCTGCTCATCAAGCACTTCCCGCTCCACTCTGTACTTCCCAAATCTGCGTGTAGAGTCCATTGAGCTGATTCTGTCAAAATCTGTGCAACTATAATTTTTTTTTTTACTCTTGTAAAGGTGATTTATTTCAAAGACTCTTGTTTACTACAAACTGTCACAAGAATAGCTGTATCTCCATATGTACATCATAACGCCTAATGGTTAACTATAGTTAGGATGTTGTGGGCAGAGCCTCTTCATGACAACGATGGCTGACTGGAAGAAGCAAAGGATGTAATTATGGAGGAAAAATATTAACTCAATGGATGTTTGACAGATGTGTACCCATCCTTCCAGGTTTTCCCCTTTCACTAGCAAAAGTAGAGCTAATGAACCATGAAATGTCACCTTAAAGGGATAGTTTGGGTGTTTTAAGTGGGGTTGTATGAGGCTCTTCCGTAGTAGGTGTATTGCCTACAGCGTACGGCAGCAAGCACACCCCTAGTTTGGAGACGCAGGCAGGAGTACCAGTACGGAAGTAAAGCAATGTACTGCTGTTGAAAGGCCCACCTAAAAGAAATCAATATCAGTTTAAGTGAACGCTATATTTAGAATATTTCACTGGTTTATTTTGCCGTCAGACAGCCTGTACCGACGGGGACCTGAAGCTGTAGCCATCTATGCTCTCGCCAAAGCCACCAGACTGTATAGGTGTCTCATGGCAAGATAAACCAGCGAAATTCTAAATACAGCGAACATTTAAAATTATGTTGATTTTTTTTAGTTAGGCCTTTCTTTTAGGTGGCTAAAATAAATTTTGTCATCTGTCATCTGCTGTAGGTAATACACTGACTATGGATAAGAACCTCATACAACCCCATTTCAAAACAGCCGGACTATCCCTTTAAACTCAAAATATATTGGTCAGTTTGACTTTATGAGAGCTACTTCTGAACAAAATAATGATAATAATAATAAGATGTAAAAAAAAACTTTAGTATGGTTGATGCTAGTCTCAAGAATTTTGATTTTATGAATCAAACTTAAAGCTTTAGTAGGCGAGATTGGAGCAAATATGATTAAAAAAAAGTTATTTTTATAAAACAGTCGCTATATCGTGACAGCAGTACATGAAACAGGTAACCTGGAAAAATCATGTTCCTCTGTGTCCTCCGGTGCTCCTAACGGCATCTGCAAGATTTCACAGACCGGAGGAAAACAAGCAGTAAGCGCTGATCTGAGGTCTGCTGTCCAGCTGCTGTCTATGAGAGCCGGCTGTCAACCACTCGTGAACTCCGACCAAACGGTCAAACTAGGCAGCGCTGATCAAATATGAATCAATATTATGTTACTGTTATGCCTATTTCTCTCCTCAGATGTTTTCAGAATCATCTTGTAGTGCACGGTTTAGCTGTAAAATGAGAACGTTTGTGACGCCGCCGCCATTGTGAAATCTGGTGAAGGAACGCCAAATACCGGTCACATGACTGGAGCACAGCCAATAGGAACACTCTCTCAATGAAATGACCTGTGATTGGTCAAAGTCTCCCGTCACAGGCTAGATTTTCTAAGGTCTGAAAACAGAGCCATGATGAGGTGCAGAAGTCTAGTGATCTCTCAGAACACTTGAATTACAATATGCTGAAAGGTTATTATGGGATTTTTGCCCAATGATGCCAAAAATATATACTGCCTACTGCCACTTTAATAAACAAGGTCTAATTTTTGCAACACTTGGTGCAGTATACGGTATACTGGGCCTTTAAGAGTGCCGTCATGAAATCTGAATCCGAGCAGGGAGCAATGTTTCATTACAGTCATTCCAGAGATGCATGCATGTGACCGAGACAAACAAACTGGAATGGAGAATTACTTTAATCACATAGATAGATAGTACAACCTAATGCAAATGAGTCAAATTAGGAACGTCAATATAATCACAATGTTTGTCACTGTCATGGCTTAAAAACTAACATTGTCCTGACTCAAACCCTTCTGACCTACTTGCTGTGTGCCACAACACTGTCTATTTTGGGTTAGCAGCTCAGAGGGCCACAGCAGTGGAGGGGGTACATACCTTTGTCTCTTGCAATTGCTCAGACCCGCTCTAAGCCCCCTGACTGACACATTCGCCACCATCAACATGAAAAACGTGGACATTTACTTGACTTTTTAGACCAAAGATAACAGAGGAGCGGATGACTATGGTAAGGCTTTTACATGGTAATGCTGTATGATGTAAACAGTCAGAGATGTAGTGCTAACTTACTTACTAAGCGTGCACATGTTATATGGACAATGGTGGCATTTAGCTCGTACTTGTTATATCTAAGGCTCAATATTAAATGTAGTTCATTAGAATTATGGCTGCTTAAATGTGAATAGGGATGCACCGATACCGGATCAGATATCAGGCCGATACTGACTCAAATAGCTGGATCAGATATCGGTGATAATGGGGCCGATCTATTCAATTCAGTTCTATATACTATGTACATTATATACTGGAATTTGAAATCCTGTTTCAGTTTTGACCAATTTGTTGCTGCATTAAAAAAGGTTTACACCTGAATTGTAATTCCTGTTAATTTTGAAGATTTTTTACCAAGTTGCTGGTGCACGATTTATTATTTTAATAATAAATAACAATTCAGTAAATTTATATCTCTGTATTTATTTGTTACATTAAGTTGTACAAAGTTAGGAATGCAATGTTTAAGTCAAGCCGGATGTTGCCTTACACATTAAAGAATGATCACAGTCACCTCCACACAGTGAGGCTTACAGCTTATTAATTAAACACTGGTATCGGATCGGTACTCGGTATCGGCCGATACCCAAAGCCCAGGTATCGCTATCGCTACCAGGACTGAAAAATTCGGAGCGGTGCATCCCTTAATGTGAAGATCATGAAAATATCCTTATAGCTTTCCCATTACTTAAGCCATATACGGTTGTGGTTTTGTATTACTGAAATATGCTTTAATGGTTAAAATCTTATGGTTAATCAAGTAATACAATAATTACTATCTTTTATCTACATTTTCATTGCCAGGATACTCAAGAATGACAAACGTGCATAAAATAAAGAGTTATTTTTGACTAGCAGCTTTAAGATTATAAATAAATTTCACACTAATTTATAGCTTATTAAGCTGCTCAACATTTGTTTTTGTTTTTTCTGTTTTTTTCTGTTTTTTTCAGAAACAATCTCCTGACCAGTTGTTCAGAGTGCACACAACTTCCTTTGTAACTTTTTAAATATTACTGTTTCTAAAAAGTTGAGGCAAAATGGATCTTACAGCCAAACATGGACTGACGCTGCTCGACCAGCTGAGGAAGATGAGGGAGAGTGAGCATCTGACAGATGTGGTGCTGGTTGCTGAGGGCATCAGCTTTCCATGTCACCGCATCGTCCTAGCCGCCTTTAGCCCGTACTTCCGTGTGATGTTCACATGTGGCCTGCGTGAGTGCAACACCAGAGAAATAATCCTGCGCGACACCCCTGCAGACAGCCTGGCCCTCCTCTTGAACTACATGTACTGCTCAGATCTTCCTCTCACTAACGCCAACGTACAAGGCATCTCTATCGCAGCTTTCCTCCTGCAGATGGATGACGTCTTCACTCGCTGTCAGCTGCACATGACCGAGAACATGGACGCCTCCAACTGCCTCGGTGTGTACTACTTTGCCCGTGACCTTGGTGCAGAGGAGCTGGCTGACCATGCTCAGCGTTACCTGAGGCAGCACTTTGTCCAAGTCTGCCAAAATGAGGAGGTCCTGGAGCTGGAGGCCCATCAGCTGGGAAAGCTCCTGACTTCTGATGACCTCAATGTTTCACGAGAAGAGACCATCCTGGATGTGGTCCTTCGCTGGGTGAAACACAGCACTCTAATGGATGGAGAGGTCCGTAGCCTGCACCTTCCGGAGCTCCTGAGGAAGGTTCGTCTGCCACTGATAAATCTAGACTATTTGAAAGAGGCGATGAAGAGGAACACGGTCCTACTGGCGGATGCTGAATGTCTAGAGATGCTCAATCAAGCCTTGGATGCCACAGCGATGCATCCCTCAGCTGCACCACGCAAACTAAAGCTGCGGTACGGCATGGAGACCACAGATCTGCTGCTCTGTGTTGGAAACGACGGTGGTGGGATTAGGTCGAGATACAGCAACTTTACTGAGCGCAGCTTTTGCTATGCCCCATCCACAGGCCGAACCTACTACATCACTTCACCTCGCTATGCAGAGGCTCTCGGGTGTGTGTGCACCGGGGTTGTAACTGAAAGAAATGATATTATAGTGGCAGGAGAGGCAGGCGTACGCAAAATGGCCCGACAGAAGGACATGAATGTTGAGATTTACAGGTAAGGTATTAGGCGACACATATGGTGACTCAGTATTTGCACACACACAGATGGTACTGATTGTTTTCTTGGGTTGCCAGGTACAAAGTAGAGGCCCAAGGAAGCTGGGAGTGCCTGACGTCAGCTGAGTACCGTGATTCATACGCTCTGGGGTCACTGGGTGACACTCTGTACCTGCTGGGTGGGCAGATGAAGCTGAAGAACCAGTTTCTCATCACTAACTGTGTGGAGCGATGGTCTCTGCAGGGAGGACCCTGGCGCAGTGCAGCACCCCTGCCTATGCCTTTAGCCTATCACAGCGTGGTCAGGATGAAAGATCGCCTCTATGTGATGGGCGGTCGATCACCACAGGTGATATCAAAACATCTTTTACACATGAGTTAACTTGTGAAATCTAGATATCAGACTTCATCAACACATTTATTATGAGCTCGGTATCTTGCATGTGACTAATCTGACTGCACCTGCTCTGCTTTGTCACACCCTCCCTCCCCGTCAACCATCCAGTCATACCGCATGGATGATGAGCCCGACCGTCTTAGTAACCGCCTCCTGGAGTATGATCCAAACACAAATAAGTGGAAAGAGCTAGGTCCCATGAAGTACTCAAAGTACCGCTGCAGTGCTGTTGCTCTCAATGGCGAAATTTTTGTGATGGGTAAGATAATTTGTCCCCTTTAGTATTTTAAATCTCTTAGTATGCATATATAGACACAATATTGTGATGATCCTGCTACATGAAGTGAACTGCATTGATTCATGTAAGAATTAGTTTTACAAAATGATGCTATTTTTGCAGGAGGTATTGGATGTGAGGGTATGGACCGTGGGCAATCCCGCCGCTGCCTCGATGCTGTGGAGATCTACAACCCAGATGGAAATTACTGGAGGGATGGACCTCCTCTCCCATCTGCCCAACTCTCACTGCGCACCAACGCCTCAAACGCAGGAGTGGTGGGAGGCAAGATCTATGTGTGTGGATACTACAAAGGAGCAGGTAATGACAGAATATCCATATCCAATGAATGAAAAAGTGTTTGAAAGATGCTTCAAAGTGACTGTATTACTCTGTTTCTTAATTACCTTTAGATCGCCATGATGATATAACTAAGGACATTTTGGAGCTGGACCCGCGGGAGAACCGGTGGACAGTGGTGGCTCGGCGCGCTCTGATGCATGACAACTATGACGTCTGCTTAGTGGCAAATCTCAACCCGAGGGGACTCATGTCCCCACCTGCAGACTTAGTTAAACAGTGACACCCCTGTCAGATCGGGTCAAAGTCTGTGTGGGAGAATTAGCAAAGAAAATTAATAATTATTAATACACTTATTGCTGGGCCAAACGCATTATTTTTTTCAAGCAGAAAAGGTTTTAGCGCCCTGCATGACAGAGGATCTGCAGTTAATGATTTGCACGTTGTTATGAGAGATTCTCACGTTAATGAGGATAGAAAGATCATTTGTAAATATAGAATTTGTTATTTTTTATCTAATTGTGTAACATCTGCAGAGATTGATCACCTGAAACCTGCAGCTGTGCGGCATAAAGCACTATCAGCAACACCAGGAAATGATTTACTTTGACATTAACCAGACATATATACTGGGGGGAAAAAAGTTCGGAAACTTGTGTTTGGTGTATTATTTCTCTGTTGTTACAATGCTAATAGGCATTGTATTTTACATGGTTGGAAAGCCTGTTTATTTACCTTCACAATGATGTCCAACTTGTAAGGATCATGCATTTGTGGGATGAGCAGCACAGCTGATTATGTGGGTAGCGCCCAAGAAAAATTTGCCAAAATGCTCCGTCAATGGTAAACAGTGTATTCTCCTGTTGGTATTGACTCTTGTTTTGAGTTGTTTGGTGGATTGGATGATTGAACTCTCTATCAGTAACAAGGAACAAACAAGACATATTGGCTATTTTACACTTTATTCATTTAATACATCGTCAGGAGCCTCAGTAGCGGTGGAAGATCCATACGCAGCCACAACAGCCTGGCACCTCCTCCTCATGCTGGTCACCAACCTGGTCACACGTTGCTGTGGGATGGCGTTCCATTCCTCAACCAGGATTCGATGCAGGTCAGCCAGCATGGTTGTGTTGGTCACTCTAACACGTACAGCACGCCCAAGCTGATCCCACAAGTGTTGAATTGGGTTGAGGTGTGGACTCTTGGCAGGCCGTTCCATTCTCTCTACTCCCACATTGTGGAGGTAGTCTGTGATAACCCTGGCTCTGTGGGGGCGAGCGTTGTCATCTTGGAGGATGAAATTAGGTGCCAGATTGTGGAGATATGGGATCGCCACTGGCTGCAGAATCTCATCCCGATATCTCACTGCATTGAGATGGCCTTCAATGATGACAAGCCTTGTTTTGCCAGTGAGGGAGATGCCGCCCCACACCATGACACTGCCCCCACCAAAAGCTCTTACTCCATCGGTGCAACAATCAGCATAGCGTTCTCCACGTCGTCTCCATACTTTGACCCTGCCATCCAACTTTGGCAGACAGAACCTGGACTCATCCCTGAACATGACATTCCCCCACATGTTCAGGTTCCATTGTCTGTGTTGTCGACACCAGCGCAAATGGGCCTGATGGTGAAGGGCAGTCATTGCAGGCTTCCTGGTAGCCTTATGAGAATACACTGTTTACCATTGGCAGAGCATTTTGGAAACATTTTCTTGGGCGCTACCCACATAATCAGCTGTGTTGCTCATCCCACAAATGCAAGATCCTTACAAGTTGGACATCATTGTGAAGGTAAATAAACAGGCTTTCCAACGATGTGAAATACAATGACCATTAGCATAGTAACAACAGAGAAATAATCCACCAAACACAAGTTTCCAAAAAAAAAATTCCCCAGTTTATTATGGTTATAACTAGAGCTGCAACGATTAGTTGATTGACAGAAAATTAATCGGCATAATCATTTCAGTAATTGTTCAAGTAAATTATCTTCTGGATCTAGCTTCTCAAATGTGACGATTTGCTGTTTCTTTGTCGTATACAGTAAATTGAATATCATACGGTTTCGGCTTGTAGATCGGACAAAACAAACTGAAGACATCATAGCCGTGGCCACTGAGAAATTCTGAATACAATTTGCAAGTCTCTTTGTTATTTTTATATATTTCATAGACTAAACGATTAATTGATTGACCAAGAAAATAATTGACAGATTCATCTATATGAAAATAACTGTTAGTTGCAGCCCTAATTATAATGATGGACTTTAATACAAATCATACCAAGATGCTAGTAAAGTATTTGGTCTATTATTGTAGGGTAAATACTAAAGCTTTATTATGACTATAGTAAATGGACATAATATAAAATTGAATATTTTATATTGTATTAATCACTTTTTTTTTGTGACATGCTTGCTGAAGCATAATAAAAAAAAGTTCTGCTAATAAACATGCACCTCAGCAATTATAGAGCATGGCTGTTTATTTGAATACAGACACTCAATTCTTTTAGTTTATTTATAAGTCAGCAGTATAAGTACAGAATCAATTAATTATTAAGCCAGCAGAGACAATAAGTGTTACAATATTTTTTTTACATCAGCAGAAAAACTTTAAATATGTGTATTTGTGGGCCAGTCTGTCCTAAACTTACTTATCATTAGTACCTTTTTTACACCCCTCCACAGCTCCTCCACCATAAATATAAACCAAAAACATTCATCAATGTGTTAATTCTTCAAAAAGACGGAATAACTCTACAACTAATGGGTCACAAGTAGTAATAAATAAACATTTCTGGCTTGTACTCCAAAAATAAGAGCATAAATACATCTCTCTTCTGAGTCCTTTACTCAGCCTCTAAAGGCCTAAATCAAAATCACAATCCATGTCAAACAACTGCCAGAGGCCTTGGGGTTTCACTGGGGTCCCTCTCTTGGACTCAGCTGAGATCTTCTCTAAGGTGGGTTCGATTCCTGTGATGCACACAGAGCTGTCGCTGTCCTGAGACCAGCAGCTGATAGGGGTGATGAAACATCGCTCAGCTATGGATCTTATCTCTCTGTCTGGGTTGAGACTGTCCTGGCCGGTTACCGTGTTTGGATCACGACGCTCACAGAGAGGTGTTGAAACATTTTGTTTTTTGTCACAGTTCATTAGAGGTTGACGGTTTTCCTTCATGACAGTGTGCTTACTGCGTTGTGAGAGCACCAGCGCTCTCTTTTTGCGCATCCTATGGCCTCTCAGAGTGGATTTCCTCTTTCCGATGATGCAGCTGGGACTCTGAGGGGGAATTTCAGCCTGATCGTGTTCAAGGTTGTGTGACTTACGTGTAAGCTGTGTGTCTTCAAGCTGGTTGTTCTGCAGGACGTTGGAGAATGGCTGTTCCAGCCCTGGTGACGTCTGGATGGCACTGTCCGTCACTTTCTCAGGTCTGGGTTTGGCTGAGTGCAGTGAGACGAAGGTGCTGAGCAGCTTCAGAGCCTCTTCAAGCATGTTTCGTTCTCCCTCCTGCTCCTCTCTCAGACACTCCAGGCTATTCTTTAAACTCTGCAGATTTGAACCAAGTTCTGTTGTAGTGTCCCCACCCTAAACAGTAAAAATTACCAGTTAAGCTCATCACTAATCAGAAACATTTAGCCACCAAAGTCTGCCTTCACCTCTTTGAAACTGCAGCAATCTTGACCATAAGCTCCATACATACTATTCACCTTTTGCACCTTCTCCTCCAGTACAGTCATCATCTCTTTCTGGGAGCTCACTTCCTTCAGCAAAGTCTCAAACTGCTGGGAAATGTCACTCTGAAGACTGTTAAGATTATTTTGCACTGGAATGAAAGAACAAAAAGATAGAAATGAGTGTATAAAACACATTTTAATACACTGAAGTCAATACAATTTAAAAATGTATGGAACCACAGTCATTTTCCAAAGTTAGAGGGGATTATGGCTGACCGATGTTTAATCATTGGACCAAGAGCACCATCTACTGGTCATAATAAATATTTGCTCACTGCCTTTTTTACTAAATTAATTGGATCTACAGTATGCAGGGAGCGACTCCAAGTTCAATCATTTCATCAACAAATTAGGAAACTTACATGTTGATGCAAAATTGTCAAATTTTTCGAGGACCGTTTGGCACACAGCAGTATTTCTTTCTGTGCCAGCGACCAGCTGTTGGATCTGAAAAACATGGCAGCATTTTTTAACATGTCACATCTACAAAAGAGGAGCTGTATAATCAAAAAAGCAACAGAATGGAGGCCTACATCACTTACATTGTTGAGAGTTTCTCGAAAACGATTACATTCTTTGGCTAAAGTATCACTGTTAAAGCAAAAGGACAGATAGAAAAATGTCAGAAGTGATTAGGCGTACTTTTTTTTAATAATCCTACAAGTATAAATTCAAGGCCAGTTGCATGTTTCAAGTGATATAGAAATGTACCCGTCACTTTTTTCTTTTGCTCTTTTCTTGTCCTCTTCAAATTTATCCAGTATTCCAAAAGATTTGCTCTTGCCCTTTAATTCTCCAAACAGGGAAGGTTTAGTGTGATAACTGCTTGAAAACTTTGGGTCACTTTCCTAGAAGAAAAGAGATATAGACACAAAACATAACTATTTTTCACATAATCTGAGTGATGATTAATAAAACTGTATGCACTCTTGGTCCTATAAAATGGGTAAAGTTTATCCACCAAATGGAAAACATTTAATGCAAAGAAACAGGTGGCCTCCTCATGAATTACTTCACTTAAAGCTGCAGTAGGCAGAATGATTTTGGCATCATTGGGCAAAAATTCCATAATAACCTTTCAGCATATTGTAATTCAAGTGTTCTGAGAGAAAACTAGACTTCTGCACCTCCTCATGGCTCTGTTTTCAGACTTTAGAAAATCTAGTCCGTGTGGGGACACTTTGGCCAATCACAGGTCATTTCAGAGAGAGCGTTCCTATTGGCTGTGCTCCGGCTGTTGGGCGGTGTTTGGCATTTCCTCAACTGATCTCAACATGGCTTGCGGGTCACAAACTTTCTCATTTTACAGCTAAACAGTACAATACAAGATGTTTCTGAAAACATTTGAGGAGATAAATAGGCATTACAGTAACAGGATATTGATTCATATTTGATCAACGCTGCCTAGTTTGACCGGAGTTCGTGAGTGATTGACAGCCTCTCAGAGAAGGCAGACCCCAGCTCGGCTCTGATTGGTTGTTTTCCTCCGGTCTGTGAAATCCTGCAGATGCCATTAGGAGCACCGGAGGACACTGAGGAACATGGTTGTTTTCAGATTAACTGTCTCATGCACTACTGTCAGGATATAGTGACCGTTTTGTACAAAATACTTTTTTTAGTCATATTTGCTCCAATTCTACCCACTGCTGCTTTAATCATCATGGCTCATAAAGTGTCTCACAATAATGTATAATACACTATAGAGTACATCTGCTTCTAACTAACAAACAATATAGCAAAATCTCTGACGAAAGAAATTTCTATTGTCTCAAGTACATACTGTATATTTATGTATAAAGTTACTAAAAAGAAGAAAAAAGGTGGTAGCCTTGCAAATACCATCACTTTTTCTTTTATTTTCTCACAGTACAACACACATGCAAATATCCCATCAGCTGTCCCATACCAGGTCAGCCCTACATGTAAGTAATGATGCCTTGAAACCAGAGGGGTTTGTCCATACATCTGGGTATATTACTGCCACTTGTAAGATGAAGTTGATAAATCTCACCTCTTGTGAACTTTGCTGGGAGTTCCTGGATGACACACTCATATCTTGAGACACACCTTGAGAATTTTCAGGCCAAAACTGAGACCCAAAGAACAACTGAGAGTCTGTGAAACTGGAGTAGCCACTGGTAGCCACATTTCTGTTGATTGTTTTTTCCCCAGAAAACACAAACACACAATTTGTTTGTGCAGCAAAACAGAGAAAGTGTTTGTAGAAATCAGGTAAACACACACAGAAAACATTGCTCTACAAACGTAGGGCTTTGATGATCAAGTGTTATTGTTACACTGTTATTCAAATTAACAACAGCTTCATATAACATTATTACATTAACAGTCAATGGGAGTCATTCTTAAGCTAACCACCTGCTTCCAGTTGGGATGCTCAGCATTTCCTTTATGTTCTTCACATGATTCATTGTGTTTGATAACCTGTTTGTAAAGATAACATGTTAGTAACAGTTTAGCAAGCTATGATCTTCTAGCATAGGCAATGCAAGGCAGATATATTTGTAGAGCACATTTCAGCAACAAGGCAATTCAAAGTGCTTTACATAAACATTCAAGAACATTAAGACATAATTAAAACAGTTATAAAAACATTAAAGATTAGAAAATAAAAACAAGCTAATAATAAAAGCTAAGCTAAAAATAAAAGCTAACTAGCATAACTCCAGCTGCTGACAGATGTCATCAGAGTTAGCATTGATGCTAATCTAGAGAGCTAGCTTTAATTAACACGGAGTCAGTTTAATTACCGTTAACTGTTTAGCTAGATAATACCGTCACAACTTTCACATGCTAGTCGCCTTAAATGTAGTAGTGTACGGTGGTTATGGTGGATTAAATAGTCTACTAAACGCTCAGATATGTGTTCAGATGGACTCACAGTTAGCAGAGGCCTGATGTAAACAGGCAGTCAGCTCGAGAGGGTTTAAATCTCCCGCCATGTGAGGCTTGGCTGCTTTCACGGGCCGTCGGAAAACTTATAACTACGACTTGATAAGACCAAAACAACGAACAAACACTGGAAGGCTTTTCCTTGTTTTTTGAGATTTGAGAATGTGTTTTTTATTTGCTCTATCAGCATGTATTTCTCCAGCATATAGACTCAATTTATGAGTTCTTAAAGATGTTTTAGAGAAAAAAATCTGTTTGTCATTATGTTCACTGAATGTGTGGCACAACTCCTGAAGGACACTTTGCTTAGGTGAAACAGTGGTTAGTTAGTCAGTAAGTTAGTTAGTTAGTTAGTTAATTAGTTGGTTGGTTGGTTAGCTAGCTAGCCAGTTAGTTAGTTAGTTAGTTAATTAGCTAGGTAGTTGGTTGGTTAGCTAGCTAGCTAGTTAGTTAGTTAGTTATTTAGTTGGTTAATTAGTTAGGTGGTTGGTTGGTTGGTTAGTTAGTTAGTTAGTTAGTTAGTTAGTTAGTTAGTTGGTTAGTTAGTTGGTTGGTTGGTTGGTTGGTTGGTTGGTTGGTTGGCTGGCTGGCTGGCTGGCTGGCTGGTTAGTTAGATGGTTGGTTGGTTGGTAGGTCGGTCGGTCGGTCGGTCGGATAGATAGATAGATAGATAGATAGATAGATAGATAGATAGATAGATAGATAGATAGTTGGGTGGTTGGTTGGTCTGTTGGTTGGTTGGTTAGTTAGTTAGTTACTTTATTGGTGGTACATTATTATCGCTAATTCAATAAATGTAGGCTTACCATCAAGGCTGGAGAGTTGAACTGGTAACATAGAGGGACCCCAAAAGCCCCAAAATTCCCCTCACTGTTGTTATCTGGCTGTGTTTTGGTAATTTCATTAATTGCAAATTTGTTTGGGAATTTTCACACTATAGTACAATATAATAATATAATATAATAATTAGTAATATAACTGAGACAGGCCACATATTATTAGTTAATTTTGTGGCAAAGTCTTGTAGAGGGCCTATACCAAATTCAAATTGAAAGAGCTTTATTATTTTACTCACATGATCCATATTCCTAATAGTTAATTAGATTACCACAAATTAAACACCAATATAGTACTAGTGAGTGCTGGTTGCAATTGGATTTAATGGGAACTTGACAATAAATTCCACAGAGGGCATAGGTGTGGTGTCAATAACAAGAAAATCCCTGGAACCACATAACAGGTTAATCTGGTTTATACCAGTCCATTCAGGTGCAGTGACACTAACCCGGTAAGCATGCTGGCTAACTCGCAAATGGAAAATGCAAAATGGAGCCATCACTACTGTTATCAATTGCACCTGTGCTTTTCCTGCTATGACAAGTTAAAATGTCTATTGTGAGAAAGGTCTTTTGCTGTAGTATTATTTCTTATATAACAGGCACCCCAAACTGTATTGTATGTCAAGAGAGGAAAACAACCAATAATCTGAATAGAAGTATTAGCCAGTACTTCTTCAGCATATTTAGCCAAATATGACAATTTACATTCAGAAACAATTATCCTTTCATTTCAATAATATTTTAATTCATTCACATTGCATGTACATGAATTTCAGAAACATGTTGATATTAAAAAAATAATAATTCGTATTCAAAATGTGCTTTAGTGAGCAAGGTTTTCATTGATAGATTTTGTCCTCAGTGGGCCTTTTATTACCCTCCAGAATTATAATTAGGTTTTATTTTTATACTTTTTATAACAGGTTTCATTTGTACTGCAAATCCCGGAATATTACTTTACAAATTAATGGACTGAATGTAGTGATCTTGAATTTTTTATTGTTGATAATTATTGTTAATTGTAAATGTAATTGTGTTGTTTTTTATTATTTATTATTTATTATTATTATTATTATTATTATTATTATTATTATTATTATTATTATTATTATTATTATATTGTTGTTTATGTTGTTGTTGTTATTATTATTTTATTCATTATTATTATTATTATTAGTAGTAGTAGTAGTGTTCATATTTATTAATTTATTTGAATCATAAACACAGTCGGGGTTTTATTTTGAAAACCGCCCCCGGAAGTGTGTATGCTAGATGAGAGCAGGTAGCTGGTAGCTCCGCAGTGTGACTGGAGGACTCTCTGTGCTTCAACTGCGGAGCTGTGTTGATGACAGACCTGACAGTAACTCTAGGTGTGTTTATGGTACCAGCTCTACTACAGAGGAGCTGACCTGTTGATTAACCCTCAGCTCGGTGTCTGGTCAGGCCACAGCCTCAGTATCTGCTGCTGCTGCTGGTGAGTAGTGAACTTTTAGTTGTGAGCAGCTGCTCAGTGTCAGTCTGTGCTTTAAACACACCCGACCAGGTACAACAGATTTAAAGAGATTAGTAAAGCTGCCTCTGTGACGCTGACATGGTTATTGTAGCTGTGACTGCTAACGTTAGCACAAACACGACTTCACTTCATCATCCCACTGACAGTGACAGGTGCTAGCTAGCTGCACACCTGGGCTGCATCCTGTGTAACTCAGCTGACTGTTAGCATGACATGTCCTGAGGCAGGCTGCTGCTCACCTCTACATCATGTTGCATTGAACAAACAATATACAGGTGTACAAGTGTTTTAAGAAAGGCTGTAAATGAGATGAACTCTTGTGGTTGTTGTGGGTGATATAGCTATCTGTGTAGTCTGGATGCAACACTGATGCACTGATTCAACATATCCTCAGCCAGAAGGTGACTTTAACAGCCAGGTTAAGGCAGCTACAATAGACTTCATGTTTATAAGAGACTAATTCAGACATTCACCTACAAAGTCTGATGCTGTGCACTGTTTCATGACATATGGTGGGGAGCAAAACTTGTAAATGAACTCTAAATAAACATAATATCAGTCTTGCAAGACACCTCAAAGGTTATTAAAGGGGCTGGGGATTGTTTGAAATGTGTTTTATAATAGTGCAGCATCTGTAAGATAGATGCTCCAGTTTTGGCATACAGATAAAACTGCTGTCTTATGTTGAGAAATTAAATGTTTTTTTTCCACAATACCTCTTTTTTTTTCATATAACAGAAGAAGCCAAACAAGTATGAATTGCTGTCTACACACCAATAGCTGTGCAAGCCTAAATGAAACAATAGGGACACTGCAATATGTTAAATAGGTACAGAGCAATATGTTGCATCTGTGTAATATTGGGCTATTGTTTGTGCAATATGGACAGGACGGTAGACGGTGCAGTGCACTACCTCGGTGCGATACCTGCCATGGTGTGTGTGATGGTATGTGCCGTTATGTACGTGGACTGTGTTTGTGTTGAAACATCTGTTTCTGTGAAACTGTTTCCCTGTCTTGTATGGAATCGTTTATTATTGTTGTTGATGTAGTTTTAATTTAGTGTTTGTAACTGCATTTGGACGGAGTCTAGGAAATATTTCCCCACGGGGACAATAAAAGTATATCTCTTGTCAAGATTGGGATTTAAATCACTAAATGTGTGATTAAAGAATAAGTCAACAAGATTACAAACGTGACCTTGTTATTAAGTTTAGGTTGGTCAATAAACAGCAGATTCCACAAGACAGAACATTACCAACTTATTTGACTTATCCCGGTTATCCTAATAATAAAGTATATATACTAGTGTTCTGTTTGATCGTTCTTCTTTCCTGGTATTTGTCCTACATTGCACCTTGTCAAAGTCATTGATGTGTATCTAATTCAAGTCTGTTCGCTCTTTAAGGGTTTGAATATGGCTCTGTCATTCCTTTTGGTCTTGGCTGCAACTGTGATTCTCATCAGACCCGAGACACCTGTAACTAAGGTAGAACATGGATGTTACTCTGCCAAAGAGCCAATGTGTGCTCTTGTTCAGGTTAGATTGATTTGTTATTCTGCTCTTCTGTCTGCAGGCTTTACATCAGAACTCACTGGAGTGTTGTGGTGAGAAACAGAGAGTGAACAACTCATGTTCAAATGACACCCACTGTGAACCAGGTAATGTTTTCAAACTGCTCTGATCAAAGCTGGCATACACATACAGAGGGTCACTAACAGTTTAGACCTTTTAACATCACTATTATTTTATCATCATCAGTTAGAGATTAGCCAGAGTGAATGATGTGGCCATTAATGTGGTGTATCACTGTGCACAAAGCTACGGAGCCTCCAATGCAGAGGTGGAAGAAGTACTCTGATGTCTTACTTAAGTAAAAGTAGAAATACCATATTACCATATATAATAATACCATACCAATTAAAGTATGAAAAGTGAAAGTACGCCTTATGCTGAATGGCTCCTTTCACAGTGTTATATTATCTTAGGATATTATATTGTTCTGTTTATATCATTAATAAATACACATAAGAGCTCTTGAATGTTATAGTTCGCCAATGTGGAGCCAGTTTTTGATACTTTGTATACTACTGGGTAGATTAGTAGTATAGTACTGCATCATATCAAGTAAATGTAAGCGGAGTAAAACGTATAATATTTACATCTGATATGTGGTGAAGTAGAAGTAGAAAGTAGCATAAAATGGAAATACTCAAGTAAAATATTTCAAAATTGTACTTAAGAACAGTACTTGAGTAAATGTACTTAGTTACTTTACATCACTGGCCCAATAACCCTACAAATGATTATGTCAGCCTGCCCTGTCTCTGTGCTGATGTGGTTCCATTTTCCTTGGCAACACACGACAACGAACTGGATTAGTTAGGCAAATTATATTTTGGTGAATACCAAGAAATATACTATAATTACAGTAAATAAAGCAACTAATCAAACAAAATGTTCACTTCTTTCTTGGGACTGTTCAATTGTGGGGTGAAATTAATAATTTGTGAGTAGCTGGGTATTAAAGGGCCAAACATGTGAACTATGTTCTTGTTTTGACTCCTTCAGGATGCTTCTTGCGCATCCTTGAGAACAGCAACACAGTTTGCATATTCTGTGACTCAGCAGCTATGGATCTGGAGAACATAACAGTCTGCACCTACAGTAAGGACGGGGACCTGTCTGTTTCTAAATAGATCAAAACCCTGAATGTTACATGTTTGTTTTTTAATTTGCCCTTTTTGTGTGCTCACTAGACTATACAGTGGAGAGGAAAAACCACACAACCGTAACTACCGTCTTTCCTAAAATTGGTAAGATATCATATCCACAGTCATTATTTCCTTATGCATCATATTTATTTCTTGGGCTGCGTCCAAAATCACAAACTATGCACTGCATACTCAACAGGTGTACTATTGTTCAACATACTTTAGTGTGAATAAACAGTAGTATGGACCATTTCGTACGCACTGAGCTGTAATTTGTAACCCGTGCCGACCTCATGTGACCAAAATGACGGTTTGTGAGAATCAAAGTCGGAATTTTAAAATATATATTACTCCTAGCAAAGTGAAATGTTATACTTACGGTTAAATCGAAGCAATATTAATGTTACAGAGCTGTCTGTCAACGTCCGTTATGAACGTTGTCGTCAGTACTGCATTGTGGAATATTTATGCCGCCGTAGTGTCCAGCGTTGCGTTCTGTAATATCTCACCAGAAGTAGTATGTAATTCAAAAAAACGGTTTGGTTTCGGACATGCTAACAAATCTCACATACTGTTAACGTACTAAATAGCATGTTAATATGGAATTTTACTCTAATGTTTCAATGAGTTTAAATTATTAGGAAAAAAGCAAGCAAATGTGTTTTAAAGGGAATCAACTGTAAGGGGTAATATAGTCTTTATTTATTATAATAAGTTTGAAATTTCAGTTAGATAATAAAATGGGTAACTAGCTGTGTATGATGATAGAGTAGCCGGTAAGATATTCACCACTGTTTCCTGTTTTGTTGTCTGAGCAGGCGGGCCCGGTGTGGCGGCCTCTCTTCTCTTGGGAACGCTGTTGATCAGCCTGTTCCTGATTCTCTCCGTTGCCTCCTTTTTCTACCTCAAACGCTCCAACCGACTCCCGGGCATCTTCTACCGCCGCAACAAGGGTAAGCACCGTGCAGCTCTGATTACGCCGTAATTACACAAGCAGGGTTTTGTCGACCCACCACACCCATTAAACTCCATATAATAAAGCATGGAGGTGCTTGGAGGGGCATGGAAACACAATGCTGTTGCTATGCTTTAGTGATAATAATTGATTTTCAGTGCGTTAAACTCACATGTAACAATATTTTGTTGTGCTTTTACAGCCTTCATATTCCAACCAAGCGAGACGGTGAGTCAGTTTTATTGTTAGTTTCACAGCTAATCACACACTACAGTACGATGGTGTAGAGACTGCATGTATTTATTGTAGCCGCAGCAATTGTTCTCTTGTTGGCATTGTTTGTAAATGTGTCTCAAAGGGACGGTTCTGATTTCTGTTTTTGTTTCCCTTCTAGGCTGTCATGATTCCCTCCTCGACAGGTAAGACAACGATCTGTAAACAGCCTGTTTTGAAACTCTCTGACCTTGCTGAACAGGTTGTAAGACTTTGTGTGAAGCTATTGAGAAAGCAGTCAAAACATTGTGTAGGAGCATTTGGCAACGTTGACGAGGAGTGTTACATATTTGAGGAATGTTGTCATGATGACTGCATTGTATTCACACACACAAAAAAAGGTGATCTTGTGCATAAAAGGTGTTCTTAAAAGCACAAAAAATGCTACGAGTGATTCCAGTGTATGTCTCCTCTTGTGGTTCCTCACGTGCACGTTCCCTTTTTTGTTTTGTGTTTCTTTTGTAGTGAGGAAGCCAAGGTATGTCAGAAGGGAGCGGCCCTCGGCACCATCGACACTGAGTAGTGCCACCGTGCCCACCACGTCCACCACCCAGGTCTTTAATGTGTAGGAGTGCCGGTGCAGGTAGGAGAGAACGCTCAGGAACGATTTCTTATCATGTTGAAGGTTCAGCAGTGTGAACAGCTGACTCGTACGTGGGTGGCTATATTTAACTGTAGCTGCTTCTGCTGCATTCTTGTCACTCGGGCTGTTACTGTCTCTATTTAAACAAGAGGGATTTGTTTTTTCACACCGTAACTTAATTATCCCGGGTGAATAGTTTCAGTATTTCTCTGTAAATCTGAGACGTCACAGGTCGGTTTGTATGTTTTCCTCCGCCTCATGCAGCACTTCAGGATCACTCCTTTTTGTTTTTAAGTCCAAACACAAACAGTTTTTTACCAGTTGTTTGACAGCGTGTGTTCAGTTGACTTGACTAGGCGGACCTGTCTGTTAAAGGAATAGTTTGACATTTACGCCGAATTCGCACCAGAGCAGCGGGGAAGTGTGCGGCCTGTGGCGAGCCCTCATACAATATCTATGAAAATCTGCGGCGGCTGCTCCCAAGCTCAGCAAGCTGCAACCGTTTGATTGTGCGGCCAAACTAAAATCAATCAGCCAATCAGTAAACAGATCCTGTGACATGTTGACCTATGTTACAAAGCATTTATTCCCGCCTGAAACACATGAACACGCCTCCCGGCCGCAGAAAAAATTTCAATTATTGTGGTAAGCCATTCTTCGCTGCTGCCTAGTGGGAATTTGGCACTAAGGAAATACACTTATTCACTCTCTGGTGGAGAGCACCAGCGTCTCTAAAGTTCACTGATTAACACATTTTAACCTGTGTAACATAAAAGTGGACAAATTCACCATCATACAGGCTGGACAATATACCCGGCGAGTTATCGGTTTTTCCACTTTGGGTTTTGTTCGCATTAAACAAACGAGATATAACGTTGTGTGTTTAGTGAGCTTTAGAGGCGCTGGTAGGTGGATTTTTGTTGCCTTTGGACAAAGCCAGGCCAACTCTTTCCAGTCTTTATGCTAAGCTAAGCTAAGCTAACCTGCTGTAGCCATATTTTTTAACAGATCCAAGAGTGGTATCGATCTTCTCATCCATCTCGCTGCAAGAAAGCGAATAAGATTTTTCCCCAAATTGTCAAACTGTTCCTTTTCAATGTAAAAATGAATGGAGCTACTCACCAAGTTGAGCGAGAGTGATTATTGTTTTGGGGGTGGGGATAAAGTGACAGCCCAGTGATATTGAATGAAACCCTGTGTTCGCTAATTAGGATGTTATTTACGTGTGTGATATTTATTTTACATTTTGTAACCGTGCACTGAGTTTTACTGATTACAATCAGACCAACAGAATGAACCATGTGTCTAATAGCGGTAGAGCTCTTCTGGTGGATCGGGACATTTTAGGGAGAGTTTTTCTGTAGGACGCCATATGGATGATTGTTTGATTGATTTGTGCTTTTTTTTTTATTATTGCATTTGTATTTATTATTTTTTTTGCGAGCTTAACCGAGGTTGAATGTATTACACACGTACAACGAATCCTGAATTGCATTCCACAACAGACCCAGTCGAACATGAAAGAGGTGAAGTCATTTTCAACAACAAAAATCTGACTTTTTTTTGGTTTGTTTTTTCGTAGGAAGGTCTGTGATCCTTCAAAACATTTTAAAATGAACAATTTTGTTCCATAAAGTAGATTATATTAGAGTATATTAAATTAAATTCCAATAGATTTCTCTCTGAAAACATAAAGCTACTGAATCCTCGTGCACTTTATTTGTCTGAGGTCATCAGCTAAAGTCGGACTCTCATTTTTAAAAGAAATACTCGAAACAAATAGTTGCCATCGTGTGTGATTGAGATGGGTTTTTTTTGTTTTTTTTTGTATACATGGCAGCATTATTGTTGCATTGTGAAATTTACTTGACTACTATTAACTTTTGCCAAATGTCGTCTGAAGAAAATGGCTTTTACTGTGTGTGCCATTACTGTGCCATTATGAGCTTTAAATGCAGACAGGAAACATTTAGTCATGATGTGATGAATAATTGGGTATTTGAATTATATCCTGTGGCCTTTATATTTACTGTACTCCATTCTAAAACAAGGCTAGATATCCAAGTTGTATCTGCTACATGCTATTTAATTACATATAGTTTTATATCTTCAGTATACGTGAAGCAACATGAAGTGAACCCGATTAAAAAGGCAGCAATCATTCCATGAATATTCCCCTTTTAGCTTCATGTGTTTGCTGTTGTACAGACAACCATGAGCTGAAAACCATGTACATATTGTTTTATACAAATGAGGTATCGTTTTTGTAATGATGTGCATATTCTAGTTTCGACGCCATGAAGAATGTTCTCAAGCTGTACGTCATGTTTGGAGAAATAAAGCACCTTTCCATAACTATCGTTTCTCTCTCCGTGCAGTTCTATGAACTCTCACGCTGCTGTTTTTTTTGGATGTGACACAAACTTCATATTGTTCAAAGACAGATTTGAATAAGTTTAATGTTTCTTTTGTGATTCCTGCTGCTAATAATAAACAATGCCTCACTGTGTTCCAGACAAGAATTTATTTCTACATGACTGAGACGTTATTCTGCCGACTACTTTTTAAATTTCTCTGTTGGTTTATTGAAAACATTGAGAGAAACTCTCGCATACAATGTTTCCGTCTACCTGATGAAAGTCGGACAGACCGTAACGTTGTGTCAATAAATATTTCAGCAGTAAGCGGACGGCGTGCAGGAGTTTTTCTCATTGTTTTCAAAAATGCACTCCCCTCCGACGCACATTTTTTTTCTAAACCTGTTGGTTTATTGGATATGTAACTTTCAGAAATGCTTGTTAACAGCGACACCTGTGGCCGTTAAGTCAACGAAAATCGGCGTCGGGCTCGCAATTGCTCGCTTTAAATAGACATGAACGAGCATCGCTCAAAACAGTGAGGCGACACACGTCAGCTAAAACCACAATATCACTCTATATTTCAGCTGCTTGGCAGTAATGTTAGCTGACCAGACAAAGGTCTCTCCATGAATCACTGCTGATCCTAGTGTTGGCTTTTCCTGCTTCAGCATCCAGGAAGCAGCGGGGCTCCGCAGCGAGTAACGTTATCGTCTCCCGACTGCAGTCGGAGGGAACGGGAGACACCGGCACCCGGCCGGAGACGATAACGTTTCTCTCTGCAAACCCCCTTCACTTCACTAGACACGGGAAACCTCTGTTGGTCTGGAGGAGCTGCAGCATTTATTTCTGCACAAACGTCCACTGTACATTCACTAGATATTCTCAGAGCTAAACTAACTCTTCTGCAGTGTGGAGTGAGCGCGCGTTCACGTCTAGATTTCGAGCGAGCTGAGCGAGAACGCGCGCGCTGTCTGAGTGAAGGCAGGCAGAGGAGCAGAGACTTAAGCCACACGCGAGCGCGCATGTGTCCCCACCCAGTACATTTATACGCTTAAAAAGTTACAAAGAGTCCCTTTAATTGGCTCCTAACAGATAATCAGGAATGCAAGTACTTAATTGACCTTGAGTGTTAACATTACAGTATTTACATCAGAAACAAAGGTAAGACTAAGTTAACTCAGGACGGTACTTCTGTTGTCTCTCTCTATAGAGAGAATATACCAATACAAGTCTTGAGGCTCTGACAGGGAGACAGATTAGCGTAGAAAGTTATGTTGTAGTGAAAAATCATCTTGCATATCACAATTTTTGTTTCACGGTGGATTTAAAAACTAACACAAATTAGTTTTAACGCCTCTAATTTCTTTAACCCATCATGTGATTTTTAGGTTGTAGCAGCTCAGTTTTAAAGCTAGAGTGAAGATACTGATATCATATGAAACTAGAAAAAACCTAAGGAATCCATTGTTATACCAGTCACACTAGCTTATAGCCATAACACTTCAAACATACTCAATTTTGGCGAGGAAAAACTGTCATGGCCATTTTCAAAGGGGTCTCTTGACCTCTGACCTCAAGATATGTGAATGTAAATGGGTTCTATGGGTACCCACGAGTCTCCCCTTTACAGACATGCCCACTTTATGATAATCACATGCAGTTTGAGGCAAGTCATAGTCAAGTCAGCACACTGACACACTGACAGCTGTTGTTGCTGTTGGGCTGCAGTTTGACATGTTATGATTTGAGCATATTGTTTTATGCTAAATGCAGTACCTGTGAGGGTTTCTGGACAATATCTGTCATTGTTTTGTGTTAATTGATTTCCAATAATACAAATATGCATACATTTGCATAAAGCAGCACATTTGCCCACTCCCATGTTGATAAGAGTATTAAATACTTGACAAATCTCCATTTAAGGTACTTTTTGATCAGATAAAATAATTGTGCGATTAATCTTGATTAAATATTTGAATTGATTGACAGTCCTAAATAAAACCGAATATTTTGAGGGGGAAAAAATCCAATGCATACTAATTTTAAAAGAAATAATGTATGCATGACTTCGTAGAAAATATCTGACATTAGTTCAGATTTGATCATTTTAAATAAATGCACTATATGTATAAAACATCCATCCAAAATGTGCCCTTGAACTTCTGTCATGTTGATAACTGATTATGGATCTCACCTCTAATAACCGTGAGAGGGCTTGTATTTTAGGGTACTGAAATGTCATACCTCTGGTAATAGAGGGATGGATGTTTGCAGCTACATGTGACTGGACACACTAACTCTATTTATAACAGCTGAGCGCAAGGCCCCAGTCTGACATAGGCAAGGACAGACGGACATAAGAGCTGAAATGTCCCTGCAGGGAGAAACTCCTGACACCTTCAAACTGGACGCTTCGTCGTTCTGAAACAGGTAGGTCCACTCTCTACTACAGAAACACATTAACATGAATGTACTGTATATTATATGTACTATATGCCTCATGTTAGTTGTGTTGATAATGTAATAATGATGTAACAGACGAGACCTTTGATGACTTTGACGTAGAGCAAACAAACGTCCATTAGAGTGACCCGAATAACACCTGAAAACTTTTACCTTAAACAACAAAACAATGTGGTCAAATTCAAAACATAAGATAAGCTTTAGGGGTTATTTGAGTTGCCGTAATGTTAAGTACGATGACATGTTAATGTTTGTATCACGTTGCATCGATGACGCCCACTGAGCATGTTTGTTAAGCTGGTACATTATGTTGACATTAGACGGCTGAATTTTTCATATCAGGTCATGTGACCGGAGTATTTCGGGGTCTGTTCTGGATCTTGTGACCACTGGTGTTGCTTTGCTGCCCTCTGAGGTCTTCAACTCTCCAGCTTTGAACTAATACCGCAGCTTGTTTGCTTTCTGCACAACAGTTTCCTAATGACAGCTGATTACGGGCAAGGTTAAGCTCCAGACAAATGTACGCTCTATATTTAACTCAAAGGTGTTGATAGAACTTCAACTATAGCCCAGCGGTGACACCAAGGATGTACTGCTACACACTGCGTAGTTCCACTTTCATTATTTTGCTAAATACCTAAATCTGCAACCTTCTATACTGATCTCTTTCTCCTTTTTTTTCAGATTAATGAGCATGTGAGGTGTCGAAATGGATGATTTAGATCACTGCATGCACATTGCAGAGTATGACTGGACGAGCTTCTACGAGGAGAGCGAGGAGTGCGGTCTGCTGCGGCCTTCGCTCGCCTGCCCCGACAGCCCGAGCCTCAGTGATTCGGAGGATTCAGGAAACTCGAGTTCAGTCTTCGGCGCGGGCCAACGGGAGCCCAACAGTGATGAAGCTGAAAGCAGCGTCGCAGGATGCTGCACGGAGGAAGAGAGCTGCACAGGTTGTGTCGAGTATATATCAGGGCAGGTTATTCAGAGTGGTTTAGGAGGAGGAGGACGAGATGATCTTAAAACAAAAGTTGAAATAAGCCCGGATCGTCCTGAAGCAGAGCACATCACGGAGGAGACGAATGACAACATCCCAACCACACTGCAAACTGAGCCACTGAATGTCCAGCCTTCAGATGGAGACTCAACAGGGCTGAAAAAAGAAGATGGAGATGTGCAAATGGAGAGTGACATTAGTGATCTCGTATCCACGCAGGAACCTGACCCACTTCCTCGCAGCCGAACAGAGCTAAATGTGAATGAGCCGCACACGGCAGACAGAGCCGAGAGGGAGGATGCGAGCGGCGTTGCTTCGAGAGCAGAAAAGGAGCGCTGGTTCGTGACAGTGAATGACGGTCCTGCACGACAGCGAGGGTGCGCCGCTTCTGTGAAAAAAAAGCGAAGGCAAAAAAAACCTCGTAAGGACAGACCTGGGCAGGAGAGGTCACTTGAAAACAGCTTAAAGTTCGAGATAAGGAAAGGTGATAGTGAATGTGAGGGAGGGTCGGACACAGAGTGCGTCACACAAGCAAACCAAAACTTTGTGAAAGAATCAGGAGGGAGTCCGAGTGCCGAAGAAGATCCTGAGAGAGTTCAGATTTCAGACTCATTGCAAATATGTTTAACGTCTGATGAAGAAGACAATTCGTCAGGAAAGCCGGTGATGTCTCCCAAAGACAACATTGAGCCAACAATAGACACAACACCCCACGATGCATTTACACCCACAGACCCGTCACGGTCGGACAGCGTGGAGTCTGACGAGCTCGAGGATGCCGTTGAGTTCCTCTCCACTCACAGTTTTGATTCTGAAAGCTATCTGTCCGCTACTGAATCAGTGGAGGACCTTCAGCAGCTTCTCATGGAGCACCAGCAACTGCAAAGTTCACTATCTCTGACAGAAAGCAGCCATCTATTCAATGCCGACGCAGACAATACGCAGGACAGAGAAGTGCTTTCTCATGATAGCACTCTCTCTTGCTCTGTAACAGCTCCCGACTCTGAAGGTCACGAAAGCACCGGTGTTCAGCCCACCGTGACATTTCCATCTGCCGGCCAAAGTGCTGACAAAATTTCAGATGACGACTCCACATGTGATAACGACACACGCAGCACGCCGCCCTCGGATACGCACGGACTCCCAAAACACGAGGTGAATCTTTCATCAGCATCTGGTCGCTCTTCAGGAGCTCGGCTTCTCCCCGTTCCTGATTTAACTGTAACACCGTGCTCTGCGGCTGACAGCCCCGAGACATACGCCGAGGCCGCGGGCGACACTCGACCCGTGTACGCCATTTCTGCTTTTTGGGATGAAATGGAAAAATTGACGATAAATGACATTTTGCAGCTCAGGATGGGTAGAAGCAGCCCTCCCGCGGAAACACAAGAAACGGCGACGCAAAACGTAGACGATCACAGCTCTTTGGTCGACGCCGTGGAGTGTAATTCATCTGATGGCGGTCTGATGGACACATCCGACACCGCCGACTCAGACTATTTCACACAGCCTGACGAATCCAAGCCAGATCGTTCAAGCTGCGAGTTTTCCACCTCCGATTTTGAAGAAGAGTACTGTCAGTTTCTCGGCGCCAGCAGGAACCCGAGTCCTGACCCCCGAAGCAAAAAACAACGACGCACCAGTGACTCACCTTTCTTAGCACGCGAAGAAGAGGATTCCACAAGCTCTGAAGGAAAGGAGACGCCTGTGCCTTCAGAGGACTTCCCAAGAAAGTATTTAGAGGATCAGGACTCAAATGATTTAATTTCGAGCAAACTCGCGTGGCCGAGACAGATAACAAAAAGCAAAAGTGTACACAACGTACAAGCTCTCAACACGGAGGATTTATCGTCGCTACTCGGCGATGACGAGAGCAGCAGTCTGTTTCTCAGCAGCTGTCCGTCAGTGGAGGAAAACGTGGTTTTAAAAGCGAGCGACAGCTTGGGAACACCTGCACCTTTTCTGGATCAACATTATCAAATATCCTTTCCTGAAGTGTTTGAATACTTTTTCAAAGAGGATAAAACAAAGAACGGCTCCTGGTGTGTCACCGTCTACGAGCCAGAGGACATTTCAGTGGCTCCTGTGTTCGACTACACTCTCTGTACATTCAGGGATGAAATGTCTTTCTCTTGTCAGGAGAAACTCATCCCCATTTTCTCTTGTTCTCATCCCACTGTCAGAGAACTCACATTCCCAAACCCGGACTATATTTTCTTGAGCGCAGACTGCGAGGAGGAGGACGGCGGCATCTCTCCGATCAGAGTCGTGTCTGGCTCCTTCATCCAGGGCCGTGACTGTGGGGCAGCGGGCCCGTGTGGATTTGGCGGTTGGAAAAGTTTGATGAGGAAGATTCGCTTCCCTGACAAAGGTAGCATCTGGTGCAGGAGATCTGGCGCCTGGGTGTTCCCGGTTGAGGCTGAGAAGATCACCATCAAGAATGCGGATCCACCAGTAACAGTGCTCACTGAGAGGAGAGTCTCTTCAACTCCTTCTCAGTTGTTTAGAGAGCTAGCGGCGCAGCAGATGACAAGTAAGTCTGAGCTCTCTCATACACCGGACTGGATGTAAAAAAAAAGAAAACACACCAAAACAAAACTTTATGTCTCTTACAGGACGAGAGGGCATCTTCTCCACACTGAAGCAGTCAGATATGTGTTTGGTCTGCATTGCTTTCGCCTCCTGGGTGTTAAAATCCTCTGATCCAGAGGCTGCTGATGCCTGGAAAGCAGGTATGAACCTCCTTGCATTGATATTCTGCGGTTCGGTTACAATCACGAATCTACTAATTTAATTAAAACCTGGTGTCTAAACTACAAACATTAAAAGACTCATTGTTTCTGCATCAGCGTCTTCCTGAAAGGAGATGTCATGTATTTCTGTGCACTAATCAGAGTTTAGCAACAGTGGGTTTAAAGTCTGATGATATGGTTGTTTTTTTTAGCTGAGTTTTTGAGTGTTTAACTCTTAATAAATAACAACTAAGAATATTAATATACTCAATATTTGAAACCACTTTTTCAGGGTCTTTAAAGGGACAGTGTGTAGGATTTGGTGGCATCTAGTGGTGTGGTTGCAGATTGCAACCAACTGAGTACCCCTCCCCTCCGCTCACTCCTCCCTGGCGGTACCACGGTTTTGCACTCTGCAGCTCACGTTACCGCAGTTTCACAAGCGTGTTGTAGAACTACGGTGGCCTTCAGGTAACGTAGAAACGAGAAAGGCTCTATCTAGAACCAGCGTTGGGTTTGTCCGTTCTGGGCTACTGTAGAAACATGGCGGAGCAACATGGCGGACTCCGTGAAGAGGACCCGCTCTCTATGTAGATATGAAGGGCTCATTCTAAGCTAACGAAAACACAATTCTCAGTTTCAGGTGATTTTACACTAATGAAAACATTAATATTATATTTTGCCATTTTTGCCAATAGATCCTCCGAAATGTTACACACTGTTCCTTTAAGTATTGAACATGAAGAGTACTGTATAACTAATTCTTCAAAGTAACCTTTATTAAAATCCTGTTCAGCTCTGCTAGCAAATGTGAGCGCGCTGTCGGCCATCCAGTACCTGCGGCACTATGTGAAGAGGAAGAGTCCCTCTTAAGATGATCCCTGATATGTTTCACACAAGAGAGAAGAGAAGAGTCATTTCCAATCATTTTCATTTGGGTCCATCCATAATTAATATATATATATATATATATATAAATATATATTCCTTCTACTGCCTCAGTGTGTGCGTTGGTTTCAATACAGCATGAAAAGGTAGAAGTTAGCAAACTGATGTTTTAAGTTCTTTTCAGCCTGAAGCTAGTCGGACATTTTTAGTTAAAGGAAGTTAAAGTCTGGTGATATTATGTTTCTTATTGTCAGCAGATTCCATAAAAAGAGCAAACCAACAGTGAATTGATCTAATGATTGATTTAATAACAAGTATTGTCTGTGTAAACACTATATACCCATAGCTATAGCTTATTCCTCTGTAACTGAGACCTCCTCTGCTGCTGTAAACACTCACTAGCAAATCAAGGGACGAAAATAGCTCTCAACAAATGCACTATTTCAAGATTCAAGATTCATAGATTTAGTTTACATATTCATAGTTTCAATATGTGCAGTGAAATGTGGGGAGAAAAAAAAATAAGGATTGAAAAAAAACTAACTGTAAAGGATAAAATTTTAAAAATAAAAAATTATAGATATATGCTATATAAGTATTAAACTGTTAAAGTGCATATTTTTAGTATAGGTAAAATATAAAATGACTGTTAGTTGTTGTTTTAGAAAATTATTTGGCTTTTTTATTTGTTATTTAATTTAATCAGTATACTGTATATTTCAGACCTAATAGGAACAAATTGGCTTGAGGTCGAGAGGTCGAGAGCCAAAGACAGGATAGGGATGTTGGACTAACATTGAGAGACGGACGAACATTGTTGATTTTATGAGATTTGCTGACAATAAGACAAAACTTTTAATAACTTTAGATTTTTCAGTTCTGGGTAAAATGATGTTGACATGTGGACCATTCTGTAATGAGCACAGAAGCTCATACTTTTTTAAACACGTGCTGTTTGTGAATGTCATGGCGTTGTATGTCATACGGCTGTAATCGAGCTAAGTTGGCAGCTTGTAGAGTTTTCCAGCAGATGTAAAGTGTATGTGGGGTGTCTTCTTCATAAGAGGATGAAAAAGGGGGATGAACACCTGAAAGAGGGTTGTGTTGTAGATATTGATCTGATGTTTATGTATGTTGTAAGAAAAGCTTCAGTAGGTGACTGCATGAGCAGTGCATGATGGGTAAGCACCGTTTAAATAAAGCAAGCGGTTCCCAAACTTATGTGCCCCTTTGATACGAGGTCATGTCTACTTGTGAGCTCTCGTCACAAGCTGCAGGAGATGTGAGCAGTTCAGAGGGGTTTTCCACTTTTAGATCATTTCATTTGAATCATTTCAGACTGGCCTGAAGTTTTAACTATTAAGTATTTAACTATACAGAGAAGAATGTAACTCTGTGGAGCGTTTTTTGTAGTTTCCTACTCTGGTAATAAACTCACAACGCCTTAGATTAATCTCAGGTTGGGAACCACCGGTCTAAAATACTGTGTAGTAAAAAGGTCGGCGTACCTGCTGAGATTTGTCACATCCTGTGTTGGAACAAAATGTAAGCTTTAAGAATAGCTAATTAAGGGTGACGATAGCCGAGTGGTTGGGGTGCATACCACATGAGCAGCGAGTCCCTGGTTTGATTCCCGGCTGGCTGTACCGTTTGCTGCATCTCCTGTCTCTCTCCACTGTCACTGTCACATGAAGGCATAAAATGTCAAAAAATAATCCCAAAAAAAAGAATAGTTAATTATATATTATATAAATATCCGTTAGGTGTTGCTTTTATGTGTGTATTACCACTATATAGTCTGCTGTTGTTGTCACGGTCACATTTTGTGTTAAGATCTACAAGCGAATGACTGTCAGCAGAACGCACCATATCTCTTGTCAAACAAGACTGGCTACATATGATTTTACATGTATTTTGTGCAATAACTGATTTAATGCAATAAAACCATCAATATACATCACACTCCTCTCTGTCCAAGTTGATGTATGCAGGAAACACTAACAGGAACTTCGCTGTTATTTTCACACAGTATTACCCCACGCGGTAACACTTTATAATAACCATCATTCATAAATGATAGTTAATTAAACTTTAGTTAAGTTATTCTACTGTTAAACAATGAAAAGATAATTAATAATGTTTACTAATTATAAGCAATGTTGAAATGTGTTATTTTAACAGTTTATTGTTGCATACGTTATAATATTTATATACTATCTATAAACATATTTTTGGATGGGTATTATAAAGTTGCAACTGATGATTATAATACCTTGTTAAATGGTTAATAAATACTTTGTAAAGCATCTACAAACATGATTTAGATAGTTTTTGGGTTATCAATCTATGTAATGTTTACAGATGTTTTACAAATCATTTGGTAATCATAAACAAATACTTAATAGAGCATATAAAATGTTATGTGTGCAACAACAAGCTGTTAATAGTGTACTATTGTAATCAGAATTGTTATCGTCTCGTTTGTTAACGCTTATTAATGATGATTATTATAAAGCGTTACCACACACCACGTTGCCAGTTTGTTAGGTACACCAAGCTAAAACTAAAGCAGTCTAATACATATATAAAATACAGAGGTGTTTCTGTTATTCAGCCCTTATTGATATTAACGGGGTGGATAAAGTAACAAACACACATGATGTCAGTATAACGTAATTCTGTTCAACAGCACCAGAGACTACATCCTCCAAAATGACCTCACAGTTGAATCAACATTTCTCTATAACAATGAAACCAAACGGACTAACCTGATGAACCTTCATGAAGGGAGGATTTACTGACGGACTGTTGTATTAGACGGCATTCGTTTTAGCCAGGTGTACCTAATAAATTGGTAATGTTGTTGTTACAGAGGAACTCCAAGTGCAAAGAGAATACAGTGTCATTGCAGAAATATTTATTGAAATAAATATGCAATGGATACACTTTCATATTATGTCACATAAATATTGAATTTAGAGGCAGTTCTTTTAAAAATCCCATTACAATTCTCAAGATTTAGTTTCTCTCCAATTCATTAACTCTCATCAAAACAATGTAAACACATTATTCTAACAATATAAGGTTCTGTCTGTAGCGACAGATCATGGTCCAATTAATAATGATCTCAACTTATAATACTATATACTGTTTTAGCTTATGATTTACTGCTATCGTGCTGAATCGAGGGTCATGTGTTCACGTCTACTGCTATATCAATAGTACTCATTCATATAGAATATTGTGAACATGTAATATTTACAATCTCAAAAATGAGCGAATAAAAGCTTCGGTTATACTGTGAAAAGATATCTTGATATATAAAACTTTAGGATTTAGACAAATATTTAGCAGATTTAAAGAGTAAAACCAACCTCTACTATGCTTTCAAAGTCTAAACACCACAATGCAACTTGCTACTCTAGTTTGGTGAAAAATGAAGGCTGAGTCATGCTAGGTCGTTACAATCATCCAAACACCGATTTAAATGTCATTCTGTACAAGGAAATCATTTAGAAATCATAGATATTTAACCTTAACACCAAAGTCAGTCTGTTTTCATATCCTTTATAAGAGCTAGGTTTTAGCAAATTCATATCACTGCATATGAAACAGTTTTATAGTTTGTTAGAGAATATCTGTCACTTTAAAATCTCACACGAACGGGCGAGATTGTTTTTGTTACTTTGATAATAAAACTAGTATAAAGTCTTAAGTGATATGAAAATCTGAGACGGACTTTGACAGTCCCGTTAAGTGCTGAACAAGGAATGCACATAAAAATCCACAGAGTTTTCTAAAATATATTAAAACAAAGAAAGACACACAAATATTCTCTTACAGTCTTAGAAAGTACACAGTATTCTATTGGGTATGAGTGTAGGGTTTCAGGGCATGCACCACCTGCAACTCAAGATGGCTTGTCACCTTCTTTCTTCAGACGGCTTCAGGAAAACACAAACAAAGAAACAAGGTGACACTTTGAACACATTTGACACGAGTTTAACTGAGCAACGTGGAATGATGTCCATAAGTTTGTCTCCATAGTGGTGAAAGTGACAAACCGCTGCGCAAATATCAGGGGTGTAAGAAAATATAAAAAAATAAATATATATATATAGTTTTCCGATATTTAGTTTTGTGATACTGTATCGATTCTCAAAACACTGCATTGATTTTAATTAATAGGTTACCTGCAAAGATTAAGTCAATCAATACTTTATTCTATTTGCAAAGAGAAAGTAGTGCTATGATGTTGGATGTTAGAGGGACTGTGATAAATACAAATGCAGATCCTGCTGTTCTGATTGCATAAAAGAGTAAACTCAGATTATATGCATATGGTGGTGCGTTCTTCATACTATGACAGTTTTCCTAAAATTTGATTTTAAAAAATCCCAATATAATCACCTTGCTTACAGTATCGCAAAATATCACAAAATATCGAATCATAACCCTTGTATCATGATATGTATCATATCGCCAGATTCTTGTCAATACACAGCCCTAGCGCAAATGCTAACGCCCGGACCACACTGCCTGCGTGAGCGGCGCTCGTGCGTTGCAGAACCCCGTGCTTTTTATTTTCTCTTTATCTGTACAATATGTCACAGACATGGAAAAAAGGAAACATTTATCTATAACTCAACATTTTCTGTTTCAAAATAAAAGCCCTCTCGCATTTTTCTGTGGACAGAATCCATCTATTTGTGAACACGAGGCTTTTATCCTGAAATATTTGCAGGACAGTGTTGTGGAAAGTGGAGTGATAAATTAATAAGAGTAAAGGTTTTTAATTGTGGATTATTACTATTATTTGCAGATGAATCCTTTTTCTGTCTAAAATATATAAATTACATAAATACTGAAATAAAATGAATGAATGAATTAAATGTTCTATTATTGATGGCCATTATGAAAGGCAAACTCAATGTAGAAAGAAAAGGCTGGCAGTAGCAGCACAGCAGCATCAAGGCTGTCTGTGTGGACACCACAGGCGTGCGAGCCGCAGCACTTCAGCGAGGTAATCGTCCACCGGGGCGTAAGGGATTTTATGTATTATGAAGCCCCATTAAGCTGCATAGCAACGATAATAATGTGATGCTTTTTAATCACTGAAAGATCAGATTTTCATTTCTCTCTGGTGAAGTAATGTTTTCAGCTCGTGCTCTAGATAAGACGTTGAAAAAAAGTCACCTGTAATAATCTTCCTGACTCGGTAGATGGCCTCCATGCAGGTGCTGCCCATGCAGCCACTGCTGCTCCAAAGCCATCCTCTGCAGCTCTGCAGACTGAGCATGCATGGCCTGGAGCTGGTGAGCAGCAGACATCTGAGGCATCGGGCCCTGCAGCTCTCGTGGATATGCTCCTACGGAAAACACAAATATAAAAAGATCAAATTGGAGGAGCTGGAAAATAATTTAGTTGTGGGCTGCGAGTACGTTAAGAGTTGAGATTACTAACCAAACAGTGGGTGGCGCAGCATCTCATGATCATGAGGAAGCTCGCTGAGTAAAGCGTTGGGGATCGGGCCGCCAGGGAAGGGGAACCGGGCCAAACGTGGTCCTGTTCCCAGGTGGTCTAGAGGATGAGGGCCTTGACCTGGATGAAGAATTAAATCATAAGAGTAAAAGCAGGTCAACTTCTCGCCACCGGATATATTAATACTGATTAATTAACTTCTCAGTCAATAAGTCCAAACTCACCTTGGCCGAGGGGATCCTGTTGGTGCAGGTGGAGGTGGGAGTGAATGTGAGAGTGCTGGTGGTGATGCGGCGTCACATTGAGCATCTGCAGCCTGGCAGCGGGGTCGGCCACAGACGCCATCCTCTCTGCGTGAAGCCGCTCTGCAGTGAGTCGCTCTGCGTAACTCAGCTCTGGGCGCAGCTGATGTCCCGCCAGCATCATCCTCTCCCGCTCCAGGTGGTTCAGCCCGGGATGGAAGGGTGCGAAGTGGTGGGGAGGCCCGGGTATGTGGGGAAGACCGATGGCCCCGTGTCTGGCGAAGTGCTCCATGGGGTTGGCCGAGGGGTGTAAAGTTTCCATGTCGGGGGGCTTGATTTCATAGCCGGGCTTCATCCTCTCGCGGAGCTCCCTCTCTCGGAGGTTCCTCAGCTCGCGCTCTCTGAGGCTGGGCTCGGCGCTGTACAGGCCAGGCATGTGGTAGGCCAGCAAGGGGTCGCCAGGGCCCAGTTGCACGTAGAAGGGGTGGTTGCGGTTGTTGGGCGACATGACGTGGGGTCGGGCGTATTCGCTCAGGGTGCGCAGAGCGGGTGTATCCGGACCAATGTAGGGGGGCACAGCGGCCACACTGGTGGGCGGCTGCTCAAAGGAGGGGCGTCCGTGGCCCTGACACGTCATCTGAACGTCGCTCATGCGACTGTCGTGGGAGGAGCTGGACGCTCTCTGTAAGCAAAGACAGTGTGTGAGATATCTCATGACATGTTTTGTGACAAAGAAGATGCTTAAAAAAGGAATGAATGCACTCACAGCATTTCTGTCTGCCTCCCGCTCTCTCTCTCGCTCTCTGTCTTTCTCCCTTTCACGTTCTTGTCGTGCACTGAGCTCAGCCTCCCTCCTGGACTTCTCCACGGCTTCCTCCCTCTTCTTGGCCAGCTTGGAGGACGACAGTGGAGTGAAGAACAGATCTGTTCTGGCACAGGAGTTGTAACCACGATCCAAGTGTTTGATAAACCTGAAAGCAATAACAGATGAGTTATGACTAATAAACTTTCACACGAAATAACACCATGATTCATTCAAAGGTAGTTTTGGCCACAATTCCTGTCAGTTATAGTGTTGCTCTTCGTCAGCTGGATGAAGTTCACCATATTAGCTTATTTAGTGATAATATGTCAGTGTTTACAGCTTGTTTATGCTGTCCCCCCGTGGCCAAAAAAAGTCAGTTGTCGCAGGTTTAAACTAAGAGATTTGTTTGAAACGTCTGTCCCCTTGCTTTGCTTTCCATACTGTAAGTAAAATGTTTCCATAACTGGTAGGATTGGTGGAATTTTTCTTTAAATTTTGCATTTGATACTCAAGAATAATAAAAGTAAATCAACCAAATAGGCATCATCTGTATTCAAACAGTGTTATGGCTGCTTTCATAACACTACATAGGAGTGTAAAAAAACGTCCAGTTTTTACAAACACTTTTCCTAAGAAAGAATGTCTTCCAACATACCGTGCAGACTGGCTGGCATGGCTCGCCACGTTGACGATGGTGGGCTCTGGCGAGGGGCTCCGTGGTGGAGACGGTGGGCTCTCAGCCTCTTCTATCTCATCCAGTGGCTCTTCTTTAATCTGAATTTGTGATCCTCCTGGTATGGCGCTCGGCGAGGGTCTCAGAGGAAGAGGCGGGAATGATGGCTGGAGGCTTGGGACGGGGCCAATAGCAGAAGATGTTACAGGGGTGTGAGGGTGTGAGGCTGCAGGGGGTGGGTGAGAGGAAGTCATGCTTTTTCCAGGGTGGGTCTGCACCTGAGAGATCACCGGAAGTTGGGTAGGAAGTGACTGCATTGGCAAAGGCTGTGGCATGAGCTGAAGAGGGGGAGGGGGGGCACCTGGAGGATGCTGGTTGGGCAGACAGTTGAGTGGCTTGAGAGCAGGGGGAGGGGGGAGATTGGAGGGCATCTGAGGGAAAGGTGTAGCAGACTGGTGTGGCATCTGTTTGTGTGAAGGTTGAATGGGAGTGGTGGGAGGAGGCTTGATTTGTGTGCCAGACAGAGGAGGCTGGGGGAGCTGAGACTCCCTAAAGAAGGGTGGGGGTCGCTGAGGGGCCTGAGGTGACGGGCCATGAGGCTGCAGAGGCTGTGCAGAGCTGAGAGCAGGTGGGACCTGAAATGCTGGAGAAAGAGGAGAGTCCTGACCCAGTGCTGGAGGAAGAGATGGTGGACCAGGAAGAGAGTGAGGAGCCGGCTGTGGTCGGTTGTTTGGGCCCGCTGTGGCAGCTGGCTGACCAGCAGCTGGCTGAGGGGGGTCTGGAGAAGGAGGAGGGGGGCTCGGAGCAGGATCAGCAGGGGGGTTGCTTTGCATTGGCTGAGGAGTGATGGGATGGCCCTGAGAGGGGAGGGCCTGTGGGACTGGTGTGTCAGCCAACAGGGCGGCAGGAGCAACAGGCTCTGATGGGACGCCGTTGGGCTGGGCAGAGGAGTCAGAGTCGCTCTCGTTGCCCTGCTGAGGGCTGGGAATGCTGGGAGAGGAGCTGCGGTTGTCCTGATCGATGTCTTTGGTGTCAATGCTGCCGTCATCCTGAGCACTGCGGCTCTCTGAAGAGCTCTCCTCCTCTACCTCGGCCTCACCCTCTGAACGCGAGCCCCGTGGATCCTGGAGGAACAAACAAATGATGTAACCAATTCACGGCAATTATTATTATTACTTTATAACTTTCTGTGCTCAGCTAACATTATGTGATCATTTAAGCTGACCCTGATCATTTTTTCATAATCTTGCAAATGATTATTAGGTGCGTTTCCATCAGCTGGTTAAATAAGCGGTCTACCTGAGCACAAGGGGAAAAAAACATGGAAAAGGAGATCATGGCTGTCTAGATCTTACTACTGTTGGACAAGTTCTTCTGTTTCAGCTCATATGAGACCGTATTTGTTACTTTCTGAAACCATGTGATGACAGAGAGGTGCCGTTAACAGGTGCCTTGATTTATAGCGGAGAGCCTCCCCTACAGGTGCAGCGGTGAGTTTGGCAGCTCCGGGGTGGTAGTAAATGTACAGTTTAGGTTTCAGTTTGTCTCTGAATAAACACTGCAGTGCCTCAAGTTCCCCATGTCTTGCCCTGCTGGGTAAAGTGAAAGGGTTTAGCCCCGAAGTGAGCATCAACTTCAGTCCTGGAGGCAAAACAAAGTCTCCCCTGTGCTTTCCCACCACAGTCTGGAAGCTGAAGCAGGAACGGTTGTACTGGCTTTGTTTTTCACAGTTGCATATTAACTTTTGAAAATAAAATCAAGCCTCTTCCGCCCACATAACAGTTTTAGAACAAGTTATTTAAAATAAATCTATGTGCAGCAGAGTGAGAGGTGAGACGTTGTTTAAGTAAACTATTTGAAGTTTAATTGACAATCCTTTGCCAACGGCCACTGAAATCAACAACATGGATTCAGGTCTACTTGCAAAGCCAAAAAACAGCACTGCTGTGTGGCATAAAATGAACAGAAAAAAGACAAATAAGTCGTTAATTGCAATTATTTCTATGACAATTAATCGTCAACTATAGTTTTACGATTGTGGCAGCCCTACTTACACTTTGAAACTCATTGCAGAACTTTCACTGACATTTTAGGACTGAAGTTTACCATCCCCGCTGCACAAAATGGAAAGTTTGGAGAAGTTTTTCCCCAAATGGTATTTGACATGAAGTGTTCCCTCTCACCTGTGTCTTCGGCCTTTTAGGTGCGACTTTTTCAGGCTCGTCAGGCTCCTGAGCAAGACTCTCCCGTACACGCTTTGTTGTCTTTGGTGACGTTACCTCCTCTTTTATCTTCTGTGGACACAGCATGGCATTTACAGAGTGGTGTTAATTACTGAAAGACGACTGACACAAAACCTCAGTGAGTGACATGCAACATGCATCTATAGCTGCAGCAGTATTACAGTACACGCATCCTTAAGGGAAACATTGTTAAAGTCACCTATGCATGAATTCTTTGAAGAATAAGATAATGTCATACTGGTGCAACATGTATATGAAATGTGTAGATTATGTTTACCTTGTTCATCTTCTTACTGGATTCATTCTTATTATCTGTGGAAGACGATCTCAAAGAAGTAGAAGTTGGTCCGCTCGGGGAAGGCTGGCTGCTGGACTGCTGATCCTCGCTGGTGGGGGAGCCTGTGAGCCTCCTGTGGCCACTTCTTAAAGTTGACAGCTGCTTTAAAAATATATTAATATTGTTAAAACACATGCAAGATGGACATGATTCTCCTAATGTACAAGGTATTTAACTAATTAAAAAGTGAAAGTAGAACATTTTGACCGTTTCAATAAGGGTGTGAAATCTGTTATATCATAATGACATTTTAACTGCAGTTTCTTTTGAATGTTCATTATCAGTAATAAAGATAACAGTGTAACTGATCTGACGGCCTCGGGCTTACAGGTGCTCTGCTTCGCCGTGTCCTCATGCCATGCTTGCTGTTCACCTCTTCTTCCTCTTTAACAGGTTTAAACATGAATGGAGCAACTGCAGACTTGGGAGCTGGCGGCAGACATCCATGTTTACTTTCATATGTGCGACAAGTCGTGCACAGCAACGGGTTGTCTCTTCGCCCCTGTTGCCAATCCTTAGAACCTGTTTAAGGAAAAGAAAAAAAGCTTTAGGCACATGTTTCAAAATTTTTTTTAAAGCACTTTCATGTACTTTTCCACAACTACAATTACCGACTCGTGGTGGTATGCCTCCGCCAAACAGTCAAGTTGCAGTTCACATCCAAAATGTCATCACTTCATCATTTTAACCTATTAGACGTTTGTGTGAAATTGCAATTATTAGCACATGAATTCTTGAGTTACAGCCAAAAACAGTCAGTGAGGTCACAGTGACCTTTCACTTCTAAATTCTACTCAGTTCATCCTTGAGTCCAAGTGGATGTTTGAGCCAAATTTGAAGAAATTCCCTCCAGGAGTTCCTGAGATACCGCGTTCACGGGAATACGACGGACGGACGGACAAATATAATGCCTCCAGCCATGGTTGTCTCCGGCATGGAGGCATAAAAAGGCTCTATACAGAAACCTATAAAACATTAGAATTGAAAAATACTGACCCACTCTGATAAATCACAAATAAAGACGTGCACTCACTTGTTGTACCACAGTGGCTGCAGCTCTTGATTTCCTGTTCACTGTCTTCACTGTCAAGATCATCCTCGCTGGCAGAACTCGCATCCACTGCGAAGGAAAAGATCAGCTTCAATGAAGGCGTCCAGTTCATATGACCGCTGCACATCGTGACCGCACAACTATGAACATCGGCAGGAAGAGGGGAAACAAAAATGGCCACACATTTCTGAGGGCTCACCTGAATAGTTTCGCGAAGGGGTGACGGGAGCCGCCGCGGAGCGAGTCTTTGCTTTGCGAGAGGACGGCTGTCGGCGTTGCTGTCGATAAGCTCTTGTTCCTGCAGCTTCGGGAGTTTTCTTCCAGTGGTAATAGAAAGTGATCAGCTCCCCCTGGTGACAACAACACTGGACTTTTAGGAACAATCCAAGTTATGCTTCTGATAAAAAATATAACTTTCATAAAATCACGGCATGCATTAAAAAATTGTTCTGCAAGAAAAAAGGATTCAAGAGTTCAATTACAGTCTTTTTGCTGGGAAGAAAGTCTTTCCGGATGCGGAAGAAATTCTTTCCATACTGCCTCAGGCCTTTGATGAAGCGTTTCTGAAGGGAAAAGGAGGGAGAGTGAATTAAATTAGAGCTGCAACGATTAATCAATCCGTTATCAACTGCAAAATTAATCACTAACTATTAAGTAGAAATTTTTTAAGAAAAAGGTTCTCTGATTCCAGTTTCCAAAATGTGAATATTTTCTGGTTTCTTTACTCCTCTATGACAGTAAACTGAATATCTTGGAGTTGTGGACAAAACAAGACATTTGAGGACGTCATCTTGTGCTTTGGGAAACACTGATCAACATTTTTCACCATTTTCTGACATTTTATAGACCAAACGACTAATCTATTAATCGAGAAAATAATGGAGAGATTAATCGACAATGAAAATAATCGTTAGTTGCAGCCCTAGATTAAATGATATACAGTTGCCAAACAAAAGGCTCCAGAACAGATCATGTTAATCTTGTGATATATACTGTAGCAGCATTTATTAAACAAATGTCTGACATTGTTATTATAATAACGTAGTACTGAACTGATTTGACCAAGCTGGCGGTTTAAAACACTATTTCACTGCTGGCTTGTATCAAATTAATGTGAACAAAGTTGAGTAAATTGCCAATTTCTCATCAGAGAACTTTTAATTTACACTCACTGCACTGTTAAACATGCTAAGTATAGTTAAAATATATAAACAGTTTTCATCCTGTTCATCACCGAGGATTTTATCTGCCTGCACAAACACTGTTAAGGACGAACACTGATCGACGTTCAGTGCCGTATTACTACTGTAGCTAAAGGCGTCTCACCACATCATCCTCCGACCAGCATTTCTCAATAAGCTTCGGCAGAGGCTTCTTAACCAAACGCTGGAGGGCTTTCGCTGCATCGTAATGACTTGCATGTAGCTAGAATTGAGAAAAACAAAAGATGTTTGTAAATCTGCAACGCAATATTTTTGTTCTTTGAATTTACTGAAGGCTAATTAATAGAATTCAAGTTGTGCTCCGCACCATGTTCAGGGCATTGAGTGTGGTGTCATCACGGGAGGCTGCTAAACATCCGTCCTCTGTGGATCCACCGTCACACATCCCTGCAAACGCGGCCATGCTCCTTGAAAAAGAAATAGGTGAAATGCATTTTTTACACTTCCATGCTTCAATTTTCAGTCTGATTCCAAGGATGCTTGATAATACCTGCATCTTGATGTTCAGTAAGGACATGGCTGCATGTTAATTATCAGAGTTTATTGTAAAATTCTCCTTTTGCAAAGGTGCTAGCCTTTATACAGGACTCAAGACTGACAAAGTTCACGTAAGTACCAGTGATTATAAACAGTATGGTGCAGACACTGACCTGGCAGCTCGGAGGTACATGAGAAGGTCACAGTCATTGACCCCAGGTGTCCACATCAGATCCTCACTCTCTATCTGAGTCTGTAAAGCAGGACCAGTCCGCGGCTGCAACTCTGGAAGTTTGGCCTGTAGTGAAAACAGCAAACACTTATTAGACCACCTCAAAGAACAGCAACTGAATGTCCTGCTAAGATTTATGTTAAAAATAGAAAATTACAAGGCAAAAATTAGGAATGCACCAATACCGATACTGGATCACTTCCACACAGTGAGGCATACAGCTTATTATTTAAACACTGGTATCAGATCGGTACTCGGTATTGGCCGATACCCAAAGCCCAGGTATCGCCATCGGTATCGGGACTGAAAAAGTCGGATCGGTGCATCCCTAGCAAAAGTCCAAGCACTTTTAATAACAATATTCACAAACCTTTCAACGCTCGTTTATAAGAAACTGGAAAACCGTCATTTACATTTTAAGAATGATTAAACTGTCAAAAATGTGTGTTATTACGATGTGTAATTAAAGTAAATAATGGATAAAGGATTTCATTATAATCAAATGATTTTGTTGGTGTTTGGTAATAGTACCTGCTAGAATCTGTTTCACATAATAAGTAAGGCTGTCAAAGTTTATGACATTAACGCAAATTTGTTTTAATGCCACAAATTTTTTTAACGCATTAATACAATTGATCTTTCGGAGGTTGTAGCTATAGTGAAGATACTGGCATATGAAACTAGAAAAACCTAAGGAATCTGTTGGTACCAACCATGTCATGTTACCTTGTCGTCCAGGAGGATAAATAATGCTCCAAACTTAGGCTAAATTTTGATGAGGAAAAACTGTCATGTCCATTTTCAAAGGGGTCCCTTGACCTCTGACCTCCAGATATGTGAATGAAAATGGGTTCTATGGGTACCCACAAGTCTCCCCTTTATAGACATGCCCACTTTATGATAATCACATGCAGCTTTGGGCAAGTCAGGGTTTCTGGACAACATTTGTCATTGTTTTGTGTTGTTAATTGATTTCCAATAATAAATATATACAAACATTTGCATAAAGCAGCATATTTGTCCACTCCCATGTTGATAAGAGTATCAAAAATCTCCCTTTAAGGTACATTTTGAACAGATAAAAAATGTGATTAATTTGCAATTAATCAGGATTAATCATGGACAATCATTCAATTAATTGCGATTAAATATCTTAATCGATTGACAGCCCTAATAGATTGAATAGATAATTCAAATAGATCCTCAAATTCAACACAGGACAGAGAAGCATACTGCATACTACATAAAATACAAATAACAAAGCACACTGAACAGACAGGTCTGACCAGTTTCATAATGAACCTAATGGGCCACTAGTGCATTCACTCAGCAGGTAAACATACTTCTTTAACATAGTCTTCCTTCCTCCTAAGTGTTCACCACTTCAGAAATAATAAATCAATTTGACTAAGTGTATTAATTATTGCTATACTCAAAACGTAATCAGTTGAAGCAGGGTATACCTGATGACTTGATCCCACTCTGATCTCACCCTGTGTGCTGTTCAGGCTCCTGAAACACAAAACATAAAGCATCCCATGGTGATAATATCCATTAATAATAATTTGCCTCCTACAGCAATGACATTAGCAACAATGCAATTGTGTTCAAACAGTTAAAAGTCAGTCTGCTGTACACCGAGTGTTAATTAGCGTGTGATTAAGGCTGTACAGTATGCACACAGACGTATGATCGATATGTGTGTGTGTATAATCTGTCCTTCTTTGACTCACCATTGTGTACTCTACTCTAAAGTGAATTGGTCATCCTTATGTGCTCGTCGCCTCAGTCATTAGTATGTGTTTATCTACAAAAGCATTCTGGCTTTAGTTCCTTCTTACTTGTCTTCTCTTTTAAAAAGGAAAACTGGAAGTCATAATCTTTGTTCTATGGACATTTTGCAATTTGTTGTTCCCAAAGTACGGACTGCATTGGGAAAGAAAGCTTTTAGGTTTTCGGCACCTACTGCTTGGAATAATGTACAATCTGATCTTCAACTTAGTTATACCTTGAATGAGTTTTAGGCTCTGGGGAAATCGCTGCAGTCCAGGTTGTCTGTGTGCAAAGTGTTTTGTATGAGCAAGTTTTAATGTTGTTCATTTATGTGTTGTCTGTTACTTTCACTATAACTGTTTTGATGCTGTCTTGGCCAGGTCTCCCTTGTAAAAGAGATCTCAATGGGATTAACCTGGTTAAATAAAGGACAATAGATAAATAATAGTAAGTTGTGTGAGAGCAGCTCTCCTCCCTGGTCTCAGTGATTTCAGCAGCAGAACAACATCCCGCCCTCCATCACGGTGAACCAATCTCAGCTGTGACCAGAGACGTTTCCTCTATTACATGAATGAAACCCGACGCTGTCAATCAATCACACATGAGCTGCTGATGTTCTACGGTCAACCATTAGAGGACAGAGTGTGCTACTCTAGAGATCCTCACAGACTGACAAGCAGGCTAACTGCTAGCTAAAGTATGCTTACAGTAATTAATACCAACGTTAGCATGCACTGCACAAACAGCGTCAACAACACAACACAACACACACAACACAACACACCACACACAACACACCACAACACACACAACACACCACACACAACACACACAACACAACACACCACAACACACCACAACAAACACAAACAGCGTCAACAACAGCATGTTAATACACATCAAAGCCTGAGGGAATAACCGACCATTAAATAAACATGCTCATTCTGCTTTACTGACATTATTGATCATGATAGCTGCGAATATCATCTACAGTTATCTTCATTAAACCAACAGGAGCTGCTAGGTAGACAGAAACATCAGCTGTGTCAGTGGTCACGAAGTTCCTGTCTGGCTAACAAGCTAACCACATAACAGCTAGCAAGCTAGCCTAATAACTAGCCTATTAACAGCTAGCAAGCTAGCCTAATAACAGCTAGCAAGCTAGCCTAATAACAGCTAGCAAGCTAGCCTAATAACAGCTAGCAAGCTAGCCTAATAACAGCTAGCAAGCTAGCCTAATAACAGCTAGCAAGCTAGCCACATAGCTAGCCTATTAACAGCTAGCAAGCTAGCCTATTAACAGCTAGCAAGCTAGCCTAATAACAGCTAGCAAGCTAGCCACATAGCTAGCCTATTAACAGCTAGCAAGCTAGCCTATTAACAGCTAGCAAGCTAGCCTATTAACAGCTAGCAAGCTAGCCACATAGCTAGCCTATTAACAGCTAGCAAGCTTGTAGCTTGTTAGCTGTTATGTGGCTAGCTTGTAGCTTGTTAGCACAGACAGTAACTTCGTGAGCACTGACGCTCGGACTATCTCTCACTACCTCTCTCAGTCTCGCCTCTAGACACTTAAAGACGCATCTATATGAATGCATTAGTAAGTAAACGTAACGATGCATGTAGACGGAGGCTTGATGAGGTTGATGAGGTTACCTGCGCGGACTGAACAGGTCGTCCATGTCGAGGCTGTGTTGATGTGTGTTGTTGACACTCCGCGGCGCAGAGCGGAGCGACGCGGCGCAGAGGAGAGCGGAGCAGCGGGCGCAGCGCAGCGGGCGGTGCAGATACAGATACTCACACTCACTAACTCTGCTCTGAGCTCTCTATTACATGGCTATTCAAAATGGAGGCGGTGGAGTGGAGAGAGGAGGGAGTCTCTCTGTGTGTGTTTCTCAGCTCAATGACCTCAGCAGACACACATAAGCCTTCAAAGTTGTCTGGCTGTGCATAACTGAGCATGTGCCGCGGATCAGCAGCAGGAGCAGCAACCATCATCATCAGGCCTCCATGAATCAAACAACACTTCACACTGTGTTACTGCTGCGGGTATTAAACATGATTATTATGTAAGACATGAGACATTAACCTCACACCGACACACAGACCTGCTAATGGAGCACTGTGGGGGAGACAAACACTCTAATACACTGGCAGTGTTGTCCTATTTACAGCCCGACGGGCTTTCAGATTATTATTATTATATGATTAAATATATATACATATATAAAAATATATAATCATTCATAAAAATCTTTTAAATCCACCATTTTGCCTGTGTGGATGCAGTCAGGTGCATAATATAATAATGATAATAATAATAATAACAATAATAATAATATAATAACTTGAGACTTCGAGTCTGTCAATAAAGATGAATTGAATTGAATAATAATATAATACATATAAAATAAATAATAATAAATATAATGTATTACATTATTCTTCCTTCTTCTTAATAATAATAATTATAATTATAATAATAATGACTTGAGACTTCGAGTCTGTCAATAAAGATGAATTGAATAATAATAATAATAATAATACTATAATAAATATAAAATAAATAATTAATATAATGTAATAAATTCTTCTTCCTTCTTATTAATAATAATAATAAAAAATTACAATAACAATAATATATATATATATCAGGGCTGTCAATCAGTTAAAATATCTAATCGCGATTATTTATTGCCCATAATTAATCACGATTAAGTGCTAATTAATCACACATTTTATCTGTTCAAAATGAAATGTACCTTAAAGGGAGATTTTCAAATCTGTTTTTTTATCAACATGGCAGTGGGCAAACATGCTTGCTTTATGCAAATGTATGTATATACTGTATTTATTATTGGAAATCAATTAATAACACAAAACAATGACAAATATTATCCAGAAACCTTCACAGATACTGCATTTAGCATTCAAAATATTAATAAAAATCGTTAATATCCACTGTATTGCCAATGTGGATGCAGTCTGGTGCTGTGATATGATATGAGCAGGTAAACAGAACAAATAATAATCAAATTATTATTAATAATAATGATAATAATAACAATAATAACAATTACATATATAAAATATTTAATCACGATTAATTGATGATAGTTTATGATTAATCAACATTAATTGCACTTTTTTATCTGTTCAAAATGTACCGTAAAGGAAGAATTGTCAAGTATTTAATACTCTTATCAACATGGGAGTGGGCAAATATCCTTGCTTTATGCAAATGTATGTATATATTTATTATTAATTGCCCTTACTATGTAACCTAACTATAAACAAATATTACATTACTATATGTCAAACCAAACCTACTACTACTAGTAGATCAAGGGGGCATTTTTGTAATAACAATATTAAAACAGGGCTGTCAATCGATTAAAATATTTAACTGCGATTAATCGCAAATTAATTGCACATTTTTTATCCGTTCAAAATGTACCTTAAAGGGAGATTTTAACACTTTACAGTATTTAACACTTTAATCAACATGGGAGTGGACAAATATGCTGCTTTGTGAATGTATGTATATACTGTATTTATTACAACACAAAACAATGACAGATATTGTCCAGAAACCCTCACAAGTACTGCATTTAGCAAAAAATAATATGCTCAAATCATAACATGTCAAACTGCAGCCCAACAGGCAACAACAGCTGTCAGTGTGTCAGTGTGCTGACTTGACTATGACTTGCCCCAAACTGCATGTGATTATCATAAAGTGGGCATGTCTGTAAAGGGGAGACTCGTGGGTACCCATAGAACCCATTTACATTCACATATCTGGAGGTCAGAGGTCAAGGGACCCCTTTGAAAACGGCCATACCAAATTTTCCTTGCCAAAATTTAGAACAAGTTTGGGACGTTATTTAACCTCCTTCGCGACAAGCTAGTAGGACATACCAATGGATTCCTTTGGTTTTCTAGTTTCATATGATGCCAGTATCTTCACTCTTGCTGAGCCCGCTACAACCTCTGAAAGATCGATTGCGTTAAAGAAATAATTATATAATAATTATAACTAATAATAATTATATTTACAATTAATACAACTTACATTGTGAATGAATGTTTAATTTCTTGCTCCTGAACATCAGAATTTTTTATTTATTCATGTTTGAATAAATGATATGAATAAAGGTCAGTTAGGTCATTAAATCATAATGAAAGAATTAAAACTTTTTGGTAAGGATGTGATGAACAGACTAAACTTATTTGAGAGGCTAATGAGAGTGACAATCTACAAACCAACAGATTACCTGTTATTATTAGTTTGGTTATCAAATACAAAATGCTTCTAACCACTGGAAATTGGGTCTAGCTGGAACTAGAACTAACTCAACTTTTCCATCAAAAGTAAGCATCCATTTGTATGAACCTGCAGAGGACTTGTGGTGTTTCACTCCATGTTTTAAACAGAAGTAAAGATGTTAACATCTACATGTATATATACACACAAAACACAGAGATGCAATAAGCTCCAGTCTTCTGAATCTCCCTGCAAAGGTGCAGGACTTTTATGAGACAGGTAAGTGATGGAAAAGAGAAGCAGGAGCCAGAGTTGAGAGAAACATGTGGCTTTAAAGTAGAAAATGAAATAGGTTTATGATTGATATACTACAAGGTTTTAAGACTTAAGAATTATGCAATATTATAATTTATAATTTTCATCTTTTTCCATATTTTGGGTTGATTTAGGGCTCTGCAGGTCCCTCTCTAGCTTAATAATCAGACTGAATTTCTCCTTTGTTTCACTGTATTATATATCTATTTAAATCGCTGAAATAATCAAAAGATGTGGGATGTCAATCAACAAAAACATCTACCACCCCCACAGCAAAATTAAAAATAAAACGTGGGACAAATGATCACAATACATTCTGTCAGTAAGTAAACTTTTTTATTAACTGTCTCCAAGTGCAGCTTGTCAGTGTTGTAAATAAATATTACTCAAGATATAATCAGGTCTATTATTTTACTCCAGGTTAACAAACAGGACAGAATACAGTAGAACGCTTTAAACTACAGGAAGTTCTCTCTATAAATAAATTGCCATTATCAGTATACAAGTAGCTCTACATTAACCATTATCGCTGTGATGTGTTTTCCATAATTATCCGATGTGTTGTCATGGATTTGTGTGTATGAATCCATTTGTGTGTGAAGTTACTGTGGCTTTCTGAAGTTTTTTCCAGCAAAAACAGCCTTGTCTCCCAGCTCCTCTTCGATTCTACAGTAAAGACAAGTTAAAAGTTAATTTCCTCTTTTTAATATATGCATTTATTTTTATTTGCATCATGCATTACTTATTATTATAAGTACATATCCCCCCCCCCTGTATTTAATTACATTACTGGTTCAGTTTAAAATTGTAAAAGCCCATCAAAGATATGAGCAATAAGTACAGACACAATGTTGTTTAAAGGATTAGAAATGATATAAACTGAGATTAATGCACTAACCAAAACAATAAAAAAAAAAACCTAATTAATGTAATTTTTAATCAATACAGCTAAAGTAAGTAGTTGTAGTTTAGCAGAAAGGCATTGGTGGTATTTTATTTCACACATTAAAGAACACTACATGCATGGTTACATTTTATACTATTAAAAATAGCACAGTTGGGCTAAAATTCCTCATTTTGCATGAGAACGAGACTTACCTGAGAATCTGGTTGTATTTGGCCAGTCGCTCAGAGCGACAGGGTGCCCCAGTCTTGATCTGAAAGTGTGTGACAAAATGAGTACAATGATTTCAACCAAAGAGGATGGAGACCCCATTAATCTTTGTCCAAGTCACGTCATTGTGATTCCTGTCTCACAGATTTTGACTAATGGTGCTGTTTGCTCAGACTTTTCTCAAAGTAGTTTATAACGTGGAAATAATAACCCAATGTGAAAATAGACAGAGGAGATATATCCATATTTTTTGTCATCAATTTCCAATTTATTAGGTTCTCAAAAATCATACAATACACATTACTATTATCTGAATTTACCTGTCCAGTGCACAAGCCGACCACCAAGTCTGCTATGAAGGTGTCCTCCGTTTCACCAGAGCGATGGCTGACCATCACACCCCAGCCGCTCTCCTGAGCCATCTTACACCTGTGAGGACGACAAATGGGAGACCATCAACTTCTAGACATTGTATGGTATATACTGGGGTCTCCAACAAGTAGCTCGCTACCGGTTTCTGAGTGGCTCGCTAACGGTTCAAAGAATATGCACATAAATTTAATAACACAAAGTCGTCTGTAAACATGTTTAAGTTTATATATTCAATCAAATTCACAGACATGTCACCCCCTTCTGACACAAAATGATTTGTTTGCGAATCAGCTCGCAATTTAACGAGTTGCGCTGCTTTCAAGTCTGGTTACATCACTGACGCCGTAACGTTAGGCGATGTTAGCAGACTAGCAAGCGCACAGCAGATTTGACAATGACCTCAGACAATAGTCAGGCCAATAACAAAAGCAAAAAATATGCTATTCTCATGAGGAATGAGAGGTTTTCTTTCACAAATGTGAATGACAAATGTGTGTGTCTCATTTGCGGTCTGAGCTTGTCAGTCGATAAAAGTAACGTTGAGCACCACTTCACCAAAGTCCACAGCAACGTTTCATGGGACTTCCCGGCTGGTAGCTGTCTACGAACAGAGAACGTAAAGGAGCTGAAAATGCTTTAAAGACGACAGTCTCTGTTTACCAAAAGGTTGAAGAAGGCCAACGCAGCCACAGAAGCTTCATTTAGTGGAGCACGTCCCCTAACGAAAAGCCCATCGCCTACGGTGGGATTGTAATGGAGGCAATGACTGCGGTGGCTGAAAAGTTATTAAAGGACCATAAAAGTAAGACAGAAATGATCTCTGCTATTTGCGATGGACAACTTGGTGCTATGAGTAGCTCTCTGCCACAGATAAGCTCTCAGAGGAAAAAAGGTAGGAGACCCCTGGTCTATAGTCTAATATTCAACTGATCTATCGCCACATCCCAGGCTCATTTTAAATTTAAATTGTTGACTTACGCTTTCATGGACTCGGTAACTGTGCCAATCTGATTGACCTTGAGCAGCAGGCAGTTGCAGGCCTTCTCCTCCACAGCCTTGCTGATGCGGGTAGGGTTGGTCACCGTGAGGTCGTCTCCAACAACCTGGATGTCTGTGCTTCCAGTGAAGTTAGTCCAGGCCGCCCAGTCGTCCTGGTCAAAGGGATCCTCGATGGAAACCACTGTGAGAGTGAAAATATGCAGACATTCCTCATTGGACAGTGACACAGATCATCAGCTTAAACGGGAATATTTGTGATCACATGCAGCTGTTTTTCCATCAAAAGATCCTTCAAAACTCAAACAGACAGTTCCTAAATTAACCAATCACAGCTTATAATCTTTGGTCGAAATGCAATGTCAGAACCCGCCGGCCATCGTCTGACGACGATTTAGCTTTTTATTGGTTTAAAATTTGCTTGTTAACTGGCTAGTTGTGATACAATCCGGTCTTGCGCGTCTCTCAACTCCAACCTCGCATCTCAAGTTGCTAATCGGAATGTAAACAATGAGCAGCGCATGGAAAAGGAAGTCTGGGCCTTAGGCTTATCCATCGTCTGACCTATAGCCGATGGGCTCCGAGATTGGTATTACACACAGGATAAGATCTAAGCAAAACCAAAATATCCTTTCATTCTAAAAGGGTCACAGAGACATTGGAACATCACAGTGTAGGTGTACTTACATTTGACTGTAATCTCTTTTCAAAGTACATACATGCTGTAAAAGGGAAATTTACCCCTGGAAATTTGCAATAATATCAATATTCACCAGTATAAAAATACCTGTGTGGAACTATGCCACAAGGTTTTGTCATTGTCGTGTTATAGCTTGTGAACACTACTGTATATATAAATACAGGTTTGAACTAACATTGTTGACGTGCCAGCTCTATCGTTGTACAGGGTTACTTTTTTTTAGTACAAAGAAGATTGTTGTGACAAATATTGAATTTAAGCTGCTGTCACTGTGAGTCAAATCACTAATCTGTGTAATCTACATTTAAGAAAGTGCTTAGATTTGGTTTGACTTAATTAAAAGATGAGATGACTTCCAACCTTTTATTTCCTTCAACTTATTTTTACTTTATCTTTTCGGTTTCATATCCATTTAAGACTTGAGCTGCAGCTCAAGATGCCAAGTGCTTTCAATTATCTATTTGAAGATACAAAAGATAGAGATGAACTATGAATATTGTTGTTCTTGAAAGCTTTTCAAGGATGAAACAGACGTTTGATGTAATAAAACAGTGTTGACAATAGAACACAATCAATTTGTCTGGCCCTCTTAGAGGATGAGTAGATTAAAGCTAAGAAAGGTAGCCCATATAGTTACAGCCATTCATGAGATTGCGTTGGTGCTGACATTACTACTATACTGTGCAAAATAATGTGTAAAAAGAGAAAGGGTACCTGGATAATCCTTCACGAAGCTCTTGTAGAGATCAGCGAGCTCGTTAGGAGTGATGTAACGGCTCGGGTCGTCAGGAGACTTGAAGTCCAGGTCGTATTTTCCCTCCCTGTAGAATTCAGACGCCGCCACATCCATGCCGATCACAACCTCATCTGTGTATCCGGCTTTGGCGATGGCCTCCTTCACCAACTCCAGAGCTGCAGAGTTAAACCATCAATGTGAGAAATCAGAGTTACAGAGTATTACATATTTATCAAGATTTACGCTATGAAAACCTGAATGACGGAAACCAACGAATGACGATGATGATGATGATGATGATGATGATGATGATGATGATATCCACACTGACCAGAAAAATAGAAACCCCTAAACACTGTAATGAAAATTCAACCGTCCTGTAACAAATGTTACCAACAAAAAATACATTTTAACTGTTGACTCAGTGTCGGAACGATGTTTTAACTGTATTTAATATTTATTTACAACACCTCTACCAACTGCAGTGTGTCAGTTCGCTGTGCTGTTCACACTGCACTACTTGCTGTCTTGTAATCGGGAGTCTTGAAGTTGTTGTGGTTGTCACACTACATGACTGAACGGCGGAAGAGGATCACACACTACAACATCTTTCAACGGGAGGAATCACAGATGAGTCGGTCTGGTCTCCAAACTAGGTTTTGTCACGAAAACAAATGCGAGAAGTGACACCAGAATTAATTAATTAATTGCATCTACGTTTCCCTGCCTTGCTTCGTTTTCCTTGCGTCTTTCCATGCCTCCCCGGTGGGAGGGACGCAAGAAAAAGACACAAGTGAGGGAAACGTGGATGCAATTAAGAGACTTGGGATGTACCCATAGCCTGTTTCCTCTCTGTGCAACAACAACTTTGATCCGTGTTGCAAATGCAACACATACAGTAAAGTTCCTACTATTACAGGCGACCCCTCCTCGAGGTTTCCCCTCAACCCGTGTCTTGCGCCCTCATTGGCTGTAGCTCCCAGACAGATCAAGATCTTAAGCCTGCTAGATATCTGGGACACATCTACGATGCAGGCTCGCCTCTTTGAACAGTTCACACATAGCGCTCGAGCGGTGATATGCCTCTGATCTGGGGCTTTCGTCGGGGAGCTCCAAAAACTGTGGCGAGTTGAATATCAGGGCAAAAGTCATGTAGAGGGAACTGGGCATTAGACCCAACCTTCACAAGTCTTTTTTGTCAAAATGAGAGGGTTTCTTTTACAGCTGCACATCAAGCAGAACATTGGGCACATTTTCTCAGTCTAACTGTTTACAGTGTTTCTGACTGGCTGCACATTTGGTTAACAGCAATGTGATAAAAGCAGTTTGACTTCACACTGGGCAGGTTATTTTGGAAACGAGAGCAGTTTAATTTATCAGTAGTTCCTCTGACATACCTTCCTTGTTCTCCAGGATGTTTGGAGCAAAGCCACCTTCATCACCCACATTGGTGGCGTCCTGACCGTATTTCTTCTTGATGACGTTTTTGAGATTGTGATAGACCTCGGCTCCAATGCGCATGGCTTCTTTGAAGGTGCTCGCACCAATGGGCAGGATCATGAACTCCTGCATGGCGAGCTTGTTGCCTGCATGAGAGCCACCGTTGATCACATTGAAGGCCTGGTGGAGGTGGAGAGAAACGAAAGCTGTGACTTCACAATGAACTGGAAGATGAACTGAATAATGCAGAAAAAAATACCAGGAAATCTCACCGGCACAGGCAAGATGACCTCTGGGTTTCCTGCAAGGTCAGCAATATGACGATACAGGGGGACGCCTTTCTCTGCTGCACCAGCTTTGCAAACAGCCAGGGAAACACCCAGGATGGCATTGGCTCCAAATTTGGCTGTTTGGAGTAGAGAAAAATATATGACATTATTAATGAAACATCTCAGATCCAAGCACAGGCATCAAATTTCACTCGAGAGACGCTTCATAGTGCAGCAGGACAACCGTCTCAATCAATGAACCAAAAGTTCTTTACTAGTCAAGTTGGTCGTCAGAGTCCAATTCAACAGAGCAGGTGTTTTACTTGTTAAACACACTGCCACCCGCCAAATGCACGTAAATTGTTGGCAGTGGTGGGTAAAATTGGCAGGACATCCGCCACTTAGGCGGACAAGGACAATAAACAACAGAAAGACACGTTTAGTAAAGTTAGCATATGACTGGATAGAGCTACATATCTGAAAGTCACTCACAACTGCTATTTGACTTATTTGTTTTGATCGAACGTCAAATTTGATCAAATTCTAACCAATTACCTTCAATAAAAAGATGCACACACACATAAATTCAGGCCTACTCGTTACTGTATCAACTTTACTACCCCACGTTTCAATTTCAGATGCACTCAGAGCAGACCGGTGTTGGCGACCAGTAAAGTTGTCAAGTAAATGTACAGTGTAGGTTTCAGTTTAGGGCTGCAACTAACGACTATTTTCATTATCAAGTTATCTGTCGATTATTTTCTCAATTAATAGATTAGTCGTTTGGTCTATAAAATGTCAGAAAATGGTGAAAAACGTCGATCAGTGTTTCCCAAAGCCCAAGATGACGTCCTAAAATGTCTCGTTTTGTCCACAACTCAAAGATATTCAGTTTAGTGTTATAGAGGAGTAAAGAAACCAGAAAATATTCACATTTAAGAAGCTGGAATCAGAGAATTTAGACTTTTTTTCTTTAAAAATTACTGAAACCGATTAATCCATTATCAAAATAGTTGCCGATTAATTTCATAATTATGAAATAATTGATTAATCGATGCAGCCCTACATCGGTTTGTCTATGAATAAACACTTCCTGTGTCTTGCTTCAAAACAACATTACAACGGTGAATATGTTTTCTGTTTCGTTGTTGTCCCAGGCAAAATATTCTCTGTATGAATTGAGATGTATTGATGGTATATTTTTGACAGAGGCATTCATGTATGCACGTGCGTGTGTACAGGACCCTCCCACCCCTGAAAAAAAAAAGCCGCTGTGCAATTTGAACACGGAAATTTACCGTGCATGAAATGTCTTTACATTAAATGTTGTCTAAAAATAACCTAAAAGTCATTCCTTCATCTAGCGTAAAGATTTAAAAAAATAGCAGATCAAATTTCTGAGTGGCAGACAAAAAAAGTTAATTTCGGTACCTGACCAGAAATCTGCCGTAGTCCAGATAGTTATGACGACTGTACCGCAATGTATATGGTTGTTTTTGATTAAACACAACAGTATGATTATTGTCACTTACATTTGTTCTCTGTGCCATCCAACTCAATCATCATCTGATCGATTTTCTCTTGCTCAACCACAGATACATCCTGAGGAGACGGGAACAACAAGTAGGGAAAGATTCATATCGGCAACAATGAACAGTCCAAAACTTAGCTTGTACAAAAATTGGGAAACAAAAAACACAGACAGAGAGTGAGAATTATCTTCTTACTTTGCCAACAAGTGCAGGTGCAATAGTTGAATTGATGTGCCCTACAGCCTGTGAGACTCCTGCAACAGAAAGATTAGGGTGATTATTCTTTCACAACATCCCCGGGCCAATCTTGTAAAGCCAATAATAAAGACATAGATTTAGAAACACATGAAACTTTTAGTTTTCAAATTCATGTACAGAGACACATGCAATAGTGTTTGTTTTATAATGTGTTTTAAATGAACAAACCTTACTCTTATTCAACATATCAACACAGTTTTTTTTCACAGTCACTCCACAAGCTAAACATCAATACCGCAACTAGGGCATGCTTTACTCACAATGCACAATGCAAATCCGATCTAGTTGATTGCCAAAAGCATTCAAGGATGTTGTTGTTTAATTAAATGACCGTGTAATTAAATATTCTTCGGTCAAATGGACAAATCTCAGTAATTAATTTAGAGAAACAGGCGATGGAAACTCACTAACCCTTTCACATCTGGCAAAGAGGAAGAGAGACACAACACACACAAAGATATAGAAAATGACAAGTATAAAATATAGTATTTTTCCTTGAAATTAAATTCTGCTTCAAACTGTGAAGGCAATTAATTTATATTAGGTGGTAAATATCAACACCACACCTGACATTTAACTCATTCTATCCTATTAAACAAGGAACACTAAAGTGGCGTACAAACCTTTTCCAAGGTAGCGACTCTTGTCATTGTCCCTGAGCTCCAAGGCTTCGTAGATTCCAGTGGATGCACCGCTTGGTACAGCGGCCCTGAACAAGCCTGTGAAATGGAAATGGGAGCAGAGCGAGAGAGAGAGAGGACGTAAGAGTGGTGACGTGACAATCACTACATATAAGGACATTAATATTGTTATTGAGTAAGGCAGCACGATTTTGAAAAAATATCTATTGCAATTATTTTGACTGATATTGCAATAGCGATAAGCTTTGCATTATTAGAGGGAATGATCATTTTAACATCATTATTCTCATTTCCATTGAAAAACATTAAAATCATTGTGATTTTTCCGGGAATCTGTACCAAACAAAGATGTTTTCTTAAGTCTGTAGACGTGTAAGCCAGAACATCTCTGCAGCACTACAATATTTAATTTAAAATGGTATTTTGACACACATTTCACCTTCAACAAACATTGTGCATCCTGCGATTAAAAAATTTCAGTAGGCCGTATTGCAAGTTTGATCAAATTTGATCTATTGTGCAGCTCTATCATTGAGGCATATGGGCAACACGTTTATACATTTTTTAATAAGTCATATTGTTGCCTACCTTTGTCGGTGTAAAGGTCGACCTCTACAGTGGGGTTTCCACGAGAATCAAAGATCTCTCGGGCGTGGATCTTGAGAATAGACATGGTGAAGGACCTTGAGATGAGACAGAAAGTTGAACTTGTTACTATCTGACGACAGAACATGCGCTGCTGCAGCCTGTTACAACTCTAGTTTGAGACAGAAGAATAATGCAAATAAAAACTCAATGCTATCTCAAAGTCTATTTTTCTGTTACTCTTGCCGCACCTCTTTTACTCTCTTTCCTCCTTGGGGCTTACTCACAAAAATATCCTGACCTAGCAGCAAGCTTAGGAGTGCTAACAGACATGCTACCATCCTAATTGGATTAGTCCTCCTCATCTGATTAATCACATGGCAGTAAGGGTGGAGAAATTGTTTACGTTCAGCTTGCAGCTCCAACTAAACTGTGTTGCTGCAGTGAAATGTATACAAATTTAAGTTTTTGAGTCGTGATGCTACCTTGATTAAAACATAATTTATGCCATAGCAAAGTCCCTCGGCCATTCACTACAGGACAGGATCTCCACAATAATCCCTCGCCTTTGCATGCCAGATAAACAAGCAGGCTAACTAACCAACAAAGACTGTTCCTGCAGAAGAGGGGTTGCACGCCAGAGACAAGAACATGAAGGAAACTGCAATTCCTGTCTCAACATCCAGAATGATGCAGACAACACACGCATAACCTAGCTCAGTGGCAAAGCAGATTCACTCCATAAAATCCAACAGGTCAAACACAAATTGATCCAACCAATAACTTTTCAGATACTCTGACAACCATGAATATAGATAGGAAGGAACACACTTCACTTTCCTTCTTTTGAACGACACACTGAGAGCTGAAATGATTAGATGAGTAATTAATTAGTTGAAGGACAAATGAACTAAGTAGCTATGGTGATAATCCATTAATTGTCTATAATTATGTCGAAGCCGAAGGACAATCAGCACCGAACATTGTGATTGTTTTGCAAGTCACTGGTAAGTCTAAAATCTTGGCTATAAAGTCCTAAGTTAACACTAACACTAAGTCCCATTTGGACAAAGACATATGCTGCCTGTCATGGGACTCAAGATGGGAACCTTCAGTTGGTCAGTGCGGACAATTTGAGTTTTGATAGGAATAAGAGAGTTGGAAGAAAATGTAGATGAAGACCTAAGAAAAGTTAAAAACCACATGATAACGTATGATTCATTCACTCAAAATGACCATGTCTGTCAAAGCTACAATGTCTGCTGTAGGAATTGTTGTGGTGACAGTGTGGATAATTTCAGCTACAGGTCATTGAGTCTCAAGGAAGTTACAAAGCAATGTAGTTATTTGCAGAGGCTTCAACTAAATAGCCTTTGGACCACCTGGGCTGTAGTTTGAATTAGATGTTAACAAATCTACTATAACAATGGTAGCAATTAAACACCAAAAAAAACCAAATGCATATGTCCCAAGCACATATGCATTTGGGTTTTTTTGGTGTTTAATTGCATCTCTGTAACACTAGACTACTAAAAGTTACTACAGGAGCTGAACAAAGTAGGCTAACAACTGCACATATTATATAATCTAATGCGTTAGGAAATATAGCTATTTCCTGCCAAAATCAATTGTTGTTGGTGTATGAAAACATGGATATGTTTGGCTAAACTTCAACCATTTTTTAACTTTTATAGGGGAAAGTAAAATAAAAATAAAAATATTTAAGTTTCAGTATTATATGTACAAATTGCTGGAACACATGCATTATTAATTCACTTTAGCTGTGAATATGGATCACTGATGGGGCGCAAATGTAATTAAAATGCATAAATGTCTCTCTTGGTTTGAAGTTAAAAATAGACTCATTGATGGTTTTGATTAAGAATGTCATAACAACAAAAACGCCATTTGTTTTTTACAAAAAACTATCCTTTAGTACAGATACACACAATTATTCCACAAGGCATGCTTGCTGCAGGTTGTTTTACTTTACCAAGATCCAAAACCAAATCAGGTCAAAGTACAGCAATATACAGAGCAATGCAAGAATGGAATTCACTCCCAAATCATATTACACAACAAAATACTATATATGGTTTTAAAAAAAACACTAAAAGAGCATTACTTAAGAAGAAACGTGTTGTGTATTCAGTTACTGTTTAACCACTGTTTGCCCCATATGGATGACCTTTTCTCTGAAATGCGTGGAGCCACTGTATTCTCCACCATCGATTTGGCGAACGCCTATCATCAAGTGCTACTAGCAGAAGAAAGCCGGGACATGACTGCGTTCATAACGCATGATGGGCTCTTTCGGTTCCGCCGGGTTCCGTATGGACTATGCTCAGCCCCAAGTGCGTTTTCTAAGATGATGTCCCTGGTGCTGAAAGACCTCAAGGGGGTCCAGAGCTATCTGGATGATGTCATAGTCTATGGCATAGAGCAGGAGGAACATGACCGTAATCTGCAGGCGGTGCTCGCGGCGTTAAAGGACGCTGGCCTCCAGCTCAACAAGGAAAAATGCCACTTCAACCAAACCAGCCTACGGTTCCTTGGGCACACCATCACACCCCAAGGTTTGCTGCCGGACAAAGATCACCTCCGGGCTATTACGGAAGCTCCAGCGCCTAGCGACGCCACCACACTACGCTCATTCCTGGGCCTCACAGCGTGGTATGCAAAGTTTGTGCAAAACTACGCGTCTCTGGTGGAGCCGATGCGAGAATGTCTGCGTGATGACACATTTCAGTGGACTGCAGCAGCGCAGTCAAGCTTTGACACTGTCAAGACTCGCATCGTGAACAGCTCAGCGCTGTCCGTCTTTGACTCAAGCCTCCCAACCATCGTGTCTACAGACGCGTCCGACTATGGTCTGGGGGCCATTTTGACACAAATGCACCCTGATACAACGGAGCGCACAGTTGCTTTTGCTTCACGTTCACTTACCCCTGCAGAACGGAAGTACTATATTGTGGAGAAGGAGGCATTAGCCTGTGTGTGGGCAGCAGAAAAGTGGAGGACTTTCTTATGGGGGACAAGATTCACACTGCGTACAGACCACCAGGCCCTGACCACACTGCTAGCCACAAAAGGCCTTGGACGCGCAGGCATGCGTATTGCACGGTGGTCAGCCAGACTCTTGTGTTTTACATATGACATAGTGTATCGGGCTGGTGCACAAAATTATGCTGCTGACTGTCTCTCCCGTTTGCCCCTCCCATCAGAAGAGAATGCAGAGCCAGTGTCAGAGCCTGAACTCGTAGCTCTGTTGGATACAGAACTGAGAGCTCTCTCAGTGAAGGACTTTGCGGTGGCATGTGCAGCATGCCCAGAGCTCACGGCACTGAGAGCGCAGGTGAAAAAGGGGTGGCCTAAAAGAGCAAAGCACCTACCTACAGTGCTCCAACTGTACTTTGCTACCCGAGATGAACTGTCAGTCCAAGATGTGACAATATTCAGGGGGCCTCATCGGCGGCTTGTTCCTGTGGCCCTAAGAAAGCAGCTTGTGGATTTGGCACATGAAACACACCAGGGTGTCGTCCGCACCAAACAGAGGCTGCGTGACTTATACTGGTGGCCGGGCATGGACATGTGTGTGCAGGACAGCATTAATGCATGTGCAACGTGCCAGATGAATGATAAAAGCGCCAAAACGCTTGCTTCCCCACTCCAGCCAGTTCCACTGCCAGATGGTCCGTGGCAGAAAGTGGGAATCGACATCGTCGGACCATTCGAGTCAGCGACTTGGGACTGTCGCTATGCAGTGACACCAATTGACTATTACACAAAATGGCCGGAAGTTGCTTTTACTTCCTCCATCACAACCACGGCGATCACAACCTTCCTTTCTGCAGTGTTCGCCCGGTTTGGCAACCCTACAGAGCTCATTAGTGACAATGGGACAGTTTACTTCAAGTGAATTTGCAGACTTCCTTGAAGTGAGAGACATCAAACACAGGAAAGTGTCTTTGTATTATCCGCAAGCAAACGGAGCCATAGAATGCTGGAACCGCGTTCTTAAAGAGACACTTCTCACTGCCGAGCAGGAGAGAAAACCATGGAAACCATTCATACAGGAATTCCTGCTCACATACCGTGCAACTCAACACAGTACTACAGGAGTGTCACCATATGAACTCATGTTCAACAGGAAAATGCGCACAAAGGTGGACATCGGCCCAGCAAGCAAATCCACCCCACTGTCGGAGAAGCAGGTGCGCCATCGTGTCATCTCCAAACAAAATGCATCGAAAGCCTACACAGATGTGAGGAGAGGTGCACGAGTACCAAGGATCAAAGAGGGAAGCCTAGTCAGAGTAAAGAAACCTTTCCACGTTAAGAAAGGACTGTCAAAGTTTCAGGGACCTGCCAAAGTGATACGGAAAGCTGGTTCAAATGCTTATGTGCTGGAGGATGGACGCACATGGAACGCTATTCACCTCTCCCTGGTCCCAGAAACTGCAACAGACACCATTACACGCCCTGCTCCAGTTCCTGAGCCGGGGCCTGCGCTACCACCGCATGTTGACATGCACAGACCAGCAAAGGTCCGAAAGAGACCTGACTGGCTTAACGATTATGAACATTAATCGTTCTCTCATGACCTTTGGGGGGAAATGTTGAAGAGGGAATGACAATGAAAATAACTGAAGAAAAAAAAAAACGCTGAACATTGAAAAAACTGTTTACCATATCTGAACATGACCAAGTTGACTATAATGTTGAATGTTGTTTTGGTTATGAGACAGGTGTCAATATCTTGTGAAATTCATTTGTTTACCTCAGCTAAGTTAAAGCTATATTTAGGATAAAGTTTACATGCTGTTAGTAAAGTTGTAATAGACAGTAATGCTGTTTGTTATAATTACAATAATACTGTTATTGGAACATTTTGGGGTTTATGCTATGTGGGATAAGGAAGACATTTAAGTTTGCATTATTCTACAGCAAGGTCTCAAGTAATTTAAGAGACTGTGTATTTACCTTTATTTTACCGGGTAAGCTTCCTAAACTAAGGGGGAAATATGTTGTGTATTCAGTTACTGTTTAACCACTAGATGGCGATGTAGAGCACATGACATTGTACTGCATGTTTAAAAAGGAGATTGGAAGAAGAAGAGAAGCAGTAAAGTTCAGAGTTACGTCCATGCAAGTGTCTCGCTCTCTTTCTTTGTTTGGATTACTTGGGCTACAACAAAACATTAGTAATTGATAAGTATTCTTGGGTGTGTATGGGTATTAAATGATGATATTTATCTATTAGATCATGATAGATTCAGTCGGAGCCTTTCTATTTTCTTTGTGTTTTTGTTATTTAAACTGTGTCAGTTGTTATTGTTTTATTTACAGTAGACGTGTATTACGAGGTGTCATGTTAGTGTATGACGAGTAGTGTGAATGTGTATTTTTGTATTGTCACCATGTAAACTATGTGGACCCCAGGAAGAAAAAAAAGCTAATGGGGATCTAAAATAAATAAACAAACAAACTGTCAATATGGAAAATATCACTTTCTCCTGAGTACTTCTTGACCTTGGAAATAGTAGACTGAATGATTAAAACAAGGGGTAGATAGTTTTATATGAAACAAATGATTTTTCTATGGTGTTTTACAAATCTACAGAAATAACAAGTGATTCTTATTGTGTGTGGTAACCGGGTTGGCAGTTGAACTCGGGACAACTGCCAAAAACTTAGTGAAACTAACTGAGCTAAGACCACCACAGGATGTCTGTTGGCCAAAAGGAGAAGTGACAAAGGGCATCAACAGGTCCCGAGGATGACTTGAGAAATGAAATAATGTTGTAATGAATTATGGTATTAAGAGGAGAGGGGGGGGGGGAGCAATGTTTTTTACAGAGAATTGCCCTTTCCACTTCCAACCGAGGAGCACAGATTCACTTGTCATGATTTCTCAGCTTGAGCTGCCAACACAGGTTGGAAGCCAGCTTCGAGGTGGACAGTGACTTTAGACAGAGTTGCTTCTTCCTCAGGAGTTTCTAAACCGGCGGTAAAAGAGGAACACTGAGATGGCCACGCAGCAAACCCCCTCTCTCCCTCTGCCTCAAACGGATGACTGAATTGAACAGGTTATATTATTAGTCTGTTTTATAATGATCATTTTAACTGGGTTATGAGTTTCTATTGTACCAATCTAACTTTGAACTAATCATTATTGAATTACCATTTTGAGCTGTATGCTTATGCTCTGCCTAATCTTGCAATAAAAATACGATTTGGATTTAAAGCACAACATGTGGAGATTTTAATTATTACTTTTTAAGACTTGTGGTCCTCAAGGTAATGCGTGCATCACATCATCAAGAAGAGTTTTTCTGTAACAGGTTTTCCTAGCCAATGATTTTTAACCAATGCTAGAGGTTTTGTAAACCCTAAATCTTATCCTAGCACCTTTCCAAGTGCACAGACCAAGGAGGAGAGCTGCCGTTAACGGGCGTGGCTGGTGACAAAGCCTGGCTCCTGGGTTACTCAACCAGGTTTCCACCCAGCTGAAACAGGGTTGGCGTCCGGAGGAAGGCCTTGAGTAGCTAGGCGAATCTCCTCACTACCAGTTTAAACAGTTTTTGACTGCTTAGTTATTACCTGGGTGAACCCAGTGCAGCCAAGAACCGGACCCTTTAGACGGAGAACTGGTTCAAGTATATGCCTCCTGTGATAGGGGTGAGGGGTAACTTGAGGGATTTTTTTTTTTCTCCTTATTATTATTATTATTTCATGACTTATTTGTGGATACTCTCCCTGTGTTGTATTCTCTACAATTTGAATTTTATGTATCCATGATTGAGAATCAGTTAGGTCCTTTGTGACCAGCTGTGTCTGTCTGTGTGGATGTTATTGTCAGGTATGATTGATTGATTGATTGATTGATTGATGTGTTCACAAAAACAAATTAACTTTACTTGTATAGTGACAGTTCTATTGATTATTGACAATTAACAAAAAGACCTTTGAAAGATGAATTATTGCATAACATGAACACATCGCAAACTGTCAGACCACCGCTTAACTAAATAAGACAGTAAGTTATTAAACTTTAAGCAGAGTATGAACTTCTCCGACTTTTATCCAGACCCTGAACACAACGTTTAACTGAGTCACTGATCTGGTTGGTTGAGGCTAACAGTAGCTAACGTTAGCATTAACGTTAGCTAACTGACTTAAACGTTACACGTAAACAAGAACAAGCGCCTGCTGACAGACTGCGTACAACAGAGAAACACACACATGAGATATCCCTGATAACAGGAGCAGAACACACAGACAGGTGTCTCTACCTGGTTGTCGGTTGTCAACAGACGAGCCAAAGATGCCGACGTCCGAGCGAAACCAAGGAAGAAGAGTTTCTTCTTCTGTGTTTACATTCCCGGCAGGCTTGACGCTTCGTATGCATGTGCTGCCCCCTGTAGTTATCAATGTGAACTACACCAGGTGAACACAACACTCCACAGTGAAATGATAGATTGATGAGATTATCATGTTTTGTCCTATTTTTTTTATTGTAATATGTAATTAATAAATAAATAAACATATTATGTTGTATAAATATGTATTTTTACTTTTTACACTTGCCACTATATATATATATATATATATAAACTGGGGAAAAAATGTTTGGAAACTTGTGTTTGGTGGATTATTTCTCTGTTGTTACAATGTTAATTGGCATTGCATTTTACATCGTTGGAAAGCCTGTTTATTTACCTTCAAAATGATGTCCAACTTGTAAGGATCATGCTTTAGTAGGATGAGATTATGCAATTATGTGGGTAGAGCCCAAGAAAAAATTGTCAAAATGCTTTTATATACAGTATATATATATATAAAAAAAACTCGTGTAATTATATATATATAATTACACGAGTTTTTTAAAGGACATTGAGGAATATACATTAATATTATAATAATTATAATATCCAGAAGGAAGTATTAGGCCTAATGCAGCGTGAGGATGCAGCTGCTTGTGTCCAGTAGATCCAGTAGAGGGCGGTCCACTGTGGCTGACTTCCTGTCTCTACAGGCAGGAAACGAGCGGCAACCACAGAAGAAGGACTTCCCCTCTGAGATGAACTGAATGAATGTGCTGGGCAGCTAAATCACCTACCTTCTATTAGAACACGTGTGTTTAAAGACTACTGCAGGGTGCTGTTTGGAGTGATAATGTCGGGGATACCTGCAGACACGTGGCAGCCGCCCACAGTGGCTGTGGACACCACGTGAGTCGTTATTGAACCCGTAGATGATTACTCTGCTAAGCTAAGCTAAGCTAGCTCTGTAACGTGATGGAGCTAGCGGTGTGTGCTGTTAGGTTAACTTTGGAGATACTACAATGTCTTCCAGGGCTTTGGATACTCTTAAACACACTGTCAGAGTACTGCCTGTGCTGTTGAAAGACGCCAGATATATACAAATACTGACTAATGCATACAAATACTGACTAATACTTACAAATACTGACTACTACATACAAGACTGACTACTACATACAAGACTGACTAGTACATACAAGACTGACTAGTACATACTAATACTGACTAATGCATACAAATACTGACTAATACTTACAAATACTGACTACTACATACAAGACTGACTACTACATACAAGACTGACTAGTACATACAAGACTGACTAGTACATACTAATACTGACTAATGCATACAAATACTGACTAATGCATACTAATACTGACTACTACATACTAATACTGACTAGTACATACTAATACTGACTACTACATACAAGACTGACTAGTACATACAAGACTGACTAGTACATACTAATACTGACTAATGCATACTAATACTGACTAGTACATACAAGACTGACTAGTACATACAAATACTGACTAATGCATACTAATACTGACTAGTACATACAAGACTGACTAGTACATACAAATACTGACTAGTACATACTAATACTGACTAATGCATACTAATACTGACTAATGCATACTAATACTGACTAGTACATACAAGACTGACTAGTACATACAAATACTGACTAGTACATACTAATACTGACTAATGCATACTAATACTGACTAATGCATACTAATACTGACTAGTACATACAAGACTGACTAGTACATACAAATACTGACTAGTACATACTAATACTGACTAATGCATACTAATACTGACTAATGCATACTAATACTGACTAGTACATACAAGACTGACTAGTACATACAAATACTGACTAGTACATACTAATACTGACTAGTACATACAAGACTGACTAGTACATACAAGACTGACTAGTACATACAAGACTGACTAGTATATACAAATACTGACTAGTACATACTAATACTGACTAGTACATACAAGACTGACTAGTACATACAAATACTGACTAATGCATACTAATACTGACTAGTACATACAAGACTGACTAGTACATACAAATACTGACTAGTACATACTAATACTGACTAATGCATACTAATACTGACTAATGCATACTAATACTGACTAGTACATACAAGACTGACTAGTACATACAAATACTGACTAGTACATACTAATACTGACTAATGCATACTAATACTGACTAATGCATACTAATACTGACTAGTACATACAAGACTGACTAGTACATACTAATACTGACTAATGCATACTAATACTGACTAGTACATACAAGACTGACTAGTACATACAAATACTGACTAGTACATACTAATACTGACTAATGCATACTAATACTGACTAATGCATACTAATACTGACTAGTACATACAAGACTGACTAGTACATACAAATACTGACTAGTACATACAAATACTGACTAATGCATACTAATACTGACTAGTACATACAACACTGACTAGTACATACAAGACTGACTAGTACATACAAATACTGACTAGTACATACAAATACTGACTAATGCATACTAATACTGACTAGTACATACAAATACTGACTAGTACATACAAATACTGACTAATGCATACTAATACTGACCAATGCATACAAATACTGACTAGTACATACTAATACTGACTAATGCATACTAATACTGACTAATGCATACTAATACTGACTAATGCATACTAATACTGACTAGTACATACAAGACTGACTAGTACATACAAATACTGACTAGTACATACAAATACTGACTAGTACATACAAGACTGACTAGTACATACAAATACTGACTAGTACATACAAATACTGACTAATGCATACTAATACTGACTAGTACATACTAATACTGACTACTACATACAAATACTGACTAATGCATACTAATACTGACTAGTACATACAAATACTGACTAGTACATACAAATACTGACTAGTACATACTAATACTGACTACTACATACTAATACTGACAAATGCATACTAATACTGACAAATGCATACTAATACTGACAAATACATACAAATGCATACTAATACTGACAAATACATACAAATGCATACTAATACTGACAAATACATACTAATACTGAGCATGCTTTGCAGGATGGGGACGGTTGTGGTGGAGCTGTACTGGAGACATGCACCAAAAACCTGCAAGAACTTTGCAGAGCTGTCCAGAAGAGGCTACTACATCAACACAAAGTTTCACCGGATAATCAAAGACTTCATGGTGCAGGGAGGAGACCCCACAGGAACAGGTGGGTTCATCACATACACTATTATCCAGACAGGTGGATTCATCACATACACTATTATCCTAACAGGTGGGTTCATCACATACACTATTATCCAGACAGGTGGGTTCATCACATACACTATTATCCAGACAGGTGGGTTCATCACATACACTATTATCCAGACAGGTGGGTTCATCACATACACTATTATCCAGACAGGGGGGTTCATCACATACACTATTATCCAGACAGGGGGGTTCATCACATACACTATTATCCAGACAGGGGGATTCATCACATACACTATTATCCAGACAGGGGGGTTCATCACATACACTATTATCCAGACAGGGGGGTTCATCACATACACTATTATCCAGACAGGGGGGTTCATCACATACACTATTATCCAGACAGGGGGGTTCATCACATACACTATTATCCAGACAGGGGGGTTCATCACATACACTATTATCCAGACAGGGGGGTTCATCACATACACTATTATCCTGACAGGGGGGTTCATCACATACACTATTATCCAGACAGGTGGATTCATCACATACACTATTATCCAGACAGGGGGGTTCATCACATACACTATTATCCAGACAGGGGGGTTCATCACATACACTATTATCCTGACAGGGGGGTTCATCACACACACTATTATCCAGACAGGGGGGTTCATCACATACACTATTATCCAGACAGGGGGGTTCATCACATACACTATTATCCAAACAGGGGGGTGTCCACATACCTTTGTGTTCTTTTGATCTGTTTTTCATGGTTTGGGCTAATGGAAGCTTCCTGGAAAGGACTATTTGGCAATTTGGCTCTAGGGTTATAGGTCAAAGTGTTTAATTAGTATTGATAAATCTACAGGCAAACATTAAATTCAATATACAGTATATAGAGAATTATATTGAAACAATAAATGAAGATTGAATGTTTATTTGGGTTTAAATGGAGCAGTTCTTTCAAGGACTGTTTATAAACTAAGCTCAAAAACATGTATGAGAACTTTGTCTCTGATGTGCCTATAATTTGTACCAAATTACATAGTTCTTACAAGGAAATTATAAGAAAATGATGAGCCCCATAAAATGAAGCTTACTGGGAAATGTTATGCTACAGCACACAATGATATTTTAGAAAATTGCGTGGTTCCAGTTTTATAGTAACAGTTTGGGGACGAGACTTTCTTATTTTAAAGTGAAACTTTTAGGTGAAATATGCCCATTTTGAACCCTGTGTAGTGAGGATCATGCAACCACCACATGTTTTACACCACATGTAGTACATCATGCATTTGTTGGTCAACTGATCAATCACAATCACTTTGTAAACCTGTCATATTGAAACTCACAGTTCAGTGTCCATTGTTATTTATTATAGTTATTTTGTAGTTTACTGATATTTGTTTTTCTAACAGGTCGCGGTGGTGCCTCCATATTTGGTAAACAGTTTGAAGATGAACTGAGCCCAGAACTGAAATTCACAGGTAATCACAGTGGAAAAATCCCAATTGAGTACAAGGTGGAAGGAAAAGTTGGTAAATGAAGAAAAAGGCTCCTGCACCTTTTACAATAAATGTATTGGTATCTGTGTCAATACTGAGTCCTTAGTGTTTTGTTTTTTTTATGATTATTAAACTACATTAGTTTTAGCGAGGTGTACCTAATAAACTGGCAACTCAGTAGATATTCAAATACATTCATTAAAGTGAATGTACCAGATGTTTTGCAAAAGTTGTTTAGGTGTTGCCTCAAGAATTTCTTGATTTGAAATCTGATTGAAATGGACAAATTTAATGTTACAGATTCATAACCTTTAATATTTATCTGATACTCGAGGGACTTTTAACATCGAAAAGTCACAAAATTGTAATTCTCTCATTTCATTTGGTGTCCGACAGGTGCCGGTATTGTGGCGATGGCCAATGCAGGACCAGACACAAACGGCAGCCAGTTCTTCTTCACTCTGGGACCCACTCAGTGGTTGGATGGAAAGCACAGTATTTTTGGAAGAGTATGCCAGGGGATGGGAGTGCTGAACCGGATTGGGATGGTAGAGACGACCGGTCAAGATCGGCCAGCCGATGATATCAAAATCGTCAGAACTAATGTACCCAAATAAACAAAAACTGATTTTTTTTTTTAATACTGATTTTTTTAAATAAATAAATGTTTGTTAAAAGTTTCAATGTCATGTTTTTTAATTGTATGAGGCTATCCTAATATGGAAACTATCAATCCATGACAGTGTTGCACTCATACCGACTGAAAGGTAGAGATACAAATTCAAACCCAGCTACATACCACTATAAAGTAGAGCTACAACGATTAATTGATTAATTGAATTACAGAAACTTAATCAGCATTTCATTTTCAAGCAAAAAATGCCAAATATGTGATAGGTCAAGGTTAATAAATTTGAGAATTTGCTGCTTTTGCTGGACTTAACAGTAAACTGAATATATTTGCATTTTGTTGATTGGATTTAAAAAAAATATTTGAAAATGTTATATTGAATCCTGGGAGTTCAATGTTTTATAGACCAAATGATTATTAAGAGAAGAATCGGCACATTAATCGATAAAGAAAATAGTCATGGAACGAAGAGATTTAGATAAAAGAATTGGTTATTGTTTTGTATAATGCTTGAGGGGTTCTGTTAAAAATAATTCCAAAACATTTGGTTGTTAATCACATTGAAAGACACTAAAGTAAAGGCCCTTTCAGACAGAACGCGACATCCACTGCACTCTGAAACTCATTATTTCTAATAGTTTGTGCTGTGCCACGATGACTTTTTGCTGCGTAAAAATTAGGGGTGTAAGAAAATATCGATACACTTGAGTATCGCGTTAATATGTTTGGTGATACTGTATTGATTCTCAAAAGCACTGTATTGATTTTTACTTAATAGTTTGCATGCAAAGTGGTGTAAGGGCGCACAGCTAACGTTTCTTTAACTCAGATGTTCTTTACAGTTTTCCTATTTGATTTGAAAAATCGCATTGTATCGCCTTGCTGACAGTATCGCAATATATCAGGATATGTTGAATCGTAACCCCTGTATCATGATACGTATCGTATTGCCAGATTATTGTCAAAATGAACATAATACATTTTTATCATTATTTCTGTAGTCAAAGGAGAGTAAAAAAAATCCCACTTCTTTTAGTCCACTCACCTCAGTCACATGTATACAAAATGAAAATGAGCAAGCCATAAAAAAAAAAAAAAAAGGATAAAAAAATGAACAAGCCATATAGCCCCGGAAAGTATTTTATTATATAAATGCAAAGTCATGTATAAAGTCACAAGTTCTATATAGATATATAAAAAAAAACACATCAATATGGTAATCCAAAGAAATGCTATCCCTAAAAAAGTAAAAGTCATATTTAAGGCACTATAGGATTTGCATTATAAATTCAAGCAGCAAGTAGTTTAACACTTATTTTGACAGCCTGAGGAGGTATATTTATTTGGCTTAATATATGTTGTAAAGTATACACTGAATGTATGAAATATTAGACAAGTAAAAGCATCAATTTCTCTTAAATCAACATAAGTCACAAAGAAAATGTAGGTGATCAAATGAGATGAGTTTGAGTAAGTTATTTAAAAGCGGGCGCCTGGGTTAGCTCAGTTGGTAGAGCGGGCACCTATGTAACAAGGCTTGGTCCTGACCGCGGCGGCCCGGGTTCGAATCCGGCCTGTGGCCCTTTCCGCATCCACTCTCTCTCTATCCACTCTCAAGAAAATGGAAAATGCCCCCAAAAATATAACTTTAAAAAAAAAAAAGTTATTTAAAAGCCAGCGTATCTGCTTGGTATAGTTGCTTTTAGTTTAAGGTCACAATCAGAACAGTAGAAAGTAAACTTTGAGAGACTTGTGTCTGAGAAATGTCAGCACCACTGATAATGTTGACGTTATAGTGTCAGGAACTTTGGTGAGTTTCACAGATGGAATCACATGAATGCCTCAGTCTGTAATGATAAAAGAATGACTGCTGCTCAGGCCCGTCCAGTTAGAAAAACAGGACACTGAGGAGAACAAAGGGAAGAAGAGCCGCAGAGGTCACAGAGGTGAACACAACATCACAGTTACGTGTCTGACCTGAACAAAGCATTGACAGCGGGTTCAGTGGAGCCGGTCGTGTAGGGTAAGATCAACGGATCTGTGGAACTAAGCCAAGTCCACTGACTTGTTTAAACATGAAAAAGATTGCATGTTCATCTTTGAGGTGGGATTATTTTGCCACACACACTGATCCCAAAGTCAAGCATTAACTTACACGTTCAACTTTTTACAACTTTCTCCAAATAAATAAATACAAAAAAAAAATTCAGTTTAATGTAAAATAGTTTGACATTTACAGATATACGCCCCCAGTTTGGGGACGAGACTTTCTTATTTTAAAGTGAAACTTTTAGGTGAAATATGCCCATTTTGAACCCTGTGTAGTGAGGATCATGCAACCACCACATGTTTTAATTATGAGCCTTTTTATTATTTTAATTTTAATTTGTGGCCTTTCAACATTTCTGTTCTTCAAATTGAAATACATTTCATACCAAGTCTTACACCACATGTAGTACATCATGCATTTGTTGGTCAACTGATCAATCACAATCACTTTGTAAACCTGTCATATTTAAACTCACAGTTCAGTGTCCATTGTTATTTATTATAGTTATTTTGTAGTTTACTGATATTTGTTTTTCTAACAGGTCGCGGTGGTGCCTCCATATTTGGTAAACAGTTTGAAGATGAACTGAGCCCAGAACTGAAATTCACAGGTAATCACAGTGGAAAAATCCCAATTGAGTACAAGGTGGAAGGAAAAGTTGGTAAATGAAGAAAAAGGCTCCTGCACCTTTTACAATAAATGTATTGGTATCTGTGTCAATACTGAGTCCTTAGTGGGTTTTTTTTTTTATGATTATTAAACTACATTAGTTTTAGCGAGGTGTACCTAATAAACTGGCAACTCAGTAGATATTCAAATACATTCATTAAAGTGAATGTACCAGATGTTTTGCAAAAGTTGTTTAGGTGTTGCCTCAAGAATTTCTTGATTTGAAATCTGATTGAAATGGACAAATTTAATGTTACAGATTCATAACCTTTAATATTTATCTGATACTCGAGGGACTTTTAACATCGAAAAGTCACAAAATTGTAATTCTCTCATTTCATTTGGTGTCCGACAGGTGCCGGTATTGTGGCGATGGCCAATGCAGGACCAGACACAAACGGCAGCCAGTTCTTCTTCACTCTGGGACCCACTCAGTGGTTGGATGGAAAGCACAGTATTTTTGGAAGAGTATACCAGGGGATGGGAGTGCTGAACCGGATTGGGATGGTAGAGACGACCGGTCAAGATCGGCCAGCCGATGATATCAAAATCGTCAGAACTAATGTACCCAAATAAACAAAAACTGATTTTTTTTTTTAATACTGATTTTTTTAAATAAATAAATGTTTGTTAAAAGTTTCAATGTCATGTTTTTAATTGTATGAGGCTATCCTAATATGGAAACTATCAATCCATGACAGTGTTGCACTCATACCGACTGAAAGGTAGAGATACAAATTCAAACCCAGCTACATACCACTATAAAGTAGAGCTACAACGATTAATTGATTAATTGAATTACAGAAACTTAATCAGCATTTCATTTTCAAGCAAAAAATGCCAAATATGTGATAGGTCAAGGTTAATAAATTTGAGAATTTGCTGCTTTTGCTGGACTTAACAGTAAACTGAATATATTTGCATTTTGTTGATTGGATTTAAAAAAAATATTTGAAAATGTTATATTGAATCCTGGGAGTTCAATGTTTTATAGACCAAATGATTATTAAGAGAAGAATCGGCACATTAATCGATAAAGAAAATAGTCATGGAACGAAGAGATTTAGATAAAAGAATTGGTTATTGTTTTGTATAATGCTTGAGGGGTTCTGTTAAAAATAATTCCAAAACATTTGGTTGTTAATCACATTGAAAGACACTAAAGTAAAGGCCCTTTCAGACAGAACGCGACATCCACTGCACTCTGAAACTCATTATTTCTAATAGTTTGTGCTGTGCCACGATGACTTTTTGCTGCGTAAAAATTAGGGGTGTAAGAAAATATCGATACACTTGAGTATCACGTTAATATGTTTGGTTGTACTGTATTGATTCTCAAAAGCACTGTATTGATTTTTACTTAATAGTTTGCATGCAAAGTGGTGTAAGGGCGCACAGCTAACGTTTCTTTAACTCAGATGTTCTTTACAGTTTTCCTATTTGATTTGAAAAATCGCATTGTATCGCCTTGCTGACAGTATCGCAATATATCAGGATATGTTGAATCGTAACCCCTGTATCATGATACGTATCGTATTGCCAGATTATTGTCAAAATGAACATAATACATTTTTATCATTATTTCTGTAGTCAAAGGAGAGTAAAAAAAATCCCACTTTTTTAGTCCACTCACCTCAGTCACATGTATACAAAATGAAAATGAGCAAGCCATAAAAAAAAAAAAAAAAGGATAAAAAAATGAACAAGCCATATAGCCCCGGAAAGTATTTTATTATATAAATGCAAAGTCATGTATAAAGTCACAAGTTCTATATAGATGTATAAAAAAAAACACATCAATATGGTAATCCAAAGAAATGCTATCCCTAAAAAAGTAAAAGTCATATTTAAGGCACTATAGGATTTGCATTATAAATTCAAGCAGCAAGTAGTTTAACACTTATTTTGACAGCCTGAGGAGGTATATTTATTTGGCTTAATATATGTTGTAAAGTATACACTGAATGTATGAAATATTAGACAAGTAAAAGCATCAATTTCTCTTAAACCAACATAAGTCACAAAGAAAATGTAGGTGATCAAATGAGATGAGTTTGAGTAAGTTATTTAAAAGCCAGCGTATCTGCTTGGTATAGTTGCTTTTAGTTTAAGGTCACAATCAGAACAGTAGAAAGTAAACTTTGAGAGACTTGTGTCTGAGAAATGTCAGCACCACTGATAATGTTGACGTTATAGTGTCAGGACTTTGGTGAGTTTCACAGATGGAATCACATGAATGCCTCAGTCTGTAATGATAAAAGAATGACTGCTGCTCAGGCCCGTCCAGTTAGAAAAACAGGACACTGAGGAGAACAAAGGGAAGAAGAGCTGCAGAGGTCACAGAGGTGAACACCATATCACAGTTACGTGTCTGACCTGAACAAAGCATTGACAGCGGGTTCAGTGGAGCCGGTCGTGTAGGGTAAGATCAACGGATTTGTGGAACTAAGCCAAGTCCACTGACTTGTTTAAACATGAAAAAGATTGCATGTTCATCTTTGAGGTGGGATTATTTTGCCACACACACTGATCCCAAAGTCAAGCATTAACTTACACGTTCAACTTTTTACAACTTTCTCCAAATAAATAAATACAAAAAATAACTATTTTCTGTTTAATGTAAAATAGTTTGACATTTACAGATATACGCTTATTCGCTTTCTTGTTGAGAGGTGAGATGAGAAGATTGTCTCATGTCTCTTCCGCCAGGAGATGGTTAGCTTAGTTTAGCATTGAGACGAGAAGCAAATCCTCTAAATATCAGTAATTAACACATAATTACATGTTTGTTTAATCCATACAAAAAAATGTAAGCCTATGTTGGTTGCCTGGTAACCTCAAGGTATTTTTCCTCACTGTACTGAGTACAAATTCAAGGTATGTGTACTTTACTTGAATATTTCCATCTTAAGCTACTTTTACTTCTACTCCCCTACATCTCAGAGATAAATATTGTACCTTTTACTCCACTACATTTGTCTGACAGCTTTAGTTACTTTACAAATTACAGATTTTCATGCCCTTCCTGTCCAGTAAAAACAAGATATCTCCAGATGTGTTGATTTTGTGTCTTTTGAGTTTGTGATAAACTGAAAGATTAAATGTTCCTTTATGTGTTGAGACAATTCTCCTACTTCTCTAGCTGAATAAACTCTTTAAAAAGCCTCTTGGATTAGCTAAACAATGCATCGTCACAAAGCTGTAAGCAGGGCTGTTTTTCTAACCTCATGAAAAGGTGACTTTTTAGAGATACGTTGTTCTCACAGGACAGTGATTCTACAACCATATGATGATCTTATAGAATATGATGCATTCCTGAAGATTAAACTATAATTAAGGGATAATGTACAGTGAGCCGGTAATAGTTGTGAAAGAATCCCCGACAGTGAAGGGGATTCTTTCACAACAATTGCCCGCTAGCTGTACATTATCCCTTAATTATAGTAAGTTAGAAGTTATTACACGGCTACTTACTGAAGAAATCCATATTTTGACACAAAACGGTCTGACGTCAGAGCTTCGCCCATAGCAAAGGTCTGCTATACAGAAATTAAAGACTGCAGAACGCTGTGATTGACCAATCAGAATTGAGTATTCAACACAGCCGTGTAATAACAGTATATAAAGGAGTTCAAATTTGCACAAACTTAAACATCTACAGCAGTAAAATGCAACATACACATAATGTAGTGTCTGTTTTCAGGCTTTAAATAATCTAGCCAGTGACGGGAGACTTTGGCCAATCACAGGTCATTTCAGAGACAGTTCCTATTGGCTGTTCATTCAACGGAGGCAGCTGTCAGTCACTCACAAACTCTGATCAAACGGTCAAACTAGGGAGAGTAGATCAAATATGAATCTATATTCTGTTACTGTAGTGCCTATTTCTCTCCTCAAATGTTTTCAGAAACATCTTGTAGTGTACTGTCTAGAAGTAAAATGAGAAAGTTTGCTCCAGCTCGTGGGCGGTGCTTGGTATTTCCTCAACTGATCTCAACATGGCTGCTGGGTCACAAACGTTCTCACAGCTAAACAGGACACAGAGACAAATGTTTTTCTTTCCTGTCTCATGCACTAATGTCAGGATATAGTGACCGTTTTATAAAAATAGCTTTTTTTAAATCATATTTGCTCCATCTCTACCCACAGGGAACATTTTGCTGCACAAAGAGAACTTTTACTTTAAGTGCTTTAAGTACATGTTGATGATAATACTTACATACTTTTACTTAAGTAAGGTTTTGTCACAGTGTGGTATTAGTACTTTAACTGACGTAAAGGATCTGGATACTTCTTCCACCACTACCAGGAAGTCACTGCACCCGGCCAATAAATAGTCCAGCACATAAACCCCGTAAACCACTTCAGTTCTCGTATGGATTAAACAAACAGGATGTAATGTGTTAATCAGTGAGCTATAGAGGAGCTTTTTTTTTTGTTACCTTCGGACAGAGCCAGGCTAGCTGTTTCCCCCTGTTTACAGTCTTTATGCTAAGCTAGGCTAGTTGGCTGTAGTTTCACATTAACCGTGCAGACGTGACAGTACCACTGATCGAGAAGGAGAATAAGCGTATTTCCCAAAACTATTCCTTTAAATGCCATAAAAAAACAACTATTTAGTCAATGAGCATCTTACTGTAAGTGATGGGTCTGATTTCAGTTGTTTCACGAGGGATTTCTGTACGTTTTTGTCTTTGTGGTTTGAAGTGGGCGGGGCTCTGTTGTCCGGCATGTATCAGAAGTTACATAAGAAACAGAATTTGATGACAGATGTTGGGTTGTTTGCTTATGTTGTCATTGTGATGACACTGTCAAATTACATTAAATAATAAATTTATCAACTAATAACTAAGGATGTTTTACCCCTATATTTTAATTTGATTGTTGCTTTTTCTTGTCACAAATATGTTATAAAGAAATATTTCAAAGTTGAAACCAGCCGCTTTAAAAACAACAACAAATAACTTTACAGTACATTAAACAGCTGTTAAATATAGTAAAGGAATTAACTAGAATAACTAAACACAGTGTCCTCAGGTATAAACTGGGAGCAGGTACAGTTGTAGAGAGAAAGGCCCCATATAAGCATATAAGCACCCGGTTTATTATTCCACATTAGAGTGATGGCTTACGTACTTCAAGTTTTCAGGCAACACTTGGAACTTAATTGTTTTACTGCGTTAATCCATCGTGGTGTTCACTGTGATGGGTTGTATATTTGAAACTAATTCAAAGTTTGTTTTGATAACATGTGATGTGAAAAGTGGCTACTTCAACAATCTGAATTCACAGTAATGTCCCACCTATTGACGGGAATAACGTCAATAAAAGTTAGGTTAGTTGGATTTTGAGGTACTTGAGGTGTGGATTGTAGAAAATAGATTGCAACTTAGTGTAGTATTTTGTACATTCAATATCTGTAACAATTCCAAATATAATTTAATGATTAAAAAAACTCCAATATTAGACATTTAATATACTGTATTCAGATAGAATAAAATACTAATTACTAACCACCATATACTATACAGTATATATATAAATATATACTGTATATATATATATATATATATAAAGAGAGAGAGAGAGAGAGAGAGAGAGAGAGAGAGAGAGAGAGAGAGAGAGAAAGAGAAAGAGAGAGTAAACAACCTGCTCTACGTGTTAAAATAGAAGTTATTTTTAAAGGATTGACATTTCATTACACATCGCCGTTTTGCCCGCCATCAGGGACATGCAGTGAGGCGCTGATGCTTGCCATTTCCTTTGTCACCACTGGAAGGTTACCTGCAGGTCGGGAGCTTGTCTTGATACGCTGGAGGAAGGTATTAATATTGTCAACGACTATCACTTGCAGCAGAACATGCACTATGCACCGGCGACACAAAATAGGTTCCAATGAAGTTTAGAAAACTTTAAACTACTACTGCTTCTTAAAACTGAAAAATACCAACTATAAAATAAATAACACTAACAACCACCACTGACCTGCCAGAGAGTTCCTTTTCCTTTGGCCAGTTTGCAGACCATGGTGACTGGAATCATCGTAAGAGATGACATGGCCAGAAACCAGCCGATCCAGTACGCCCACCAAGGATACACATAGGAGTTGTTGAACCTCAGGGGGGTGTATTTCAGGAGCAAAAACACAAGTGTGCCCTTTAAAGGGAAGCAAAACACAATTATATGAACATTGTTGGATCAAAAGGAACTGCTTTGCAAGACAACAGCTTGGGTCCATGTTTACTTCCTGTCAGCTGTTGTCGTTCATATTCACTGCTACAGGAAATAAACAGGGACACATTTACAATGTTTACATTTACAACCATGAAATGGGCTTCGTCCGAAATCACATACTATGCAGCGTACGTTTGTGTGAATAAACAGTAGTATGTATCTTTTTGGACGCACTGAGCAGTGATTTATGTCGTCACTTCCTGAGAGCCTTCTTGCCGGTTGGAGGCATGTAACCATGGTAACTCGTGCCAACCTCATGTGACCAAAACAACGGTTTGTGAGAATCAAAGTCTGAATTAATTTAAAATATATATTACGCCTAGCAAAGTGAAATCTTACAGTTAAATAGAAGTGTTATTGATGTTACAGAGCTGACCGTCAACGTCCTTTATGAATGTTAACTTCACTACTGCATTGCATTGTGTGATATTTATACCGCTGTAGTGTCCAGCGTTGCATACTGTAACATTTCACCGGAAATAGTATGCAATACATGTACTATTGGTTTCACATTTAGGTTTCGGACATTATAAAATATCTCACATACTGTTTTAGTGTACTAAATAGCATGTTAGTATGGAATTTCGGACGCAACCACGGCCTTAATATAATTTATTCTGGCCTCTTTAAAACACCTACACTGCATGTGAGAGGGGTGGCATACATCCAGCAGTACTTGATCAGTGATAGAGGTTTGTACCCAATCATGTCCTCAATGTTGTCATAGAAGCGTTCAGCACCTTGGTCAGAGACAAACACGTCACACATAATATACATTATGTAGTATACTAAAATTTCACTATATACTTCATTTAGCCAATTTTTCAGGGCAAGATCATTATATATTCAAAGCCTTTATAATCAATACATTGTGTGGAATTGGGACATTGGTCATAATGTTGCACAATTAGTGTCATGAAACATAAAAACCAAAGACAGTTGTACCATTGACAACTGTATCTTACCATAAATCCATCCAATAACCACTGACTGGAAGATTGCCATCAGAAGAAGAGAGGGACCACTGCAAACGTAGTGATCAAAGATCTGCAGGATGTATGCGCCAGCCTAAAATGAAAACAGGTAATAAATTGGTTTAGATACCAACTGTCTTTTATTTTGTGCTGTGTAAACAAGCTTCCACTGGTGTCAGTCCTAAACTAGAGACCATCAACCCAACCGGTCGAGGCAGATGGCCGCCCAGCCAGAGCCGGGTTCTGCCCAAGGTTTCTACTCGTTGAAAGGGGAGTTTTTTCTTGCCACTGTCGCAAAACAATGCATGTTCATGGGGGATCTCTTGTTGGGTATCTAAATTATAGAGTACGGTCTAGACCTGCTCTATATGAAAAGAACCTGAAATAACTTCTGTTATGATTTGACGCTACATAAAAATAAATTGAAATTCATTTTAACACTACTATCTTCTTTAACACTTTAACGCAAGCTCAGTTTTAAAGCTAGAGTGAAGATCCTGGTATCATATGAAACTAGAAAACCTAATGAATCCATTGGTACCAACCATGTCATACTAGCGAAAGAGGCTAAATAACGCTCCAAATGTGTGCTAAATTTTGATGAGGAAAAACTGTCATGACCATTTTCAAAGGGGTCCCTTCACCTCTGACCTCAAGATATGTGAATGTAAATGGGTTCTATGGGTACCCACGAGTCTCCTCTATACAGACATGCCCACGTTATGATAATCACATGCAGTTTGGTGCAAGTCATAGTCAAGTCAGCACACTGACACACTGACAGCTGTTGTTGCCTGTTGAGCTTCAGTTTGCCATGTTATGATTGGAGCATATTTTTTTTATGCTAAATGCAGTACCTGTGAGGGTTTCTGGACAATATCTGTCATTGTTTTGTGTTGTTAATTGATTTCCAATAATAAATATATACATACATTTGCATAAAGAAAGCATATTTGCCCACTCCCATGTTGATAAGAGTATTAAATCATTGGCAAAAATGTCCCTTTAAGGTACATTTTGAACATTAATTTGCAATTAATCGTGATTAATCATGGACAATCATGCGATTAATCACAATTAAATATTTTAATCAATTGACATATATATATATACTGGAAAAAACAAAGTTCGGAAACTTGTGTTTGGTGGATTATTTCTCTGTTGTTACAATGCTAATGGTCATTGTATTTTACATCGTTGGAAAGCCTGTTTATTTACCTTCGCAATGATGTCCAACTTGTAAGGATCTTGCATTTGTGGGACGAGCAGCACAGCTGATTATGTGGGTAGCGCCCAAGAAAAATTTGCCAAAATGCTCTGCCAATGGTAAACAGTGTATTCTCATAAGGCTACCAGGAAGCCTGCAATGACTGCTCTTCACCGTCAGGCCCATTGGCGCTGGTGTCGACAACACAGACGATGGAACCTGAACATGTGGGGGAATGTCATGTTCAGTGATGAGTCCCGGTTCTGTCTACCAAAGTTGGATGGGAGGGTCAAAGTATGGAGACGACACGGAGAACGCTATGCTGATTGTTGCACCGATGGAGTAACAGCTTTTGGTGGGGGCAGTGTCATGGTGTGGGGCGGCATCTCCCTCACTGGCAAAACAAGGCTTGTCATCATTGAAGGCCATCTCAATGCAGTGAGATATCGGGATGAGATTCTGCAGCCAGTGGCGATCCCATACCTCCACAATCTGGCACCTAACTTCATCCTCCAAGATGACAACGCTCACCCCCACAGAGCCAGGGTTATCACAGACTACCTCCACAATGTGGGAGTAGAGAGAATGGAACGGCCTGCCAAGAGTCCACACCTCAACCCAATTCAACACTTGTGGGATCAGCTTGGGCGTGCTGTACGTGTTAGAGTGACCAACACAACCACGCTGGCTGACCTGCAACGAATCCTGGTTGAGGAATGGAACGCCATCCCACAGCAACGTGTGACCAGGTTGGTGACCAGCATGAGGAGGAGGTGCCAGGCTGTTGTGGCTGCGTATGGATCTTCCACTGCTACTGAGGCTCCTGACGGTGTATTAATGAATAAAGTGTAAAATTGCCAATATGTCTTGTTTATTCCTTGTTACTGATAGAGAGTTCAATCATCCAATCCACCAAACAACTCAAAACAAGAGTCAACACCAACAGGAGAATACACTGTTTACCATTGACGGAGCATTTTGGCAAATTTTTCTTGGGTGCTACCCACATAATCAGCTGTGCTGCTCATCCCACAAATCCATGATCCTTACAGGTTGGACATCATTGCGAAGGTAAATAAACAGGCTTTCCAACGATGTAAAATACAATGACCATTAACATTGGAACAACAGAGAAATAATCCAGCAAACACAAGTTTCCGAACTTTGTTTTTCCAGTTTATATATATAGTATATCTGGCAAAGTACCCAACTACACACACAGGCACACACATGCACACACACACACAAACACAGAATCACAAGGTGAAAACAATACCAGTGTTGCTGTCGTGGATGGTAATAAGAAAATAAATGGTAAAAGATACAGTTTATTGATCAGACTTCAAAAAAACTCTCACATGATGAATTGCTTACGTCACCAGTGACCACCAATGAATGCTTACTTGTGACACCAATAAGAGGCCAAACACGTAGCAAACAGCACAGATTAGCATCAGAAGAAGCTCTCTGCGGTATCCCTTTCGGATCTGGGAAGGGTAGTTATCCGACAGAGAGGTCATGATGCTTTCAAGCCCAACAAACTGGAGAATGACAGAAAGACAAGTCAGTGCAAAGACAAGTTAACAAAAGAAGAACCACCGGAGGACATTATTTAAGGGAGATATAAGGAAGGCTGCAGCTGACCTGTCCGTCTATTCCTAACAAGATGATCATGGTGAAGAAGCACACGGACCAGACTTGAGGACACGGCAGAAGGGTCACAGCTTGTGGGTAGACGATGAATACAAGGCCAGGGCCTGCCGAGTGAAACCAACAGAGTGAGCCATTGCGGTCTGCCCCAGTGTCTTTTTTGATACAGCTTTGTCTATTTTAGGTTTAAAAATCATAAAAGATGGGCGCCTGGGTTAGCTCAGTTGGTAGAGCGGGCGTCCATGTATTAAGGCTTGGTCCTGACCGCGGCGGCCCGGGTTCGAATCCGGCCTGTGGCCCTTTCCGCATCCACTCTCTCTCTCCCCCCTTTCAAGACTCTATCCACTGTCCTGTCATAAAAATGGAAAAATGCCCCCAAAAAAAAAAAAAAAAAAAAAATCATAAAAGATAAGACTGAAAATTAAAATGAAGAAACAACTTCATATAGTCTGACAGTTTGGATGACCTACTGACATTGGCAGAGAGTAGATTCACACTCATACCTGACTCAGCAACTAAAGAAATGTCGACACCCTGTTTTTGTGACATGTAGCCCAGAACTGAGAAAATGGCGAAGCCAGAGATGAAGCTGGTCCCGCTGTTCAACAAGCAAAGATAGAAGGAGTCCCTGCAAATCAGAAACAATCCTTTATTTCTCTTTTGGTAACACAGGCCTGTTAAATTATTACAGTAAAATAATATACAGAACATGCTTACAGACACCTTGATATTCAAATTACAATAAAATAACTTTAAAATAAAAATTAGACAGATATACCGTAATAGATGGGTGATGGATATAAATAAATGAAAGCTAACATAAAAATAATTTTATATGGAGCTTTTTGTTTTTTTTATGCAAGGCTACAACCATCAGATTTAGGACATTGATTGTGTTTTATTAGTAGAAAATAGTCTGACAATAAAATATTTGGATGCTGTTAGCTTAACACAACTGCAGCCACTAAAATAGTCTTTATTCTCAGTCATATCTTGAAGTACTCACTTGTAACAGTTGTTGTTGTACTTGTTGTAGCTCCCAAGCGTTGTCAGGCATCCCAAACATATGGCATAGGAATAAAATATTTGAGTTCCAGCATCCATCCAAACCTATAAACCAGTGACAAATTAGTATACTCCTGCGTTTGTTACTGTTCAGAATAACCCAATGCAAATTAGAATATGGTCAGAATGATACCTGTGGGTCAGCGAGCCGTGCAGGATTGGGGTACAGGTAGTACTTGATACCGTGGAAGGCTCCAGGAAGAGTCATTCCTCTGATAAACAGCACCACCAACATGGCGAAGGGGAATGTGGCTGTGAAGTAGGTCGCCTACATTTAAACAGAAAGTTATTTAGTTACAAATTAAAGAATACCACTCTGTAACCTACGATTTTTGTAAAAGTTTGCTTGAGACATTAGGATTAATGCTGGGACGTCGGGTGGTCATTGTTTCGGTAGTTTTGCAATACACCGCAGTTGCATAATTCATAAAACATATCGCACCAATCATAGGTCATTTCATTGAGAGAGCGTTCCTATTGGCTGAACTTAGTGTTCCTTGACCAGATTTCACAATGGCGGCGGCGTCACAAACTTTCTCATTTTACAGCTAAACTGTGCACTACAAGATGATTCTGAAAACACTTGAGGTGAGAAATAGGCATTAAAGGGACTGTTTGTAAGCATATGCATGCTCGCATATGCTGTTCAGACAAGACTCCAACACAAACTACACGGAGGCACCAAAACCGCAAAGTTATATCTAGTGAAGCCCATCTTGCTAAACAGTGTTGGCCGCGGTCGTAGGACGCGGGGGAGGCCGTAGCTTTGGTCTCCAGGGCCGGAGTCTCTGTTGTACTCTGCTCCTCTGCCTGCCTGCTTGCCTTCACTCAGCTCGCTCCACCTCACGTTCACGCGCGCACACTACACACTGCAGAAGACTTCGTTAGCTCTGAGAATATCTAGTGAATGTACAGTGGACGTTTGTGCAGAAATAACTGCTGCAGCTCCTCCAGACCAACAGAGGTTTCCCGTGTCTTGTGAAGTGACGGGGCTCCGCAGCGAGAAACGTTATCGTCTCCCACCGGGTGCCCGTGTCTTCCCTGTTCCCTCCGGCCGCGGTCGGGAGGCAGAGGCAGGAAAAGCCAACACTAGGATCAGCAGTGATTCATGGAGAGACCTTGCAGGTGAAATATAGTGATATATAGTGATATTGTGGTTTTAGCTGACGTGTGTCGCCTCACTGTTTTGAGCGATGCTCGTTCATGTCTATTTAGAGCGAGCACAAGCTCGAGCCCGACGCTGACTTTCGTTGACTTAACGGCCACAGGTGTCGCTGTTAACAAGCATTTCTGAAAGTTACAAACAGTCCCTTTAACGTAACATAATATTGATTCATATTTGATCAACGCTGCCTAGTTTGACCGTTTGGTCATAGACAGCAGCTGGACAGCAGACCTCAGATCAGCTCTTACTGCTTGTTTTCCTCCGGTATGTGAAATCTTGCAGATGCCTTTAGGAGCATCAGAGGACACCGGAGGACACAGAGGCACATGATTTTTTTCAGGTTACCTGTTTCATGTACTGCTGTCACGATATAGTGACTGTTTTATAAAAATAACTTTTTTTTAATCATATTTGCTCCAATCTCACTACTTCAGCTTTAAAGGAAGAGTGTTTAACAATTATGGGTGGTCTATTGGCAGAAATAGAATATAATATTAATAAATATGTTTTCTTTAGTGTATAATCACCTGAAAACAAGAATGGTGTTTTCGTTACCTTAGAATGAGCTGTTTATATCTACATAGGGAGCAAGTCCTCTCTTCACGGAGCTGGCCGCCATGTTTCTACAATAACTCAGAACGAACAAACCACTGTGTTAACTTTTCCTGCTTGGGTTGATAAAGTCACTCACTCTGGAGTTAACCCTCGCCGTCACTCCTCTCAGCCGCCGGGAAACACAAAACGAGAAACCTCTGTTGGTCTTGTGGAGCTGCAGCATTTTTATTTCTGCCCAAATTGCAACTTCCACTTGATATTCTCAGAGCTAAACTAACTCTGTCTTTAGCTCCACTAGCTCACTTGTTAGCTCACTCACATTCGCCGCCGCTCTCTCTCTCTTGCTTCACCACTCACTTCCCACATACTCCAAATAACCTACGCTATTCTTACAACAGCTCTAGAGAGGGCCATTCACGTTTTAGACGTCGGCCACCGTAGTTCTGCTGCACGCATGGCACACGGTAAAGGCTGCAATCTGCAACCTCACCACTAGATGCCGCCATATGTTACACACTGTACCTTTAACCTGGGAACTATGTATCTGACCCACTGTGCATTGGACTGAATTCAGGGCATGTGTGAAGCTGAAAATGTGTCGCAGAAAAACTGTTTAGTTTTCAAGTGGACAAATAATAACTTAATTAACCTTATAGGTGAGGGAAGCCAAGACGGTGCTCTTATCCTACCAGAGGATCCAAAATACGTGTGTAGGGAGTAAATCACGCTACGTTACCATGGATCTATTGCAAACATCTCTCTCACAGAAGAATGTGCCAGTTAGCGTTTCTGGTTCCCTTTCTAACAATCACAGACCTCACGCTAGACCTGCTCATCCACTCCACCCCTGGAAAGTCTTTTTCTATTTATATAACCCTTACATCGCACATCGTAAAATTTGCCTCAAGGGGGTTTCACACTCTGTACAGACTCTGACAGATGGGAGCAATGGCTTGTAGCCAAGTTTCACACCATAGTGAAAAAACATCATTCTTTACTGACGTCACAGTATGTGATAACAGCCGCAGACCTGTATGCATGTAAGCATGTACACACATGAGAGCTAACTGGTGCTCTTGGCATTCAAGCCACAGATTACGAAAAGGTCGGTAGAGAGAAAAAAAACAGTTTTATGCCTGTCATACAGTATCAACTTAATGTATTTCATGTGATCTCAGTCGGTGATGTGCCGTTACCAAATGGATGACTCTGGTCTATCGTATGAACTAGGGCTGTTAAAGTTAACACGATAAAAATGTGTTAGCGCAAATTTGTTTTAACACCATTCATTTCTTTAACTCATTAACGCAATCAATCTTTCGGAGGTTGTAGCGGGCTCAGTTTTAAAGCTAGAATGAAGATACTGACATCGTATGTAACTAGAATACCTAAGAGATCCATTGCTAACATGTCATGATAGCTGGTCCCAAAAGAGGATAAATAACGCTCCAAACTTAAGCTAAATTTTGGCAAAGAAAAACTGACATGACCATTTTCAAAGGGGTCCCTTGACCTCTGACCTCAAAATTTGTGAATGAAAATGGGTTCTATGGGTACCCATGAGTCTCCCCTTTACAGACATGCCCACTTTATGATATTCACATGCAGTTTGGGGCAAGTCATAGTCAAGTCAGCACACTGACACACTGACAGCTGCTGTTGCCTGTTGGGCTGCAGTTTGCCATGTTATGATTTGAGCATATTTGTCATGCTAAATGCAGTACCTGTGAGGGTTTCTGGACAATATCTGTCATTGTTTTGTGTTGTTGATTGATTTCCAATAATAAATATATACATACATTTGCATAAAGCAAGTATATTTGTCCACTCCCATGTTGATAAGAGTATTAATTACTAAATAAATACAAATCCCCCTTTAAGGTACATTTTAAACAAATAAAGAATGTGTGAATAATTTGCGTTTAATCATGATTAACTATGGACAATAATGCGATTAATCACGATCAAATATTTTAATCGATTGACAGCCCTAATATTAACACATCATTTGTTTGAAAAGAAAACTTCACAACTTGTTTATGATGATGATCTTTCAAACTGAGTGTGAGTGGCCTCTTGAAAATGCTTTTACTCTCACCGAGTCCCGAAGTAAAAATAAAGAATTTAAAAATGTGTGTGGGAAATGAAGAGTAATACATTACGTAACATTTCTGAGTTAGGAGTTGTCATAATTCAGTCTTACCTTTCCTGTGGATCTCACTCCCTTCCAGACACAGAAGTAGCAGATGACCCAGGCCAGAAGAAGGTACAAAGAAAGGTCCATCTGTATGTTTCCCATGGCCTCTATGCCAGTGGATATATTCAGCACCCGTCGTCTGTAAGGACCAAAATATCATTAGCCAATTATTTGGTGAAATATACATCTTAGCATTACTCACATATTTAGTTCTTATTATATGTTTTTTCCTCCAACCAACTAAACCAACTGATGTAAAAGGTTAAGCTTTGTGCATAATGATAAAAAATACAATTTAGACATGTTGATATATTTTTGGGGGGGAAATCACAGGCGTAGCTAATGGCTTCATTGCATTTAGATGTCCAGATAATCCAGGATGCAAAACTGTTATGTTCTGGCTGTGCCAGCTTATTGTTATGAACTGTTGTAATTTTGGATGTGGTTTATTTGTATATATTTCCGGTGTTTCCTGTTTTATTTTGGTGATTCACTCCTCCTGTGTCTTGTCTGGGTTTACTTCCTTCCTTTGTCTGTTTTCCCGCCTTTTGGTTGATTGTCTGCCCCGCCCTGATTTGTTTCACCTGTGTGTAATCTTGTCTGTTATTTAAGCCTGTGTGTTTCCCCTCTGTCCTTGTTGGTTCGTTCTTGTCTTCCCAGTCCCTTGTCCTCCGTGTTCCTAGTGTTCCTAGTGTTCCTCCTGCCCGTGACTCTCGCACCCTCTGGTTTGTAGTTTTGTTTTTGTTCTCAGTTTGGTTTTGGTGTGTTTTCATTTGTACTTTGTTCCCCTCCTTGTTTTGTGATTTTTGGATTTTGTCAGCTTTATTAAAGCTCGCTCTCTTATTTAAATCTTCCTGTCCTGCTTGTACTCTGCGTTTGGGTTCACTCTAAAGACTCACCTCACGACAGAACGAAAATGACAAAACAAGGAGGGGAACAAAGTACAAATGAAAACACACCAAAACCAAACTGAGAACAAAAACAAAACTACAAACCAGAGGGTGCGAGAGTCACGGGCAGGAGGAACACTAGGAACACGGAGGACAAGGGACTGGGAAGACAAGAACGAACCAACAAGGACAGAGGGGAAACACACAGGCTTAAATAACAGACAAGATTACACACAGGTGAAACAAATCAGGGCGGGGCAGACAATCAACCAAAAGGCGGGAAAACAGACAAAGGAAGGAAGTAAACCCAGACAAGACACAGGAGGAGTGAATCACCAAAATAAAACAGGAAACACCGGAAATATATACAAATAAACCACATCCAAAATTACAACAGTTCATAACAATAAGCTGGCACAGCCAGAACATAACAAAAACACCAGAGTCCTGGGGCACTTAAATGGAATGCAGCCACTATTAGTGTTATTAGTTACATCTGATTGGAGCTGTTGAAACTCAGCAAACTATTCAAAATAATACATGATTGAATGTGCAATGAATGGCCCTTCACACCTTCAGTTCACAGGTGTTTTCAATTATTCTGGCTGATTAGACCACTTTTTAATGTGTAAATGGTCCCGCCCTAACAGATACTGCAAAAAATATCAAGAGTGATGGAGATGTCAATCGAACACAGTCTGTACATGTCCAAGTAGTCCTGACAAGAGGTCTAATCGGCCGAAAATAAATGAATACAACTGTGCTTGAGTGTGTGTGAGTTCAGTGTCAGTTCAGTCTCATTTGGTTAGAAACTTACTGCCAAAACTCTATAACAGACGATGTTGCATTCACAGGCGCGGTCCAGTTAGCAGTGGCATTATAGTTGTTCAATACCACACAAGAATCTAAAATATATCAAAGTATTGTTAAACACAGTTAATGCGTGCATTATTATATCAGTACTACATGATACATTAATTGTTGCATACTGATACAGTTACCCGTTTAGGTAAATTTCAGTTGCCTAAACCAGACATCATACTTAAAGGGACTATTTGAACTTGGGACTACTATCAGAAATGCTTGTTAACAGCGACACCTGCGGCCGTGAAGTCAACGAAAGTCAGCGTCCTGTTGCTCGCGCTTGTGCTCGCTCTAAATAGACATGAACGAGCATCGCTCAAAACAGTGAGGCGACACACGTCAGCTAAAACCACAATATCACTCTATATTTCAGCTGCTTGGCAGTAATGTTAGCTGACCAGACGAAGGTCTCTCCATGAATCAATGCTGATTCTAGTGTTGGCTTTTCCTGCTGGCTGAAGCAGGAAGAGAAACGTTATTGTCTCCAAGCGCGCCCGCAGGGACACACCGGCACCCCGTCGGAGACGGTAACGTTTCTCTTCCTGCTTCAGCCCCGCTGATAACGTTTCTCGCCCCGTCACTTCACAAGACACGGAAAACCTCTCTTGGTCTGGAGGAGCTGCAGCAGTTATTTCTGCACAAACGTCCACTGTACATTCACTAGATATTCTCAGAGCTAAACTAACTCTTCTGCAGTGAGGAGTGAGCGCGGTGTGTGAGTGAAGGCAAGCAGGCAGCGGAGCAGTGACTCCGGCCACACGCGAGCGCGCATATGCGAGCGCGCATGTGTCCCGACCTGGTACATTTATACGCTTAAAAAGTTACAAACAGTCCCTTTAATTATAAATACAATGAAATAATGCAACATTGTCATATTAGTATGCTATTCAAATTAATTGTGTAAATGATAAAACTTTCACTGATATTTTACATAAATGTATATTTACTTAGAACAAATACAAGGAATACTCTAATAGTTAGTTGTGTATGTGTGGGAGAGAGACAATGCTCTATGAAATATAATGAATTTACCTGTATTCCATGTGTTATTACAGGTGGCCCATGCCAGCTCGCCAGAGAAGGAAGCGAAAAGGTAGAGAAACGCCCAGGCTAAGATCACAATGTAGCTGATACATCCATAGAAAATGATAATTTGGCTGGCGTATCCAATGCCTGGAAACAGCAAAAAATGTTAACATTGCATTGCCATAGTATTTCCCTCTTAACTTGATAAACTCCTGACAGGTATACCTCACCTTCAAACAAGGGGCAGACCTTCCTCCAGCACATGACTCCTCCCTGACTGGTGTACTGGCCCAGTGCTATCTCCAGTAGGAACAGTGGGATGCCACAGGCCACAAGGAACAGGATGTAAGGGATGAAGAATGCACCTGCAAGTATGAATAAAGCATTGTATGGTATATCACACACACAAAGTACATCATAATCACATCATTTTTCTGATTTCTGTTATCCTTGGATATTTTCTTTCACCATAAATTGATGATGTAACTGTTAACAGAGTGAAACACCGTGGAAATAGCATTTTACCCTTTTAAATAACCTCTGATAAAAATGAATCGTAACTAGAGACGGGGGGCGTAAAGTGGGGTGGCCAATGGACCTTTCCCCACTTCCTACCCCACTACTTCCGGCACCCCTGCTCGGACCTAAGTGAACCTAAGTGGATACACTCCAGCATACACCTCTCTTGTTGACTCATGCAGTGCCAGTCATCTCACTAACTGTTAAAAAGACTGAATGCATGTAATACATGCATGTGAACTACATATGATGAAGGGAATGTGAAGTGATGTGATACAGTGTGGACAGACAGAAAATAAGGACAAGTAAAATAATTTGTTTTTCTATGACATGATTCGGATGTAAATGTAATAGTGTGAGCTTCACACATTGGAAATGTAAAGAAATGCATACAGAAAAAAAACACGCACATGCTGCTGAATTTAAGATGTTGATGATGTCAAAAAGTGAGTTTTGGATATCAACATTTTCTAAATGTTCACACATAAGAAGCTTATTCAGCTGGTTTGGGTGGAGCTGAGCAATGTGAATAAATGTTACTTATAATATAAAATATGAGTAGCTCTCGGACACTTTCATTTTGTCAAAGTAGCTCTCAGAGGAAAAAAGGTTGGAGAACCCTGCTCTTGAGCTATCTCTCTGTCTCTGTGTCTGCTTGTGTGTGTTTGTGTCTCTGTCTCTGTCTGTCTGCTTGTGTGTGTTTGTGTCTCTGTCTCTGTCTGTCTGCTTGTGTGTGTGTGTGTCTCTGTCTCTGTCTGTCTGCTTGTGTGTGTGTGTCTCTGTCTCTGTCTGTCTGCTTGTGTGTGTGTGTGTGTGTCTGTGTCTCCGTCTGTCTGCTTGTGTGTGTGTCTGTCTCTGTCTCTGTCTCGCTCTCACAACTTAAAAAATATGTGGAATAAGCACGTAATTCAAAACCCATGATCACAAACAGCAGTGACATTAGGCTCTTTCTAAGAAATGTAGTGAATTGATTTTGAAATGTGATTGGGGGGAGGGACTTGGAGGGAATCGAAGAAATCAGAGGAATCAAAACTCCGGCGCACAGCAGGGAGAGAGGGGAGGGAAGTCAAAGGCGTTTGTGGGATGCATATTTTATAATCTTATCAGAATCAGATCATTTATGTCATATATAATATATATAACTTATTTATTATCAGTGTGTATTCTTGCCAGATTCGCTCGTGGCACATGGAGAAAATAGACCAGATGCTGAAACTATCGCTGAGGATCGCGGGCCAGCCACGGAGTTCCATGGCATGTCGCGTCCATTGTTAACAGTACAATTGATTTATGGTACATGTCCCCGTCCTTTCCACGCTTCCCATTCATTGTCTATGTAAGCAGCCGTGCAATGCATTCTGGTAGCGTAGCGGCATTACTAGAGAGACGGGGCGTCATGGTGGCCGCTCCTCATTTGCATAAAGTTGAGGTCTAGGCAACTTTATGCAAATCAGGGGCGTCCGGTGCGACTTGCCGCCTCTGGAAACTCCCTAGAAACTTTTAAACTAACCGTTGTCGATCCAAAATAAAAACAGATTTAGCAACTGCATGGCTTATTTCTTGCATTAAATGTTTTCAGACACACATTTCGGTGAACTATTTTCGTCATAAAAGAGAAGAAAGTTTACAAACGAGCCGCCATGTTGTTTCCGGTTTCAAAGCTGGGAGCAGCAGCACACGAGGGTAAAGCGTTCATCCAATCAGATGCCGAGTGCCTTGTGTCTAGTGGCAGCCCATCAAGCGTCCAATACTGGGTAGCAAGGCGATCCCTCGCGATAAAAAAAGCCCCTGTGGACATGTACCATTACATAGGTGCTGAAAGGACGCGGGCAGCGCTTCTCCAGAAATTGCTAGTCTATGTGAATCCGGGGTAACTGGCAACAGCCTTTTTAACTCCCTGACAGCCGTAGTTAGAGTTTCAGTCTTTGCCAGAGAGTTGAGACTGTCTTGTGTTTATCCTTTCAGTGGTTTATTAGTTCTGTTATTTGTGACTTTGGTTTCTTGGATTTGGGTTTTCTTTTTTATGCAGTCATTCTAGTGTTTCCTGTTTTATTTTGAAATTCACTCTTCCTGTGTCTTGTCTGGTTTTACTTCCTGACAGACAATCACAAATAGGCGGGAAACAAACAAAGGCAGGAAGGATTATAGACCAGTGTGCAGAAAGGATTATAAACCAGTGTGCCTAGAAGCACTTGCCTTGTGCTTCTAGGCACACTGGAATAAACCACTTAAAGGATAAACACAAGACAGTCTCAACTCTTAACAAAAACAAAACATCCAATGTCCTCTGGCACAGTGCAAAACCGTGACAAAGGTGAAACACTGACTGAAACCAAACCAAACCTGTGATCACTGATTTCTTGAAAATTGATTGTAATGTACGATGTTGTATTATGTGATTTTATGTATGATGTGGTGTTATGTATTTGTTTTTATCTATTCTTAAAAGCCTAACCAGGGACAAGGTCTTTAAATTAGCTACGGCTAGAAGTCCTATACATTGCATCGGTTGCACTTTAATGAAATGTGACGATGCCTATGTATTGTCCCTGTCAAATAAATTAATAAAATATAATAAAATTTAAAAAAAATAAAAAAATCCTATCAGATGGGGGACCCTGGGATAAAATCTCTCATCCGTGGTCTAATTTGTGTCAGTTTAGAGGTTATGATATGTTTGTTGCCTTTGTGAAACCATTTTTTTTTTTTTTTTCAATTTACATAAATAGTGAACAATAAATATAATGCACTAAGGTAACATAGACCAGCAGGATTTTTAGTGCAGAGGTCTTCTTGAAACATGCAGACTAAAAAGTATATAGTGGAAACTGAAGAGATTTAAGATGGAAACCAGAGTTGACACAGAAACGGTTGGATTTTATTTTACCAGAGTTTAGTCATGAAGTTGATTCTGAAGCCTGGTTTTGTGCCAACTATCTGCCTGGGACTGAAACAATGACGGGGAGTCAGTAACTCGAGCTTTCTTTAAAACTTTTGGGTGGCTTTGGTGGCATTACAGTTAGCTAGCTGGAGCATTAAGCTAGTGCTCTCGATAGATTGAGCCCTCAACAATATAAGCTGTGACCTTACAGCTCATCAGTTGCCCTAAATTCACCACAGGAGACACATTTTGAATATGTGCACTTTGGATAGAGTTTGGAGTTGGATGGTTAGTCTAATTCTTTTGGGAAAATCAGTGAAATATGCCACTTTTAAAGAGTGGTCTTATCTGAACTTGAACTTCTTCGCCACTGAATTCCTTACTTTATGCTCTTTACTCAGCATGTAAGAGACCAGTGAAGCAGGTTTTGAACAGGTTCAGTGTAACCAGTATCACCATATTACACAATATGTGAATTAGTTCAATCTGAGGGATGTGAAATGAGCCTGAAGCCGTGGGCACACTGCCCAAATGAGGCTCGCGTGGCGTCTGCGTCGCGTGGTGGTTGCGTGAAGCCGTGGGCACACCGCCCAAATGAGGCTCGCGTGGCGTCTGCGTCGCTTGGTGGCTGCGTGAAGCCGTGGGCACACTGCCCGCATGAGGCTCGAGTGGCGTCTGCGTCGCATGGTGGCTGTGTGAAGCCGTGGGCACACTGCCCGCATGAGGCTCGCGTGGCGTCTGCGTCGCTTGGTGGCTGCGTGAAGCCGTGGGCACACTGCCCGCATGAGGCTCGCGTGGCGTCTGCGTCGCATGGTGGTTGCGTGATGCAGGAGTATGGTGTTCACACTAGACGCTAGTTGGCTGCCTGTCAGCTGTGTTTCTGCTGCTGCTGTCAGCCCTTTCTTTCTGCAGAGTTTGCCTTTTAATGGCCATTTAACTTCATGATAAATATAATTTATATTTATTTTAGACAGAGAAAGGTTCAGAAACGTGTGGTAATTAGTAAATAATAGTAATAATCCACAATTAAAACTCAGTACTGTATTCATTTATGATGCTTTCCAAGTCACTGTTTGTTCCACATCACTGTCCGGCACATATTTCAGAATAAAAGCCTCGTGTTAACAAATGAAGGAATTCTGTGCAAAGAAAACCCGCTTTAGGGCTTTTATTTTCTAAATGAAAGCAGGAAGTGTTGATTTAAACCCCAAACTTTATCAATTCTTTGAGCTCCCAAAGTGACTGCGTGTTCCACAGCAATGACTGCTCATATTTCAGAATAAAAGCCTCGTGTTAACAAATGAAGGGATTCTGTCTATAGAAAAAACGCCTGAGGGCTTTTATTTTGAAATGAAAGCAGGAAGTGTTGATTTAAAAACAAGTTTACTTAACTTTACTTTTTTCATCTCCGTAACATATTCTACAGATAAACCTCGAAACTGTAGTAAAGTCTTGCAGGTATGAAGTTAATATACAGTCAATAGATCACCTTCACTGTCTGTGACATATTCTACAGATGTCTAGACATGTAAACTGTATTATGTAGCTGATATGATGTCCATATACTGTCAATAGATCACCTTCACTGTCTGTTGCTGCTGGGACACGCAGCCGAGACGCGAGGGGCTCGCGCGTCTCATGCAGGCAGTGTCTCCACCACTTGAGGAGCATTGTGTCATGACTTCAGAGAGCAGTTCCAAAGCACACTGGAGCACACGGATTTAAAGCTAGCAAGCTGCGACTGTGCTCGGCTCGTGATTGGCTCTGGTGGGTGTGTGGGCGGGACCTCGATACTGCAGCTCCCCCACCTGATCGCTCCATGTGACGTCAAAATCTCAAGATGGCAGCTCTTGTACCCTGGATATTTTGGCTTCACTTTTGTACAGTGGAAGGAGGTGGAGACGCATTGTCCATCTACATATACAGTCTATTGTAGATATGAAAAGGCATTCTGGACAGTCACCCAAAACAGTAGTTAGGACACAAACAAATGCAGGATTTGATGTGAATTTATGGCCTATGCTGATAACTCCTGTGCACTGACTCCAAACCACCCAAGTATTTAAATGGACAATGTTGGGATTTAAACCTGCAGTAGGCTGAATATTTTTGGCATCATTGGGCAAAAATCCCATAATAATCTTTCAGCACATTGTAATTCAAGTGTTCTGAGAGAAAACTAGACTTCTGCTCCTCCTCATGGCTCTGTTTTCAGGCTTTAAAACATCTAACCCGTGACGGGAGACTTTGACCAATCACAGGTCATTTCAGAGAGAGAGCGTTCCTATTGGCTGTGCTCAGGTCATGTGACCGGTATTTGGCGTTCCTTCACCTGATTACACAATAGCGGCGGCGTCACAAACGTTCTCATTTTACAGCTAAACCGTGCACTACAAGATGATTCTGAAAACATCTGAGGTGAGACATAGGCATTAACGTAACATAATATTGATTCATATTTGATCAGCGCTGCCTAGGTTGACCGTTTGGTCGGAATTGGCGAGAGATTGACAACCGGCTGTCATAGACGGTTGCTAGGCAGCAGACCTCAGATCAGCTTGTTTTCCTCCGGTATGTGAAATCTTGCAGATGCCGTTAGGAGCACCGGAGGACTCATAGACACATGATTTTTGTCAGGTTACATGTTTCATGTACGACTGTCGCGATATAGCGACCGTTTTATAAAAATAACTTTTTAAACTCATATTTGCTTCAATCACGCCTACTAAAGCTTTAAGGCGGTAAACTGTGTTAATTACTACGCAGTTGGCGTCGAAACTTTAGTAATTAATAAAGTTTACTGCCTTAAATGCGTGTGCTCCAGTGTGCTTTGGAACTGCTCTCTGAAGTCTCTCCTGTTACGAGCATGGTGTTTTGTAAGAAAATAAAAATCGGAAGATTCAGCGAAGAATGTGCTTCTGCTCTTTGCACAAAAACACACGGCACATTATTTTCTTAGCCTTTCATAACTTGTCAGATCCTTAATCGTCAGATGTGAAGCAGAGGGAGACAGATTGAAATCGAGGAGAGATTTAGCATTCAGGGTTTGTGATTCAGGGATAAAAACTGAGTTTGTATGATAATGCATTCAGCAGTTTATCACGTTTACTGGATGTTTTCCAAGCACAACAGGTGTAGTTTCTCTCAGTCCACTGGGATCTTTTTTTCCTAGTGTTTTAATATTAATATTAATATAGGCAACAAGTAAAGTAAAACAATCTTATAAGTGTGCCTTTGTGATAATAAAACAATACTCTAACATCTTTACCATCATTTTTTTTTTTATTTGTCTAATTTATAGACAGCAATGACAAAGTTTAAAAAGTTTGCATTCAAGATCTGACACTATACTGCACTTTTTTTAAAGTGGAAGTTGGAGTAGCAATGTTAAACTAAGAGAATAATAAGTAAGGGATAATGTACAGGGAGCCGGTCATTGTGGCCATGCCGGATCCCGACGCGGAGTGACCCTGAAGGGGATTCTTTCACAACAATGACCCTCTATCTGTTCATTATCCAGCTTATTACACGGCTACTTACTTAAGAAATCAATAATTTCCCACAAAAACGCTCCGCCAGAGCCACATATCAGAATTGCAGCCATAGCAACGGTCTGTTATACATAGCAACGGTCTTCTATAAAGAAATAACAGACCGCAGAACGGCGTGATTGACCAATCAGAATCGAGTATTCAACAACGCCCTGTAATAAAAAGTAATACTCACCACCACCATTCTTGTAGCACAGATATGGAAATCTCCATATATTTCCAAGTCCAATGATAGCACCAGCCACAGACAGGATGAACTCCTTTTTGCTGCCCCATTTGCCACGCTCCTCGACTGTTTGGGAAGCAGCCTCAGGAGGGAGATGGCACCTGTACAGAGAGCCTGCCATACCGCTGAGGGAGAAACGCTCTAATGACAGGAGTGGCCAAAATCCTTGAGTTTCTGGATTGACTCGATGGGGATTGTCTTATGCAGATTTGTACTTACCTAACTGACATACTGCAAAGGTATTTAGCCACAAGGGGGACCTCTAGATGTGAGCCTAAAAGTTTGCCACTTACAAAAGCCTCATGCTCCGAGTCCTCAAGAGGCAAACAACAGAGTGATACATTCGGTGTGACCAATTTCTATTTGGACATGGCATTGAAGGCTTTGAAAGCAGGACTCTCCGCCTCACACAAGATATGAATAACAGAAAAACTAGGAGACAAATTGTTTTACCCAAAGCAAAACTTATTTAAACACAAATACAGATTAACCTGTCAACCTGTCAACCTAATTTCAGTGTTAGTACACGTTTCGAGCCATATAGTTTTGTATCATAAATCATGCCAGGAATTGTAGACATTTACCTTTAAAGTGAGCCTGTGTATATGGCTTTCCACCTGCTTCTCCTCTCTGAGCTTGAGCACTTGAGTCCAAGCACCAAGTTGTCTTCTAATACAGTACTTTTTATAGTGAACTCATATTTATATAATGTTTATTCTTATTTTCAACATTTTTATTGATGCGTGTATAATTTAAAAAAAATAAAAGGCACCACAATCGCTATTGGAAAAAAAGGTACACAAAACCCATGGAATTTAAGGATTACAAAGAAAGAAAAAAACAAAACACAATGAACCAATAGGACAACCCCCCACCAGTGCCTGTCAATAGCAATGAAAGACAGGGATTTAAAAATTAATAAAAAGGTAAATAGATAAATTAAATTATATAAATCTAAATGAAATAAAATTAATAGATAAATACCTTAAAATAAATATATATATATATATAATAAATGCATTTAATTAAATAATAAGAACAGTAATGATAATAATATCATGTTTATTCTTAGAAGGAATTTGATATGCATTGCCATATAATTTTAAGCTCAAAGGCTTGAAATTATAGGCATATTAGAGCTTGTAAAAGGGAGACAGTGCGCATTAAGATTGCTTTTTTACGAGTGTTTGCATGTGATAGAAAGGTACACTGTAAACAATTGCTGTTAATTTACAGCAGAATTTCAACAGTATTAACCTGTTATTGCTAAAAACAGTGCTTTACTGTTAATACAAAAGAAAATCTGTTAAATTATGCTCATAGGCCGTTTTTTAACTGAACTATAATGTATTCTTAAAAAACAGCACTTTACTGCTGATCAACAGTCTAAAGTATCATGAATAACAGTTTGATGCAGTATTTTTTTAATTCTGGGAAGAGCAATTTCACCTGATCTGCACATGTGAGGCTGGATCCGTTCTTTTCTTCATCCATTCCCATCTTACTGATTATTTGGTAAGTAGTAATGTTATTTAATTAATAAATCTGTGCAAAGGTTATCAGTGATGTTTCCAGTTAGTTTGCATTACAGAATATGTGCATGTCATGATAGAGGGATTCAACAGCTAGCTAGAATTTCACAGATGATTGCATATTAATCGGACAACACAAGGAGCTCATTTTAATATCTATGTATTCAAGTTAATATCTAAGTTAATGTGCTGACACATGTATTTTGCCAGTGAATTCATGCATAACGACGGTGTATACATTTTACAGTCTATGGAAGTCCTTTCAACATTTAAAGTAACATTAAGACTTCAGTGCATGTTGGTTATTGGGTGGTAATTCAGTAGAGAAGATACAAAATTGAAGGCAAGGTTATTTACTAGCTAACTAGTGTTTTTGAATGATATCTGAAAACCACATGTTCTATAGATCAGATGGTCAGAATATTCATAATTGATCAAAAAACGGTTTCTCAACCAGTAATGCACACCACTCAACACAATTCATTTAAAACATTGACTAAAAATCCATGAAGTTGACTGAGGAAATTTCTTTCTAAGTTTCAGGTGAAACAGCAGGAAGCTATTGGCGCTGGATGGTCAGCCTTGAGGGCCACTTCATATGTGAGGGGATCCAGCCCACCTTCTTGATGGGGCTTGCTGCATTATTTTCCACCTTCTACACCTGCACGCTCAAATTAATCTCAAGGTTAGATACTTTCAGTAAAACCTGTATTTTTATTGTGGCATTAATCTAAGTGATTCACACAACTTGATTTTTACACAGTGCCTGAAGAAACACTATCATTTTTCAGGTGCACCGTAGGAATAAACCCTGAGAGAGGCACCAAGGATGGACAGGGCAAAGTCTTCTCAAAGAAAACTGGCAAATTCACGAGCTACAAGACAAGACTACAACCGTATATCCACATGTATCCACTCTGCTGATGGGACTCATGGACTTGAGTGGGACTTCATTTAAAATGGTGAGTTTACATTACATACATGATAAGAGGAAATGAGGGGTACACACGCTGATTTTGTATGTGAGAAGTTACAATGAAAGTTGTGTTGGAACTCATATATCTCTCTCTCACACAGTCAGCGGGCTACCAAGGCTGGATTGAGAGAACTGGTGTCTTTGAGTGGGCCATAAGTCATTCACTAACTCACTCCCCGACCATCGCCCAATACTTGGACTTCCACACTTATCCATGTGCCTTGTTAGAGACTGAATATTCATACTTGGACATGATGTCACATGTCTGGTGGTGTTGGTGCTCATTATGATATAAGGCAAAATATTATTTGAGAGTTTTGTTTTAACTATGATGTAGCTCAACTCTCTGTAACTGTTCCACAAAGTAAGGTTAGTAAGATTGACAGATGTCTTCAGAAAAATGACCTGCCTTTCATCTTAATTACTATTGCCCAAGGCAAAACTGATTTCACACTTTTCTCAGGTATTCGTTTAAATTACAGTTCGGCAGGTGTATTTATCACACTTATATGACAAGACATTTGAAAGGTGGCAATCATCCAGGTGTCAAACGTTGTACGTATATCCTGTCAGGCCTGCCGTGAAGGGGACAAATGTTACAACTGTCAGGGGGGGTCCGACGGGGATCCTTCCACACCGGGCGAGCGGCTGTCATTCACCCGCTGAGTTGAATGTCCCGGGCAGACTGAGCGGCCGACTGACCCCACCCGTTGAGAAATGTAAAACTATTATCAGTTCATTATGAAACTGTGGCGGGCATAATTTACGGGAAACAGCTGATCGATGAGAGATGACGTTACCTCCAGAGGGTCAGACTCATAAACCTGATTCAGATGTCCCTAACCCTAATATAAATATGATGTAATGGAACTTCCTGCTGTAGGCCCCTATATGATAACGTATGATGATAGTGAAGATGACAGAAGTTGAGTTGATTTACTATATTCACATGATTTGATTCAATTGATTCACATGTTTTGTTATTTCAGAGTTCTTTTTGCCATAGGTTTATTTGATCAATAGCTTAATTTAAAATCAATACACGGGCTAAATAAGACCTGGGTAAAATGGAGCAGGAGATGGACAAGCGGTTCGGTGCAGCGTCTGCAGTTATGCGGGCGCTGTAACGGACCGTTGTGGTGAAGAGGGAGCAGAGCCGGAAGTCAAAGCTCTCAATTTACCAGTCCATCTACGTTCCAACCCTCACCTACAGTATGGTCATGAGCTTTGGGTAGTGACCGAAAGAATGAGATCGCGGATAAAAGCGGCTGAAATGAGCTTCCTTCGTAGGCTGGCTGGACTCAGCCTTGGGGATAGAGTGAGGAGCTTAGACATCTGGAGGGAGCTCGGAGTAGAGCCGCTGCTCCTTTGTGTCGAAAGGGACCAGCTGAGGTGGTTCGGGCATCTGATCAGGATGCCTCCTGGACGCCTCCCTTTGGAGGTTTTCCGGGCATGTCCAACTGGTAAGAGGCCCCAGGGTAGACCCAGAACTACGCTGGAGAGATTATAGATCTCGTCTGGCCTGGGAACGCCTCGGGGCCCCCAGGAAGAGCTGGAAAACATTGCTGGGGAGAGGGACGTCTGGAATTCCCTGCTTAGCCTGCTACCCCCGAGACCCGACCCTATGCTGTTTTCAGTGTGAATTACCCCTTTTATATTCATGCCTTCATGTACTTCTCCTCTAGTATAAAGTTGTCAATAAGTATACTTGCCCCATAGTTTATTAGCGCTTTATCTAATGCAGTTTCCCTCATGCAAAAACACACTTCTGCCTTTCCACCTTCCCTGCTCCTCCAGGGTTATTTCTGTGCAGCTCAGTATTTTAAAGTCACAGCAGGGGGCACTTCAGATCTTTGGTCTTTCCTTCCAGTGCAGAGTGACACATCCAGCAGCCACTGGACACAGCTTGTCGATTGCCAATGTGCTTTACAGCTTCCGCCCTTTTCAGCCAAATCTCTTACATTTACTTAATCACCAGTGGTGGAAGAAGCATTCAGATAATTTAAATAAGTAAAAGTAGCAATACCACCAAAAAAACATGCAGTTTTTGAGTATACAGTAAATGTCTTATTTTCGCCTATTCTAAACTAGTGTGTTTGAATATTTCTGCATACTGGGGTCCCTAAAGAGTATTGGAATTGCATAAATTGGGTATCACTGTAAAGCTGAGACTCTTGTGGATCCAATGAGCCCAACTGTATTCATGTGTGATGATGTTAGTCCCCATAGTAGCCATTTCATTGCCGTGAGACCATTTTTTGAAACTTGACCTCACTGTATAAAATGACCTGTGGTGACCTCTAGGATAATCACAGCCTCATGAAACTGTACAGCCACAAACTAGACACCTAGACTCATTCATAGGCTTTCCTAGGTAGACTGACAATAAGGGGGTTTCTGAGCAGTTTCCAGAACAGAAGTGCTCGCCATCCAATCGCCGAAAAATGCAGTTCTTGCAGAAATCTCCAGATGTCAAAGGTTTTTGAACCCAAGTCACAGCATTGCTTTTTCTATGGTTTTCTTAAGGTCTTGGTGACTTAATGTGGTATTTTTGGAGGGATTATTGATCATTTTTATTTATTCTCAAGTGGTAAAAAATGGTTGAATCTAGCACCAAATCTGTGTAACAAATGGTATCAACCCGAAAATTGCTGCAACAACTTACAATTTACTTGCAATACTTATGAGACATGATAGAGCATGGGAATGGCCATCACATACGTCTATCATAATGTTCTAAGCCCTTATACACTTTCACAATTTGTTTCAATTAATTGATTAATTCATGTTTATTTCTGATTTATGACTAGAACAACTTGGCCCACAATGCTGAGCTGCATCTCAAATTAATCTTCAGGTTCCAGGACATGTACTGCTGACCTGCTATCTCCCCCTAAAACAAAGACAGGAACAGGTCTGTGTGGCTCTCAGAGGGTCACAGAAATGTCCAGTCCAGGACAATATATAATAAAAACAATGTGAATGTAAATATGAAGTGTACAAATACAATGCAAAAATGAATTCAAAATCAGTACAATATAAAATTTATTGATTTCTCATAATATGGTTATGATTTGACAAAAACTGTTTTACATTGCTTATACAAAGTCCACATGAAGTTACCTGACAAAGTGCACACCTTCTTTGTGGTGGGAATTAAATGTTACATGCTAAAATAACGGCTGTCAGAGATAGACAATAATGGTGCCTTCAAATGAAACTCGTGAGCTCGTGTTTACAACATGGGAAGCCGTGTACACTATATGCTTGGCGTTCAAGTGGTTAAGTCGTGAGGTTAACAATTTAGCAAGCTAGCAAGTGGGTAATATAATGCAGTAAATGCAAAGGCATAATGACAGAGGAAAAAGATCAGGCCGTTGGAAATTTCAACAAACGCGTCACAACTCGTGAACTCTGAGCTTTCAGAAACTTTCCACTTAAAAGGTCGTGACTACGACGCTAGGGGGGCGTTCACATGGACTCAACTCGTAAACACGGTAAACGTGACTCCATTTGAAGGCACCAATAGACTTGAAGGACTATTAACAAGCAGAGGAGATCCTCTATTATTAAAACAGTGAGATCATGTGAACTTGGAGACATGCCAAACTCTACATGGAAGCAGTCATTACATTGATTTGTACTGACGGTGCAGCATTTTAGACTCATCTCTTACATTGACATAATACATATTATGTCTGAACAAATTGTTCCTTCACCAGCATTAGTGAATCACCTCCACTCTCCTGTCAATACATCTTTACATCTACAATTTTCCAGGAAGCAGCTGTCATGGATCTCTACATTAACAAAACAACTACAGTAAAGTCCAAAAGTCTGAATCGACTACCAAAGATTGTGCATGTATGACATTAAAATAGATCTGAATATGTTGTTTGCACAACATTAACTGAAGACTGGCAAACGATACATTTTCTGTGGGCAGTGCTGCAGATTCCAGAAATATTTCCCCATTTTTAAAATCATATTTTAAAGTTTTGTTTTTATGATAACTTGAATGTTCTTTAACACAAACACTGTGGTCTTATACTATAGGGTTATGGCTATTGGTTATACATATTTTAGCCTAATTTATGAGATTTGTTTTCTGTCAGTTTTGTATGGCCTATCGCTCTAAGTACTACTGTTCCCATGAGCCTCAGCAGCCGTTGCTATGGAGAAAAAGCCAGACTGAGGCTTGAATCAGAACTGTAACAAGTTCAGAACGCTTTGTTGTTACAATCGGGATCGAAATACGGCACTGTAGTTGTTGAATTTATGCAAAATCTGAAAGTGAAGGGATTTAGATTGCTGAATGTATTGACCCATTTGTGCCGCAACTGAAATTTTTAATTTCCTTAAACGTTCTCTGGGCTTGCCTAAAAAGATTTAAAAATCGGTCAAACCGTTTGTCTGAAAACTGAGTTTTTCTTATCATACTATAATCAGTCTTTGCTCACATGGGACTACTATTTTTGCAATAGACTACATTATATTTTAGGTAGGGCTGTCAATCGATTAAAATATTTAATTGCGATAAATGGCATGGTTGTCCATAGGTAATCGTGAGTAATCACACATTTTTTATGTTAAAAATATACCTTAAAGGGAGATTTGTCAAGTATTTAATACTCCTATCAACATGGGAGTGGGCAAATATTCCTTCTTTATGCAAATGTATGTATATATTTATTCTTGGAAATCAATTAACAGCCTAACAGGCAACAACAGCTGTCAGTGTGTCAGTGTGCTGACTTGACTATGACTTGCCCCAAACTGCATGTGATTATCATAAAGTGAGCATGTCTGTAAAGGGGAGACTTGTGGGAACCCATAGAACCCATTTTCATTGACATATCTAGAGGTCAGAGGTCAAGGTACCCCTTTGAAAATGTCCGTGCCAGTTTTTTTTTTAAAGTTTGGAGTGTTATTTAGCCTGCTTCGTGACATGGTTGGTACCGATGGATTCCTTAGGTTTCTAGTTTGTATGATGCCAGTATCTTCACGTTAGCTTGAAAATTGAGCCCACTACAACCTAAAAATCGCAAGTTGCGTTAATGCGTTTGTGATGGAATTTTCCATCAATTCCTCTCTTATTGGTAGAAAGGTCAGAGTGTTTGTCAGAGTGTCCCTCTGTTGACGTTATTGGGTTGGAGTCCTGTCTAGAGGAGCCACCGTTATCTGTACAGCTGTGCCTGTAGTGGAGACCGTAGAGCCAGTCGCTAGGGCAACCAGGGTCAGAGATGCCAGAGGAACGGAGTAAGTCAAAACATGATAAGGGGTAAGACACTGAGCACCAGGGCGGAAGGGCAGAGTTGTGAGGCCTTCACGCAGAGAGCATCTATTGTGGAGACCTGTCAATTCTCCTTGATCAAGCTTCAATAAACCTTCTTTTGTAAGACATCATCAGCTCCGGACCTCTTCCTTCCAAAGATAACTTGTGTATCAATTATTCCATCACAATTTGGCGTCACGAACAGGATCCCAACAAAACAACAGAGGTGGTAAGTGCAAATTATCTGTTTTTGCCTTACCATGTCTGTGTTTGACGAGATCTAAAAGAATCTGAAATTTTAAAAATGTAGCTACAGAGTTGTGAGGCCTTCACGCAGAGAGCATCTATTGTGGAGACCTGTCAATTCTCCTTGATCAAGCTTCAATAAACCTTCTTTTGTAAGACATCATCAGCTCCGGACCTCTTCCTTCCAAAGATAACTTGTGTATCAATTATTTCACAGCGTTAAAGAAATTAGTGGCACTAAAACAAATTTGCGTTAACGCGTTGTCATCGTGTTAACTTTGACAGTCCTAATTTTAGGACAAAACAGTCGTCCCATGTGACCAAAAGACTAGATATATAATAATAGGAAAATGGCTGTATCTCAGAAACTACAAGGAGCACAATCAAGTATTTGGTATCTATGAACTCATAACAAGTTGAATATCAAAGATATGCACACATAGCGTAAAAAAATATTTCATATGGAAAACATTTAATAAACCAAATTTTAGCAAAATTTTGTCAAACTGTCAAAGTTGTACTGTTAGATACTCGCCCAAAGTATGTCCATACCAAATGTCAAGACTTTTGACCGATCATAACAAATGTTGATGCATTTTTCCTTTTACTAAATATATCATCTTTGGGCACAAATGCATCAATGGTGTGCTACCAGGTGTAATCTGTAGCTTCAGACTGCTATTAGCATTGCTGGTAACATAATTTTGTGCAGAGTTTCATGCCTGTTAGAGTGACTGCCCATTGTGAACAAGTGGGCATGTTGTCAGTCACCTAACATTTCCTATGTAGAAAATAAATAGGTCTTATATTTCTGGAACCCTGGAAGCGCTCGACAGTCTCACTTTGCTTCTCTATGCATTTAAACTTGGCGGTAAACACCTAATAAGCAGGGCAATCTTTCATCAACGGACAACAACCTCAGTGCCATATCAGAACTTAGGTAGCAAAACAGCAATTTCTACTCTCAATGTTGTATTATTTTACAGAGCATATCTGTGCAATCTTCCCAATTAATCCACTCTCTTTCCATACAGTAAACTGTGAGTTTGGAGACCCGTAAACAAATCACATCAGTCAGTGAGATGTGATGAGTGTGGTGGGCTTACGAGGCACAGCAAAATGCAGACTGAACTGTCGGAAGCAGCTTGATTCTTGGTAGCAGATTCAGGCTCATGGTCGCGGCAGAACGTAATATAACAACAGATATGCAGGTAAATAAATGTAACAGCATAAAAATATATAACATAGATAGCTAATAGACCCAGATAATAATATATATATATATATATTAGGCAACCATTTCAAAAGTGTATATCAAAGAATAAAAAGGCAACCTGTACCACTTATGTGAATTCCTTATAAAGGCGTTCTGCATTGTATGAATATATCAGCTGCCACTACCTTTGGAGCTGGGGATATTTTTCTTAAATTGTTTTATTGTGTCATTTTTGGCAAGATGACGCAGCTCCAGTGGCAGCCTGTTGCTAGTACTCTATCTAAAACAATACCCCCCCAAAATCCCGCTTGGATCAATAAAGCACTCTGGAGATTGTCTAACAATCTGTGGCGACAGTGCAGCTTAGTGGGCAGTGATAATCAAAATTGGCATCTCTTGAATCTCTATCTGTCATACTGAAACATGAAAACAGTTACTTAATCAGACATATTAAATGTTTTGCTTTAACTGAAAATAGATTTTTTTTTAAAACTCTGTGTTTTCAACACTGTATATTATACAAGACTCATTGCTTATTGCGCAGGTTGCAGACCTGGTATGGTAACTTCAGAATGTATTGCTCATCTTAATTTCTTCAAAAAGCTTAGCTTGTAAAACCCGGAGCTTAAAATCAAAAATTACATTTAAAACATTAGCAAAAAAAGGTTCAGTTTCTCACATCTGCATCTCCATCTCAGCTGCACCACTTGCTTTGTATTCATTGGCAGCGGGAGTAAGAGAGTTGTCTGGGTTCAGAGGGCATTGCTCCGGTTGCTTTGCTGTGCCGTGTGTCTTGTTTTCAGGGCGACAAAGCTGCCTGAGGTTCTGTAGAAACAATCAGTCCGTTCACATCACATTAGACAAAATGTTGACATGCAGTGCAGTGCAGCAGGTTTCCCAAACTGGTCAGCAGAAACACATCCAGAAAAGGAGGGAACGACACCAACAGCATTACGTCTCCCTCAGTGCTCCTTCCTATTTGTTAAAAGTTTTACTACATTACTTTGTAACACACTGTACGAATGTTAAAGATTAATGTGGCGACAGTTTAACACATGGGGAGGAGCACTGTGGGTGGCAAACAACCCCCAGGAAGTGCGCCGGGTTTGAAGCTAATTTTTGTAGTAGCCAAACGGCGGTACTACAACTTCCGTGTCCGTCACGTGATGTCATTGGGCCCAAAAATACTTTTCCCCATAGACTTACATTTGGAAAAAAACGTCTGTAACTCGGCGGGTGATTTGTTTTTAGGCAAATCAACTTCCCAGTATGAACACTTGAATAGTCCTTATTTAAATCATTAGGTCCTAAAAGTTGTAAAATGCTCTAATAGCTGAATCCAAAGTTACTTTACTTCCCCCGTTCATGTGAATGAGACCCAGACCGAGGCTGGAGCGAGGGCTGTGAGGCGGGGTTAAAGGAAACGCTACTGCGCCTGCTCTATGGGCCCAATGGATGCGGAAGATCGCCTGATGATCCAGGTACTTTATCACTCGGCAGTTGAGCCATTTTGGCTTCATGCGCCACTGAGCAACTCTAGAAATGAACGGGAGCCCGCCTCCAACGCTGTATCCAGTTCTCTTAATACATCCATGGTGGCATATTGCCATCTTGTACTTGATCATCTGACTTTTCCTCTGGCGCCACTATGAAGTTGACTTTTGTGCTTTTTAGTGTCTCAACACCTATTGGACAGATTGTTATGAAATCTGTTAAATATATTCTTACACCCCCTAAGAATGAATCGTAATAACTGATCCTCTGACTTTTCATTCTCATTGTGTGTTTACAGGAAGACGCTGTCCGGATTACATGATTATCTCAGTGCCATGATTACTCTTTCAACCAGTCACATCTAAAGGTACGTTTTTGGCTGTGCTGGCCTGTTTGGGCCACGCCAGCATATTGAGGTTTAGAGTATTCTACCAGGTTTTTGCCCTTGCATATATTTGATGGATGCAGTGTGTTGCTGGATGATGATGCATTGAGTTTTTGGCAAAAGTTGAGTCAGGCTGAGGTTTTTGACACTGTGTGAAAATCCTTTAAATGTACAAAACTATAGTATTCTCTGAATTTGTGCTGTCAAAGTGTACATTTTTTGTCTAGTACTAGTTCAAAATTATTTTAATAGGGTTGAAACGATTAGTTGACTAACCACTTCGTCCAACAGCAAAAAAATAATCGTCAACGATTGTGAGAATTGATTAATAGTGGAGATCATTTTCATTTTTCGGTCCACCCTCTCAAATTATTTTCTTTGTCTTATATGATAGTAAATTGAATATCTTAGTCAGACAAAACAAGCAATCTGAATTTTTCTTGTTGAATAGTGGTGGATATTTGTCACAGCAAACTATTACTTGAGAATTAATATGCAGTTTAAGCAATAATGGCAATAACTGTCAGTGACAGCCAGTGACAAGATGTCAAATAAAAAGAAAAAAGAAAAATATGAGCCTGTAATACGCAATATCAAACATACAAACTAAGCCTATATAGAGAAGCCTGGCCTCTTAACTCTAATTTTCTCACACTTCTAGACATCATTAGTGTCAAGTTGAGTGTCTTTGTCGGTATGTGCAGCTGCATCTCCTTGACATGCATGTCTGGGCCCGGAGGGGCCTCATTGACACGCTGCCGTTCCTTATGAAAGCTCTTATTACTCCTTTATGTAACTGGAATCTGATGCTTGTTGTACAACGGTAAAATAAGCAGTAGTTGTACAACTGTACAATAAGCAATAGTTGTACAACAGTAGAACAAGCAGTAGTTGCAGCCCTAATGTAGATTAATATTACTAATAGATCAGTTTATGAAAGCTTTTTAAATGTAAATCTAAAAATATAAAGCCGTGGCCTGAGGCATTATGTTTTCAAGTTGTCCGTCCGTCCGACCCATTCTTGGGAAAGCAATATCTCAGGGAACGCCAGGACGGAATTAATCAACATTAGGGCTGCAACTACCGATTATTTTCATTATCCACTAATCTGCTGATTCCTTTTCTTGATTAATTGTTGGTTCTATGAAATGACTGAAAATAGTGAAAAGTGCCTCTTATAATTTCCCAGAGCGTGACTTGACATATTTAAATTAAGTGTTTTTGTCTGACCAACAATCCCAAACCTAAAGAAATTCAGTTAATTATCATATCATCATCATCGTAATATTTATCTTTCTTTACTGAGTACATACCTGCCCTATCGTCCCTTTCATCTGCGTAAGTTTAAAGATGATCCACAGAGGAACCATGAGAACGCAGAACATTCCAAGGAACCAGCCCAAAGCATAAGCCCAGGTCGGGTAGACGTAGGTTTTGTTGAACTTGAGAGGCTTGTATTTCACCACTGAAAAGATGAAGGTACCCTGACAGGAAAAAAACAAAACTATTATTTTCATACAGTTTCCGATTAATCAGGTCAGATCACTAACTTTTAACCTCGAGTAGTCCTGAGTGAGTAAGTAAGTAAGTAAATAAATACATAAATAAATAAATTACATTTAATAATCAATAAATCAATTTAAAAATACATTTAAAAATACATTTAGAAAAAAATGATAAAATAAATAAATAAATTAACAGAAATAAATAAATAAAAGGGAAAATTAAATAGATGACTAGATAGGGGAATAAATAAAAAATCGTTGTTTTAGTGAAACTTTTCTAACTTGTATTAGACAGAGCAAAACTGGCCTAACACTACATACAGTCTAAAAACATTTTTATGAAACCAGACCTTTACCTCCGACCCATATACCTCTGGGAAGAACTGAGACACAAGCCAAGTCTTATTGCCCAACATCAGTGCCTGATCTTGTTAACTCTCATGCAGCTTGTTATCCACATACTTTATTCAGGCGTCAACATATCTTATCCATGTAATGTATGTTTTGTAATGTTCGGTATTCAGTGTAACCAGCAGGCTTTGTTGAACTGCCTTTAAACTTTTGACATGTTATAATCTGTCGTAGAATTTTTTTTCAACTCTCCTTCTTTTCCCTCCCTCCCTCACCTCTCTCTCTTTGTTTGATTGTGTATATTCAATTACTTGTTAGGTACCCATCTCATTCCCTCCTCCTTGTTTTTGGCTCAGATGCAGTTTGAGGTGAAAAGTGAGTGATTGGGAAAGATGTGAAACAAATAAGAAAGACCATATTTGTTCAGGTAAAGGTCAACATATACCATATATTAACTTTCCTGTACCATAAACACGTACGTAGGTGGCAATATGATTTCCTTCCTTCCTTCCTTCCTTCCTTCCTTCCTTCCTTCCTTCCTTCCTTCCTTCCTTCCTTCCTTCCTTCCTCTCTGTATCACCTCACATTTGGCAATATTTTTCCTGTAAAATGTGCCTGTTGTAGCCCCCTTGATAACAACGAAGAGAGCGTCTCTATCCCTCCAAACCAAGACCTCTCAGATATAGCCTGTTTGTCCAAAGGAAATACTCAGGAAACTCTCTTCAATTCACATTTTTAAAAATCTCACTTCTTCACCTCTTCATTCACTCGTATCTCTCACTACGCACCTCCTGCCACTTTAAGCACAAGTGGCAGTGATGACATTTGAGGACATAAGTAGACTGGTGGTAAACTCAAAACATCAAAAAGAAGTTAGTCAAAACTGCTTCAATTTTCTTTTGTTCACCACTTCTCTCACAGAAAAGACTCATTCACTTTGTCATCTCTTTTATGCACAAATACATCAAACTGCACGTCTTTTTACTGTCGATGGGAATTAAAGAAACTATTTCACTCACCAGACAAACAGAGGGGGTGATGTAAAGCCAGCAATACTTCATTATTGGCCATGGACGATAACCCACCATGTCTTCAATGTTGTCATAGAGACGGTCTGCGCCTGGTAATCAAAAGGAAAATAAACAGCCTGTTTTAACTTAAAATCTGTAGATATCATAGACTGTACATAAAGCTGGAGAAATGACAGCTCCCGAAAAGGGAAGCCAAAACATCTTGATTGCCACCTGGTGGCTGTCTGCAGTATAGGTCATAAATTCCTCCATCTCCATGTTAGCGGATGGGACATGGGTCAAAAGTCAAAGTGCACGTCAAATAATTTTTTCCCAAAGTTGGTTTCTGTCATTTTAGGTAGTTCTTATCATGCTGATGTATGTTCAAGTGCTGAGTTTTGAAAACATTTTGAGGGAAATGTAAGAGAGAGGAGATGTAACTTAAACTTTTCATAAGTGTCACCAGTCTGTGTAATAGAATATGTGTCAATTTGATCATAATTGTAGTTATAGAGATATTATGGTTAGTTGTTGTGTCTTTCTAGTCAAACAGCTACCGTGGTATGGTGGACTGAACCTGCCAAAATAAAAAAAAAGTGAATAAATAAATAAATGATTCGATAAATAAACATTAAATGTAGCAAAAATAATAATGAAAATAAATATAAATAATTAATTGAAAAATTGTGACATAAATTGATATTTCTGTTTTAATTTTCTTCTTTATTTATTCCTCTGTTTAATTTTCCCCATTTATTTATGTATTTAGTTTTACATTTTTTAATTTATTTATACATTATTTTTTTTAATTTATTTTATATTTATTTTTAAATGCATGTATTTATTTATTTAGGCACAATTTTCCCTTTGCATTTCACCCCTTATTTATTTCCCCAAACTTATTTATTTCTGTATTCTTTTCTGGGTGTGATCATGGGGTCAGGGTGCATGACTAACAAATAAAAAAATAAATGCATAAATTAATTAATTAATTAACTAAAATAAATGCAAAAATATATAAATACATTTAAAAAAATATATAAATAAATGGGAAAATTAAACAGAAGGCAGAAATACCAATTTATGCCACATTTTATCAATTGATTAATTAATTAATTAATTAATTGCATTAATTAAATGAACGTAACATAATATATATTATATATATATATACATAATATTGATTCACCTTTTTTTAATCATATTTGCTCCTATCTCGCCTACTTCAGCTTTAAGAGTAACTTTTGTGGGTGCTAATGTAGTGGTACAGTTAATATTTAATCAACAACAGTTGGCAACAGCACTTTACCATGTCAAACATTTTCTCACATCAACCCCAAACCCCTCTGAGGCAGTATTTAAATCCCTGTTGACAAGGGGGGCAGTGTGAAGGACGGGTTTTTACAGAGTGAATGTATCCAGCTCTCTAATATCTTTTGTATTCATTCACAGCCAAAGAAAGAGTGCCAAAGAGATCAAATGCCCATCAAGCTTAAACAGGAGTGAAAGCTGCATGTTAAAAACAACATGGGAATGTAAGTGTTGACAAAATGTCTCATTAATCAACTGTCAAAGTAGCACAGGAGTGAGGTATTAGGCCACGTTGTAAAGGCACAAAGGAATTCAAGCTATAGGAGCGTCAACACTCACCTCATTTAGTAACGGAAAAACAACTTGTAGGCTTAAAACCCCCGAGATCAACGATAGAAATGTTGGTTACAGTGTAATTTAAGTGAAAACTTGACTGTTGTTTAACCTAGACCTAAAATGAGGTCTGTTTGCCATCATTTTGTTCACAGCAGCCTCAGTTTGGAGAAACTGACCACTCACACACTGCAGCTTGATACAAACTTGCACCCTTTTTAATGGAGCTTCATGCTGTTTGTTTATACCTTCAAAAACAGTGATAAATGTATTTTTAAACCCCAACCGTCATATTTTCACCATCTAAATTGGGATTTTTGAGATTGATACTGATATAAATATTTGGGAGTGTGACGTTTTCCCTGGTTTAATTTAATTGTTACTCATCCCCTGGACTCTAATCGAGGAACGTAACACTGAGTTTCAAAAAATCCAACACCAACACGTGACTTTTAAATAAGAAACCCTAAAATTTGGTTATTAAACGAGTTATGACTAAGATACTGAGCGCAACATTGTGCAGTTGTCAGTCCTCTCTGTGTAATGGAGACACTGTTTCTAAATGACCTCAAACAAATCTTTAGCATTTTTGTACTGCCTTTTCTTATTACTTATCTGCTGACGATATATTTGTGATAAGATAATAAGATAATGATATTGGTCGGGCCTATTTTTCTGCTGCTTTTTACAAACATCCTTGATGTAAACAAACAAAGAATAACTTTGATTCCTTTCTTGTGTTAGTCACTGTATTAAAATACCTATCAATTACTTTATTTTTAAAATTTAGATTTTTTTTTAATATTCAACAAAGAATGTTCTCTATCAAGATTTGACAAATAGTAAAAAAAAAAAAAAAAAAAAAGATACAGAAAGCTTAATTTGAGACCTTTTTTTAAAATATTTGTATACCTCTATTAGATAGTGATAGTAGAGAGAGATGACAGGAAATGAGGGAGAGATGTGGTCCAAATCCAACTTTTGACCTTTGTTGCGGTTCATGGTCGGCATCTTACGGGGGGGGGAGACGTTCTTTTTGACTCTCAGTAAAACAGATAGAGAAGTGCACTCTGCTATGAGCTCGCTCTTTTTGAAAAGGATATTGATCTTGGCTTAAAAGATGCATTATTGGACTGAGTTAAACCTGCAGTAGGCAGAATGTTTTTGGCATCATTGGGCAAAAATGCCATAATAACCTTTCAGTGTATTGTAATTTAACCCTCCTGTTACCTTCAAATTTACTAACATCCTTTATCCAAGCAATTTAAACCTCCAGAAAATGATTATAATTAAAATTGTTACCCAAGTTTATGTGTCAGGTACTTTATGTTTGTTTGTTGACTACCTAAATAGCCCTTTAAATAAAATCAATATCTTCACGGGAACCATATTTTGCCGCCCCCAAAGCGTGGGGAAATATCAAAGTTCTCGCGAGAATGATGTTTCCCCTCCCCCATGTCGTGTGAACTATCAGTGGTTCTCACACTACTACAGTTATGGTTATGTTATGTTAGGGCCCTAAAGCTTTTTGAAGATTATAAAGTTGCATGTTATAGTGACGTCAATATCATCCAAAACAAATGTGTGTAAAATGTTGATATTTATATATATATATATATATATATGTTTTATACAGCTAAAACAGCCTGGGGTCAAATTGACCCCAAAGAACACCGATGCGTACAGCATGTGTACAGGACATTGAAAACATATCATCATTTTAATTTTATGTTTACCCATTTGTCCCCATTAAATTAGGAAAAGTCATTAAATATGAAGCAAAAAAAATGATGTCAATCATTTATTTAGAGACGTTAAACATTGAATGGGGTCAAATTGACCCCAAAGATAATAGGAGGGTTAAGTATTCTGAGAGAAAACTAGACTTCTGCTCCTCCTCATGGCTCTGTTTTCAGGCTTTACGCACCTCCTCATGGCTCTGTTTTCAGGCTTTACGCACCTCCTCATGGCTCTGTTTTCAGGCTTTACGCACCTCCTCATGGCTCTGTTTTCAGGCTTTACGCACCTCCTCATGGCTCTGTTTTCAGGCTTTACGCACCTCCTCATGGCTCTGTTTTCAGGCTTTACGCACCTCCTCATGGCTCTGTTTTCAGGCTTTACGCACCTCCTCATGGCTCTGTTTTCAGACTTTACGCACCTCCTCATGGCTCTGTTTTCAGACTTTCAGACGGGAGACTTTGACCAATTACAGGTCATTTCAGGGAGAGCGTTAATATCGGCTGTTCATTCAACGGAGCCGGCTGTCAATCACTCGTGAACTCCGATCAATCGGTCAAACTAGGCAGCGCTGATCAAATATGATTAAATATTCTGTTACTGTAATGCCTATTTCTCTCCTCACATGTTTTCAGAAACATCTTGTAGTGTACTGTTTAGCTGTAAAATGAGAAAGTTTGCTCTGTCTGGTGGGCGGTGCTTGGTTTTTCCTCAACTGATCTCAACATGGCTGCCAGGTCACAAACTTTCTCATTTTACAGCCAAACTACATTACAAGATGTTTCTGAAAACATTTTACGCAAGAAATAGGCATTACAGTAACAGGATATTGATTCATATTTGATCAGCCCTGCCTAGTTTGACCGTTTGATCAGAGTTTGTGAGTGATTGACAGCTGCTCAGAGACGTCAGGCTCCAGCTCGGCTCTGATTGGTTGTTTTCTTCTGGTCTGTGAAATCTTGCAGATGCCATTAAGAGTACCAGAGGACACCGGAGGCACATGATTTCTTCTTTTCAGATTACCTGTCTCATGCACTACTGTCAGGATATAGTGACCGTTTTATAAAAATAACTTTTTTTAATCATACTTGCTCCAATTCTGCCTATACTGCAGCTTTGAAGCCCAATTAAAAAGCTGCACCAAAATGGCGAGTTTTTTTGTTAAATAAGGTTATGGTGGAAACAAACTGTGAATCTCCTTTACGTAGTTTAAACTGTGTAGAATGACGTTTTTATGTATTTTATGCCGCTGGAAGTGTCCTTCTAAAATTCAGATAACCATATGGTGAGTGTGGTAAGCCATGTTAAGCAGAAATGTCAAGAGATACCTTTACCTGAATTAACCCCTTTAGTCACAACAGGTGCTGAACAGCTGAAGGTGCTGGCCTTCACAAAAGTTTACAGCATGTTGTCAAAGCATGTTGTCCTTCACTGGTTAGGTTTGCATCAAGGAATACATACCACGCTATAAAGTGGACTTTTGTCGGTTTTCATCAAAAGACAAAAACCTTCTAAAACCTTTTAAAGCTTACAAATACATTGTTTGATTAATGCAGGATAACCTTAATGACTCACCATATATCCATCCGATTGCTATCGACTGACACACTGAAAGAAGGAGAAGATTGTTGCCACTACAAACGTAGTGGTCAAAAAGTTGAAGGAAATATAAGCCTCCCTGCAGGAAGACAAAGGGTTGATTGTTATTCCACATCAAAAACAAGTTAACAACACAACAAGTTTGCTTAATGTTCAGATTGGTTCACATTTTGCTTTTTAAAATGAGATGACTAAAGCGATTCGGCGTGATGCAGGTCCAGGGGGAGATTGTCTTGGCTTGTTTTAGGACAGTACACAGGCTCACTTTTATTCATTGTGAACACACCACACATGAGTTCTTCTCACCTCTGTGACGAGAAGGAGGCCGAGAAAGAAGCAAACAGAGCAGAGACAAAGCAGCAGCAGTTCTCGGCGATAAGCTCTTCGAAACACGGTGGGGAACATGTCGGTCACGGAGGTCATCAGGCACTCCAGACTCACAAACTGCCAGAGACACAGACCGATGAGTAAACTGAAATACTTCCAAGACAAAAAGCTGATGTCTGCAATCAACAAAGATTAATGAGGATTTATAACTACTTAATGAAAATGTGTTTGTATCTCACCTGTGTATCTGCACCCAACAAGATGACCATGATGAAGAAACATATGGACCATATCTGCGGAAAAGGCATCATAGCTACTGCACGTGGATACGCAATAAATGCCAATCCAGGTCCTGTATTGAGAACATGCAGATGAAACTAATTATAATTTAGATTACTTTTAAGGGACAATATTCATATTATCGTGTAATCATGTGACAAATGTTGACAAATGTTAAAATACACTCAGTTGTATTCCAGCTCCCACAAATCATCTCTTTTTTGCCTTTAAAATGCAATTATTTGAAGTACAGATTTGATTGCTGCAGACAAGGACTGTGGACCATATTGACTTGACGTCGACGACATCATTTATTTCCTGCAGATTTTTTGGTGGCTTGTTAATTGCGGAAAACTCAATCAAAGAATTTCACTGGTGGGCTGGAAATCTCACAAATGTATTATTAAAGTGAAAATACAGGAAGGGCGTTTAACTGTCTTAGACGTAGGATTAAAAGGATAATCTGAGAGGTTGTATTGTATTAAAAATTGTATTAATCTTTGAAATTAACACGTTTTCCCAGATAGTCAGATTTTTTTTTTTTTTGGGACATTAAAGATGAATCAATGAAAAGAAACATTTGCGGTGAAATCAGCGCAGATCCACTTCAAGTTCACTTTTGATTTGGTCAGTAGCTTGATAAGTGATGACCAATGTGTCCTGCAGTAAATTATTATGCTGGAAGTTTCCAATTCAAAATGGATAAACATATAAAAACCAGCTATTTTCAACCAGTCTAAGAACGCCATCTAGTGGAACACAGAGGTACTGCCAAATGGTTAGATTAAATTAAAAAAAAAAAAAAAAACATTATTTGGTCATTTGCAAAGCTAATTATTTTCATATCACAAATGTGTTCAGGAATTCACATAAATAAAAAATGTCAAATTAAAATGCATATTTTTAATGACCAATGACGTTTCAATATCACCACACCAATCACGACACATCGTAGAGACAAACTTGTGTTTTGCCACTGTTAGTTAGCTAACGTTTCCTCGAATGCAGTGACACAAAATGGGTCGGTTTTTGAAACGAAAAAGGTAATATGGGAGACAAACCTGCACCGGTAAAAGCTCCAAAGCATGCGGTGAGGAAATATGACCCTGAATACATTAAATGTGGATTCTTCATACTTAAACAGAAAGCACCCTGGATTTGTTGGGGATGTTTGCTCAGGAAAAGGAACGGGCTTCAGGCACAACAGAAAGTCAACACAACATTAACAACTCAGTCAAAAGCCACTTTGACAGCTAGCTATATGGTTGCTGCGTGCGTAGCTCGTAGCAAGAAACCCTTCACGATCATAGAATCATCTAAGAAGTCATCATTGGAAACTGTTTGTAAAAGGGAAGGCACTTTCAAAAAATACTTGACTTCGGGTTTGAGAAGTGAAGCCAAAGAGGAAGTGCCTTAAACCTGCATTCTTTCTAATAGCCAGCAGGGGGCGATGCCTCTGGTTTCAAGAAGAAGTCTGATTGTATAGAAGTCTATGAGAAAATGAGCCTACTTCTCATTTGATTTATTACCTCAGTAAACATTGTAAACATGAGTTTATGGTCTCAATCACTAGTTTCAAGTCTTCTTCAATACAGCATGATGTTCATTTAGTAAATTATGGTCCCATTTAGAGTCAGATAGACCATAAAGCAGGGGATGCTTTAGGGCGGGGCTACCTTGTGATTGACAGGTCGCTACCACGGCGATGTCCGGTCTGGGAGTTGTACGTGTTTTTGTCTTACAACTTTACAACATTTTGATCTAAAAATGTCTCATTTAGCGATCGGTTATACCTCCACCTTCTCGTGTCAATTCTGGTTGCAAAAAAACAAGATGGCGATGGCCAAAACGCAAAATTCGAGGATTCAAAACCATAGTCCACCAACCAATGGGTCACTACGTCCACTTCTTACAGTTTATGGCAGCAACCAAAATTCAGTCAATATCACTCTGTCCAGTGTCCCAATGAGGGTAAGCAGAATATTTATTTTGGTCATTACAGCTGACAGCGGCATAACACACATTTATAGCCCATTTATTCTTATGTGTTTTCATCATTTATTTGGAAAGGTGGTCCTTGGAATTGTTTTCAATAAAGTGGATCGTAAGTTCTAAAAGGTTGAGAAACCCAGGTAAAACCACACTAATGCTCATTTTTCAGCCGGTCACAGGCTCCGTATTTGAGCACAAACAACAGCTAAACACTCAACCCTGTCTATATAATTATTCTTAGTGGGAGCTCTTTACGTAAACAGAGAGGTTATCATTAAATGTATGTACTGTAACAGAAGTGTTGTAGTGGCGGTCTTACCAGAAGCAGCCACTTCAGATATTGGCACTCCTTGTTCGTAGGACATAAAGCCCAAAACTGAAAAGATTGCAAACCCTGCCACAAAGCTTGACCCGCCATTCACCAAACACAGAACAAACGTGTCCCTGAGGAAACAAACAAAGAAGTATTTAGCTAATGAATGACTCTTTTGGTAATTGTGTTTAAAAAACGAATGGAAATGTGTAAAAATGTTACAATGAGAAGAAAATAATCGAGCATGCGATAACGGTAAAAGTGAACACATTTGGCTGCTCAAGACAACAAATATTATATTGATATATATTGACATTTATCTAAATACACGGATGGTGAGTGATGTAAAATGTTAATGTGGCGCGGATCGTCATTGCATGGAACCAGGTGTTATTATCGGTCTTTCATTCACTCTGCCTTGATGGAGAGCATGTAGGTTGAAAATCATGCCTGACCAAATAAAGGCGTTTACTGTACTGTACCTCATCCCCTTTCAACAGTTATAACTTTGGTTCCCCCCAGTGGCTGTATTGAAAAAGACACTGTGGTAGTAGGGGCAAACCACGCTGAAAGCAACACATAGACTGCATCAGTTGAAGATTGATTTATATTCTTACAAAACAAAATGTATGCCAGAAAAACAAGTTCCTGTAATCGCGTAACATTTCTACACATAGTGGCTTTAAAAGTCAATTTCATTTTGAAATCTCCTTTTTTCTTATAGTTTATCAATCATCTTACTGATTGATTAAGCGCTTGACTTTTTTTTCATCTTCTATCAAGTTTTCCCAAAGTATTGCATCACAACTACTAAATTAGAGCAAATTAGATTGACTCATTCAGATTTATAAACGTGTTTGTGCACTAGATATGTGTATTTATTATTTATATACATTTTATTCAATATGTATATTTTTTTTACATGTTTTTATGTTTTTTCTCTATTAATTTTTCTTTATTATTTATATCATTACTTTGAATGTATCTTATATTTTTATATTTTCATTTACTCAATATTATTATTATTATTATTATTATTATTATTATTACATAAAGTATATTTGAGACAAGGTTAGGTTTATTACCTATAATATATCATTACCACATTTTCTTTCTATAATTATTATTGTTATTTTATTTTATTTTTCTGGTTTCAATATGGGTTTTAAAAACAAAAAAGAAATGTTGATGCACGTTGGAATTGAATTGTAAAATAAGCCTTTCGCTAATAAAAAGAAACATTTGACCAAATTAGAACATAATAGCACCATAAAGTATGCCATAGAAAACACAGATATTGGCGTATGTCAGTATCTTTATCAGAATCAGAATCAGAATGAATGAAGAGCCCATTTAAATCACAAACTACATCCAAACTAGGGCTGTTCACCTGTTTACGTGTCTTTGACAGACATGGATGTGTGTTACTGTGTATTTCGGTCACGGTGGAGCTTCTGAAATGTGAGGACTTACTGCTTATTTTTGTCATATACGATAGTAAAATAAATATCGTTGGGCTTTGGACTGTTAGTTGGACCAATCAAGCAATTTGAAAATGTTGCCTTGGAGAATGTATACTCATATTTATCACATTTCACAATTTCTGACCTTTTTTTTTTTATCAAGAAAATCAGCATATCAATTGATAATGACAATAATCATTAGTTGCAGCCCTAATCAAGACATAATAGTATGTTTGATACAACAAGAGAAAAAATAATTGCTAAAATCTCAGGCTATGTTTTAATGATGCATTCAGATTAAAAAAGTAAAAGAAAAGCACTTTACTTACTTGTAGCAGTCATTGTTATACTGATTGTAACTGCCCAGAGATGTCAAAGTCCCCTGACAAATCCCAAAGGAGAAAAGAACTTGTGCACCTGCATCCATCCAAACCTAACCAGATACCAAAACATACATATTAGTAAACTTCCACCGCTTGAACTGCTGTAAGAGTAGAAGCATATATCATATTTTACAGTATTTGGGCTTCCGGTGGGAGCCGATTGAGCGGGCAGCTGTCTTATGTTGAACGTTTGAATTTATTACTTACTTGAGGGTCCACCAACCTTTTCGGGTCAGGATACAGATAGAAAGTTATACCATCGATAGCTCCTGGTAAAGTGATTCCACGAGCCAACAGAACCACCAGCATCACATAGGGGAAAGTGGCAGTAAAGTAAACTACCTGTCAAAATGAGACAAAGGATTATTAGACTCTGATAAGAAGCTGCAACAGAAGATTCCTGGATTCATACTGATGTATAAACTATGTAATTATTCTGTACAGTCTGCCGTGTATGGAAGCATCTGCATTCGTTATGTTTTTTCATTAATTTGTAAACAACCGAATGCTGAATAAGAAATTTTTAGGCGACCAAAATGTTGCAATTAACTCTCATGAACTGAAAACACCAAGTGAAAGGGTTAAAGTTCTACGACGAAAACATGTACAACTCCCAGACCGAACAACGCCGTGGTAGCGACCTGTCAATCACAAGGTAGCCCCGCCCTAAAGCATTCCCTAATTTATGGTCTATTTGACTCTAAATGGGAGAATAATTTACTAAATGAACATCATGTTGTATTGAAGAAGACTTGAAACTAGTGATTGAGACCATAAACTCATGTTTACAGTGTTTACTGAGGTAATAAATCAAGTGAGAAGTAGGCTCATTTTCTCATAGACTTCTATACAATCAGATGTCTTTTTGCAACCAGAGGAGTCGCCCCCTGCTGGCTGTTAGAAGAATGCAGGTTTAAGACACTTCAGCATTGGCTTCACTTTTCAGACCCGGAGTTGCCCACTGATCTTGACTCAAAGACAGCTGACTGACTCAGTGAAAGAAAAGTTTGTTCTTAACACATGAAATAGCGCTACAGTCATGCTAGCAGCAGCGTGACAATGTACTTTGAGCTAAATGCAAACATAAGCATGCTAACCTGCCCACAATGATAATGCTAACATGTTGATGTTAAGCAGGTATAAAATGTACAGCACATAAATTGGCAAATAACACAGTGACAAAAACACATATTGACATACCCAAAACACATAGAAATAGAAAAGCCAGAGAAAATAAGTGGGGTTTTAGCCTGAAATTGACATGTAGAGGGAGACAGTTCCACAACTTGGACACAGAAAAAGGCTTCATAATTAGTCACTTCCAGGATGACAATGGACCACTGTGTTAGACTCTCCACCACCAACAAACCACCAAATGAGGGAATACTTGAATCCCATGAATGTGAACCCTTCTTCAGTTGCAATAATAAAAGGAACACACACACTAACACACTCAAAATCCAATATCATCCTCCAAAGAAAGACTTGTACCTTTCCAGTGGATCTCACTCCTTTCCAAACACAGAAGTAGCACAGGATCCACGCCAGCAAGAGACACAAGGCCAACTCCCACCTCAGGCTACCAACCTCCTCAATCCCTTTGGATATACCCAACACTCGTCTCCTGAAATAAACACATAATAATATTGCCAAATCAGTAAAAACAGTTTGAGACAAAGACTTTGTTCAAGACTTCTAATAAGGTTCATGAAATAATAAAGACGGTTATTATGATAGTGAAGAATGATCAATGTGACTGATCATGCGGGGATATTAAGACATTGCACCACATTCATGTTGAAAATAAGGATGTATTTTTGCAGAAGTCAATTTTTTGCTTTTCAGGTGGAAAGAAGTCATTGAGATATTTCTGGCAACACTTGAGTACAGTTATGCAGCTTCAAAACTGAGCACTTATTACGCTGCTCAACATTAGTGATGGCCTTCACATTTCAGAACAACCACATAAATTAACAATTTGTTTCATTTTGAATCCTATTTATGTCTGGCTCGTGTGCGAAATAATGTTTACATTCTGTCATTTTCAGCTCAGCATGTGATATGGAAGAAAGATGGATGAGTATTTGTTTTTGTCTCTGTGTAGCTGGACAGCAAATGCAGAGTATCAAACAGAGTGTGTTTCTCTTTGACTGAAATCAACCTCATTAATCATGGTGAAATGGTTCAGGGAGGGAAATCCTCCTGCAGTGACTTATTCCTGTGGTGCATTCCTTAACGTTGACTGAAGAATTGCTCAACCTTGTTTTACAGTAAGTAAAAGTGAAAATGGAGGTTGTTCTTAGTGTACTGAATGTTCTACATGTTATCTATCAAGGAAGGTTGACCATGACTTAGCAAAACACTTGCACACCCTGTTTTTATGTCTTTGCTGCCAAATTATTTGTATGTCACGGCCAGATTCTTTGTAGAATTAAAATTCTGGTGACAGACTGTATTAGATTACCAAATTTCATGGCAATCCACCCAATAGTTGGCAATCCATTTCTTCTTCTTGTGGTCTACATTGGAGCATACTGAGAAATAATGAGAATGTATGGGCTAACCAACATGGAAATGCAGCTCACCAGTGACCAATGTTCGTAATATTTGACTAATTGGTTCTACGGGCTGCTATAGTCTCTTTACAGAAAGAGGAATGAAAAAGACAAACACACAAAAACAACAGGATGCCAATGCACCTTTAGTGTCAGCTATGAAGGAATACAGGTGTGAATTACACTTACTCCCAGAATTCTGTTGCAGGCGTTGTTGCGTTTGCTGTCCAATTGGATGACGCGTTTGTTTTATCAAATTCAACACAAGACTCTGTGGGGAAAAACAGGAGGAGATGTTTTAATCGACCCAAGTGTAAATTAATACTTGAAAACAAAAAGACAGATACAGTTCTATGTACTCACCAAATACAAAATAATCCACCATTTTATAGTAATCAGTACTCACTAGTTATCTAACTGTACCTTTTGTGAGCTACAGGGCTGCCGTGTAACCAAAAGACACATGTAGACATAGATGTCTGTCATACACGTAGTTCATTTCTGCATGTCTACCTGTATTCCAGGCGTTCCTGCAGCTGGCCCATGGGACCTCAGCACTGAAGGACGAGAAGAGGTAGAAGAAGGCCCACGCCTGGATGACGATGTATGACACGGCAGCATATGCGATTACAATCTGGGTAGCATAGCCAATCCCTGAGGACACAGACAAGGTGTGAACAATGTAGATTATTGATAATGATGAGCAAAATAATATAGCATAGAGCATATATTCCTAAAGAAAGCATTGCTATTGTAGTTCTCTCGTGGTTTGTTGGTTGGTCATGTGACCAATTCATTCACAATGTCAGTGGACCAGTGGAGCCGGTTGATTTAAGTGCGGTTGCAGATAAAGCGATGCGAGCCGGGTAGCTGTTCTGAGACAGGTGGATTCGCTCAAGACAGGCATGCTTGCTAAGGCAAGGTTGTTTAACCAGTTAACACATCTTCAAGTTTGTGATCTTGTTGATGCATCGCAAAGACACTTACAGATAAAGAAACAGATTGAGAGCTGCGTCACAGAAGCAAATGATGCCAATCTGTGTCCAGACATCCAGGTCGGTTTGTTTCCAGTCTTCTGCGTGTTGAATGATAAAGCTGCTGATAATTTTTTTTTTTCTTGTCATCGACAAATTCCATGAAAAGACTAAAACCAACAATGAATTGATTCTTCTACCGAGTGTTGCTCGATCTTATTCCTCGGTGCCATAGACCTCCATTGTTTTCCAAAAACTATTAAAAACACATCAATGAGCAAAGCTGTTTCACTGGGCGACATGCTAATTTATAATGATAAACACAGGCTCTGTAGTTTATTCTGAGTCAATCCCACATTCACCATCCTGCTGCTGTAAAAACTCACTAGAGTAGTGATTCCCAACCCGGGGTACCCCAGGGAAAAGATAGAGAGATTGTAGAGTAGTTCAACTAGTTTGAAAAAAATAGAAATTGTGATTTCATAAAAGAATATATCATCTGTTATAGTAATGAATAAATAGTAGAAATAAATATCTAAAAGTAATGACTAAACCGGTCAAATGATTAGCTAAAAGTAATGGACAAAGGGTTGAAACATTAGCTTCACTCCAGGTAGTAGCTGTTTGATTGCTGACCAAACCAACCTAAATATTGACAGTTCAGTTGTATGAAAAAAATGGGAATTGATGAAGGGGTGCATGAGTTCAGATCAAATCAAAAAGGTTGGGAACCACTGCACTAGAGCACCAAATGTGTATTCACCCGCGTCTAGAAATAGTTCCCAACGAATGTACTTTTCACACCTGTTTGAGTAACGTTTGCTAAAAGCTACAGTTCCCAGATGTTTTAGGAAATTATTTAGCCTGTTTGAAAAAATGAAATGATACATTTGTGACCCGTTTTTAAAGGTGCTAAATACCGGATTGCGAGCTGGCTAACAGCTGCTAACAGCTGCTAACAGCTGCTAACAGCGCTAACAGTGCAAACAATGGTGACAAAGCTGACAGAGATAACAGTGTTTATCACACTGACTGATCATCACTTGATTCTGATTGGTCAATCACGGCGTTCCACGGTCTGTTATTTCTTTATAGCAGACCGTTGCTTTGGGCGCAGTTCTGACGTGGGACTCTGGAGGACCGTTTTTGTGTCAAATTATTGATTTCTTAAGCAGGTAGCCGTGTAATAAGCGGGACAATGTACAGCTAGCAGGTCATTGTTGTGAAATAAACCCTTTCAGGGCGATGCAAGTCCCGATGGGGTTTATTTCACAACAATGACCCGCTAGCTGTACATTATTAGTATGAGAGCAGTGCAGCGGCCGTGAGCTAGCTAGTGGGGCACGCTCACATACGTGAACATGCACTAAAAGGCATGTGCAGCCGGCCTGGCTATGTCGACAAAGGAAAGAGAAGCTCAGATTACAACACACACAGAGGGAGAGCAACTTGATTCTCTGCCCAGGTAGACATTACTCCTCTATATCTTTACATAGCGATGTCCCTTTGTTTCACCTTGGTTGACACCAACTGCTCAGATGACTATCATGTCTGAGCGATGAGCCAGAATGATCACAACAAAGAGTAAAGCACCATTCAATCACCCTGAATCGGCGGGAAAGGATTCCCATAATGAGTTACGGTCTGATCCTCGGGGGGATAATTCTTTGGTGGGAATGAAGATTTGAACACTTCATTATATGTCCAATACATCTTTACAGTGGAGATTTTTGGGTGCGTCTCAGAGTCCCTACTAATCTCTGGGTCACATTAGGTCTGATACTGTACGTAGCCAAGTTTGTGGCCAAGCAGTAACAGACACACCCCTGTGCACACACAGTGTCATTTGGGTTGTGAAACATGGTCTTTTATGATGTTGGTCATCACAGCTGATTCACTTGGTTCTGCACTATGGACAATTGTGCCTTTTGAGCAGCTTACTTTCAATGAATTATCTTGTTCTCAAGTTAACCAACCGGTTCATCTCTGACTGGATAATAAACTTCTGTTATAGAAATGTACTTTACCAAGAGAATAATCAATCAATAAAATCAAGACAGTTATAGACAAATCAGGTAAAGTCAGTATGTTGTTCTCGACGCAGCAAGAAATATCTGAATTAATAAGTCATTCAGTTCTGTACTGAGTCTATTTTTAAACAAGTGGGGGGAAAAAAGCAGAAGGGGAAAAAAGCCAGAACTGGTACTCTGTGACATTAACTATTTCCTGTCATTTGAAACTATATTCTGAGCTATGCCTCTACTGGGCTTATAAATATGACTTGACCCTCTAATTAAACCCAATAAAACTTGGGGTAGCGTGTTCATTATGTTCCAGGGTTTAAGGGATAGAGCATTGTTTTTCTCTTGAATCAACAAACTCAATGACCTTCCAATTATACAGTTTGGAGACTTAATTCCATGTAAGCTTTTGTAAATGATTACTTTCATACCGTTATTCATTTGAGGAATAATGTCACAAACATACACCTGCTGATGTTTATGTCTATAATTAGCTGACTTCATTTAGTCTGTCTTTATGTATCTGTAAAGTTAAGATATATATTCATCTGTAAATGACATCAGATGATGAACATTTTGGAGAAAAAGGAAAGAAAAAGTTCACCCCTGGAAGGGTGACACATTTGTAAGAATTGAGGGGTATTTTTATACAATAGGTACTACTTTTTGCATCGTGCAGTTTTGTTTATTACACTGACCTTCACCCAAGGGGCAGAAGTGCCTCCAGCAGGTGATACATCCTTGAGATGTGTACTGCCCCATGGCCGTCTCTAGTAGGAACATCGGGATTCCACAGGAGAGCAGAAAAAAGACGTAGGGAACCAGAAATGCACCTGAGAGAAACATGACAAACATATCAAAATACCGTTCCCCCTGTACATCTGATAAAAGAGCCACATCACACATCATCATTCCTGTTTGTTTTACCAATGTTTCTAATCACGGAGAATGTAATTAAAAAAGGCTGATTACACAATCGAAGATTTTACAAGAAGATTTTTTGTTCATGGTTTCTTTTGGTTTTGTGTTTTTCATGGAAACATCTGGATAGCGTAATAGTCCACATGGGTTCCTCTTATAGTATTTACCCCATAAATTCGAAAGAATCTGACACATTGTGGATGTCTGTGGCATCTACACATCTGTGGGCTTAAAAAAGATCAAACACTGGAGGAATGCGACTGCAGAGTTTAAGGAGGCATAGCATGACTTTCGCAACTTATAATGATTTTTATGTTAATGGCTAACTTCCAGATTCGGCAAAAAACAATGGTCTGCTTTGTCCCCTGAGTTGCATTTGGTTACACGAAGAAGGAAAAAAAAAAAGGTTTCTTTAATAACTAACAGCAGCTTTGTACAACGCCTGAGTAACTTCCTATCTGTTTATGCGTCGCAGTTCTTTTTCCATATTTGTTGACATAACACTTTGATTGAGTGCAGCTGTTTGACATTTTAAGAGGGGTAAAATCATGGTATGGTTTTAGTAGCCTGGGAATCCTGCTTACCTCCCCCATTTTTGTAGCACAAATAGGGGAACCTCCAGAGGTTTCCCAGCCCAACCAGGGTTCCTGCTACAGCCAGCAGAAATTCCAACTTGTTTGCCCACTGGCCTCGATCCAACAACTGTGTCTTCTTCACCAGATTATTATCCTGACCGGGCATCTCAAGGCTGTTTCCTTTAAGGAATTCTCTTGACATGTTTAGAAAAAAGCAACAGATTAATTACAGATCCAATGAAAGTCTGAACTGAAATATCCTTTTGCCTCCTCCACATTTATATGAAAAGGACTGTCAAACTTTTGTAGCTCTGGGTTATGCACAGAAACAAAACTTCTCAGCTGATTGTTTGGCACTGCTCATAAACTTTGTTTTTTATTTGTTGCATTTAAGCTCTTGGGATTATCAGGAATGGAAAGTTTTCACCAGCAAGTGTTTATCAGAAAGCTGCACTTATTGGAGCACATTTTAGAATTAAAGCGATGCATTTAGCAGCCCAGTGTAAAACAAAAAGGTACTTACCCCTCCATCAAAAAGCCCCCTCCCCTAAGAGTTGCTTACAGCAACAGCAAACTGATCAGTATTCCTCTCAGCTGGGTGCTCCGCAGGATCTCTACACAAACATGTCATCAGCAGAGCCAGAGTGAGAAACAAATTGTCTGTGGTCTCCTTTGGATCCTCTATGGCCTAATTATCTCTCGAACTGGTTGCACACCATGCCGTCTCACTTGAAAAAGTGTTTGGCTCTGACAATGGTCCAAGGTATACCACTTCCCTGCTGTATTTTTCCACTGAGACAGAAGCAGCTTGAGTCATTGAGATTAGCACAATTGCTAACAACTAAACCAAATCAGCTGAGCCGTCTCTGTTATGCCAGTGTTCTCACAGGCTGCAGTTATCTGCCAATCGGGAATTTGTATAGTTTTAGGGCATAATACTCACAGGGAGATACATAAGCCCCTTCTCATTCCCAGGGCATCAAGACAATACAAACTTTTCTACTTGTCTTGTTTTGTTTGGCATCTTATTACTGTGATACATGCAAGCACAGCTTTAACATGTCATTCATTATATTGATACTACTTTGTATTTTAATCTTCATGATCTCTGACATAATGGTACTTTTTTCTATCTTACCTATTAACTCCCCTTACCCAAAGCTTCAGTATGCAAAGGATTTTGGCATCATTGGGCATTCTGCACCTCCTCATGGCTCTGTCTTCAGGCTTTGAAAAATTTAGAGAGGCTTTGGCCAATCACAGGACAGTTCAGAGAGAGAGCGTTCCTATCTGCTGTGCTGGTGGGCGGTGCTTGGTATAACCTCAACATAACTGTCCGCTCACAAACTTTCTCATTTTACAGCTAAACAGTACACTACAAGATGTCTCTGAAAACATGTGAGGAGAGAAATAGGCATTACAGTAACAGAATATTGATTCATATTTGATCAGCGCTGCCTAGTTTGACCGTTTGATTGGAGTTCGCGAGTGATTGACAGCTGCTCAGAGACGGCAGGCTTCAGCTCGGCTCTTACTGCTTGTTTTCCTCCGGTCTGTGAAATCTTGCAGATGCCATTAGGAGCACCGGAGGACACAGAGGCACATGATTTTGTTCAGATGACCTGTCTCATGCACTACTGTCAGAATATAGTGACCATTTTATAAAAATAACTTTTTCTAATCATACTTGCTCCAATTCTACCCACTGCAGCTTTAATCCTACTATTCATAAAAATATATCTGTAGTTTTTATTTTTCAATAACGTCCTTCTTCAAGTTTTTATAGTCGTCAACTTTACTGTGCTTCTTCTGATACTGCGACACTTCAATTTACCACCATGGCATCAATAAAGTTTATCTTATTGCACTGTTATAAACAACATCTGATATAGAGTCTGGCATGTGCTTCTGATATAAATTTTATATGTACACTTTTTCAGTTGTTGATTATAGTGAGACAATGATGTAATGCATTTAAACAAAATTTGTTATACATTTAATTTATAATGAAATGATGCTATTAAAGGTTCAAGTACATTTACTTACATGTTATATTTATTGATATTCTCATTATATCCCGGCAGCAATCAATAAATCAAATTCTTGGACAAAAAAAAAACATAATATGGTATTTTTGGCCGTCGCAGGACTGTAATAAGCTACCTGCCTGCCTGCCTGTGCACACTATGTCCGTGCACTTATTGCATGTCACCGGATAGCTGTGAGTACAAACATAACCAGCCCCCACCCCTCCAAACACACACACACACACACACATTATTTTGGGGGAGTGGCTTTGGAGAAAGGCTTAACAACACTGTCCGTGTTGCCGATTGGTGACTTTCTCTCTAGATTTAGGGACTTTGGGAGTTACTGCTGTTGGCAACACTAGGCTGGGTTTTTCGGTTTGGTCATTTAAAAAAATCTAGAGTACTCTTGCTAGTTTCTCAAGATTACCAAACCTACCTTTAAAGTACACTGTAAAACTATAATGTTACCCAATCAGATGATAAATCTCTATGGATAGATGGATTAAACAGCTTCTATATTAAGTGAGAGGTTAGACTGAAACCCAGCTCGTGTTTTGCCTAATTAGTAAAGCTCTCGAAATGAGCAGCACAAATATTGTTTCTTGCCTAAATAAGTTGTCATATAGCAGCACAACAATCAACCACTTTGAAGTTGTTGAGGTCGGTGTGAATAACTCCACAATGTTTACAGCACCTAAACTTGCCAAGCCTGAGGTGTAATTTTCTGTGGGGACTGGCAAAATCTGTTTGTTGCTTGTTTGTTGCTGCTGATTTTGCTCTGATATACTCCAACAAAAACCTGCCACGGACAAACAGCGGACACAGACAGCCTGCCTACGCGGTTCTATAGTACATTTTGGCATCTGTGGATCAGCTGTGGACTGTGGGCGAAGAAGAGCTTCAGTGCTCTGAGGATGCCACAGACCTGACTGAGAAGCCCAATGGTGCCTAAACAATAGAGCAGTCTGTCACGTTCACAAGGAAATACTGGATGATGTCAACAAGGAAAACATTTGGCAGGAGTTTATCCTTGCGCATGAGTATAGGATGTCACAGTTTTCAGGATAACAGACTTGGACCCAAATGCAGAAGGATAAGGTGATGAGGCAGCAGGCAGAGTTCAATGATTTAATAAAGAAGAAAACTTACAACTGTGTGTCCATAAAAAAACAGGAACAGAAGAAGATCCAAAAACGGTGGGAACCACGACTGAACACTGGACACAAGGAACTTAAGCAGGTACACTGGAATCATGGAACGATGATAGACGAACAGACAAAGAACAAAAGAACTGAGGTGGTATAAATAGTGGCCACGAAACTGAAGAATAGGGGGCTGGACGGGTGGAGCGGAGCTGGGAATCTCAGGCGGACGACCTAGGGAACAGGACAAACAGGCAAAACTAAGGTAGGAGTCTGCAAAGGCAGGACCGCTCTGGAGGACGACCATGGAGGCGGGACCCCTCTGGAGGACGACCGTGGAGATAAAACCCCTCTGAAGGACAACCGTGGAGGTAGGAACCCTCTGGAGGATGACCCTGGAGGTGGGACCCCTCTGGAGGATGACCATGGAGGTAGGACCCCTCTGGAGGACGACCTTGGAGGTGGGACACCTCTGGAGGACAACCGTGGAGGTGGGACCCCTCTGGAGGATGACCATGGAGGTAGGACCCCTCTGGAGGACGACCACAGAAGCGGGACACCTCTGGAGGACGACCGTGGAGGTGGGACCCCTCTGGAGGACGACCGTGGAGGTGGGACACCTCTGGAGGACCACCGTGGAGGTAGGACCCCTCTGGAGGACAACCGTGGAGGTGGGACATCTCTGGAGGACAACCGTGGAGGTGGGACCCCTCTGGAGGATGACCATGGAGGTAGGACCCCTCTGGAGGACGACCACAGAAGCGGGACACCTCTGGAGGACGACCGTGGAGGTGGGACCCCTCTGGAGGACGACCGTGGAGGTGGGACACCTCTGGAGGACCACCGTGGAGGTAGGACCCCTCTGGAGGACAACCGTGGAGGTGGGACATCTCTGGAGGACAACCGTGGAGGTGGGACCCCTCTGGAGGATGACCATGGAGGTAGGACCCCTCTGGAGGACGACCACAGAAGCGGGACACCTCTGGAGGACGACCGTGGAGGTGGGACCCCTCTGGAGGACGACCGTGGAGGTGGGACACCTCTGGAGGACAACCGTGGAGGTGGGACATCTCTGGAGGACAACCGTGGAGGTGGGACCCCTCTGGAGGATGACCATGGAGGTAGGACCCCTCTGGAGGACGACCACGGAAGCTGGACACCTCTGGAGGACGACCGTGGAGGTGGGACCCCTCTGGAGGTTTACCGTGGAAGCGGGACAACTCTGGAGGACCACCGTGGAGGTAGGACCCCTCTGGAGGACGACCGTGGACACCGGAACAGGCTTGCATGGGCAGGGACCCCCGACACAAGAACTGGCAAGACATCGGCTGGGCCACTGGGCAGTGGAGACTATGAGGCACTGGGCAGCTTGGGGAACCGGCGCTTCCTAGACCCACACTTCCTTCTAGGGGCTTCAACCCCTTGATATCTCGGGGAAATCTGCAGATGAGATCCCCTGAAAGGGGACTGCTCGAAGTCCACATGGTCAGGATCAGCCAAGAGGCTAAGAGATGCAGGTGTGCAAATGAAGTCCTCTGCCCACTCAGGCAGCAATGCCCACACCCAAGGTTTAGAGGAAACCTCCTGGCATGCTAATGAAATGACTTTCTCCCATTCCTCACTACTGGAGGCATATCTCCAGTCATTTTGGAGGCACCGGAGGGTCACCTCATAAAGTTCTTGGCCAAAAGATCCATCTGCTGGGTCCATGACTGGTCGGTCCATACTGTCACGGTTTTCTGGATAACAGGCTTGGACCTAAACGCAGGTAAGGATGAGGTGATGAGGCAGCAAGCAGAGTTCAGTGATTTAATAAAGAAGAAAACTTACAACCAGTGGCGGCTGGTGGATTTTTTTTTGGGCAGGGCCAATCAATTTCAACAAACATCCTAGTACGATTCAATGCAAAAAAAGGTATCAAAAACGCATTACTACTTTGCAGTTACATTTTTATCATTTATTCCAACACTGACATAAGGACATCTTATTCATACAATTCAGTATGTTAATATAACATACGACAGATCATTTATAAAGGAACTTTGCTCTTCTGTCCTTCTGAGTGGCAAACCTCTCAATGACCTTCTTATTGAAGTCAGGCATGTTCCTGACAAGTTTCTTCTCCATGGAGAGCATAGCCAGAGCATTAAGGCGATCCTGTGTCATGGTGTTTCTCAGGAAGGTCTTGATCCTCTTCAATGTAGAGAAGCACCTCTCGGATTCAGCTGTTGTCATGGGTGTGGTGATGAGGATGCTGAGGAGACTGACAGTCTCTGTGAAGGTGCTCTGAAGGTTGTTCTCCATGAAAAGCTGGTACATGGGCACTGCACCACTGCAAGCCTTGAACTCACTGTTCTCATAGATATGGGACAGTTCTGTTTTGAGCTTGTCCTGGTTCAACATGGGGTAAGCCTGCACTGTTGTTTCAAGCACCGACTCAGGGAACGTCTCACTGTGTTGTGGGAACAACTCTCCATGCAACAGTGTTGCGCTGACGAGGTGCTGGGTGAAGGAGAACCGCTCCTTAGCTTGCATCAGGATAGTATCACATACCTGTAAAAGATAAAATCAACTTAAATTTGCAATAAAGCTATTTTGATGAAAGTGATTCTGATTGAACACATGCTTATGTCCAAGTCAAGTATTTCAGAAATACAATGTATGTAAAATCTTATAAATAACTTTAGATGATGGGAAATTATAACTACATCATCAAACTGTATCAGATGGTCAGTTACCAACGTGTCCTCCCCTTTTCAGGAGACAATCGACTATGTTATTGAATATTTGACTACTTCCTGTAATTAGCATGTGCTGTGCATACACACCCACATAGTATATGCATGTGTGTATAAAGTATTTATATTGACAACTACATCACAACTTACCTCTGTAGCTCTCCTGGTCCCAGCATCCTGCGCTTTCTGGGCTGCTGGTCAGTTCCACTGTCCGCACACAGAGAGGAAATGGAGGCCCTGGTCCAAAAAATAAAGTTTAAGTTGCTAACTTGCCATCTTCAAAAACAACTAGGCCTCTTCTAGAAATTGACTTGGTGGACACCTGAATAAGCATGTTATTGCAAATTGTGTTTAATAACTAACTGCATTCTTTTTCCTTTTAAAATATTTAAACAAATATCATTGTGATGTTTTCTATCATAATCATTCACTTTGATGACTAAGCCCATTTAGGGTTTTACAGATTGTTGGACATGAGCAACTCATCTTTCTAACAACAACAGCTTTATCAGCTAGTAGTAAATATAGTTATTTACCTGATTTTTGGAATGCTGTCTGTGAACCTCTGGACAAGTCCTTTGATGAAGACAGGGTCGATGTTCCTCTTCTGCAGCTGGTTGAACAGCACGTCCACATTTGGCATGATCTTGTGGAACAATGCCAGGAAAAAACAGAAAGTCTCGTCTTCAAGCAGCCTCACATAGCTCCCGGCCTCTCTGACAGTTGTGGGATCAAATTCCGCAGAGTCTATGATGGTCTGGAAACACTTCAGGAGGTCATCCTTGTGCTCGTACACAGTGTTTACAACGCGACTCTGGAAGTTCCACCGTGTTACGCAGGCTCGAGGAAGTCTATGCGCTACCACCTGGTCCAGCACGGTGGTTCGCTTGGGTGACCTGGAGAAGAAGGCAGAGAATCCACCAAGCTCAGAAAAGAAAGTGTGGATCCTGGGGATGCGTGCTGTTGCCTTTTGCATGATTAGGTTCAGCTGATGCGCGTAGCAGTGGACGTAGTGAGCGTTGTTGTAGACATCCAGTATCTTACACTGCATACCGCCGGTAGCTCCCCTCATGACGGCAGCCCCGTCGTACGCCTGGGCAATAAGTTTGTCTGTTTGTCCGGGTGGGAGTATGGTGCTCAGCCTCTCCATAAGCGCTGTAGCGATGGTGTCAGCGGTCGCGTTCTGGATGGTGATGTACTCGAAGAACCGCTCTTGTACATTACCGCTAGCATCTATGTAGCGTAGCACGGGCACCAGCTGGCAGTGGGTGGAAATGTCCGTCGTCTCGTCCGCTTGAATGGCGATAAAATCCGCGTTTTTGACTTCCTCCAGAATGTAATCCCTTACAACCGACAGCATGCAGTCCAGCAGCTCGTTCTGTACCGTCTTCGACGTGTTGCAGCCGAAAACGATGAGAGCGGTGAGAGTGAACCAAAACGATACAGCTTCCTGATGGCTAAACAATGAGTTGAAAGCATGGATGTATAAAGAGAACTGGATACAGCGTTGTAGGCGGGCTCCTGTTCATTCCTATGAGAGCTGCTCAGTGGTGCATGAAGCCGAAATGGCTCGACTGCCGAGTGATAAACTACCCAGACCATCTGGCGATTTTCCGCATCCATTGGGCCCATAGAGCAGGCACAGTAGCGTTTCCTTTAACTCCGCCTCCCAGCCCTCGCCTCTAGTCTCGGTCTGGGTCTCATTCACATGAACGGAGGAAGGAAAATAACTCTGGATTCGGCTGTTAGTGCATTTTACAACTTTTAGGACATAATGATTGAAGGGATATAATAGTGTTCGTATTGTGAAGTTGATTTACCTCAAAAAAGTTATCCGCTGAGTTACAGACGTCTCTTTTCCAATGCAAGTCTATGGGAAAAAGTCTTTTTGGGCCAAATGGCATCACGTGACGGACACGGAAGTTGTAGTACCGCCGTTTGGCCACTACGAAAATTTGCTTCACAGCCCGGCGCACTTCCTGGGGGCTTCAGATTCAGGTGCAATATCTCTGTAGGGTCATTACGATGAGCGACCCCTCTCACACTGTTTTCACATTGTTATTTAATACATTGCTCATATTAAAATATTAATTAAACTGCGTTAAGTATAAAAAACAAAAAACACCACTGTTTTGCCTCAGGATGAAACTAAATTTATAGCACAGCTACTTTACAACAACAATACTTTGTTGACGATTGTTGTTTGACTTAATAATCATGTACTCTTACAGAGCATGGCGGGGATTTAAACCAACAAATCACAAGGAGCATAATTGCCATAATTGCTGGATTGGGGCCATCAGTGAAGTTATATTTAACTAATTACTACAATTTACATTTCAGCTGGCTTATCTACAATTCAGAAGCTACCAAAACGTATTTCTTCCTTTCCTTTAAATGTGCAGCCCTGCCCCCACTTCCTGTCCCCCTGTGTTCACCCGTGTAAGACCCTGCCACTGTTTGTTATACAGTGAAGAGGCTGAACTGTTTGTAGTGAAAACTACACCGGGGAAACTGGAAATTTCACATGATCGTATTTCAGGAACATTTGAGGGTCAGAAAGAAATCCAACACTTAAATGGCAAACAGAAGAGTCTCATGACGCCATGTGGAGATGTTGTCCATCTACCTGTGTTCTGTTACAACAAAGTGAATTATTGAGCGCTTTAGTTAACATTAGTGACGCCAAGTAGAGTAGAAACAATAAAAGCTCTGCTTTATTTGTGAGGCTCCTCTTTTGATACAATAATTCAGTAACCATAAAACAAGACAGACATACGAACACAAGACAAGACTGCTACTAGTTAAGGCATATATTTACAGTTTGCTGTAAATCTCTAGAGCTAACAAGGACCATGCTCTCTGTACATCAAATTATTAAATTGTTTACACACTGGCAGACACTAATTACATGCTCAAAAGAAGATAATGTTCAGCTGCAAAAACAATTGTGGAATAAAATCACAATTTAATTTCTGATTTGAGCAAAAGTGGGAAACATGATAAGTAATATATCCTGGGCAGGTTGTTGAGCTAGACAGCTGTACATATCCCCAACAAAAAGGAAATCTACTTGTACTGAATGATGTTCACACAGTTAATATAATTTCTCTCCTCAGGGTACAGACATCCATCACACAGCACAGTTTTTCTCAGCTGCTGCTCCGAAGGATGAGCGATTTATCCACACAACGGTTTGCGTATTGTCTTACACACATTTAAACAGGCTCGTTTCACGTCTGTCTTCAATGTTTCCTCAGAAACAAAATAAATAGATCAGAGCAAACAAAGCATTTCACCTCCAAAAGTGATCAGGTTTGATCAGCCCAAAAGATTTTTTTTTAAAGTTGTGTACCATTCTGATTGTTGAGCAGCCTGTTCGGGTATATTTTATAAAAATATTCTAGGAATACCTTAAAAAATATCTTGTAAATGTCGTAATGTTAAAAATTGTTATGAACTGAAGAGGCACATGATCCTGGAGAGAAAATGCTTTGTTTTACTCAAACAGGTTTATTGATTCTTTGAGACATTAAAGGTTTGACTTAAAGAAAAAAAATAGACACTGTTTAGTGCGCAATAAGATATTTTCATAGCTTCATTTTAATATTAGAATTACATTTACTTTTACATTTTGGACAAATCCACACTATAATTCAGGGTAAAAGTCACCAAATGTCAGGCTCACTTTGTTTTGGGACAGGGTGGGATGAAGAGGAAGTCAGATAACGTACATCTCTGTGTGGAATGATTCAAGAATGAAAATGACCCAAATGTGATTTTTTGACAGTCCAACAAATGAAGCAAATCAGCTTTTTTATATTCACCTCTAATGGCAGCATGATAAGACCATCACTGCATACTCATTTATAAGCCATGGATGGAAACACAGAAACATACAACAAATATTTGAAGAAGCTTTTGTCAAACTGAGACAAAAAAACAAAGAAATTTCCCCCCTTTTCAGCAAAGATATTTAGCATGGTTAAACCTTCAGCTGTGCATTCGTATCACAAGTAGAGTCTACAACAGCAGCGAGTCACTCGAGTCTCACTCGATGAGTCACAGAGTACCTACAGTTCCACGCAGGTCCCGCATTTTGTCATGCTCGAGCATATTTGGCACTCATTCAATTGGTAAATTGATATAATAGTCACAAAGTTAGGCCAATGCAACCTGTATGCAAATACACAAAAATGTACAGCTCAGACCCGTACACGTACGTCACCCTCTGGTGGTGATCGCACCCTCGTACCAGACAAAAACAACCAGATAAAAAAACAAACAAACATGTAATAATAATAAAGAGATATTACAGTTTTCTGATACTTTCAGTATTTTGACAGAGATCTATCTCATAGCATGGACAGGAAGTTGAGGTTTTACAATATGTCATTTATGATGTCCTGTATTTTTGAAGATGGTGATGAAAAACCACTGATGAAGATGATTTATAGCACTGTGGCGCAAACCGTGTAGCTGGCCTTTTCTTTCTGTTCTTACTATATTCTTGTAATCTGACTTACGTAACACATTTTTGGATGGTTACAAATTGGAAAAGTATAAAAAAAAAAAAATCTCTAAAAGTAATTTTATTGTCACATTCTTCAGCACTATGAGAAGAAATGGTGGCTGATGAGGAATCATGGCGTGCACCGTAGCCACATGACATTATAATGACAAACACACTACTCATAATTAACATTATATGCTACAGAACACACGAGTCATGATTCAACACGTTTTCAGTCACACCTGGTTTGGCTATTTTCACTTCCGCTCCGAAAAACCACTGAACAGATTATTAAGATCATGACTCAAATGATGACTCATTCAATTTCAACGTCAACACACCTAAAAGGAATAGTTCAACATTTTTGGAGATACGCTTTGGATTCTTGCCAAGAGTCCGATGATTGATGACGGTTGATACCGCTCTCGTTTGGCAATCAATCAAATGAGAATCAATAATGTTTCGAATTATTTCATGGCCGGAGGCAGTGACTTCCTGGAGTTTACGCTGGTTGCCTGCAGTCACATACCTCCTCCCACCCCCCACAATTTATTGTTTTTACGCTTTTCATATGATTAAATAGATTTTAAAAAACAGATATAAGGTGTTAAGTGAGCTTTAGAGGTGCTGGTAGGCAGATTTTGAGTCAGGCTAGCCGTTTCCCCCTGATTCCAGTGTTTATGCTAAGCTAAGCTAACCATCTGCAAGCTTTATATTTAGTGCACAGACATGAGAACGGCATCAATCTTCTAATCTGACTCAGCAAGAAAGCAAATAAACAGACATAATTAAAAAAATACAGTATGGTGTAAAACAATCAGGAGTTGGCACTTTTCTTTTCAAATACATCTTGAAGTATGAAACCACTTTGACTAAAGCCCCTTCCAACTTGTCAGTCTTAAATCTTTCACCGGGCGGTGTTTTTTTGGGTTTTTTTTTTTTTTTTTTTTTTACACAACAGGTTATTCTCATAAACAGCGATGAACATGTTGAATATGAAAGGCACAGTGAGAAATTTCTTTAAATGGACTGAATGGCGTTCATGTGTGTACAGTGAGCACAGAGCAAGCCCTTTTGTTAAACAACCCATTCAATAAATTCAGTTTGAGGAACTTAATGACAGGAGTTGTTACCTCGACCTTTGCCCTGCTGCTTGTTAAACTTGCAGACACCTGTGTGATTGACGCCTTGAGCGTAAACACTGAAGGTGATGAAAACTAGTTAGAGATAGCGTCAAAACCCGAGCCATCTCGATGAGTTGTGGCAGTGGTTCACACACTGGCGGGCGAACGCCCTAAGGGTGGCTCAGAGTTATAAAAGAAGGGGCGCGGCGAGGCTAAGTAAAAGTGATTCATGGTACTGTACTGGCCTGGGGCGTGAAAATATTGCAGAACATGTGTGGGAACCACTGAGGTACGATGGATGGGAGCTGCACTTCATTTGAACTCAAGTGCAATGAGATCACATGAGCGTTTTTTGAGAAACAATTATTTAACACATCTATTTATTTTGATTATTAATCAGTAAACACAGGAGTGTGTGGTAATGATGCCGTAATCAATGTTAACTGGTTTGGGTGGTGGTGAGGTTACTGCGTTATAACAAAGATCGTTAACACATTTCAACATGGATACTTTTTTTTTTTTTTTTTTTTTAAATGACCATAAAACCACATGTAACAATATTCTGCGAAATTAGATGAAACACGTTCTGATTCTTGTATGAAACATCGCCACTGGTTTGAAAAGTTTAATACAATAAAATTGAAGTACTGGCAATGGTCACCTACTGTATGGCACTGTTAATGTGAGTTTAAGCAAACACAGTGTCGGACAATCAAGAAAACAAGCATCTTTTTTTTTTACTTTCATAGCTGAAATCGTACTATGAAGATTGAAAAGTAAACATTGTACCTGAAATAAAAATAAGACTGCTGATTCACAGAAGAACAGGCGATTAAATACATTAAGCCCACAGCTCTATAGACTACTATTTAAATTTCACACTTCACACATTGGTCTGATTTAGACAAAACAATAATTCACCTATTATTGCAAAAATGTAAACATCCTTTCCAATGTATCATGACAATATCTTTGCAAATACAGTCAAAAATGTCTGCTAAAAGTTGGCCTTTTTGTCATCGAAGAGACTTCTTTTTTTTTTTAAATGTCATATTAAAGTATGACGATCAAACAAAAATACAAACTCTCAACTTTTGATTTTGGGTTATTTAAAACGTCTGTTTTGGGAATGTTGATCAGAAACTAAAAACAACATCAAACTAGTAGCACTGAAATGATTATTACTCGCTTACCTAGTAAAACTGCTGAGCATTTGCAAGGATTTTCTTGCTTTTCTCTGTTTGACATCATTATAAATGGAATACTTTGGAGTTTGGGATTGCTGGTCGGACAAAACAAGCAATTTGAAGACATCACCTTGGGTTCAGGAAAGTTGTGATGGACCTTTTGTCAACCAAATATTAACCGATTAATGCACCAAAAGATTGCCAGATTCATTAATAAGTAAAATAATCATTAGTTGCTGTCCTACAAACCTGTGAATAACTTGTTTATCACATACGTAAAAATAACACATTATGAAGAGATTATTTCAGTTTAGAAACCGTTGATTATTATTATGAATCATTTACGTCTGCTTCTTATTTATGAGGACTTTTCATTTTTATATTGTTGGAAATCTAATATTGAATTTTGGACTGTTGGTTGGACAAAACAAGGTAGCCCCATGAGCTGTAGGAAACTGGTGTGCACACTGAGCTATTTCGGTTAATCAAAAGACATGTCATAAAATAAAAATGCATCATATCTGAACATAACAGAGTAATCATCACATATTATGTGAGTTTGGGAACCATCTAGTGCCAAACTTTCACTTTATTTAGCTTTCTTAAGGCTGCTCGATTATGGCAAAAATCATAATCACAATTATTTTGGTTGAAAGCGTACCGCTGTAAAGGAAAAGGGATGCGATTTATTGATGCTTTATTTAGGGATGCTTTATGTCGATTATCTTGTTTTCATAATTGTTGGAAGCCAAAATTGCAATTGTAATTGAAATTCGACTAATTGCACAGCCCTGCTCTGACTGCTTTTCACAATTTGATATCATTCTAAATTAAAAAATCAAAATAAAATATATGTAATGTAAAATAAATATCTATATAGCACAGATTAGAAGCACCAATCCCAAACTTGAAGCTGTTTTTTTTTTGTTGCATGAATGAATTTGAAGAAATCCTGTTTGATTTGAACCTCATGTCACACAGAAGCCAAAAAAAACCTCCTTATCAAAAGTTGAGAATTTGTATTTGCGTCCCATATTGATCTCTGTTTAAAAAAAGCTACAACTAAATGCCACAATCTGTAAATGTAGAACATTTGGCCTTCCTCCGTCACCTTGATATGAGCGCTCAACAAAAACATGAAAGCATCAGCGGGCCTGTGCTTCCTTCACCTCTCCGACCAGACAGCCAGTTTGTCAAGACAGCAATCGATGAAATGAAATATTGGCCAAATAAAACATTCTCTGAAATGGTACATTATATATTTCTACTGCTCAGAAATAATCTCAGAAGAACACAACAATGCTACTTCTATTATTAATATGGTAAAAGATCTGACATCGCATACTGAAGGTTCAAACACATACGTTTTTCATTTTGACAAGTACCTGTAGCTTACACGGGCTACTGTTAGTATGTACATGTAGCAGCATAAAACCACCCTGGCTGTGATTATCAGAAGATTACCGTTCTTATATCTCGCTCCCAAATGGCTGTCGATGTGGATGAGGTGGAATGTGCAGTTTTTGTCGTTTTAATTTATCCATAAAAAGTTGGATTTTTTAAAAAAGTGTGTCTCCCGACCATTATCACCTCACGCCTCTCTGTCCTATTGTTTCCTTACAAATCCTAATGGCACGTTTGCAAATAAGTTTTGGCACTTAAAATATGAATACAGTCTCTTTTTCTTTCCTTTTCTTTTTAAAAATATAATTAAGCACAGTTATAACAGTAATACACCAGTAGTCCAGTGACAATTTGAGGTGAAACTTTGGTCTCCATATTACCAACTGGATTACAAAAACGCTGGTCATCACATGGAAAATTATTACCATTAGAAAATAAAAGAATGAATAAATAAATAAATAAATATCTGACTACGGTTGATAAATAGCCTCACAACAAATCTCCACTGCATGACTTACTGCGACATACTTGATTACCCTTTTAAAAACAGACCATTCACACCTGATAACTGACAAATTATAGATTCAGCACTTTTTTTATGTGAGGTTATAGCTTAATGCCACTATTTGAGGTTGTTGATGTCTCCATCAAAACATGTAAATAAAGCCCATCGATGATGCTGACTAAGAATGTCCGTGAAATATTTGGCCCCCTGCTTTTGGTAAAAAAAAGGACTCGGTCAGAACCTGCGGCTCCAGCGGAGTGGGAGTAAAGACAAAGAGCGTTTCAGTGGCCCAGGGTCAAAAAGTGCAACGTGACAAGCGTAAACCGCGTGGACCTTCCTGCAGGTCTTGGGATGATGTGCAGGAGGCGTGATCGGAGATGATATGCTACTTTTTCATTTGCTGCATGTGGATAGGAGGGAGCCAGAGCTCGTTTAATCCATGTGTGCTACTTTTACCATCATTCACTTTAGTATAATTCTGCAAATATCACTGTCTGTTCATTGAATTCCATTTTTCTTGGACTGGACGAAACCATTCCCTAAAATATGATAAAATACAATTCCATAGGATTGTGTGCAAAATGCTCTATAGGCATATAGTAACAAATAATGGTCTCTTCTACTAGCCACAATATTAGACTCAGATGCTTGTGATGAGGTATGAATATTGGCCAGTATCTCGGAGGAACCATTAACCTTCCTTCACGCCAACAACTACTCTACTTCTTCTGTAACGAGGGTCACATTTTGGACTCTCGTATATTTAAGTAAAAAAAAAAAAACACATGGATGTAGAATAACTAAATGATGATGTGTGAGTGGAGATGGGTTTATGAATTAAAATTTGCTAATACAGTATGGCAATGGCAGAGGTCTCTGCTCTAAGTCATATATAAGCACAAAATCATATAAATGATTTTATGCTTGTATATAAATATCCATATATCCAGCAAACAGTGTTTGCAGTTAAAAACTGCCAATTTCTCGAGAGCTTCACACCACATATCTAATAAATAACACAGAATAAAATGGCAAATTCTCCTCAGAGATTTCTCATTTCCTCTTATATGCACAGATAGGTTTCAGTAAGTTTCTAATTAGGTACCTGTACTGTATTAGTCAGCCCGACAGTTGGATGGATGGATGACAGTGAAGGGTCCAGTGTGCTAAGATGAGGATAAGCCTTCATCTGTCTTCGTCGTTCCTCTTCAGTTCGAACACCGTTTACAGAGGCAGGTCTGTGCTGTTGTGGCGAGTCTTTCTGGAAGTCCCATCATCCCTGGGCAGAGCTTTCTGCAGGTTGGACATGGCAGCGGTCTTCTTTAGGTCAATGACTGCGTAGCATTCGCTGCGCCGGGGTGCCTGCGGGCCACATTTTTTGGGTGGTAGGCGCTGGTGCTGTGGCTGGGTCTGGGCAACCCCGCTGCTGAGGGCTTGGCAGGGAGCTTCTCCCTCTAGGTCCACCTGGATGTAGTTCAGCTGCCGCGATGGAGGCATGTGGCCGTGCTCACAGCCTCCGACCCCTGACCTCGATCGTCTCCGGAAATCAAAGCTAAATATTCGCCCCCCTCTGTCTGGCTGACACGGCCGTTGATGCGGGGGGCAGGCGTGTCGGAGCCGGGGCGGCTGGACCTGCTCTGTGTTGACATAGTTCTGCAGGGCGTCTCTGTGGATGCCCCGACCATCCTGGTGGTACCCGTTTGGCGTCCCGGGGCCTTCTGAGAACTCGTACTCGTCAAAGTCTTCCTCTTCTTCCTCGTATTCCTCCTCATCCTGCTCGTCGTCTTCCTCTTCCTGTTCGTCGTCCCGCTGCAGAGCGCTGTACTCCCACACCGGCGGCAGAGAGGGCAGGTTCTCGTAGTTGAGCAGAGCTGTCCGACGATGACCTCCGCCCATGCCCCTCTCGCAGGCGTAGCCCTGCGGGGGTAGAGAGGATGGGCCGAGGGCGTGCGGGTGCAGGAGGGAGTGCGTGTGACTGTCCCCGGTGCTGCTGCTGCTGCTCGAACCCACAGACTGCGACACGCTGCTGGGACTCAGCCGCTGCTTCCGGCCGCTCCTCAGCCCGTTGATGTTCTCGTAGGTGAGCTCGCCGCTCTGGCAGCTGTCCGGGTGCTCGAGGCCCGGGTGCCGGTGCGCGTGGTGATGGAAATGGTGATAGGAGTGAGAGTTGCACAGGTGCATGGAGGACTCATCTCCCTCCGTCTCTGAGCCTGTTGCACCCTCTACTGGCTGAAGGTTGTGAGGATTGTGCCCGTGCCTCTCCCTCTCTCTGTCCCGCTCTCTCTCCAGCAGATGGCGTTGTGCCGGAGTGGGGCCCAGCATGAATTTGACCTCCTGCGAGGACGGCTGTAAGAACACCTGAGGATCGTTATGCTCCTCCAGGGGACAGCAGCGCAGTCCAACGCTGGACTGCGGGTTTCCTTGGCCCCCGACAGGCATGGCTCCCCGTGTTGTTTCAGGGAAAGAGCTGGGCCGCACGTCAGGCAGGGAGTGCACACAGTGACGCATAGAGAGATCCCCCTCCATGCTAACAGTATTTACATAGGTGTGGGTCTGTTGGGGGGAAATAAAAACAGAGGTCAGATTGTGAACAAGCACAGATACGGTGAACTGTAAGGAGCACGAATAGGGCTTACCTGGTCTTCCAAACCCATGAGGCTATGTCCATGATCATCAGCAAGAGAGGGTTGGGAGGAATCAACTCTGATTGGATAACCAGGGTATCCGTTGGGAAAAGCCTGGACAGGGAACGCTGGAGCTGGAAACACATTGATGTGACAATGATGACACAGTCAAAGAAATGCAGGACGGCTTGTGATCTGGTGGCCAGTGTCGGCGTTAGGGGCAGGAATTCTCTCCGGACAAAAAAACAAAACCTCAAATACTTTGACAGGTATAAGTCAAATTAAGTCATACAGTTTGGTAATGGAAGTCATTTCTTATCGTACTAGCACAGGGGTCAGCAACCTTTACTATCAAAAGAGCCATTTTAGGCAAATTTTTAAAAAATGATCTGTCTGGAGCCGCAAAACATTTGAGCATTGTGATGAAGGTAACACAGTTTATAGTCTAAGTATATAGTATATTAGTCTAATGCAGTGAGGGCCAAAGTGAAAATGTACTACAGAGTATTAGGGCCACATTGAGGGAAAGAAAATCTGAGATTTCCAGAATAAAGTCATAATATAACGAGAAAAAAGTCGTTACATTACGAGAATAAAGTCATAACTTTAGGAGAAAAAAAGAAAATAACACGAAAAATTACTACTTTATAATATTATGACTTTATTTATTTTTTTCTCGTAAACTTATGACTTTATTCTCTTAATAGTAATCAAAATCTCAGATTTATTTGTTTTTCCTCAATGTGACCCTAATACTCCTTCGTACCGTCCTACCATAGACCTACAACAATGATAAAGAAAAATGAAAATGTAAACAAAAAACAGTTATTCATTTCCATTTTTATAAATCCACAGGGAGCCACTGGAGAGGAGCTAAAGAGACGCATGTGCCTCCGGAGCCTCAGGTTGCTGACCCCTGTACTAGCCTATAAAAGACCCCCCTCCCTAGCCAATTAAAAAACGACTATATATCCGCATTGTGTGAGCAGCCGGTGGGCATGATCTCGCTCGAAAACTGCGAAACAAATGGAAAGAAGTTGTGTTGAGGAGATTCTGCACTCACAGTCGGAGACTCCAGCTGTTCTAGTGGTGACTTCATAAATCCACTCATGCGCCTTGATAAAATGTCTCTCCTGCTTTGTAATAGGCCACACTGTGAGCGGTATTATTTGCACATTTGTAATTGTGGCTACGTTTCTGGATGAGCATGCATATGGTTGTAATTGCATACCGGTTCTTGATGTATCGTTTATCCTTTAATTAGTTGTGTAACCGCTGAAAGTGGCCCAATGTTATAGGTTTATTAATGCAAAACATTTAACAGATTTCCCGCTGTGTATCTGAGTTTATACGTTTTATGGTTTTGTGCACGTAAAAAAAAACATGTGTGGGAGTGCGTGCACGCTTGTGCGCATAACAAGTCACACTATGTAGATGAGCGCCTGTGCCTCTCTGTCATAGTTTATTTCCTTCATGACACACGATAATGTGCAGGTGGCCCGATGTTACAGGTTTATTAATGCAAAACATTGAACAGATTTCCCGCTGTGTATCTGAGTTTATAACCTCTGGTTTTGTGGACGTGCATATAGCTCTATGTACATAACCTCTCTGTGTATAGATATAAATATAACTCCACCTGTATATACCATTTAGTCTTTATAATACTGTTATACAAACTTTTTTATACAATATCTCATCAGTATGCAATTTATAGATAAGCTCTTATTCATCAGATTATAACACGCGTCGATCCTTTGCACCTTAACTACAACCTGTATATAAGTATATGCCTATGTACATACACCACATATATCCTCATATTATCTTAATCAGCACTTTACTAGTTTGCACTTTCATTAGATGCAAAACTGCATTTCGTTGTACTTGTACTACGTACAATGACAACAAAGTTGAATCTAATCTAATTGGGCAAAAATTCCATAATAACCTTTCAGCATATTGTAATTCAAGTGTTCTGAGAGAAAACTAGACTTCTGCACCTCCTCATGGCTCTGTTTTCAGGCTTTAAAAAATCTAGCCTGTGATAGATGACTTTGGCCAATCACAGGTCATTTCAGAGAGAGAGCGTTCCTATTGGCTGCAAATGCAGATGGGGGATAATGAAAGCCTAATTCAATGGTGGAACATCCTGCAGGAAAAGTTGCTATTCCATTATTGGCAACAACTGCCTACATGGCGAAATGTTTCAGAGATGGAGAGAAAATGTTGCTAATAGTTTAGCCTCCTGCGAAACCAAGCCAGCTGCAGCTAGCTCACGGCTACGGTTAAAGTAAACTATTGGCAACATCTTTCTCTCCATCTCTCTAATAGTTTGGCCTTTGGTGCAGCCGTGGTGGCTACAGTTAGCAGAACAAGCTTAACAATTAGCAACATTTTCTCTCCATCTCTGAAACGCTTCGCCGATATTGTAGCTCACTAGAGCCTCAAATCACAGTACGTCATCTCAAAGGGCTTTAAGGGCCCACAAGTTTGCAAAGAAAACAGGACGGTATTTCTCATAGAGTTGCCGCTAACGGCATCGGGATCACGATCTGCATGATGTTTGAAATGAATGACTCATACATGTTACTGTTAGGTCTTAGGACAAAGAGAGGAGAGCTGCAGGATGACGGCTGTATTTTCAAATTCTGGTTTCTTTTATTTGCCTTTTCCAGAAAACGGCCTACCCTGGGTTACCACTTGAATTACAATATGTTGAAAGGTTGTTTGGATTTCCATTCCAGGAATGTTTGCCCAGTGATGCCACAAATAAACTGCCTCCCCCAGTCTTAAGTATTAAAAATGACATGATTCAAAACTTAAATCAATGCTTTAACAATAGTCATATTGTTTTAGACTAATATCATGAATTAAAAAAAGATATGTACATTCTCTCAACAACTGATCTCACACTATGTCAGATTTCAAATGGTAAATGGCTGCATTTACATAGCGTTTTTTATCCAAAGCCGAGCTGGGGCTTGAACCACCACACTGTGATTATTGGACGACCCTCTCTACCTCCTGAGACACAGCCGCCTAATACCGCCCTTACTATTCATTTAAAGGTCCCATATTGTAAAAAGAGAGATTTTCATGTCTTTTATATTATAAAGCAGGTTATAGTGCTTTATAAATACTGTTAAAATATCAAAACACTCAATATACGGAGAAATACACACAGCCCGTATTCAGAAATTGTGCGTTTGAAACAAGCCGTTAGGATTTCTGTCCATTTGTGATGTCACAAATCTACAATATATAGACCATTACACGGTTTTAAATGTAAACATTCTAAATGTGTCCCAGTTTATTTCCTGTTGCAGTGTATGTAAATAACATCAGCTGACAGGAAGTAAATATGGACCCAAACTGTTGCCTAGCAACGCAATTCTGTTGAAATGCACTAAAACGGAGTGTTTCAGACAGAGGGTAAATACAGGTATAATCAAGCAGACAGTATGAGGCAAATAAAGTTGTTTTTTTTAACATTACAGCATGTAAACATGTTCTAGTAAAAACACAAAACCAAGTATGAACCTGAAAATGAGCATGATATGGGACCTTTAAACAGGTGAGCTGTGACCCATAATATCTCAATATGGGAATTTTGTCACAATACAATCTTTCAGAGGACATTAGAGACATAATAGTATCTCTTCGCCCAGCGCTAACTGGCCACATGAAGTGTGTATGGCTGCAGTCTGCATCTCTGCTTTACTTGGTGTTATTTGGATACCTTTATACCTGTGACTCAGTGGCTATTAATAACTTTAAAATTCTGCTAAATTTACTGCTGTATTGCTGCATGCAAGTTCTACAATTAATCTCAAGTGTATAATTAGCTTTACTTGTGTGTGTGTGTGTGTGTGTGTGTGTGTGTGTGTGGTGGTGTGACTCACTGTTGGGAGTCTGTGGTGTGCGAGACATTTCCATCTCTGGTGTGTGACCACTGCGACTCATCATCATGGACTCTTCCACCACGTTGATGCTGTTACATTGCATCAGCTCCTGAAGCAGATTGAAGATCTCTTCTGCCCGGGAACACTTGAATGCAAAGATTCCTGATCAAACAGGCAAAATAACAACATTGTTAGGCTCCAATTAGTCACCGGAAGCAATGAAAAGACACAGAACTCCACGGCTGAAGGATGGATGTTACAGTATATATCATAGTTATATCAAAGATTTATAAATGCTGATACACACCACATCAATAAATAGTCTACTGACAATTTCGCTTTATGTTTACAAAGTTAGATTTTGTCTTTCTTCCCCCGAAAAAAGGTTCCCGGGGCTAAATATTTAACATCTCATACTGTTTATGTTACAAGCACATACAGTATGGGATGCCTCCTGTCCAGTAACACTGCATGGGTGAGCAAAAATAAACTCACTTTATGCTGAAGTCAGACTAGGGCTGCAAATAACGATTATTTTCATTGTTGATTAATCTCTCGATTAATTGTTTGGTCTATAAATGTCAGAAAATTGTGAAAAATGTCGATCAGTGTTTCCCAAAGCCCAAGATGACGCCCTCAAATGTCTTGTTTTGTCCACAACTCAAAGATATTCAGTTTACTGTCATAGAAGAGTAAAGAAACCAGAAAATATTCATGTTTAAGAAGCTAAAATCAGAGAAATTTGACTTTTTTTTTCTTAAAAAAATACTCAAACCAATTAATCAATAAAAATATTTGGCAACTCATTTAATAGTCGACAACTAATTGATTTATCGTTGCAGCTCTAGGTCAGACTACAGGATATTTGCGTCTTTTGAGATGATCACAGTGTCAGATTAGAAGATAAAGTCATAGGGTCGTGCTGTGTGACTTGGTGAGAGACATGTCAGACCCCGACACACTTTGTTACACCTGACAGTAATAGCAACAAATGTTTACACACGTGATCATAGTTTTATGAAAGAAAGTGAACCTGGAACCAATCATCATCACTTGCCAATAGAGCTCAACAGTGACCAACCGCCCACTTTTTGAACTCCGGCTCCGGTTCTGGAAGTGAATTTCCCGTTCAAAAACTCCATTAACGTTTCAGAAAATCCTTATATCAAGAGTTTTAAGTGTGGAACCAAGTTAAGATGAGAAAAAGGGCAAAAGTACAAGACTGTGAACATAATCATTCGAAGAGTGAAGGAACTAATCATCCCATAAACCATTGCAAATGGCGACTCGCCGCCGTCTCTTGAAACTCCAAAAAACTGTTGTTGATCTACAATAAAGACAGATTCAGGCAACTGCCCGCCTTATTTTTCACCTCAAAAGTTTTCAGAATCAAATTTCAGTGAACTATTTTCATATTATAAGAGAAAGTTTCCAAACGAGCCGCCATATTGGCCCGGTGTGAAGTCCAGGAGCAGACCACGAAGCAGCACGTACGAGCGTGTACCCTTATTGGCCGTTCGCAGGTGCGGTAAACATTTCAATGGTAAACGCGAGCTCCACCAATCAGAGACGTCGCTGTTAAGCTTAGGATTGTGGGTAGTGTAGTACCTTTCTGTGACACTGCGAATAAAACATGTTTTTGTGAAAACAAGGTTGATATCCTACAGATGTGTGGCTTCTACAGGAGCACATACCATCGATTCACAATCTCGTAGCTCGTGGTAAATGTTCCCGGGATGGTTACGATATTATGGCTAATAATCAAAATTCAGAATATGAATGGGATTTTCACTTCTGGATCTTCACTGTTGGGCTTGATGAAGAAATGCTTTGTTGAGTGTGAGCACAGTTTACATACTGTATGTTCACGTCAGAAGTTCACTGAAATAAAATTGACCATCATTCCTCTTTCCCTTCTCCGTGATTAAGGGCCAGTATATTCCATTTGGACTGATTATCAGATGGTCGAATAGCTTTGGAAACCCCTTCCCCCACACCTTTCCAACATCGCATCATGGGGATGGGATGTGTGCGACCATTTTTGTCGGTTTCATGCAGCGATTGGCCGGCTGTGTGGAGGTGAGGAAGGAGCCAGGTTTTGAACTTCCCTCTCAAACCCTCTTTTTTTATTCTTGACACTAGAAGGCCTTCACTATAAACACATTTGTTTTCTGACATGGTCGGACAACAAGTCTTGCTAACTAGTTTTGAACGGGTATAATCCGACCCTCACAGTTGTAAACTAAAGACCTCTTTGTGCTCCTGTGGGCCAACATCGCAGAATTCCCGGTAGAAGTTGTCAAAGACGAGAGAGGGAGAAAAGATTTGGACAGGCTTTTAGTCAGGACGTTTAATCACAAGACTATTCAGTAAGGCCATAAAATTGCTTAAGAGTGCAATATGTCACTTGACTGAAGTCTGAATACAACACAAGCCTTTTTTCACAGCAGTTATTTTGATTCGTCACAGTAGGAAATACACAGGTGTTACTAATAATATTAGCAAATGCTCTGTTCTATTCAAGTGTGTCACAGAGAGCCAGCACGCAAAACACCAGGACCCTGAAGCTGAAGCAGCTAAATGGAATTCAGCCAACAGGTTGAAATATCTTCAGTGAAAAAAAGACCGGGTAAGACCCATATAAATGGTTAAAATAGTCAACATGTTCTCATCCCAACTCGTCATATACTGATGCTTTGTCAGACCCCTCAGCACCACTAAACATGCTTAATGTTGTGAATTAAACAAAAACACTTGCTTAGGTTTAGGCATCACAACCACTTAGTTAGGTTTAGGAAAAGGCAACACGGTTGGGCTTAAAATGACTATGTTTTTACAGTGCAAACGTGACTTGACGTTGTGAACACGGGACACAGACGAACAACTGATTGTAAAGTGAAAGTGAAACTTAACGCACGGGACACGAACAGCGGTCTCCTGGATGAAAGCCTTGTGTTGTTGAACTCATCCACCTCCCCTCCCGGCCGCCCGGTGTATCTCTTTCGCTCTATATAACATGTCACCACAGCACTTCCCCTGTGCGTTTACGGTTGCCGCAGATGGGTTTACATTGTAGTTAATGGAAAGCCTAGTGCGTTTCCTATCGCGGTGAAAGGATGCCTTGTGCGGCGGTATCGGCTGTGACAAAGCATCGGTATTTGACGCCCTGGGAATGAGAACGGGCTGAAATGGTACGTATAAATAGATAGACTCTACAGCTGCTTACCCTGCCCAGTCTGACAGCGACGACCGCTCTCGAAAGAAAACAGGTTGGAGTCGTAGCCGTAGCGGCGCAGGCAGAGATACGGCCACCGGATGGCGTCTCTCTTACGTGTGTGAAGAATGAGCTCGGTCTGGGTGAGCTCCATGATCCCAGAGCCCAGCTCGTTGCCCTCATCGTCCACATTGGTGACCTAAGGACAGGGAGAAGAAATAGCACACGAACAGAAGGAATTGTTTTTTATTATTATTGATACACTGTAAAATAAATCAGTTTATTACAACATAATGGACACATGGGAACAAACTGTATAAGTAGGAGTGTTATGCGATGAGATTACCAGCCCAAAAAACACACTAAAAGACAGATCTAATGAAATGTGTTGAATTTCATGTAAATGTGGGATTATTTACCTTGAATTTGGTGAGATGGTTGTCTCGGATGGGGTCTCTGTACAGACAGCTCCAACAGCTCCCCATAGCTTCAGCAGGCCAGCTGAAACCTGTCATGGAAGCCAACATCATCACCCACTGACATTAACAATATCAGCCATTTAATGCCAGTTATCCAACTCAGACAACACAACACTGAACATCCAGCTTCACGGAACACACACACACACACACACACACACACACACACACACACACACACACACACAAACAAACATCTTACTCAGTCCAGGCCATCAGTGTAAAGGGATTCACGTATCAATCCCAGGATCTTCGACTGGGCATCGTCGTCACAAGCCAGTTAGTTTGCTGGACTGACATCTTCAAGAGAAGCATCATGTTCTCCTCCCTGAAACCATCAACAACACTCAGGTTTAGACAGAACTATTGCAAACAAATATCAAATATAAATGTTGCTCATTTTAGCAGAGCTATAGGCAGACTCAGGGCATGAACCTGTTGCATGTCATCCTTTCTATTTCTCCCCTCATTTTCCTGTCACCTCTCTACTATCTGATGTCAAAATAAAATGTCCAAAAAGCCTTCAAATTAGCTATAGATTAAGAATATTTCAAATCATGATTACCAAACATTTAATATTATGACTTTTTAGTGACAAAGTTACAGTGACAGTTGAGTGTTTCTGAGCTTGTTCCCATCTGTCAACATTATGAAATATCCCCCATAATTAAATAATGGGGTAAATGTCTTCATACCCTGATGAAGACAGTGAGATGTGGTTTAAAGTAGGGATGCACCAAATCAGTATCAGCACCAATACTGATCTTACTATCATTTAATGCTGCCGACTTAGATTTAGTCACACAACATGTTGCTATAAATAAAAAATATGGTATCCAGATTTTGAACTGAGCACCAATATAGGCTGATAACCTGTGTTGAGGTATCACTGGATCGGGAAAGAAAAGTTAAACCGGTGCATCCCTACCTTTAAATTGATATTATTTAGACACGCTTCTCCTATGTACAACCACAAACAACCCAGACAAAATATTGATTATTATAAGATTTTCCTGTAAAGTTATTACTGGAAATCACAAACTACCGGTTTGCATGTGCATCTTCATATCAGGAGTGAACAAAAAAAAATTATCAGAACAAATATTCAAAAACAATCTCACACATCTGTGCTTTGAGCTCTAGACACCAAACAACACAACAAAATCTCCTGTTTTTTTGTGCTCACATCTGCTCCAGTGATCATCCTGTGATCTCTGCTCCTTGTCACCCTCACACAGCCCTATAGAATATTTAAAATCATCATTACCAAACATTTAACATTATGACTTTTTAGTGACAAAGTTACAGTTGGGTGTTTTTGAGCTTGTCTGTCAACATTATGAAATATCCCTCATAATTAAATAAAGGGGGTAAATGTCTTCATTCCCTGATGAAGACAGTGAGATGGGGTTAAATGTGAGGATGCACCGATTCCATACGCCGAATCAGCATCAACACCAATACTGACCTCACTTAGTGGATTGTGTATCGGCCATGGCATAGATCCAGTTTCTTTGTCAATCAACTTTATTATGAAATTAATCATTTAATTCTTTCATTCGCGGTGGGCTGCTGCTGACTTAGATTTAGTCCCACAACATGTTGCTATGAATAAACATATGGTGTCCAGATTTTAAACTGAGCACCAGTACAGGCTGATAACCTGAGTTGAGGTATCACAAAAGTTAGACCGGTGCATCCCTATAGTTGACAAGCTAGTAAATGGACCTTTGAGTTGAGATTATTTTGTCACACATAGGAGTACATAGGAGTATGTACAATCACAAATAAGCCAGACAAAATACTACTAGTTATTATAGGAGGGGTTTTTTCAAGTTATTACTGGAAATCACAAACTATGCATCTTCAGACCAGGAGTGAAAAATCTAACTGTATTATCACAACAAATATTCAAAACACCAAAACAACACCCCGTTTCTTAGTGCTCACATCTGCTCCAGTGATCCAGCTGTGATTTCTGCTCCTTACAAACAGATGTGTGATCAACACCGCCGCATTATGTGAGCTCTAACCTGGGCCTCCACATCTGACTGACTGGAGATGATGCCAGACTGGACTCAGCACCACCACCTCACAGCTATACCTTCAATCAATGTGAAAGAAATAAAGAAACAGCTAGGCTACATTACACACACTTGTCATGCAGCCCTGTGATGATTGAATGGGCTTTCCCCTCCATCTCCATCTGAGCTATTTACAGCAGAAACATCACAGTCTTTTTGCTCAATTAGCCGAGCCGACGCAGAGCCCCAAAACAAGCCGCCAGCGAGGCTTGATGCTCGGCGTCAACGTGCCCAGACTCCGGCTGTCAGCTCTCAGAGCACCGTGGAACCAGAAACACTGACACTAGACGCTCAACCACACGGTTCAATGACCATTATGTTCTCATTGCTGTGAGGATACAACAGCCTGAGCACACAGCAGTCAGGACGACAGCGATGGTTTGCTACTCACATGTCTGGCACGGATCTTTTTATTTATATATATATATATATTTATATATATATATTAGCCTTAATGCGAGACCAGCATAGAGACTGCGGTTAGTGTTGGTCTGCTGCTGGTAGCGGGATGAGGAGCTGCTCGGCTGAGACGAGGAGAGGAGAGATGCAGAGAGAGACAGCTGTAGAAAATGTTGTTATTTTTTCCTCCTATTACGCCCCCCTACTGCAGCACGGGCCTCTCTGCCTGTATGACATCTCACCAGCAGCTGGGGTGAGAGTTCACCGCCAGACAACGAGGCTCAGAGAGCAGACAAGAAGGTAAGAAACGCTGGAGGACCGCAGAGGACCGGAGAGGAGAGGAGAGAGGAGAGGTCTGATCATAGGAGGACCGGAGGAGGGGCCAGATAAACCACACTCAACTGAACTGGGAGGAAAGAGCAGCTATACCTGTGATTTTAATGTTAAATATATAATATTCATGAGTGTGTTTTTTTTCATACTTGCTTTCACAGTGTATCATTAAGTCATCCTCCACTCAAATATGTTTTTTGCTTATTTTTATTATTAACCTTATTCTCTGACCTTTACTGTTTGATGCTTGACATTCATCTTCTCTGTGCTCACCTTAAAGCTTCAGTAGGCAACACGTTTTTGGCATCATTGGGCAAAAATTCCATAAAAAACTTTCAGCATATTGTAATTTAAAGGGACTGTTTGTAACTTTCAGAAATGCTTGTTAACAGCGACACCTGTGGCCGTTAAATCAACGAAAGTCAGCGTTGGGCTCGCGCTTGTGCTCGCTCTACATAGACATGAACGAGCATCGCTCAAAACAGTGAGGCGACACACATCAGCTAAACCCACAATATCACTCTCTATTTCAGCTGCTTGGCAGTAATGTTAGCTGACCAGATGAAGGTCTCTCCATGAATCACTGCTGATCCTAGTGTTGGCTTTTCCTGCCTCAGCCTCCCGATCGGGGCCGGAGGGAACAGGGGAGACATCGGCACCCGGTCGAAGACGATAACATTTCTCTCTGCGGAGACACGGGAAACCTCTGTTGGTCTGGAGGAGCTGCAGCAGTTATTTCTGCACAAACGTCCACAGAGCTAAACTAACTCTTCTGCAGTGTGGAGTGAGCGCGCATGCACGTGAGGTGGAGCGAGCTGAGTGAAGGCAAATAGGCAGAGGAGCAGAGGAGCAGAGTACAGCAGAGACTCCGGCCTTGGAGACCAAAGCTACGGTCTCACCCGCGTCCTCCGACCGCCGCCAATACTGTTTTGCAAGACGGGCTACACTAGATAGAACTTTGAGGTTTTGGTGCTTCCGTTTAGTTTGTGTTGGAGTCTGAGTCTGAACAGCGTTGCCACACGCGAGCGCGCATGGGTCACCGACCCGCAATGATTTATACGTGTAAGAAGTTACAAACAGTCCCTTTAAGTGTTCTGAGAGAAAACTTTTTTGACATTATTTGAAATATGCTAATTCGCTTTTTATTGGGAGTTAGATGAGGCGATTGATACCACTTTTGTGTAGGCCTTATATGAGGCAACACAGCCAGCAGGTGGTTAGTGTAGCTTAGCATAAGGCCTGCCTCTGTGCAAAGGCAGTGGTGGCAAGTAACTAGGCTGCATTTAGCCTAATATGTACTGTACAATTTTAAGGTACTCAAACTTTGCGTAACTTTGAGTATTTTCATTTTCTGCTACTTTTGCTGCTTCTTCAATATTTATTTTATAACTTTAGTTACTAGTTACATTGCAGATTCAGGCTAAAGCAGCAGTGGGTAGAAATGGATCAAATATGATTAAAAAAAAGTTATTTTCATAAAACGGTCACTATATCCTGACAGTAGAGCATGAGACAGGTAATCTGAAAAAAATAATCTGATTGTTTTTAAAAAATCTTATAAGCCATTGTTACTGCTTAATTTTTCATTTTACATAAGAAAGTAGAGATAAGTCACCTAGGCAAGTAGTGTAGCAATAATAATAATTTATATGACACACAAAAATCTAAATGTTTTCCTCCTGTCCTCCCCAATTTTTTGAGGCACCAGCTGCCACTGGCTATAATGTAAGGTATACTATATGATTCAGATTAGTAATTTTAAGTTAATTTAGAGGAAGATAGAACCAACTCAGTCTCACATCAAAATGTGTATAGCCACGTTGGTCCACAGCGCAAAACTGGGTTGGATAGAACCCAGCGTTGGTAAAATGCGTAGGAATCATGACACATGGTGCAGATATGCGTGTTTGTGGGTGACACCTCAACACCCTTAACAACTTCCAACTCTGCCCACAGCCCAATTCTGGTAAAAAGTCATGAGAAAACTATGTGAAATTTTCTATTTTACCCTCCCCTTTGTGAGTCATTATGGCACTGTCCAGAGACTACTCCACCCTACAACTTTACAAATACCTCAAATATTTCTCATTCATTTCACTAACCACAGCCAAGGAAAATGTACAAGGTTATACAAAACTAACAGACAATATTAATTTATTGGCTTTCACCTCTGGGTGTGTTTCAGAAGTGTGCTTTGTTGCACCTGTAACAGCACCCAACTGCAATGTCACGGTGTCCTGGAGTACACCTGAGCATCACTGCAGCAAGGTGAGAAGTCAAACCAATGGAGGTCACTTTTTACTCAAGTACATTTATTTGACATTTAGTTGCTAGTTCCATAAAACACATGATATGCTTATAAAATATGATTCAGTAGCCCACTATACTACTACCCAGTATACAAAGTATCTAAAACTGTCTCCACATTGACGAACTACAACATTAAAATGCTTTTGTATTTGTTGGTGATAAGAACAGAATAATATAATATTCTATAATAACATAACACTTTGAAAGGAGCCATTCTGCAGAATGAGTACTTTTACTTTAGCTACTTTGAGTACACTTTGCTGATACTTGATTACTTGAAAAGAGTAAAAAAAAAGTCATAGTGTAGTGTGTCAAAAAAAGTCATAGTATAGTATGTCGAAAAAAAGGATGAAGGTCTTTATTCTATTACAAATGAAATTCTGTTCTTTTTCTTTACTTTTCTGTTTTCCTTGTGCTGTCCACTTATTCTCAATCCTGCTGAGAGGTTTAGGTTTTCAGTAAAAATTAGGAAAAAGTTGTGAATAAAGCCGGAGCGTTGGAGGGTACAAAAAGTTAAAAAAATAAATCTTGTACTAATCAAAAAGTTAACTTACAGACGTAGGCAAAATTGTTGGTACCCTTCCGTTAAAGAAAGAAAAACCAACAATGGTCACTGAAATAACTTGAAACTGACAAAAGTAATAATAAATAAAAATTCACTGAAAATTAACTAATGAAAATCAGATATTGTTTTTGAATTATGGTTCAGCAGAATCATTTAAAAAAACAAACTAATGAAACTGGCCTAGACAAAAATGATGGTATCCTTAACTTAATATTTTGTTGCACAACCTTTTGAGGCAATCACTGCAATCAAGTGATTTCTGTAACTCTCAATGAGACTTCTGCACCTGTCGACAGGTATGTTGGCCCACTCCTCGTGAGCAAACTGCTCCAGCTGTCTCAGGTTTGAAGGGTGCCTTCTCCAGACTGCATGTTTCAGCTCCTTCCACAGATGTTCAATAGGATTTAGATCAGGGCTCATAGAAGGCCACTTCAGAATAGTCCAATGTTTTGTTCTTAGCCATTCTTGGGTGTTTTTAGCTGTGTGTTTTGGGTCATTATCCTGTTTGAGGACCCATGACCTGCAACTGAGACCAAGCTTTCTGACACTGGGCAGCACATTTCGCTCCAGAATGCCTTGATAGTCTTGAGATTTCATTGCACCCTGCACAGATTCAAGACACCCTGTGCCAGATGCAACAAAGCAGCCCCATAACATAACCGAGCCTCCTCCATGTTTCACATTAGGTACAGTGTTCTTTTCTTTGGATGCTTCATCTCTTCGTCTGTGAACATAGAGCTGATGTGACTTGCCAAAAAGCTCCAGTTTTGTCTCATCTGTCCAAAGGACATTCTCCCAGAAGCTTTGTGGCTTGTCAATATGCATTTTGGAAAATTCCAGTCTCGCTTTTTTATGATTTGGTGTCCTCCTCGGTTGTCTTCCATTAAGTCCACTTTGGCTCAAACAGTGACGGATGGTGCGATCTGACACTGATGTACCTTGACCTTGGAGTTCACCTCTAATCTCTTTGGAAGTTGTTCTGGGCTCTTTGGTTACCATTCGTATTATCCGTCTCTTCAATATGTCATCAATTTTCCTCTTGCGGCCACGTCCAGGGAGGTTGGCTACAGTCCCGTGGACCTTAAACTTCTGAATAATATGTGCAGCTGTAGTCACAGGAACATCAAGCTGCTTGGAGATGGTCTTATAGCCTTTACCTTTAACATGAAGGTCTATAATGTTCTTTCTGATCTCCTGAGACAACTCTCTCCTTAGCTTTCTGTGGTCCATGTTCAGTGTGGTACACACCATGATACCAAACAGCACAGTGACTACTTTTCACCCTTTAAATAGGCAGACTGACTGATTACAAGTTTGAAGATACCTGTGATGCTATTTACAGGACACACCTTAGTTTAACGTCCCTATGGTCAAACTATTTTACATCTTTTCTAGGGGTACCATCATTTTTGTCCAGGCCAGTTTCATTAGTTTGTTTTTTAAAATGATTCTGTTGAACCACAATTCAAAAACAATGTCTGATTTTCATTAGTTAATTTTCAGTACATTTTTATTTATTATTACTTTTGTCAGTTTCAAGTTATTTCAGTGACTATTGTGGGTTTTTCTTTCTTTAACGGAAGGGTACCAACAATTTTGCCTACGTCTGTATGTACACAGGTCTCATTTAAATTAGCCTTTTACTAAATGCACTTTGAATTGTATGATAGAATATCTGCTGTTATTATATAGTATGTCGAAAAAAAGTCATAGTATAGTATGTTAAAAAAGTCATAGCATAGTCTGTTAAAAAAAGTCATAGTATAGTATGTCGAAAAAAGTCATAGTATAGTATGTCGAAAAAAGTCATAGTATAGTTTGTTAAAAAAAGTCATAGTATAGTATGTCGAAAAAAAGTCAGTATAGTTTATAAAAAAAAAAGTCATAGTATAGTATGTTAAAAAAAAGTCATAGTATAGTATGTTAAAAAAAAGTCAGTATAGTTTATAAAAAAAAAAGTCATAGTATAGTATGTAAAAAAAAGTCATAGTATAGTTTATAGAAAAAAAGTCATTGTATAGTGTTTAAAAAAAAAGTCATAGTATAGTTTATAGAAAAAAAGGTCATAGTATAGTTTGTCGATTATTGATTATTACTTTTACATAAAGTAAGTAAAATAAATATCTGGGTACTTCACCACTGTCCAAAGCATAAAGTGGTACAAACATTTTACATGACTATAAATATATGTAAGTTTACTTAACAATACTATTCTAACATGCTTTTCAAGTGTTACTAGCCAGAACTTTAGCTAGCTTTAGCTTTAGCTAGCTGTCAGTAGAGACTGACCCCACAGAGGAACAACTCGCTAGCTATGAGAGGTACTGCGGGGAACTATCTTGACGGCGTTTTAATCTTTGCTATCAGAGGTACTACAGAGGGAACTATCTTGACGGTTTGTTAATCTTTGCTGTCGCCTATCCAATCCAGTCACTATCCAGTTGTTTTGTAAAGCAACGAGGGAAATATGTAATCACCGGCCGAGCAGGAAGTAAAGTCACACCGTGAAGGTGCTTTATGACCTTTAGACCTAGCGTTATACAACATTATTATCTAGCTAGCTGCCAAAACACTACATCGACCGTAGCCTGCTCTACAGTTGGTCCTCGCGACCAATCAGTTGGTGACGTCACACTGTTTGGATGTGTGTGTGAGCACGGGGAGTGTCAGTTAGTGACCACTGATAACACACAGCCCAGCCCAGACCACCACCTCACATCACTCTGTAGCTGCAGCAGGACGTAGTCGTTATAGTGTGCTTACTGTGCGGAGGAGCTGACACCTGAGAGAAGAGTAAGTAACACGTTACAGTTTATACTCGACCGACAGTATGATGAGAGTAAAAGTTGACCTAGCTAGCACCTCTCAGTGCTGTTAGACTCCCACAGAGGAGGAGGTGTAGGAGCCTTCACACATAGAGAGACAGGTGAACAGTGAGCTTACAACCAGCATGTGTTACTGTTGTTTATTTGGTTAATTGTGTTATCATTGTGATGTAGATCATGTAGATCTTCAGTCGTGTTGATCTGTCAAGTTTTTTCCAAACAACCAGACTTGTTAACTGTTTTTTTAAAGCTTATCAATCCAGAGGCCTGTACTACGAAGCAGGATTTGCGGTTATCGAGGTAACTTCAGGGTTAACCCTTCAGGGGTTTCGGTACTACGAAGCTGGTTCTCTTCTTACCGGGGTAGATCACCATGGTAACTTATCGAACGGCTGACCTGCTCCGGAGCAGGTTATGTTCCAGATCAGAGATCAACTCCTATGAAAGCACCTCCTACTGACCAATCAGAGCTCAGTGCGGTGATCCTAGGATAATATCACACACATGTGAAGAAGTTTAAGTCATAATCCAGACTAAAAACAACACAGTTTAAACTGACAAATACAAGAAGGACAGCTGACTTAATGCTGGGGGTGTTTACCGCTTTAAATTATATTTTTATATTTATTTTGTTTGACTTGCTTGAGAGGGGGAAGCAGGTGAAAGGATGTTTAAAAACTCATAGGGTACAAATATGTGTATTCCATTCATCTATTATTCTCGTAAACGCTATTTATATTTAGACAATACACTTTACTTTTGAGTATTCCGTTAAATTCATAAATCTGTTAATTTACGCATTCACACACATTTTTCTTTTACCAGCTGTTCTTCCTGCATTTAGCAGCTTCAACTTAAGTGTTTAATTTCTTCGTATTTGTCTAATATAGTTTACTCTTTGTTAAATGCGGCGCTCTGCCTGCTGTCTGTAGACTTGTTCATGTCAGATGCTGCAAACACCGCCTCGTTCATGTGAACGCGCTCATAACGAGATTGGAAAACCCTGGGTTGATTTACCGAGTTGATAACCAGCTTCGTAGTACAGTTTAGCGAGATCTTGTTTGTTAGGGTTAGTGAAGCCAGATAATAAGAAGATACCCTGGGTATGTTGAAGTGTTTAGAGTTTCAGAGACTTTGTTTCCTGCATTCTGGTGACTTTCAAAGAATGAAAATAACAAAATGATAAGTACACTGCAACACCATCTTTATGTTAAAGGGACTGTTTGTAAGAATCAGAAATGCTTGTTAACAGCGACACCTGTGGCCGTTAAGTCAACGAAAGTCAGCGTCGGGCTTGTGCTCGCTCTACATAGACATGAACGAGCATCGCTCAAAACAGTGAGGCGACACACGTCAGCTAAAACCACAATATCACTCTATATTTCAGCTGCTTGGCAGTGATGTTAGCTGACCAGACGAAGGTCTCTCCATGAATCAATGCTGATCCTAGTGTTGGCTTTTCCTGCTTCAGCCTCCCGACCGCGGCCGGAGGGAACAGGGGAGACACGGGCACCCGGTCGGAGACGATAACGTTTCTCGCTGTGGAGCCCTGTCACTTCACAAGAGACGGGAAATCTCTGTTGGTCTGGAGGAGCTGCAGCAGTTATTTCTGCACAAACGTCCACTGTACATTCACTAGATATCCTCAGAGCTACGAAGTCTTCTGCAGTGTGTAGTGAGCGCGCATGCACGTGAGGTGGAGCGAGCTGAGTGAAGGCAAGCAGGCAGAGGAGCAGAGACTCCGGTCCTGGAGAACAAAGCTACGGTCTCCCCCGCGTACTACGACCGCGACCAACACTTTTTTGCAAGACGGGCTTCACTAGATATAACTTTGCGGTTTTGGTGCCTCCGTGTTGTTTGTGTTGGAATCTTGTCTGAACAGCGTAGCCACACGCGAGCGCGCATGGGACACCGACCTGGGTGATTTATACGTGTAATGAACAGTCCCTTTAACAATGGCCATACATGCCAACCTTGAGACTTTAAAAATAGGAAGGATTTCAAAACCAAAGCTGGGAGTCTCCTCCCCCAGAAACATTAGAGTTTCAGAGACTTTGTTTCCTGCATTCTGGTGACTTTCAAAGAATGAAAATAACAAAATGATAAGTACACTGCAACAGCATTTTTATGTTAAATAGGCCTACTTTTAACTCTCAGTAAAGAAAACTGAAAAATGTGCCCCTCTGGCATAAACTGTTACTCATCAGTTTTTATTCATTCATGCACATTTTGCCCCCTGCTTGAGTATGTCTTTCTCTTAGTACTCTCCATTTCTCTCTCCGTCTCTCACTCACTGAAGGACCACTGCGCTCTGAAACCCATTATCTCCAATGGCTTGCGTCGTACCACGGCGGCTTTTGCCTGAGTTGAGCAAAGCCCAACTTTGGGCACGCTGTGATGTGCAGTGAGCGTTGTGTCACGAGCAGCTCGCTTCAGCCAGGAAACAACATTTGGTGTAGCTGTATTGTCGTCCGGATGGAAACTGTAGGGTTTATATATGCTGTACAGTGCAAGAAACATGTTTACGAAAAGGAAAAGGTGGGAAAATGTGCCAAAAAATTGGGAGAAATATTGGGAAACCGGGAGAGGGCAGTGAAAAACGTGAGTCTCCCGGGAAAATCGGGACTCTTCAGCTCTCCTCAGCTCTGTGGTGCTTTAAAGTGTCTTTCAGCTTATTGTTTTGGTTTTCTGGCCCACAACTTTAGTTCACTCTCACCGTTGTCATCATCGTTGTTTTGGGCCGCTCTAAAAAAACAACTGTACTCTACCTAGAATAATTTAAGTTTGAATCTGATTATCCACTACCAACGTTTTCAAAACTCAGTGCTACAGACACATTTTGATCTTTCCCCCAAAAAATATTGAGGTTTGATACCCCCGCCCTAGCAGAGGTTAAACATCTGTAATGTGTCCTACTCTTATCGCAGAACATGTGGCTGCCCATGCTTGGTATGACCGCCTTGCCGCACCTGGGAGGGCTCTATGGTGGTTACATCACACGCAAAGAGGTGAAGAACTGGTACCCGAATCTGCAGAAACCATCATGGCGCCCACCAAATGCAGCATTCCCTGTAGCGTGGACCTGTCTGTATACCGGCATGGGGTAAGCAGCATCGTGAAAAGGCTCCTACAGTCTCTTGAAATCTACAACTACTCTTTTATTCTCAGTGATGCAACCTCTATATTAACCCTTTATACATTTTATTATGCAGTTATGGCTCCTACCTGGTGTGGAAGGAGCTGGGAGGTTTCACTGAGGATGCAGTGGTTCCACTGGGACTTTATGGGTGTCAGCTAGCTCTGAACTGGGCCTGGACTCCAATCTTCTTTGGTGCACACAAGCTGAAATTGGTAAGTTTCACATATTTAATTATTCCTTTTAACTGGGAGACCAGGTGGGAAGATTATGAGGGACGACAGCTCAATGTCCTACATCCACATGTCCATTTGACACCCTCTCTCTCGCTGCCCAATTTAGGCTCTCATGGAGATTATGCTTCTCACTGGGGTCGTCGGAGCCACCATGGTGTCTTGGTATCCCATTAGCCGCACTGCCACAATGCTGATGGCGCCCTACCTGGCCTGGCTGTGCCTCGCCACCTCTCTCAACTACCGCATATGGAGAGACAACAGTGAGGATAAAGAAGAGTAGGAGACAGACAGTGTTGTCAGTCAGACCTGTTTGTTCACGGTCATCTGCAGCACCTGAGCCGGCAGCATATTAAGGACATGTTAAGGAAGGATAAAACAACTTGCCGCTGAATCTATTTTTGTCTGTTTTGCTACCCAAATTGAATACATCCAGCTAAAACAAAAGTGCATTAATTCAAAGCTCTTAAAAATTTGCCAGTATATTATCAGTGTCAATATCCATATTGGGCACATACATGCAATATTTATATATATCAAGCTACATGTTTACATTTAAGTGAATGAAAAAATCCTTGTCATATGGATTTATATATTAAATTCTTGGTGTGTTTAGAGTGAAGTGGAAAACTGCATTTATTTCTTTTTAATAAAGAATGTTTCATCTATGTGTGCTTTTATGGAGGAGTCTTGTGTTGTATTTACTGCTATAACTCAATTAAAATAAAGATTTCTTTCTAATTTATCACTATCGAATACATTCCTTCAGTCACAGCAGGCCATCAACTCAACATCAAGTGAGGTATACACATTTTAAATTTGAGAAAAGAACAATGGTATCGGATCAGTAGTCGGTATCGGTAAATATCCTGAGTTAAGTTATTGGTATTGGGAGAGAGAAAGTTGCATCGGTGCATCTCTAGAATAATGTCATCTGAGGAAAAACATTTGTCTTGGTTAAACAAATGAAAGTTTTGCATGTAATTATGTTATAGCACATCTGGAAATTTGTACTCGGTGCAGTATATTGTGGAACCAGTTTGTAAAGATTAACACAGTATATGAACCAGAAACACTCAGCAGCTCAGACCATTGCCAGGGCTTCACAATCCACTAAATGTGTTCTCATAGCAGAACATGTTTAGAAATGTTTAATGTGCATCTGAATAAACATAACAGTAGTGAGAGACAATCATAGGATAAAAGTGAAAGTGTTTTTCCATTTAATAAACTCCAGTTTGAGAAAATAATGAAAATATTCAAGAACATCCTATTATATTAGAAATCCCTTTAGAAGGGCCAAAAATCTAAAAACACTTAGTTCTCGGCGCACAGCTTAAATTTCTACCAAATTCCGTTAAAATCTGTCAACATGTTCCTCAGACAATCTCACTAACAAACACAATGAATGAACACAGAAGTAAAATCTTCTTGGTGGAGGTAGATATTTTCTAGTCTTGCACTTAAAATCGGTCTGAAGTATTTTTAGTTTAGTCTAGTCTTAGTTTGCTTCTTTATACTTTTTTTGTGTTTTTCTCCCTCCAAAGCTACAGGTGACACAATTAACACCTGCACAGTTACAATAGTTTGTAAAGCCCAAAAAAATAGATCATAAAAACAACATAACAATCCATAAAGATACCAACGATGAGCTTTATTTCTATACATGCAATGGGAAAAGAAAGGAAAGATAAAGAAAAGAGTGATAGAGAAAAAAAAAGTTATTTTTCAGGAGCTTTCTCTGGAACGTCTTCTGGCGATTTGGAGAATCTCTCCGTTAACGTCTTCCACAAACCCTTTTTTTCCTCGTCCATCTGTTGCACATTCCCTGTACAATGAAAAATAGTTAAAGTTAACTGTAACTAGAAGATGAATTTTCTGCAGAAGATGTGTGAATGCTGACAGCTAAAATTGCAAAGCATTGCTGAAAATACACAAGTATTAAAACGCAAAGGCGTTGCTCTGCACTGCTGAAAATATGATACTGTCAAAAGGTGAAAGTTGAAAATAATCAACTGAAAAAGGCTGAAAGAAAAAAATGCTTTGTACTTTAAAACTGCATAAAAAGTTGAAGACATTTGAATGGTTTCATTGGATGAAAGTATGCAGAAGTAGTAGTCGATCGAAAAATGTACAGAAGAAGTTTAATGTTTAAAGCTTAAATGAAGTCTGTAGATAAAAGTCTGCAGACGTAGTAGAGTTTCAAAGTGGAGTAGGTTGAAGAAGATTTTGTCCCGTTCACTGCAACTCTACGAAAATATGAAAAAGCTTTAAATTTGATCATAATACCGTCTTTCATTTTTTTTAAATCCAGCCTTGTCCAGGCCCCCGGTAAACTCCTTTTACCATGTGGGGCTTTTATTTTGAAAACACAGAAGACTAAGTATAAGAGGAATAAGCCCAATGGATCATGGTCAGTGTGCTCAGCCTTGTTGCTAGCAGGCACACTGACCTTGAACATTTCGCAAGATATTCCTGGTATTTGGTACGCATCCCACATCCTGAGCTTACTCTTAGGATAGGATTTTATTTATTTTTTAAAAACAGCTTTTACCCTGTTAAGAAGTAGGTCCTCCATAGTTTCCTGTTACCACACAGCTTCCTGTTAAGATACAATAACTCTATGGGGCTTTTATTTTGAAGGGGTGGGAAGAGGTGGAGAGAGACAGAATCGGACCATGGATATGTAGCCAAAAAAGGGAAGCTAAAACTGGTGGAATAGGCTCTTTTCACAGCAGCCATTTCGACATGTCATTGCAGAGTAAACAGGTGTAACAGTTGTGTATTTAGTAGAGTGTATTTGTACAGCGTTTGCGGCACTTCATCATTGAAAATACTCTAAGCTCAAAAACTGATGGAACTTTCGAAAAACCTGTTTTGCTACAAGCGGCATGAGGTTTCACTGAAGACGCTGATATATAATGTTTACACATTCTTGAAAATGTATGCATTGTCACTCCTCTTATCTCTGTATTTGGGATTCACAGGCTTAAGATGCTAAGACCAGAAAGACTGCTGGAAAAGCTGGAAGCTAAAATGTAATGCTGTCAAAGCTGGAAGTTGAGACAGACGCTCTAAAGGGGCTGGAAAAATAAATACTTTGTATTAATATCACTGCCATTATAAGAAAAGATGAAAAAAGCTCAATATTTTAAACAGTTTAATACAAGCATAAGAGGGAGATGAGCTTAATATTCTAAAAAAGCATAAAGTTTGAGAAAAAGTTGCATCATTTCGGATTATGCAACAAAGCCACTTAGTTTGGTTTAGGAAAGAAATACATGTTGGAGATGCTATTGAGTCCCTCTGGCAACTATAAACTATAAATTAATTCCAAGTACTCTCAATATTCTTAACTCAACAAAGTAACTGAGCAGATCTAAGCCACAGACACTGACACTATTTTAATGTGTAATATGACCTGTCTATATATTTGTTTTTACGAACCGCTCGTCTGCTTTTCATATTGTTGTTTTTCTTTTGTTTGGTGAGCCGAAGAGAAATTTCCACCGAAGTGTGTGTATTGTACTTTAATAGTTCAAAGTGTTGTAACTCGTTTAAAGTTTAAATTAAGTCTGTAGTTGAAAGTACGCATTAGTAAAGTTTTTTTAAGTAGGTTTAAGAGGATTTAAAGATTCTCTCCATTTAGATTTGAGGTAGAAACAAGAAAAGTCATAGCATACATGTCCTTAAGGAGCTGAACATTTTGAAATCTGAATGGTTTCTGTGGCTTAAAATATGCAGAAGTAGTTAGTGACCAAAAATGTACGGACGACAAAAAAAAATTAATAATCAAGCCTAGGAGAACAATACTGTAAAACAATCAAGCATGAATCAGCATTCACACATTAAAAGTATGTTTCATAAATAGACACGAACATAAATGTGATATTGTGGGTTCATACCTGACAATAGCAATCTACACTCTTCCACCGTAACTCCGGTAAAGCTTGTGTCTCTTACACGAGGAAACTGTGAACAGATACAAAGACGTGTTGTTGGCATCAAATACATTAAAGTCTTTAACACATTTTACTGAGTTTCACACTGAAATACACACCTCACAAACAGCTGAGTGAATACTTTGTTTGGAGGATCATTTGCGAATAATCTTTCTGAAAACAGTAACCTGAGGTGCCTTTCTAGCATATGAATAATGAAATAAATGTTAAAAAGTAACTTCCACAAGGTTTTCTTTACAGTCTTGAACATGCTACACACTCGTTCATCTTCTGCATTTAAAGGAAAAGAGCATAACAAAGAATGTCTTCCATTATTCTTTTAGGCAAGTAAAAAATAATTACTTTATGCAGACAGATACAGCAGGGTATGAGAGATACGTGAATATATACTGTACTTACTCGTTGTCTGTAGTAGTTGTCGTTAATGCGGGCCAAACTTTCATACATGTGGTCGCACTTCTCTGGATCTGAAAGCTGGAGGGAAACATGTATTAGTTAGACAAAAGCTAGGAACATGCATACAAATCAAGTAGGCCTACTGCAAAATCAAGAAACATAAATATAGAATGGAAACATTTACTATAGGCCCTTTTCACAGCAGCTATTTTGACACGTCATACCAGGGAAACGCAGGTGTGACTGATTACATTAATTATAGTCCCGTTCTATTTAGTGTGTAATAGGGGCCATAATTAATGTTATTGATTACACCTGTGTTCACCCTGCAATGACATGTCAAAATCATTATGTTTTACTCATTATGTTTATGTCATCCCTGTTGTATCTGTACCCTGTATGTACAATAAAAACGCAGTGACAAAAAAACTAAAAACAGTGTACAAGACAGCATTTTGGCCAAGTGTTAAATATAAAAAATACAATGAAATGTACAATATAGAGCTGTATAGAGCTGTATGGCTTTGTGCAGGAATGTGCAAAATATTGTTTTTAAAATAACTTTAGTGGAGTAAAAAGTACAATATTTTTCTATGACATTTAATGAAGCATACAGTCGTATTTAATTATTAATTATATTATTTAAGTGCAAGTACTGTACCTCAACTGAATGCACTTGTACCCTCTACCAACAGTTTACATGTTGGTAGAGTGTACTAGTACATTCAGTGGAGATACAGTACCTGCACTGAATGCACTGAACCTCAACTGAATGTACTTGAACACTGAAAGTACTATACCTCATCTGAATGTACTTGAACACTGAAAGTACTATACCTCATCTGAATGTACTTGTAGCTGAGGTACAGGTACATTCAGATGAGGTACAGTACTTGCTCTGAATGTACTTGTACACTCGACCAACAGTTGACATGATGACAGTCTTTCTAGCTGGTTCATTATAGTCATGTGATAAAGGAACAAACTGATACAAACTTCAGTACATGAGCATCTCTCCCTCTACAGCTGCATGTAGATAATGTATAATGTTGTATAGCATCAATCATGGAGCAGAGCAGACAAGGTCAGCTCAGCTCGCTGTGTTGTGTCATGGTGTCATGTATCTACCTGTGTGTTTTCTCCCTCCCGGAAGGCTGAGGCGACTCTCTGCCGGAGGAACGTCCCCAGGTCCCGGGCCTTCTTGGCCTCGTCCCGGGGCCATTCCTCACACAGCTTGAGGAACCGACGGTACCTGGTAGCAGACATCTTTACACATGTAATGAAGATCGCGCTGCTGGGGTGAAGAACGCGGTGAAGTTTGAGCTTTATCGCACCCCGTACTTGTTGTGTTACATCTAAACTCTTCCTCTTTCCTGTCTGGTGTTACATCTAAACTCTTCCCCCCTCCTTCCTGTCTGCTGCCCTCGTTGGTTGCTGCTTGTGTCGCTACACCTTCATCACGTTAGAGTCAAGATGAGCGGAGCAAACGGTAAAAAGGGTCCTTCCACCAGTGTGGTGGAGTGGATCAGCACAGCGTGTCGGTTCGCAACAGACAGAAACGACTTCAGGAGGTGAGTTAATGAGTTCATGTGATGAGATGATGAGTTAATGAGCTGTGTGGTGGTTAGCCGCGGAGCTAACGGTAGCTAGCGAGGTTTGTCCTTGCCTCTCTCCAGGATGTCTGCACCAGTTCAACCAGTCTGTCACCATCAAGGCTGGATTACCAGTTCAACCACTCTGTCACCATCAAGGCTGGATTAACAACGCAACTCATTCATTGTTTCACATATATGAGAGCTACATAAAGACATTGTCTGGGTCTATATATTGACAATTTATTTATTTATTTATTTGCACATATATAAACCTGCACAAAATCCAGTCAATGAAAAACAAACAAGAAATGTGTCGGTAGGGGTCAAGAAGCCTTACAGGCTTATATAAAGGACCTCCCCCAACCCAGGAGAAAAAACCCCAATAACAAAAAAGGTAGAAAGATTTAAACTAACATCATTTTAAAAATACAACAAAAGTTAAACAACAACAAGAAGTACACAAAATGTGCACTTCTGGCTTGTTGTAGATATGTAGTCATCTGTGCACAGATCACATGTCGATAAGTAAAGAGAAATTGCTGTACAGAGTTGCCAAAATATGAAAGAGGTAATTTGGAAAGAGCATTTTTCAACAGCCAATGTTCACTACATATCTTAGTCGGAGGTGGATTATATACATTTACTCAAGTACTGTATTTATTCATTCATTTTTGAGGTACTTGTACTTTACATTTTCTGTTATTGTATTTCTACTCCACTACAATTCAGAGGGAGTACTTGTTGTACTTGTACTTTATGTGATAACTTTAGTTACTTTGCAGATTCAGATTAATAATAAAAAAATATAATCTACAAAAACATCATGATGTATTATTGTGGATAAAGATCAGACTTTTTTGATCTACCCCTCAGAAAGTAAATAGCTCCACCATTAAAATAATGTACACAATGCATCAATAATTAAAATGCAATAATATACTATATATATATATTACTCTGTAATGGGCCAGTCTGCATAGCGAGTACTTTTCCTTTTTGTATTTTAAGTATATTTTGATGCTGATACTTTTGTACTTTTACTCAAGTAAAGATTTGAATGCAGGACTTTTTTACTTGTAACAGTATTTTTACATTACGGTATTGCTACTTTTACTCAAGTAAAAGATCGGAGTACTTCTTCCACCACTGAGCTTGGTCACAAAAAAAACAAAACAATGCATTCTTATATAAAATGTTCATGTTGGGGCGTCTCAACCACTTGTCCAGTTTCTGTCCGTATCTTCACCGTTATTATCTAGTAAATGTAAATGTTTCTTCTGTGTTCATGTACAAAATAACGATCACCCTAAAGGAGGATAACCTGGCCACAGTCGCTATGTAATATTTTATATTTTCAGCGGACCTAGAGATGTAGTTTTTTTTTATGCTTTAATCTTGTATTAATATATAGTATAATCTTATTGTATTATTTTTTTCAGGAATCTTCTGGTCAACCTGGGCTTGTTTGCAGCCGGTGTTTGGGTTGCAAGAAATCTCTCAGATTTTGACCTGATGTCTCCTCAGCCTTTGACATAACCTGCTGAATGATGGTGAGATAATCTTCTTAAGCTAATGTGTGTTACGGTAGCAACTTTATCATGGAAATCTCTAATACAAGTTATGATTGAACTGCAGTTCATACGCAGACTGATGTTACCAATAGAGAGGTTCATGTTTGTAATGATGTTTTTTGTTCCTTTAGGTGTCTTGGAACAACAAAGAAGAAACAAGGGACATGAATAAATGACTTTTGTATGACTAGTTTTACTTTGAAAACAAAACATCTTGTTGACCCAAATCAGCTTCACTTTTCTGTAGAATCTTTTTTATCATGTCATTGTAGGTGGCCTGAAGAGAAATAATTTAATCAATGTCTCATATCCCATAGATTTTGAAATATCTTTAATTTAATTTTTAAACGTGAATGGTGTGATTTCTGCAGCCATGTCCACTCAGGAGCTCTTTGTTGCTGCAGCTCGTAAATGTCTGGCTGCTGGTAGAAAATCTCTTTCCGTCCCTCAGAGTCTGGATCTGGCCGCTCAGGTCTCGGCTGTTGATTTGGGATTGAAACCGGCTTTATTGTACGATAGCAACGGCGCCGGTGCAGATCAGGTGCAGCAGTATTTGAGCTCTTTGCAGTCTTCCCAGCTTGTGTCTAAATCACTTCTCACACTGGATTTAAATGGAAACACTCTCATTGTTAATCCGCTCGCAGTCAGATCAGATGTAGAGCAGCTGTGTCACGATAACAACGTGGCTGTAATCGACGTCTGCCACTCGCTGGAGAAGCCCACCATCGCTGACCCGCTCAGAGCAGAGCTGAAGAGCACGACACGCGATTTACTGCTTGTCCTGAGAGGGTTTGAACAACTGAAGGAGGCGGAGAAACCTCATTATGTTGGAGAGAAGTCAGAGGAGTGGAACCTGTGCACAGTGTTTGGTCTTTTATTGGGTTTCCCCGTCACTTACTGGTTCGATCAGACCAAGAGCTTTGAAAACTGTCTGTCTATGACTCCCCTGACGGTGACTACAGCTTCAGCAACATGGCAGGCAAACTCCGCCGCTCACAGATGTTGTCTGTACTCCTTCAGCGTCCCGGCTGCTCTGCTTACGGCGGTGCAGTCCAACCTGGAAAACTGGAGGGTTCGTTTACAAGATAGATTTCAGCAGCAAAATGTCCTAAAGGATCTTACAGTTTGTCAAACTACAGTCACTCTGCCCTCAGTCTGTTTGTGATGCTGGTGTATGTTTGTCTTTAAAATAAACTAACTGTTAAAGAACATGTGAGTTTTACTTTATCACTCCATCAAACTGACAAAACAGCTGTTTATTTCTTAACCTGCAGTGGTATTCAGACCTGGGTTAACCAGGGACTGTGCACACACAACCTACATTTCATTTTAGGGCTGCAACTGATGATTGATTGCATTGTTGATTAATCTGTTGATTATTTTCTCGATTAATCGATTAGTTGTTTGGTCTAGAAAATGTCAGAAAATGTTGAAAAATGACGATCAGTGTTTCCCAAAGCCCAGGATGACGTCCTCAAATGTCTTGTTTTGTCCACAAGCCAAAGATATTTAGTTTACTGTCACAGAGGAGTAAAGAAACCAAAAAATACTCACATTTAAGAAGCTGGAATCAAAAAATAAATAAATTACTCGATTATCAAAATAGTTGGCTATTAATTAAATAGTTGAGAGCTAATCTATTAATCTTTGCAGCTCTATTTCATTTAATGTATGAAGTGCTATAATGCTTTATTCAAAATAAGTAGAACAGAAAATGGCATGTTTTTGTCAAGACATTACAAATATAAACATTTGCATCAGTTTCAGGTAAAACATGATCCACTGCTTGACAGGATGCTGAAAAAAACAGTTTGTAATTTCAAGCTTTTTATTTTTGCATTGTTTAATAAATTGAGAAACGGTCCATTCTATTGACTGGTAGCATTTAAAATGTAAACCTCATCAATTTGAGCACATTTTTATAAAAACATGACTAAATCATTCCAGGATAACACAAATCACACCTTTTAAAACCAGTTGATCGCAGTACATTTTGTTTTATCTCTTGAATTATTCTTCGGATCATTGTCAGATTATCTCTCTATCATGTCTTACCTACAATAGGATTTTTTACGTTTGTTCAATTACAGCTTTCAATACTCTTGTAGCTCATTTAATTTAAATAAAAGCAACATTAGTACACAGCAGTAAAACAGAGCTGGGGAGACAAACCATGTGGCTCTCTCCTCCTGTTGTCATTTCACAGCCTCCAGCCTTCAACTCTGGGCCTTCAGACAGTCAACCACACATGCTGTATGATCTACTGCACATATTCTATGATGCCAAACCCCACAGCAGCGAGGTTAAATACAGTACAGCGGTTTCCGTTTCTCCTGGCAGAGTAGATGTGTCGCCGTTTGTTGAACCAAGATATTGATCAGCTGACATTAGGGCTGACCCGAATACATCTAAGCTTTGACCATTGCCATGGCAATCAACCTCTAAATCAGTACTTGAATGCTTTGTTGTTTTTGTATGTAATACAATACAAGTATGTTATAATAAAATATAAATCCCAAATTAGCCCATGAAATAAGGAATAATCCCACAACATTATTCATTATTCATATTTAACATGAATTATTATTAGTTATTCTCAGACGGATATCGCTGTTTGTTGTGTGGGTGCGTGTGTGTGTGTGTACAGTAGTGCGGCAGCAGCACTGAAACGGGAGATGGAGACAGACGGACAGAAGAACATGTCAGCCTGCTGCGCTGTACTGCGAAGCTTCGAAGCCCAAAAACTGGTATTCGGGACAGCCCTACCTGACATCAATCTGTAGTGTGCAGAGAACTTTAATTTCCAAGACTTTTTTTCACTTAATAAAGTGAAATAAAGTCAAATAATATATGAGCAGATCTGTCCATTTTTGCCCTATTTTCATAATAGCAGCGATTTATCCAGACAGAGGAGTGTAGATGCTCCTTTTTCACAAAAAAGTGCCAAACAGTCGAGACGGTCGTCCTGAAGTTGTTGTTTACCTGTTTAAGTCCGAGGTAGTTTTGACCAGCTTAATGTAGAATATCCAAACTGCATGTCTTCCACAGTCAGAGAGGTTGAATGACGGGCAGCACTTCAGCACAACGGCCTCTCACTTTCAGCTGAGCCAGGTGGTCGGCTCTCGTGGGTCCGATGTTCAGGATGGCAACTGACATTTTCCGATCACCTGCTGCCAGTAAAAACCTGTACGCTGAATATACCTTGTGAATAAAATAACAGAGAGAGACACCATTAAATACAAATGTCCAGAAGAATTGTGTTGAAAACTATTTTGACCAAAGTGCTTCGTTCATTTTTAAAAACCTACCTGTAACGATGACCCCACGACTAGCATCGCATCCGACTCCCGCAGTCTGTCGTGCACAAACTCAACCATCGCTTTGTTCACTGTGTCTCCAAAAAACGTGACCTCAGGCTTCAGTATCCCTCCACAGTCCTCACAGGAGGGAACTCTGAAGTGGAGGACCTGCTCGTCCTCTATGAAGACGTCACCGTCTGGAGCCACTTCGCTCGCCTTCGCTCCCCAGTCTGGGTTGAGTGCTACAAATCGCTTCTGGAGCTCCTCCCTCGCTGAGATGGCACCACAGCCGAGACACATCACCCTGAGGACACATACATTAACGTTTCCTCTTTAATTTACAATCAATTCATTTACATCTTAGTTGATAGACATGTGGACGGTGACTTTAAGGATCACTTTACCCAAATGACAAAACATAGATTATCCTCTCTTACCCCCCAGATGTGATGATAGATCGTTTTATTTGCCCAGGTTTAGAGATATCTGTCTATGATTCAATGAAGGTGAATGGGATTTCATTTGTGATGTTCACAGCATTTAAAAGGGACTGTTTGTTACTTTTTAAGCGTATAAATCTACCGGGTCGGTGTCCCATGCGCGCTCGCGTGTGGCTACGCTGTTCAGACTCAGACTCCAACACAAACTACACGGAAGCACCAAAACCACAAAGTTATATCTAGTGAAGCCCGTCTGTTAAACAGTGTTGGCCGCGGCTGGAGGACGCGGGGGAGACCGTAGCTTTGGTCTCCAGGGCCGGAGTCTCTGCTGTACTCTGCTCCTCTGCCGGCCTGCTTGCCTTCACTCACACACCGCGCTCGTTCTCGCTCCACCTCTAGACGTGCATGCGCGCTCACTCCACACTGCAAAAGAGTTCGTAGCTCTGAGAATATCTAGTGAATGCACAGTGGACGTTTGTGCAGAAATAAATGCTGCAGCTCCTCCAGACCAACAGAGGTTACCCGTGTCTTGTGAAGTGACGGGGCTCCGCAACGAGGAACGTTATCGTCTCCGACCGGGTGCCGGTGTCTCCCTGCGGGCACAGTCAGAGACGATAACGTTTCTCTTCCTGCTTCAGACCCGTAGCCTGAAGCAGGAAAAGCCAACACTAGGATCAGCACTGATTCATGGAGAGACCTCCGTCTGGTCAGCTAACATTACTGCCAAGCAGCTGAAATATAGAGTGATGTTGTGGTTTTAGCTGACGTGTGTCGCCTCGCTGTTTGGAGCGATGGTGGTTCATGTCTATGTAGAGCGAGCACAAGCGCGAGCCCGACGTTGACTTTCGTTGACTTAACGGCCACAGGTGTCGCTGTTAACAAGCATTTCTGAAAGTTACAAATAGTCCCTTTAAAGTTGGTGACATGTGCAGTATCAGTTCAAACTGCAGGTGTGGTAGGGCTGTTTGTGATGCACAGTGCGGTTACTTAAACTTACAGGATGAATAAAATCAATGTCTATTAGAACTATTAGAGCAGGTTCAGGGTGAATGTGTCAGGTGTTGTCTCACCTGTGGGTGCAGCCGTGGAGCTCTGTCAGTCTCTTGTGTCCTGCCTTTGAATGAAGAGCATCCACGTTCTGTGTGACCAGCCAGTGCAGCTTTCCTCTGTCCTCCCACCGCTGCAGGGCCTGGTGGGCTCCGTTGGGCTGAAGGGAGGAGAACTGAGGCCAGCCGGCAAAGTTCCTGGCCCAGTAGCGCTGCCGGGACTTGGCACTGCGGAGGAACTCAGCATGCTGCATGGGTCTCCTGTCGGTGCGAGCATACAGCCCGACCCCCTCAGAGCGGTAGTCCGGGATGCCGGACTCAGTGGAGAGTCCCGCGCCGCTGATCACAAACAGGCGCCTGGCTCGGGACACGAAGTCCTGCAGCAGCTCCAGGGAGAGGACATCAGTGGTGCTGCAGGGGGGGACGAAGCTCACCATGCCCGCAGGGACTGAGGACCTCCTCACTGGGGCTGAGGGCAGGCTGAGGATCCTCCGAGGTAGTCTCATCTACAGGGAGCAAGATAAAGTTGCAACAGTCACTGGGCTACTTTCCTATAGTTACTAAGCTGGCTAACAGCTGGGTAACGTTATAAAGTCAAACAGTAGCTATCTAACTGTGTTTACTAAGGTCTGTTATAGATACTGTACCTTGTCTGTGAGGTGCTGTGGTGCCTACAGGTCAACGGTAGTGTAACAACCAGAGGAGACAGCAGCTGCAGTGTTGGTTGAGTAACATGACAAACAGCTGATATAAGATAGGAACCTTTGTTACACTGACGGAAACAGGAAGTACAAGGTTTGATGTGACACCAAACACAGTCGCGCTGTAATTCTGTTTGATACAGTTATTATAACAATTTACTTTCATATATATATATATATATATATGTATACATATATATATATGTATATATATATATATATATATGTATACATATATATATATATATATATATATGTATATATATTGTGCCATAAAAAATAATAGATCAGTAAACGAATATAAATGTTGAAATATAAAGACAAATAATAAAATAATTAAATGCATTTTCATTTATTTGTTCATTTATGCCTGTATATATTTATTCATGTATTTTAAAAAATATATATATTTTTTTGTTTTGCTTATAAATTACGGTATTTTTATAAAAAAAGGATTGTATTTTTATTTAAAAAAAGGAATTAGCATATATATATATAAATATATATATATATATATAATTTAAATTTTTTTTACTGTTTTTTTCCAAGATCAAGATGTATGTTATACATACATCGTACACTATATGACAATGTATGTATAACAATCTTGATCTTGAAAAAAAACAGTAAAAAGTTTTTGTATATATGTATATATACATACAGATATATAAATTACTTTGTATATGTACCCCTGGTATGAGCAGCTTTTGCGTTTACATACTGTTAATGTACTCGTTTTCTTTACTCGTTTTTTTTTAAGATTGCCATAATGTTCAGTTTTACTTGACAAAATGTACTTTTTTTCCTGAAAAAATTAACAAATTTCTTTTATCATCACTGTATTTCTATTTATTTATTTTTACTCTGCAGCCATATAAAATCCATTTTCCTCTTGATGACAAATTGTAGCCCAAATTAATCAATATCTTCTATTTATAAAAGTTATTACCTAAACAGTGAACACAGACACAGGTAATATAGAAAAAGATGAATGAATACCTTTGCACCGACTTAACTGCATTACATACATTGTGTTACATAATTTATACAAAACAAAGTACAATGCAGTAGTTCTAGCTGTATTCAGCTGTGGTAAGTTTTCTTCCTGTGAAGAGATTGGATATGTTTTGTCACAGCCCAGCTCTAGAACTGTGACAAAGACGGGAGAGACGGGTAAACTTAACAAATAAAGTTATTTATTAACCAAAAAGTATTTAAAATAAGTCAAAAGAATGTACGAGAGGAATCTGAAGAGTCAGTGGTGTAGGGAGTGGATGTGTGAAAATGTGCTGCATGGGTGTCGTGTTGTAATGCCACAGATTACACTCCAAGGTCTGCAAACCTGGACAGAGAAAGCACAGAAACAGCAGAGGATCCAAACACAGAGGGGACGTCACAGTTTATTCAAACCAAAGCTTCAATCTCTGTAAACAAGTGTGGAGGTCCTTAATAAAATATGTGTAAAAATGTATACCCTCAGGGGTTGAGGCCATTTATTTCCGAGCTGCTGTAAGACTAATGAACAACAGTAATACGCATTGCTTTAATGACATCCCCATATATCATATGGTTCCCAGTCTCACACTCATTTTGATATGTATTAACAAATACAGTGATATAATTGGTGCATATAAAAATGTAACACATGGTTACATGTTCATATTCAACACACATTGATTTTACACCCGTATATTTATAAGTGTAGTTATGTCATCTCAACTATGTGTGAGGCTTTATGTTTGCACTTTATAGTGGCAGGAATTTGTTTTCAGGCCTAAAAATACAAAGCAAATGTGTTTTGTATTTTTGAAAGACATTCATTAAAAGTAATGACTGAGGAAGTTATAGTTGTTGAAAGGTTCATCACTTCAGTCAGGCAGCAGAGTTGTGACTTTAATCTGTAAACAGGATGATACCAGTGATGGTTTGCGGTCATCCGATATGGATGAAACAAGTTTGTGGATGAAGGGTCCATCAGAATATGCTGCACACGTCCTGATTACAAAACTCCAAGATATCTGTTGTAAGGAAAATACATGTAAACATTAGCAACATTGTCAACACGTGTGAGGGGATAGTTTGATTATATGTTTGACAATCAAGCCGGTGTATTTGATTACCGTCGTACCAGAGTGTGTGCAGTTGAAGGCAGCTTCCGCGTGACTGTAAAATTCCTCTCCGAGGATGGAGCGGTAGTCCAGGTGGCTCGTGTGGACCAAACACTGAGTTGCATCTTTGAACAGAAGATCACTTTCTCCGTATGGCTGAGACTCAAAGAGCTTGAACTCTGCATTTGGGTTGGCGGCCAAAGTTTCCTGCAAGATTAAAAAATGAGAAAATATGCACCTAAACTTTCCCCTTTTCCTTTCTGCAATGCCAAAGATCATATTTGTTCTAATTTCCATCAGTACAAACAAAAGCTGGAATCAAATGTCTGGTCAGATTTGCACTTGTGTACTTCGTCTCTGATCAGATAGTTTCTGACTCTCAGGAGGAAAATAAATTGTAAGGCTGTTACAGAGTGAGAGAACTTGAAACATACGCTACTCTTGAGGACTTGAAGATGCAGCAGTATCTATATAGTCTACATAGGGTGTAGGGGGAAAACCTGATTTAAAACACTCCCATTTAATAAACAAAAATCTGTTCACATAATCTGACCTGTGACTTCATGAGGAAGTCGTACACTCGCGCCGTGAGCACCGGCCGCGTCATGATGGTGTTCGGTGGGATGACTCCGAGGTTACAGCTCTCCCACTCTGACAACGGCGCCCGACTACCATCACCACACAGCAGCTCATAGTCTGATGACGTCCACCCATCGGCCCAACCGGTGGAACTCAAACCTACAACAGGTACGACAAGACAAAGGCATAATGTAACATAATACACAGTACATGTTAGCGTCAGTGTGTTTGTGTGTGTCAAAACTTCATCTTGGAATATCTCACTGAGGATGTTGGCCAGAAGGTTGTGTTGCTCGAGGAAGGCCACCTCTCCGTAGCTTTTCCCACTGGGATCTCCAACCAGACACCTGTGAACGATGTGTAAAGGATTAAAGGGTCAGCTCAGCCAAGTTACATAAAGGTATTTACTCAGTGGAGATTTTATTTGCTCATGGTTTCAGATATTGGTCTGTAAACAAATCAATTGTATTGGGTTGGTGGCAAAACTGGAAGATAAAAACCAGGAGAAATAAAAAAGCAAAACTATCTTAATGGCTGGATACCACAAGAGATAAGCGAGTTTCATAAAAACTCTTTAAATGCTCCACACCAACAATCACAGATGAACAGAAAGCTCTAGTTCAGGTTCAGGTAAGCCACTGCGCATACCTTAATGCCCCCATGTTGCCATAGTAACGCTCATTGTGGTTGTCAGCGCAGCGTTTGGTGGCGGCCTCCCCTGTGCCTCCGAGACACACTTTACACAGATTCCCCTGAGAGCCAGGAAGACAGCCTTTCCAAAACACGTCGTTGTACACTGAGGAAACACAAAGTGGCAAAAAGCAGCAGCACTTTGTTGAGGATAATACGTTTAAAATACCAACAGCAGAAAGTGTAAAGGTCAAAAGGTCACAGCACACAGATTAGAGATATAACATGAAGAGGACTGCCAGTGTAACTATAAAGTTCTGGTTCAGTAAAGCGTTTTATGCAGGACTCCGTCTGAATGATTGGAAACGGTACCTTGGTTTGGATCACAGGAGCTGCTGTTGTGCTCCAGGCTCAACGTGTGCCTGTGTGGCAGCAGCCAGCCCGCCGGGCTGTACATGTGGCCGTGACAGGAGCGCCGACCTCCCAGGTTCCCGATGAATACGTTTTTGCTGGAGCGCTTTGCCACCGCCACGCCAACCACTGAGGGCAACACTGAGGAGAGAGACGGTGGCGGTTTGTTAATGTAAAGACAACAATCACATCAGATACTGAGATTATTGCCAGTTGTTTGTTTGCTGTGCCGTCATACCGTCTGCCTCTAAGTGGGTTGATCCCTCAGCAGGCACACATTTTCCTCCTGAGAGTCAGAGAACACAGTGAGAACAGATCAATGGTTTTAATCAACGTCTGCAGCTAATGTAATGATAATTCATTATTCAGTTTATAAAATGTCAAAACATCGTGAAAAACCTTGGTTAGAAAATTGCAGAAATAACTTCAACTGATGATTGGGTTTACCTCAATTGAAATATCTTATTGAAGAAAAGAGTAACTTTCTCCACAACACAGCAACAGGACAAGTTTGAGAAAATATAGGAAAGTTGTATAATTACACCCATCATTTTAAATTAGGTATTTTCATTTTATTTTTTCATATTATTATTATTATTATTATTATTATTATTATTATAATATTTTTGTTATTATTTTATTGTTACTTTTATTTTAATTCCTATGCATTTGTATTATCATTTACAATACTACTACTACTACTACTACTACTACAAATAATAATAATAATAATAATAATAATAATAATAATAATAATATCCAAATGAAAGTGAATAAAAAAAGAAAGAAAATAGTAGGAACAATTGAAATAAATTAAATCACATTTTCCCAGAGCCTATGATAAGGTCTTCAAATTTCATGTTTTGTCCAACCAACAGTCCAAAACTCAAAGATATTCAATTCACACTGACATTAAAACAGAAAAAGCTAATCTTTTTGAATTTTTGCTTCATAAATTAAGCAACCTTGTTGTAAAAAAAAACCAACTTCTGTCAATCTCTTACGTATTAGATGAAGCTACTAATTGTTCCAGGAATATTAAAGGTAGGGTAGGTAGTGCTGTTCAAATATATTTTTTGTTACATTTGTTGAAATTCTCATTACATCCCGTCAGCAATCAATAAATCAATAAATAAAAAGTGGCTTTGGAGGGAGGCCTGAAGCGACGGACTGTCAGTGTTGCCGACTTGGCGACTTTCTCTCTAGATTTAGGGACTTTTGGAACTAGTGCTGCTACTTTCATTGAAAAAGAGTTGGCAACACCGGGCTCAGTTTTTCTGTTGGATCATTTTTCAAATCTATTGTAGTCCTGATAGTTTCTCAACATTACCGACCCTACCTTTAATGAAGACCATTAGTCAATAATAAACAGTAGAAAACATTGTGAGTAAATGTATTTTGAGAATGTAAACAGTCTTACCATAATATTCGGTAACTACGGGGACAAGACCACATTTTCCTGCAATGAAAGAGTGAGTTGCATCCAGCGAGACGGCGTCCACCTCGTCCCTCTGTAGGGAGAGGACACAGGTTGTGGGACAAGTGTGATAAAACTTTAATATCCCAAGATCCTGTGATTCATCCTACTTGAATGACTTACCTTAATTTTCTCGATACAGTCGCGCATTGAGACCGCTCTGACACACACCAGCGGGTCTGACTTTATGCTGAGAGCCCACTGCTCACATTTCGTCTGCTCTGCGTGGCTAATGCAGCACCATCGCACCACACTGTCCTCCAGTGAACTTCCTGCACACATACAAGTTCAACGAGGTCATAAAATCACAGCTAGTCTGTTTTGAATATAAAAAAATGAACAGTGTGGATAAGCACCTTCATGTCCAAGACCTTTGAGGAGTGCCACATAGTCCAGCCCCAGCACCTGACTGACATCCATGTCATCTGGCAGAACAGCAAGTTTATCTGTCACATCTTTGAAGAGAAGGTCGTTTTCTCCAAAAGAAGATGAGTTGAAGAGTTGGAAGCGCTGCCTCTCTCGTCCTCGTTGGCCAAACAGCATCTAAACATCAATAAATAATAATAATCCTTTAAGAATCTTCTATTTCGGGTAAACAGACATGTCACCTTGAAACAAAGTGTGTGATATTTGTGGGTAAAAGTAGGAAAAGAAAACAATTGAATAAGAAAAAAAGTACCTGCACTGTCACTAGAAATTTGCGAGCAATCTTGCGAAAGTTAATTCTGGTGACCATGCCGCCTCCCGGACCACGTCCCAGATTACAGGTTCTGTAGTGGCTGAGAGGAGCTTGTGAGCCGTCTGTGCACAGCAGCCTGAACTCATCTCCATCCCTGTCTGAGAGAACAGACAGAATATGAAAAGAAAGCAGATGTTAATCCTTAAAAGAGGAAGTTTGATCCTGTAAATCAGCAGGATGTTGTGTAGCTAGTTAAAGGGGGCGGCATCTAGTGGTGTGGTTGCAGATTGCAAACGACTGAAGCTTCTCCCGTGTGACAAGTGTGTAGCAGAACTAATGCAAAAGGCTCTCTATAGAGCCGGTGTTTGGTTTGTCTGTTCTGTTCCTTTAATAACACCTGTTATGTTCTAAATGTATTCCACTGAACTGATTTTAAACTGGATGTTATTTTATATTATTCATTCTATAAAAGCAAATATTTTTCTAATATTTGTTGTCATACAAGACATAGTGATCCTGGAATTTTAGATATTTAGGTCAACATTTGTACTTGTACTGTACTACTATCACTTAGAATGGCAGATGCTGGACATTTAATCATTTATCCATTACTTTCAGCTTTTCAACTTCTCTGTGTACCAGAAAATACAATCCTTACTGTATAATCGGTAGAAATTCACTGTTTAGAAGCACCACTGTCTGATATTAACTGCTTATTATAATGCCTGTATTCATTAAATGTGTTTCTGAGTTCTTATCTAGAGATGCACTACTGACCTCGCTGCCTCTGTATAACTATGACAATGTAATTGCTAAGTGTGAAGAAACTGTCTTGTGCATAATCAGCAAGGAGACTCTGTGTACCGAGCATATCAGAATATGTACCAAAATGTATTAAGCCACATTATTATGTATTGTCTGATAACAATGCTGAGATCAAGTTACACACATCAAGTATTAGAATATTTGTATTATTATTTACTTATTTATTCTATTAATGTGAATTTTTATTCGCCTGGTCCTCGTGTGAGTCAATATGTACGGGGCCACCCGAGGTGCCAGTGTGCATCTCAGCCCGAGTTATTTATGTATTTATTTATCTATTGTCTCTGACATACTGCTGATTGCTACTGTCTGTGAGTTTGTGTGTATGGTCTGGGTAGATTGTAAAACTGAATTGCCCTTCTGGGATAAATAAAATTGTCTGAATCTGAATCAAGTGGCCTCGATATCTGTTGACGTTGCTTTCACAGTCCGATACTGTTGAAGAGTGTGGATTGCCCGCCTGCAAGTGTGATAAATAAATCTTGGAAAGAGACTCTTTTTGCGAGCCTTTGTTAAGGAAATTTCCACCACAATCTGCTTGATGCAAACTAGAACTCTCAGAAGCAGCAGGTGGTGTTCAGGTGTTAAAGCTGACTCAGGTTGGTGGTAAACTGTGTAGTCATCCTATTATAGCTGGTAGTTTATTGGTTATTGTGACAATGAATATGCTAAAGATCAGCCTCAAACTTATCTAAAATCCTTTTTGTGTGTTTATTTTCCTCCTAAACAGAAATGTGTGGATGTACAACATACCTGGTGGCCGAAGGGTTTAAGATATGTCATTTCAACGTCCCCAGTTTGAGTCCAGACAGGGATTTCTCTCTCCTTATATTTCCTACTACTGTCTGTCTATTTAATAAAGGAAATACTATAGATGTCTATTAGAAGACAGCTTACCTTCAATACTCTCAAGAGCTAAATGGTCCACAAATGCAACATCTCCTGCTCCACTCCTGAGACATCTGTGACAGAGCCAAATAGGCAATACAGGAAATCCATTTCTATGCTGTTTTGACAGTCTACATGTACATGTTTGAAATATGTGCATAGTTTATTGATTCTTTGTTGAGTCTGACCTGAGGGCTCCATGACTGTTGTAGAAGGGCTCACTGTGGGACGTTTCGCAGTGGTAATTCTTCTGGCGAATGTAAGACTTCTGGCCTTGGCACAGAGAGCACAGAGGTGGCGCCATGGCAGCAGCTCCAGGAACACAGCTGGCACTAAAAAAGGCACTGACGTCTGCTCCAGAGGAGAAAAACAAGTCGGGGGAACCATAAAACCAGAGGCGCAGAAATGCCTAAATAGAAAACAGAAAGAAGAAAACCTCCACATTGTACTGTTTTCACTGGCTGCAGAGTGTAATCTCATCACCCTGACTGAGTGGCCGCTCCTTCGACCAGCTCAGGTAGTTACGGGACAGCAGGAAGCCAAGTGGGAGACTCCATCCAGCCGTCCATCGAACCCCACTGTGACAGCTCCTGAGGCCCTGCAGGGACCGAATGTCCAAACTGTGGTTTCTCACCACAGCTACAGACAGTATACAGCCTCCTGCAGGACTCAAACAGATACACAGACAGGCTTACTGACTCACATACTTACAGCTACAGAGACATGCTGGAGTGTCTCAGAAATCTGAAGGAAACCTACCGTCACTGTATATCTCCTTTGCTATGACAACGAGGCCAAACTGCTTCACAGCAGAATAGACTTCTCCTGCATCTAACGTCACTATATCAGCACGATTCGCCTGAAACAAAGAATTAACACAGTGAGTGTTAATAGTACAAGTGCTAGCTCAAAGATACTATAGTTGATCACGGATGGGTTTTCAGCTCTCTGAGACATCACTAAAGAAAACATAGTTATTAATATTATATTCCATTTCTGCCCATAGATCCCCCTAATTGTTACACACTGTTCCTTCAAGAAAACATTAACCGTCAATGGCTTCTTCCTGCTTTTGATATTTTCTCCCAACCCACATACCAACCTCTGTCAACAGGTTATCATCAAGAATAGAGCCAAACCAATAAATATGCTGGGTATCGGTGTATATGGTGGCTGATAAGAAACAAGAAATTGCAGTGAGAACATGCCAAAGCTGTGTTTGAGGTAATTTAGAAGCAGCTCATCTCCACTCCCATCACATGGTCTGTCCATCAGGGAGCACTGACAAGTTTCAACTTTAAAATGGCCTGTTCAGTAGCCTGCATACTGCCGTCACAATGCTTTAATACCAAATATAAGGGACCCTGAGCAGAAAGTTTATGTTAAAAACATTAATATTGGCCGATTTATCATTATCTGATTTTTTTGAAAACTCTCGTACCGATATCGGCCTCAAAAAAGCAGTATCAGTCCAGAACTGTTTGACCCTATTCATTGTTGCAGAGAGCTTTATAACCCCTGACCTGATCTGCCCATCTCAAAAACATTGAGAGAGTATTTGATTAAAAGCATTTCAACATCAATCTGTTTTCTATACGTCTATTCTCTTTTCCAACTCAGGTTTTCATTTTCAATTAATTAATCAAGGGCAGTTTTCTTTGAGTAAAAATGATTTAATGATAGTTGCTACAGTGACTTATTTGTCCATTGCACACCTTTTTGCCTGATTGCAACCAGAGCTAAAGTTATGACATTACATTAAAAGTGGAGGATGGCTCACCCTGATCCTCTCGATGCAGTCAGTCGTGCTGGACGCTCGTATGCATGAGAGTCTGGCGAAAGCTGCCACAGCAGCTGGCGGCAGCACCGCCACCAGAGCTTTAGCGAGGTCTGCACACTTCCTCTGTTCAGGATCCGACACTGTGCACCACCGCATCTTCTTAGCTGACATGTCAGGATCAGATCAACGAAAAGTTAATCAGAAGATGAACATACATTTTGTACAGAATGTTATTTGTCAACTTAATGCATATTTCAGTAAGGTGCAGAAAATTAAAAAAAACTTTGCATTTTGTTAACCTGTGTAATGATTGTGCAAAATGTATAATGTTTAAATTAGTTTTTAATAATGTCCACAAAAAGCTCCAAAAAGAGGGCAACCTTGACCGCAACAACCAAAACTCAACATCTACAAAAGAACAAAAAGACTTTGAACATTCAACAACACAATGAGAGTGAATATGAACATAAACATAACATAAAATAACTTAACAATGACGGTAAATAAACTAGTTCAGTAACATCACTCACCGCTGGTGCAGCAGACAAAGATGAAAAGGAGCAAAATGGCATATAGTCCTCTCATTCTGCCTGTTGTAGATCAAAGACTCAGTCAAATGTGTTTTATGTAGTCTGCAGAGCTCAGCAGACAGATGTCCTTTCTGTTAGTCTGAAAGCCCTGAACGCATTAGAGGCACTGGTACTAACGGATAAATAGAAAGCCTATTGTGCAAGGGGCAGCTCCTCTGAAAACAGTAAAGTGACTTTCTGCACACATATGGAAAATATTTAGCACCATCTGTCACAAGGACGACCCCTATCCAACGCTTTCACAGATTGTAGGTGTAGATGTAGCAGTGAAAGCTGCTGTAAGGAACTTGGCTTCAACACTTTTGGATTTGCTCCACTTTAAGACAGTTTACATGATATTCAACAGGAATAAAAAAAGGAATATGTGGATATCAATATATCAGTTTTTTCCTCACCAGCTGAGTAGAAGTATAAATGTCCAATCTTAAATCTTTATCAGCTGGTGAACAATTTTCTCTTTCGATTTCTCGCATCAGTCTTCGTGTTACTTTAAGAAATGTGATCCAAGCAACAACAGTCCAAACCATCAGCAGGTGTGATCACTTCAGTGTGTGAGGCACTATTTCCTGTCATGTTGTAAACACAGAGCGATCCGTTTCCATCTCCTCTGTTCTCCGATGGAGAAAAGAAACTCCTGAAGCCTGGAGGGACGTCTGTAAACGCTGGATCCTCTCTGCATGTAGCAGCATTGTTGGTTTCCGTTTTGCCAGTTCAGTGGACAGTCTGTCGATGCGCTCCTCCAACTGTCAACATCAAAAAACATCGACTGTGACACAAGTAAAGTTAGTGTCAGTGATTTCCTACCGCTTCCCCTCATGTGACCTCTGATTGCTGACTTTTTAACAGCCGATGAATTATTGTTGAAACAACACCTCTAAAGAATGCATGCAAAGTTTAACCCATCAGTTTGAGTAATTTGGGTAGTCACCTTTAAGTAACTTTCCTCATGATCAGCACCTCACAAGCTCCGTCTCTCTCCGTAATAAAAGAAACTCGTACTAGTTAAATGTATTTCCTCTGATCATACGGTAGAACTGCATTCATCCTGGCTCAATTCTTCTTTTCACTCTGGTCAAAGTGTCTGGATACAACTTTTATTTTTCTCTTAGCGGTTAAAGCGGTTAAACACTTTGCATAAAGATGTTGAACTAGTATAGATGGTTTAGATAAGAATGCACTTAAAATATATATATTTGGAAAAAAAACAAAGACACAATTGATTAAAGGGCAGGTCCATTATTTTTGAGGTTTTTAAATCCTCTGTAGCTTCCCAGTGGTGTTCCTTATGTATTCAAAGCCAAACATTAAAATTTTGGGCAAATTTTGCATATTTTAGCGTCAAAATGCTATTTTCCCTTCAAGCCCTTCTAAAAACTTTTTCCTAAGTGAGCGGATGTAAGTTTCTGCATGATGACACTGCTACATGTACAGTATATATACAGCCTTATAGTCATGGTTTATTAACGTTACATACAGCAACTTAGATGGTGGTCGGCACGCTTCTAGTTTGGCACGGAAGCTGAGCAATGTACTGCTGTGTGTTAGTTTAAAGCCAAAAGTTACACAATAACACAAACTAACTAACCGATCCATGCAGCGGTAGACCAGCAACTCCTGTGTTCTGTGAGTTAAAATGACTGTTAGCTGGTCTGGTAGCTTTGAATAGAGTGATATAACGGCTTCAGTCCTCCATTGGAAGGGACTGTCTGATGGCGAGGTAAAGCGGTGGAAATATTCTAAATATAGCGTACACTGATATTGATTTTTTTAGGTGGCTGAAATACATTTTTCTGCTGCTCCCGCACACAGCCTCTTTACCTCGCCGTCAAACAGCCCTTTTCTTCGGCGACCTGAAGCCGGTATATCGCTCTCTTCAAAGCCACCAGACTACATTCACAAAAAAAGTAATTTGACCTCGCAGAACGCGGGAGTATACATACAACCCCACTTCACAAAATCCAAACTAACGCTTTCAGTTATTTCCAAACTTTGCACAGCTAACTTTGACTCAGCTAGTGCTAGAGTTCACAATATTCATAACCTTATTGATTAGCTTACTTTGGTAACCTACGTCACTGCTTTTCACTAAAGGCTGAGTGAGCGTTTCCATTTGAAAAGAGCGTAGATGGACCTGCAATTTAATGTTCTCTAAACTCAACAGTGACATTTGGAGATTTGGGAGTGCAATAACTAAATCAGAAGTGTATCTTTAACAAACAGTATATCAATCATCAATACAGTATCATCTCTAAAGTGTAAACTGCAAATTTAAGAACCATGCGAGTGCAGATAATTCTTCCCTTGTGCGGTCGCACTGTTTGCATTTATAAGAGTTGTTTCCGGTTTAATATAAAACAATGACAGAATGATCTCATCTTCTTACCTCCTTCAACTCTTCACAAACGTCATTTTTTTCCATTTCTTCGTCCTTTCCACTGGTCTGCAGCCAGCTTTGTAACACCTCTTTTAGTTGTTGCCATGCCCTGAGTCGACAGACACACAATCAAACATTACTAGGAACTGTGATCTGTGATCTGTGAGAAGAACGTGAGAAGAACGGATCTGTTGTCACAGATTTCGTACCGGAGCTGCTTCCTGTCCTGTTGATATGTCATCATGTCCACCTGAATGCTGAGCAGTTCTCTGGTCAGATCTGAAGTTGGATCATCTTCCACAGTTTCTTCACTGGATGCTCTCTGACGTACGTCTGGAAGAAGCACAATAAAAAAAGGTTGATTAAATCTTAGCTATTGTGATGTTCTGCATAATCCAAGCTAGACAATCATGTTTTTTTAATAGTGAATTAAAACAATAACCCACACTGGGAAAGAAAAGTGCAGGTATCATACCTGAATGAGCCGAAGAGTGTTGTTTAAGGGACGGGACAAACTGATGAGGAGGCACCAGACCTGAGCTGTTAGTCTGCAAAGCAAACGTTATAACCCAAGTCAAGTTATTTAATTTAGCTTTGAATGCATTTCTGATATCTGTCGAAGTCAAACAGGTGATTCTCACCGTATCTTTGGTTGCAGTGGTCATGAAAGCAGAGGGGGGTAAAAGAACGTCTTGGTTTTGGGTTTCCTGACATTCAGAGGGTGACACATTAGATATGATGATGCTCTGACGTGTGGAGGACGTGACAGGATGGAGGCAGGACGACGCAAAACGATGGCCTTCCTGTGAAGGACGACTGAGCTGCGAGGGGTTTGGAGCTGCGTCAGCGCTGGTGACGGTAGTCTGCTTTTGGGTGCTAGGAAAAAAAAAGAGGAAAAGCTTTTATCAGTGCCTTCTGCTGAGTGAGAAACATGATGTTTCAATTTAAGCTAATTTCTAATTTGAAAAACATGTCTAGTATTAAAAAGTGTAGAAAAAAACTTTACTTTATATTCAGTGGATACTCAAACAGTTCCTCGCAGCGTCGTGGCTGACGTCGAGGCGTATGGCTGAGTGATCTGCAAAAAAATGAAAAACTCTATAAGACTGAGTCAAAGTGTTGAACACAGATTTGCAGCCTGTGAGGAGCTCAGACTCACAGCGTGTTAAACACTCCATCTTCAGCTTCCTGCTCCTCCTCTACACTCTTCAATCCAGGTGTAGTCAAACAGAAGGTCACGCTCTTTTTCGGCGGTTGCGCTTTGACCTCTTGCTCTCTTCGTGGTTTACACAGCGCCCGCTGCTTCCACCGCATCGCACAACGCTTCACCACTCTCTGGAGATGTCGTGACCTCTGCAGGTTACAGGCAGAGACTTGATGAAATGATGTTAAAATTTAATGTCTGAAGTGACACAAAGTCGACAAACACCCACCTGCTCTTGGCTGTGCTGCGTTAGGCTCGTCGTGAGATCGTTCATGTGAGCGGCGTAGGTGAGGATGCACGTCACGCCCTCCCTCAGCAGCTGGTCTCTGTAGACCTCAGCAGCTCTGGCTGCCTGCTCTTGTTGTCTGCGATGCTCTGTGACCCAAAGCCTCCATCCACACAACACCTGCAGCAGATTCACAAAACAACATCAGGACCACGTGAGCACCAGTTCTACAATTCAGTGCTCAGTTTTGCAGCGGGAGAAGGATGTGTAGGCGAGTGTTACCTTGGCCTGAAGAGAGAGGGACCAGTGCCAGAGCGCCCGCTCCGTCTGCTTAGCTTCTCTCCGTCTGTGCTGCAGCTGTTTGCAGGAAGGAAACCAAAGTCACGGCCAGTTGAACTAAATCAAACTACATATATCGGTCTGGCCGTCTGACCTTGTTCCATTTAGAGAGCTGGACAATTAGTAGCACAACAAACAACATCATGCCAATAAAACACGGCCACTTCTCTCTCTTTCCCTCTCTACCTCTGGCTGAAATTATCCATTTTAAAGGGGTACAAGAGTGATTTTATGATTCCATAAAGTTAAAGGACATGTGACAGACCATTTTTTAAAAGACAGAGAGGTCGAGATATCCTGACTTTTAGTCTCTAGTATGGTTCAAGCTAAAAAAGCAAACACTTTACAAAGCTCCTCCAGAGCCAGAGAAGACATTATACAACTGTTTTTAGTGGCTGAGTTGTGCTCTTCATGGCAAGTACAGCGATCTTTATGTGTAAAATCAGTAGCGTTTAAGTGTCTAAAAGTGTTCAGCGTGTAAAAAATAAACAAACCTTCGTTTTCCACTGTTCGAAGTACGTTTGGTACATCTTTAACCTCAGCAAAAGCAGCCCCCGTCGTTTCATTACCTATGAAATAATCACATTTTAAAAAAACTTGTGTCGAGAAGTAAACAGTTCGACTTTATATAACAGTTAAGGGATAATGAAGTTACTACCTTATTTTTCTGATACTGGTAGTGATGCTTGTTCCAGGCTTTCAGTGCTGTAGAAAGGAGTTTGGAGTTGTGGTGCTGCCTGGCTTTTTCCATGCATATCCTCTCTCTCCGAGCCTCCCTGGTCTGCTTCCTCCACTCTCTAAAAGACCGCAGCAGCAGCACTAAACACAGAGAACATCAAGATATAAAGTGTAGAACAATTCAGGTACATGTGCCTAATCGTGACAGTATAATAATATGTGAGGTGGAACACTATGAAAGCAGTGATACAACAGTCAAAAGTAGAGGACGATGGCTCTCATTTGTCTGGGACATAAAATAAATTGTATATAATAATTTATTTTTGAAAAGAAAATCAAGATTTGTTTGTAATGAATTTTTAAAAATCCTGAAGATTCAAACTTAATTTTGATAACAGTTTTCTTGGGTCTGTATCATTTGGGTTTCCTTGTGTGAGGGTCTTTCTTCATTACAGCCTGTGTTGTATTGTGTATCCTCTTGGAAAGTTGGCCAATCAGTTGTCAGCAGTATGACTTCCACCTCTTCTTAACTGGACGTGATGCGAATGAGCGAACTTCAGATTGTTTCAGTTTTTCCTAATGAAGACGTCCTAACCTGCTCCGTGCGTCAGCTAACAGGCAAAGCGACGTGTCACTTGTTTAAAAGACCGCTTGACGTAGCTCCATTTATGTGAAGTTTCATGCACCTCCAATTTTCATTGGTCAAAATCGACACTGAGAGTAACTGACAGTTAATCAATGTATGTTTATGTAACAGACTGTGACATATGTACTGTACATGAATTAATCGCCAAATATTGTTATTGATTAATTGGATTGAGTAATTTTTTAAGGAAAAAAAAGTAAAATTTCTCTGATTTTACATGAATATTATCTGGTTTCTTTACTCTTCTATGACAGTAAACTGAATATCTTTGAGTTGTGGACAAAACAAGATATTTGAGGACGTCATCTTGGGCTTTGGGAAGCACTGATCGACATTTTTCACCAATTTCTAACATTTTATTGACCAAATAACTAATCGATTAATCAAGAAAAAAATCAACAGATTAATCAACAATGAGAATAATCATTAGTTGCAGCCCTACAAAATGATTTTACATAAAAAACTTGATCTGCTAACAGAAAATAAATATTGAACTGGTCTTCATACTGCTTGTGGTCACTGTAGGGAGATATGTTGTTACCTTGATTTATGGACATCTGAGCCTTGTTGACTGCTTCCCTCTGCTGGCGGCGCTTTGACACTGCACGTGTTGTTGCTTCTCTCCAAGCAAGAAATACCTGGACAGATTTAGTGCAAAGACAGCAATAAACAAAAGCTCTCACAAAGGAATAACTATTATAGTTTTGCATATGATGGCTGCTTTATAACCTTAAGCTGAAGGAAAAGCTGAAAGTGATCCTGTGCCCGTTGCTCTGTGAGCCTGACCTCCGTCAACAGCACCGCCTTCTCCCTCCAAACACACAGAACTGTCCTGGAGAGACATTATAGAGACAGAGGAGATAGAGCGGACTTGAATCATTCAGACGGAGAAAATGGGAGCAGAAGTCAGATCTTGTAAAAGAATGTACATATGAATTTGTGTTCAATACCTGAGGAAGGTGTGTTTTCGCTGCCTGTAAAGTTCCTCTGCATGACCGTAGATCTGACACATCTGTAGGTGGTGTTTCTGTGAATGAAGCAGCCAACAGTGTATCAGCTTTTACTCCAACCTTAAGAAACCATGCGACTACAAATGCTGATGTACCTTCCAGGCCGCAAACGTGCATTTGAGGAGTTTAACTTCATGGTAACGCTGCATCTGCTCCAGTCTGCTTTTCTTCACTCTTTGGCTCTGAACAAACTGGAAAAAAAAAACACACCTGAAACTGATATCTGTACATCTGATTTGTGTTGCCATCTGCAGCACTGCTTCCTTGATTTTCTTAAAAATATGAACAGACATATTGGATTATAAACACACAGGAGCTGTGTTCCAATCATTAGTTTTAAATGAGACGCATATGTAGGTCTTGGAATACTGGACAAACTAAAAAGAGGAGAACGGTTTCCAAGTTTCCTTCTACAAGTTTCCAGACCTAATCAGGCCGGTTTCTGTATTTCTTTCAACCTTGAGCCAAAAGAACAGATGCCTATCAGATATTATGTGAACAGATGTTGTGCAAACTGGACAGAACAAATAACTAGGGCTGGGCATTATGGCCAAAATCTTCTATCCCGATATTGGTAATTTGAAATCTATATATCTATAATATATATCACAATATGGCATGTTTTCTGGCAATTCAATAAATAAATATTCTATATGAAATAACCAAATGGTAAAGTCTATTTTTGTATACTCCTGTGTGAATTAAATACTCAACAAATTAAGAGTTCTGAGTATTTTCTTAATTAACATGATTTTCAGGGGAAATTAAAAATATTTTTTATTTTATATTTCTATTTATTTTTACTTTTTTTCTCTGTTATTATTTCATTTTTCTAGTTATTTACTTTTCTTATTTAGTTTAATTTATTACTATTTTTTTCAAGTTATGTTCTACATTTGATAGATGACTTTTGCCATGTCTACAAAAACCCAATAAAAATATTTGAAAGAGAAGAGAACAAATATTTCCAGCTATACAGTGACTATGTTTACCTGCATGCACACAAATACAGAGTCATAAGATTAAGACAGTATATTAAAATAATGTAAAGTGTGATGTGAAAACAAAACTGCAATCTTAAAATGATTTTCCCTCAAAATATTTCACAGCAGATTTTCTGAGAAATTAGAGTTAGTATGTGCCTGTTATTATGAATTTAGATGTATTTGTGTATCACGATATCTCAATACTACAGACATACCTTTTTCCATTTTTCCACAGCCCATCTCGTGCACCACAGGTCACCCTGATGACAAGCCTGCTGCTCTCGGTTTCTCCTGACATGCAAACGGATGTGTTCAAAAATATGTGTGAGCCAACAGACAAGCAAGTTACACTCTGCTCTACTCAAACACTTCTGCAGCACTCAGGTTGCTTCACCTGTCTCGTATCTCAGCGCTGTTGTCCTTCCACTGTGTAATCGTCTTGTGGAGAAGTCTGTGCTGGTACAGATGGTCTGAAGACATCTGTTTCTCCTCTTCATCGATCCGCTGCTCTGTGCGTTGTCTCCAGCGAGTCCAGGCTCTCTGCAAGTGGCAGCGCTCCTCCTGTAGGATTGCCTGATAACAGCGAGTTATCTGTCAGTAGCTGATACACACCTACACGCAGTAGTTTCTATTTACCGCTGACTTACCATCCGCTCAGAAAGATCCTGCTCCTTGTGTTTCTCGGATTGTTCCCACCAGGTGTAAAACACCAACGTGTACTGACGCTGCCTGATAACACAGTGATCAAACAAATCATGCAGAGGCAACAGACAGGTCAGCTCTGCTTGGTTTGGAAATGAATCACAGCACAAATACAAATGGGGGGGTAGAGAACTCACCGGTTATAGACGTCTGCCTTGTCTCTCCTCTGTTTATGAAGTCTTCTCTGCAGAGTAAACTCAACCCACGAGTCGAAACACCGAGGCAACGTGCGTTCAGCGAACCAAACGTCCGCACCATGCTCCAATTCCTGCAGAAAAACATGATGTTTTTGAGTTTGTAATTAAACTTTATGTAAGAGTTAGGGTCACACAGACATCACTCACATTTTCATCAACTGTTTGCCTACATTTTTAATTAACTTATAAACTTTTATTTTATGTGTCCTTATCTCTTAAAAATACCTGCATGCGTCTCTGCTCAGCAAGTTTCTCTCTCCAGTAGTGATAACAGCTGCTCAACAGGGATGTGCTGCAAAGAGAACAAATTTATATCCAAATCATGCAAACAGGAAACAACTTCATATGAAATATGCAACATGTTTGTAGCTTGGATGCTACAACATAAAGAAATTAACATATTTTTTTCCACTCAAACAAATGTAAATAAAAGCACCTGTGATTAGTCCGTGCCATTTCTGATAAGGGTTGAAAGCTCCTGTCTTCAGCCTCCTCCAGACGGTCCTGCCACAGCCTCCAATACCTGCATGTCATCTAAGAAAAACACTAGTTAAAACTTTAGAAAACGTTACTTAACACATGTTATTGACATTGTAGTATTAGGATGTCAATTACAGTCTGATGATACTGTTGGACAGCCATGTTGTTGTCCAATCGGTGTGTTTGGTTCCGGATGGCGTTGAGAGAAAGTCCCTCCAGTCCAGCGCGCTGCAACAAGAACACACAGTGGTCAACACATTGAATGATCGCACACTCTCAGGTTGCTTACTCTACTCTTCATCTTACCAGTAGATGATGATGATGATGTTGACTTGCGATCCTGTTTCGTTCAGCCTCGTCTCTGCACAACGTCACATCTACTGACAAGCTCAGGAATCAAACTGTACTGACACTTATTACTATCCCTCAGTGGACTGTGTTTAACTTTATTAGAATCATCACATACATACAGGTACACATAAACTGTATATGTATACTGTACTTAAGTGGATTGAATGGGTCGTCCTTTAACCACAAGGTTGGCCGTAGGGGCTTAGCTTGGGAACTGGATGGTCGTGTTTCAAGTGCCCGTACGGACCATTACAGACTACAGGATTGGTAGCTGGAGAGATGCCAGTTCACCTCCTGGGCACTGCTGGGGTCCCCTTGAACAAGGCACTGGACCCCCAAACCGCTCCCCGCACGCCATATAGTAGTTGCCCACTGCTCCTAATACTAGGATGGTTAAATAAAGACTAAAGAGAGTACATTTTGCTGTGTGCTATGTACACAAACAACGTGTGACAAAAAAAAAGCTGATTTACTGATTTATATTTAAATTTTTTTTGAGTGAGACACTGAATGCTAAGTTGCTTCCTGGGCGCTTTACAGCAGCCCGCTGCTCCTTAAATGCTTAGGATGGGTTAAATGCATAGGTCAAATTTCATGTATGAATGTACCTGTTACTGTATGTGTATGATGATTCTAATAAATTTAAGTTTTAAGTTTGATACTGTAGTTGGTTGAAAATGAAAATGTTTATTTTATGTTTGGATCAGGATACAAGCTCTCCAGCGCTCCAGTGCTCTGCGCTGAGTGATCCGTATTGCCAAATGCCCTGCAGCTTGCAAAAGATCCTCTTCGCTCCATTTACAATGCAACGCACTGCTCCATTTACTCCAACACATCACCACCAGGCGGAGATCGCAGGCACGCTGAGCCACAGCTAAAAAAAACAACAACAATCAGAAAAGGGAAATATAAGAGAAACTTTAGTAATCGGGCTTAAAAATGAAAACATGAGATGAATAGAATGAATGAGCTTGCGGCTTATAATTAATGAAGAATCACCTTGTGACTTTTTCTTGGTTTGGCGAGAAGACACATAACTTTCCCAACAATGTAATGTTTTTCTTTTCAGTCTGAGGACGAAGTGAAGTGCAGCTTTGGATTCTTTCTCTTTCTGGCAACAAGCAGCTGTGTACATTTCTTTCCACTGAAGCCAAGTCTTCAAAAAAACATCGCCACACAGAACACAAAGGACGGAGATCAGCATTCATCACACATAATGTTGACAACATATGATTCATTGGATTATGCCTTTACCCTGCTCTGTAAAGTCAGCGCCTTCTGTTTCAGGGCTTGATCCTCTAAAGTGTGAAGGTCTTTATGCTGCTGCAGCCGAGTTCGCCACAAGCTCCACGCTGAACTGCACAGGTGAAAAAAAAACACAACAGTGTTAAAACCAAGAATCCACTAAGCATTATAAGTGTAGGTCCGATTTGTAAATACAATGATCTTACCGCAGGGCTGCGAGTCTGTTCTGCTCGAGGGCAGATTCACGCATTCTCTTCTTCATTCGCCTCATTTCTGTGAAAACTTCCCATCGTTCCCAAACCAGACGCATCCGTTGCCTGTCAGCTAGTTAAGGAAATAATAATGACAATGTGATATCTAACAAAACATAAGGCTTAATCGTTAAATATACTCTCATCGTATGTGCCAAAATCATACCAAATGATTGAGCATTTTGGACTTTGCTCTTCTTTTCCCTGTTCGATGACACAAATGTTCGCCAGCTATGGAATGCCAGATTATACAGATAATACCTGTAAAACACAAAATACATCATTAGCAGACACAACCACTATCTGTGACCAGCTCAGGGATTCTCAAAGTGGGACCCGTGGCTCTCTGCCAGTGAAACGTTTTCAGATTCATTCATTTAAATTATCACGATATATGTATTTTTTTTAACAAATATTTTAATTTTTAAATCTACAGTGTAATAGTTCATATATATTACATTATAATCTAACAAATCTATAACTCTCAGAATCTGTAAATACTTTTAATACATGTCTGTCTCTTGTATTGTTCTTTCACATAACCATCAAATTATTCCAAGGGGCATACATGAGGGGTTCCCCAGTATATTCTCTATCCTGTAAGGGGTCTTTGGCTGAAAATAGATTGAGAACCTCTTGACCAGCTAACGGAGGTACAGCAGTGTATCATGTTGCGACAGCTGTGGCTCAGGAGGTCCACTAACTACATGTAACTGGAAGATCGGCGGTTCGATCCCCGGCTCCTCCAGTCCGCATGTTAAACTGTCTTTGGGCAAGATACTAAACCCCAAATTGCTCCCGAAGGCTGTGCCATCGGTGTCTGAATGAGCATTTAGATTAGATCCTGATTGGCAGGTTGACACCTTGCATGGCAGCCTCTGCCATCACTGTATGAATGTGTAAATGCCGACATAGTAGCGTAAAAGCGCTCTGAGTGGTTGGAAGACTAGATAAAGACTACATAACGCAAGTTCACGTACCTGTAGTGACACTCTGCCCGCATTGTAAGACTCCACTCCCTCCTGGACGTCCACCAGTCGTCTCTCCATCCTTCAAAGGCCCGTCTCAAAACCACGCTGTTATAGTGGGACCTGCAACATGTAATATATTCCCCCTTTCACAGCAGCCATTTGGACATGTCACGGTAGGGTAAACACAGGTGTAATTAATAATGTCAATTATGACCTTGTTCCATTTAGGTGGGCCAGGGTCTGGGACCAAAATTAATTTGATCAGTTACACCTGTGTTTACAATGCTATGACATGTCAAAAAGACTGCTTTGAAAAGCGCCCATTCCCTTCGATTAGAGAACTCAGGGCAAACAGACTGTGACTCAAGCTTTAAAAGATAAAAACATTCTTATTTGAATTACTCCAGTTTGCAATAATGAGTGTAACATGTTACTTGGCTTTATGAGGAAGAACTCGGCCAAACGTGTTCTGCATCCATATCTTGAGGAACTTCCTGGCCAGGTGCCTGCAGTGGTTGAAACAGTTAGACTCAGTTATAAATAAGATAAGATAAGATGAACCTTTATTAATACCCGGAGGGAAATTCAGGTGTCAAAGCAGCAACATCAGCAAACATCAGCAAACAGAGTGAAACACAGGAGAGGTACAGGCATACAAAATGATAAAAACAATAGAGATATAGAAGATACAGAGTGAATGGGTGAACATAGTGTGTGCAGTCCGTCAATAAATACATGTAGTATGTACAATAAATAAATGTAGTGTGTACATATGTGCAGTCTATAAAGTGATATATAGGATGCATAGTGTAAAGTAAGTGTAAGGTGTGCCAGTGGTTAGAGTCCCAGATGTTTGCAGATAGTGCATGTTTAAAGTTCTTAAAGTCCTCATAGTTGTCATATGGGGGTCAGTCTTGTTTGTGGAGCCTGATGGCTACCAGCATGAAGGACTGACCCAGTTATAAATGATTAGATTAAAGTGGTAATACAGTGAGTTAAGTGTCTCAGCACCTTATTCTCAGCTCCTTGAGTCTTCCACCTCTGTTCCAGCTGTATCCAACTCTGTAAGGGATCTTTCTGAAGTGGACTTGTTTCCTATCACCAGCAGAATCGACCCTGCTGGGTCGAGGTCTAACTGGATCCAGCTTCCTGGTGTTCCTCTGCATGGTACTACTACTAGTGTCCAGAACGGTAGCACCATGACGTCACATGTTCCAGATGGTCGTCACGGCAACAGGTAACGTTCCACACCGCGCTGAGTTCAGCTTGTTGTGGTCGTTAAATGTGTCTCTCTGACGTTTTCAACACTGTTTAATAATATTTTTCTTTCTGAAACTGAGGCGATAATTATACAACTTTATTCTCTATACACTAGTTTTAGTTGTGATGTATATTTATTCTCGTTGTGAGGTGCACAGTACGAACCGTCAACAGTCAGGAGTACACCGAACACCACTCAAACCCGGGGTCCTTCCAGAGGAGTGGCTGCTCGTTATGTGAGACCTACACAGCCCGGGAGGGCGGGGTCTGACATGTTCACAAAGAAAACAGTGTCATCGCCATAGAAGCTGCAGGATATGTCAGTGCATGTCACAGCCTCAGAGACAACCACAACCACAACACATAATAGATGTAACTCACACTCTGCCTTTTATTTACTCCTCTACTACATGTTTTATTTTGTTCTTTTTTTACATTTATCCTTTGATATTGGAATATATTGTTATTAATTGTTTTTTATTTGTTTGTTTGTTTTATTGACACAACAAACAGGAATTACTTCTTTATTGTTCTCTTACATGTTCTTTTTAAATACCTATATATTGTAATTTGCTTAATGAATTGTATACATGTATATATATGTTTTTGTTTTTTTGTTGTTTTTTACATTTATCTTTTGATATTGCAATATATTGTTAATAATTGTTTTGTATTTGTTTGTTTGTTTTATTGACACAACATACATTAATTACTTCTTCATTGTTTTCTTTCATTTACATGCATGCTCTTTTTAAATATCTATATATTGTAATTTGCTTAATGAATTGTTTATATGTATATATATATATATATATATATATATATATACATGTTTTTGTTTTTATTTTGGTCCTAATTTTATTTTTATTTATTATTGAATTGACGCTTTGGCAATATTGTTTCACCTGACAGTCATGATCAATAAAGCAAATTGAATTGAATAGATAGATAGATAGATAGATAGATAGATAGATAGATAGATAGATAGATATTGTATGAATTGTTTTTTATTTGTTTGTTTGTTTTATTGACACAACAAACATTAATTACTTCTTCATTGTTTTCTTTCATTTACATGCATGTTCTTTTTAAATATCTATATATTGTAATTTGCTTAATGAATTGTATATATATATATGTATATATATATATATATATATATATATATATATATATATATATATATATATGTTCTTGTTTTTATTTTTATTTATTATTGAATTGATCCTTTGGTAATATTGTTCACCCGACAGTCATGATCAATAAAGCAAATTGAATTGAATTGACTGATATGTGACTGAAAAACAGTACTGATGGCATTTACTGAATTTTCACACAAATAAATCACATCCACTTTTATTTAATAATAAAAATGTTTTGAAAACATCAGTTTCATTGCATCATAAAATATACCATTGAGCTCATGCCAATAAAGCAAATGTAATGTAATTGAATTGAAGCACCGTGCGCCGGCTGTGACTGAGTCACAAATCGGGCAAACCCCAAGACAATGAGTAGCTGCCCCAAATAATGCCTCTTGAATATCCTAAATGTAGTGCTACTTATCCCCCTACCAAGCAAGTTAGATTTTTCCCGCAGTTTATATTACCGCACACAAACACCTCAGTAGTAACATGTGATTTCTATATCATTATTTAAATACTAAAATGCAACACGACGGACGCACACCGGACGATATGGAATTGTAGAAAGGCGCGCCGGGCACAGTGTAATCTTTGCTAGGACCTTCTTAAAGCGGTGATGAGAGGAGAATCGCTGCTACGACTCAGACAACAGAGCGAGAGAGCAGACAATAACCACAGATACCACAGCCTCACTGTCGACTACCTGTGACCTGGACCTGTGATCTCTGTGTTTAGTTACCCCAGTACCCTGTGTGTTTACCTGAACTCCCCGCATCCCCTCGGCCGGCTGTAGACAGAGGTGCTCCGTCGCTGGGAGGGATTTATCCCCAGTTAGCTAGCTAGCTGAGGCTGCTAGGTTAGCTAGCTAGCTAACTACCGTGAACCGAACCGCCGCTGCTCGGCCGTTAAACCACCAGAACTCACCAACCAGCCGTTACAACCAGTAAGTGTGTTTGTTTACACATTCACCAGGTAGTCAGTGGTGTGTTCAGTGTTTACACCGTGAGTGAGATGTGGAGTGAACTGTGTGGGATGTTAGCCTAGCTATCCAGTGGCTGATTGTTAGCGTGTATTCTCCTCAGCCAGTAAAGAGATGATTCATTTAGCAACAGGTCCGGTAACAACGGGACCCTCACTGTTACTGGGGGTTCATCTCTAACCCTCTTCAGTCCACTATCTCTACAGAGGCAATGTGTCAATTGATGCAAATGTGAGGTGAGTTATTGTAATTGACGTGTCACGTCTGATGTCAGCGGTGTCTGGCTGGTGTCAATTAACCTGCTGATTGGGCTGCAGCGTTACCTACACCTGTCGCAGGTTAGTTAGCTCGACGGTAGGAGGAGTTTATTGTGAGGATTAGATGGTTTTTGGGCTGTTTATTCATGTTTTTGAGGTCAGGACACTTTTTTTGTTTTGTTGTTCCATGCAAACAAGTTTAAAATGTAAGCTTTTTTTTTTTTTTTTGCAGGCTCTACACAGCATTATAATGATAAGCTCTGATGCTTCAATTTAACAAATGCTTTCATTGATTGACACCAATAATCAATTGAAGTGTGTGAAGAGTCAGCTGAGATCATAGGCCTTGATGAACAGGTGGTGTTTGAGGTGTTTTTTGAGTAATAATGATAAGCTCTGTTGCTTCAATTTGACAACTGCTTTCATTGATTGACACCAATTATCAATTGAAGCATTCAGTTAACCTTTAAAGCTTTATTCTCCAAACAAACTCTTCAAAATGAAGTCAGTGGAGAAGTTTATTGTTAGGATTATACATTGTTGGCTGTTTATTCATGTTTTTGAGGCCAGTACACTTTTTTATTATTTTGTTTTTCCATGCATACAAGTTTAAAATATTAGCTTCTTTTTTTTGTTTGCAGGCTCTGCACATCATTATAATGATTCAACTTAATCACTGCTTTCATTGATTGACACCAATAATCAATTGAAGTGTTGGAAGAGTCAGCTGAGATCATAGGCCTTGATGAACAGGTGGTGTTTGAGGTGTTTTTTGAGTAATAATGACGCTATGTTGCTTCAATTTGACAAATGCTTTCATTGATTGACACCAATTATCAATTGAAGCATTCAGTTAACCTTTAAATTGTCCAAACAAACACTTCAAAATGAAGTCAGTGGAGAAGTTTATTTTGAGGATGATCATTTGTGGCTGTTTATTCACGTGTTTGAGGTCAGGACACTTTTTTATTAGGTTTTGTAGTTCCATACAAACAAGTTTAAATGTTAGCTGCTTTTTTTTTTGCAGGCTCTGCACAGCATTATAGGTCTTGAATTTCCCTCGGGATCAATAAATTATTTATTTATCTATATCTATCTAGACGCTCTGTTGCTTCAACTTAACAAATGCTTTCATTGATTGACACCAATTATCAATTGAAGCATTCAGTTAACATTTAAAGCTTTATTGTCCAAACCAACACTTCAAAGTTAAGTCAGTTTTGAGCTACTTGATTAACTTAGAAACGTTACATTTTTATTTTCAACAGGAACAGGGTCATTGTCGGGCTGACATCCGTCATGGAGAACGATGCTTGTGTCGAGCAGAAGATTGGTGATGGAGGAGATGCTGCTGTGGACCAAGTTGAACAACAGCCAGCAGCAGCCACAGCCACAGCTCCTTACAGATACTCAAAGGTGATGAGAAATACCAACAGTATGATTATATAGAGGCCACGCATAGTTCCTCTAACACAAACTAACCATTATCAATTGTTATACAGGAGGAGCTTCTGGAAATAAAAGAACTGCCAGTCTCCAATGAAAGGCCAGACTGTCTCTCTGAGAAATATGACAGGTAAGAATGCATTTCCTTGGATGTAATCCATACCATATACAATCCATATAATAATGAGATAGCTTGGATTTTTGCTTCCCTTTGACAATAATTTACTTAATAAGTAGATGCCTGGTCTGGTCATATGTATGTGTTCCCTTAAATACGTGAGTTGATGAGAATGAAAAAGGAATTCTGAATCTACAACATTAGTGGCTTTAATTGGCCATTTTCAAAGCGTGTGCTGGAAGATAGTATTGATCGGCAATAATAGTTGTTCAGATACTGATACCAGTATTGGAAATGCATCCATACTGGTCAAAATTCGGTATCGGGTATTGGCCAGTAAGCCAGTCTATGTGTATATCATGGAGTCCGTAAGACTCCTTACGTGGGAGTCTGGCATATTGTAATCTATTAAAAATAGTTTCACTGGCAACTACTGTCCACTATCCATACATGGTCAGTAGCAACTGTTAAATAATAATAATAATGATAACTATATATTTTATCACGCTGGTATCGGATCGGTACTCGGTATCGGTCGTTACTGCAAGTTCAGGCATCGGTATCGGAAAGGAAAAAATTTTATCGGAACATCTCTAGACAATAATTGATATCTTTTGTAATTTTGGGCCAAGAAATTATTAAAATTCTCAGACTCCGTTATAGGATATGGAGACTTTTCTGGGGAAAAAACATAAAAACAGGGATTGTGTTTGACAGTTGCTCAAGCTTATTAAGAGCGAAGCACATGTCCTCACATGCCTCTGAAGTTCAGACCACATCTCAGCATGGAGATCAAAGTGTGCATTGAGTAAGGCTTTGTCTAATTGTATGTGCTGCTGGAATAGTGTGAAGTGTCTTTATTCAAAAGTTACTTTGAATTAAAGGGATTACTATGAAGTAGAGCTGGTAGGCTATTAAATTGTTTGCACTGCTTTTTACACAAACCCTCAAACAATTCTCAGACTTACAGTTTTGTTAAAGTTAATCTAATGATTTTGGTGGCCAGAATATCCCCAGGACCTTGCTTTTATTTAGTTTCATTTACTTTGCGTCTTGAAGTTCACTGCAACTCATTTAAATTCCTTGAGGAAATATTGACCATACAGTGCTACAAGTGGCTAGTCAAAGATTGGTTCAGATGTTAGATGTTGTGATGGCTTCCCTTAAGAATAAAGGCACACATAAAAGAGGTGTTTGGTCTCCAGATCACTTGTATTTTTCTATTTTGTTATAGTTTGTACATTTTAGAGGCAGTATCGTTAAATCAAGGAAAACACTGCTTCAGAGACCATCTTTGACATTTTTCTTCAGCCTCCTTTTTAAAAAAAAATATACATTCTGTATTAGTTGCATTCAGATTTGAGAAATGACAGCAGATTTTCAGGACATCTGCAGGTAAATTTAATATTTTGACCTTCTTTAACAGCTGTCTCAAGACCAGCCGTTTGAAATGCCAAGCAAACTTGTGCTTACGTGGGAGTCTGGCATGTTTTTTTTAGTCTCTCTCCTAATGCATAATCCATCACCAGTCTTTTGTGTTTTCTACTTAAATGATTGTCGATTCTGCAGAGCCCTGCTGTTTTTCATTCCAGATAAATCAATTGGGGAGTGATTTTTAGACATGGATGACTGATGAATATCATGAAAAAAATAGAAAAAAGCTGGTATGATAGAAAATGGCGTTACTCTTCTTGGCTCACAGGGTAAAGGTTGAAATCCATTGATGTAGTTGGTTTTAAATCGTGTTGGCCATGCTGACGTTTACTAAATGCAGCTGTTAGATTGTCCTACAGTTGGTCTTTCTAACGCCCAGAAACAAAGAAACTGAAATTAGACATGTATGCTGTCCCCTGTATTTATCCTTCATTGTTAGTTTGATTAGTCCATTTATATAATCATTTTATATAACATATAAAATGATCTTGCACCAAGTTGAGGATTTTTCTCTTTTTGTATTTGTCTTGTTTTAGTCAACTAATTGAGTACTTTAATTGTGGCTTCAAATGGTGTTTTGATACAGTGACGGTATTTGGGACCCTGAGAAGTGGCATGCCTCACTGTATCCCACATCAGGGCGTAGCTCTCCGGTGGAAGGTTTTAAGAAGGACTATGTGGATGACAGAGTTCCTTTGAAACGAAGAATCCCAGGTAAATGACCCCAAAGCCAGAAATCTAAAGATTAAGATTTAAACCAAATTATTGGTCATAAAATGATCTTACTTTCTGTAGGAGGATGTTTGTTTCAGAGATGATCTGCTGATAATGAATCGTGAAGCAGTATATTTGTTATCCAGAAAGGTTTCTGTAATTGTAATGTTTATAACTCCTCAGCAGCTCTACATAGTATTGTCTTAAGGGATAAAATAACCATGTAAATGAGGCAGAAATTAAATCAATACTTCTTGTGAGAAAATTGAAAGATCTTTCTTTAAGATGGGCTTACTTTGGATTGTTGGTTTGGTTATGATGTGACCGTTGGTGTTAAACATCTAAAGTCGAGCCTTTTTTGCTGCATTGTATTCAGATCCTCGTGAGCGGTTAAAGGAGGACGATCTGGATGTCGTATTGAGCCCGCAGCGACGCAGCTTCGGAGGCGGATGTCAAGGCAACGCTGCACTTGCACCCCACGCCCGTCGCCCGATCAGCCCCCTGGAAAATAAGGAGAATGAGAGTCTCCGTCTAGGAGGGGCACGGAGAATCGGCAGTGGCCGCATAATTGCCGCACGAGCCTTTGAGAGAGAACCCCGTATGGACAAAGAGAGGGAACGTGAGAGAGACTTTAAGGATAAAAGATTCAGGGTAGGTGTTCATTGTTCTCAGTCCATCCATAATGTATTTCCCTATAGACCATTTTAGAGTTGTAAATGTTCCAAATGTGTTCCCAGTTTATTTCCTGTTACAGTGTATGTGAATTACATAAACTGACATGATGTAAACATGGACCCAAGCTGTTGCCTAGCAATTCAATTCCATTGAAACAGTCAATAGTGTTTGAACAGTGAGGCATTCAGTGCATTGAGGTTGGCCTTTATTTTAATATTGTAAGTAGCATTGCCAAGAAAGTTCTGAAAAATCACAAAACTAATTTGCCCTTCAGTTTGTTTCACAAAACCACTTGTGAAGATTATGAAGTTAATTTTTCAGGACAAAACTAGCTGATAAGAGAAATAGACAGGTGAAATAAAAGCCTTAAACTTTAAAAATGTTTTTGGTTTTGGCTCAGTAATCTAGTGTTAATTACATTATATAAAAAGCAAACGTTAACTTTACTTGGTAAAATGAGGAAGATGCTGCATAGACCTCAGGTTGCATTCACACACCAGATCCAGGGGGTGTGGTGATCCAGAGCTGTACAACTCAGTCATGAGGGAACAAAAATTAATCATCGCAGTCAATGGGCCATTAAAGTGACTCTTCCACACAACCCTGTGGCAAATTGCCGCAATGCCTGATCTAGTGTGAATGCTTCATCAGTGTGCTTTCTCCCTACAAAGAGTTTATTTCAAGAATGGTCCCATTCATTTAATCTAATTATCAGCATGTGAAGCCCTTATCTTCTGTTTTACCCACAGTGATATTATGTTTGTCTTGTGTCATCATTTGCAGAGGGATTATGGTGACAAACGTGTGTTTAGTGAAAGGAGAAGGAATGATTCTTATGCAGAGGAGGAGCCAGAGTGGTTCTCCCAGGGTCCCACCAGCCAGTCTGAGACGATCGAGCTCATTGGATTTGACGACAAAATCCTGGAGGATGCAGGTCGCAGGTCCAAGCGGTCAAGGAAGCGGGCGGAGTCCATAAGAGAAGGCATGTCAAATTACAGCACCATAATGCAGTCAACCCTTTTTTCATGCATTTTGTTTTAATCAATTACTTAACTGTAGTGAATTATTTGGATAACTAGCATAGTGCAACTGCTATCACAGTAGGGATACTTAAGATTGTGATTTTTTTATTATTTTTTTTGTTGTGCAGCACCGGAATGTAACGGTGTACAGACCGAAGAGAGAGATGCGGGTTTGCAGTCTACTGCCGATCAGGAGGTTCCCCACTCTGATGTTCTGCCTGAGCAGTCAGCTGGAGACTTTGACTTCAATGAATTCTTCAATCTAGAGAAGACCATGCCGGGACTGGCCTCTGTAAGTACCGGGGTGCACTGTGTGGGTTTGTTGGTGTTTTAAAGGTGTGAACATCACAGATGGGATTTATAACTCCTGTTTTCTGATGTAGTCTTCTAATCAGTATAAGCTTTAACAGTAGAGGTTTTCAAGTGTCCTTCACCTCAAACGGACTTGCAGGGCATTTTCTTCATAATATATATATATATAAATCTTTAAACATTTTAGAGAATACATTGAAAGTTGTGGCACAATTGTGACCTGACAAATTACATAATCTGCTCATGTGCAAGTTGATGTCTCCATATAAAGTAAACCAGTATTAAGTTTGCAGATACTTTGTCAGCACAAGAATACCTCTGCTGCACTGGCTTTATCTCACTGAACTTGCTCTGTGGTGGTGGGTGTTGTCACTGAATGGTGCACTTTCTAAATAATATTGTCAGCGGGCTACTGCACGGGGTTAAAAAGGTATCAACAATCCAAATTTATGCCCATCATTATAGATACATTAGACCTGCTAATTGGGAAAACTAAGTGAACCAGTGTACAAACAGAATAATAAAGTTGTGTACAGACTGGTTTGAGGCATTAAATCAACACATGGCCAAACAGCAGTGCATTCAATGACACTGCCCTCTATCTGCTAGCACATTTTGTGCTAAATCCATGGGAAAAAAACGCTCTAAACGTAAGTGCACATTTGTCCTCGTACCTTTCGGCCTGCCGTTATTTGTGTTTCTCACTCTGTTTCACAGGCGCCTTTTTCTGTCTTGCAGATGATAGAGGACGTTTTGGGGGAGGGCCCTGTATCGGCTAGCCGCTTCAGTCAGTGGTTCTCCAGTAACCTGAGCCCTTCAGGCAGCCGGTCCAGCAGTCTGAGGTCCACCCCCCATGAGGAGCTGGAAAAGCTTGCAGGTAAATGATTTGATTTCCCTAAAGGACCTTCATGTAACTGTGTAGCTTAAAACCAAGCATAGCACTCCACAGATGCCCGTTCTTTCAAAGTGGGGTTATTGAAGGATTACGATAACTTCCATATTCGATTTCAGGAGGTCTAAGCTTTTGAAAGTTCTCCAGATAATTCAGTAAATATGCTTCATGAAAAAGCCCCTGGATTTTTTTTTTCTCTTGTTGAAGATACATTGAGGGCATAAACAACTTTTAGGCATATTATCTTGTAAAGTATTAAAAAAGAAACCTACTGAAAGAAGCCAATCTTGACTGTACATCAGTCTGGGGGTGTGGCATTTAAATCTTGATCTTGGGGAGTATGTAGTTAAAAGAGGTTTTAAACTTTGTCAACACCGTATGATTGCTAGCCTTTTACATTCTTGCTTTATGCCCCAAAACACTGTGTTGGAGGATGTACTAAATCTTGGTCTGTATTGCTCCTCTGAAGGGCTTGAGCCACGCGGCACGTCCTCTAGCCAAGGCCCTGCTTCATACTTCACACCCATTCAATCATCGGAGTGCAAGGAGAAGGTGGACATCCTGGAGCTGCTTCACAAGGCCAAAATAGACCTGAAGCCTCTTCTCTCCACCCTGTCGGTCAACAAGGCTCGGCTACGGGAAAGCAGTGAGTGCCAGTTCACTAAAACATTTGCACAGTCGAGTTATACCATGACACACTTTTACTGGGAATATACTGTGACATCTTGTTCATGTACAGTTAGGTCATATGGATATAATTTGAGCATGGTATATGGAATTTTGTATAGTAGCAATTAGGGCTGTTAAAGATGACGCTTAAACGCAAATTTATTTTAACGTCACTAATTTCTTTAACGCATTAACGCAATCGATGTTTCGGAGGTTGTAGCGGGCTCAGTTTTAAAGCTAGAGTGAAGATACTGTTATCATATGAAACTAGAAAACCTAATGAATCCAAGATACCAACTGTCATATTAGTAAATAGTGCTCCACACTTAAGCTAAATTTTGGCAAGGTAAAGCTGTAATGGCCATTTTCAGAGGGGTCCCCTTGACCTCTGACCTCCAGATATGTAAATGGGTTCTATGGGTACCCACGAATCTCCCCTTTACAGACATGCCCACTTTATGATAATCACATGCAGTTTGGGGGCAAGTCATAGTCAAGTCAGCACACTGACACACTGACAGCTGTTGTTGCCTGTTGGGCTGCAGTTTGCCATGTTATGATTTGAGCATATTTGTTATGCTAAATGCAGTACCTGTGAGGGTTTCTGGACAATATTTGTCTTTTTGTGTTAATTGATTTCCAATAATAAATATATATATATACACACACATATTTGCATAAAGCAAGCATATTTGCCCGAACCCATGTTGATAAGAATATTAAATAATTAAACTCTCCCTTTAAGTTACATTTTGAACAGATTAAAAATGAATCGCAATTAAATATTTGAATCGATTGACAGCCCTAGTAGCAATACATTGTTTAACTCCATATGAGCCTGATCGCTGCCATCTGGCATGGCCCTTCTTGTGGTTCCCAAATCTGACCTTGATACTAAGACTGATCAGACCAAGGTTCTCCTATTTGAAGCCCTCTGATGCAGAAGGCTCCAGCAAAAAAAGATGCAGCATCATCTTGCCAAATTGTTGAGCCTGGCTCAGCTTTTGCCACAATGCTGTGCAATTTAATCTGGCCGCGTCCTGCATTAGCCAGTCAAATATGTGTGAGCGCAGATTCTTGGTACCTTACTTTGAAACATGAACGCTGTATCTCTATTTATCTTGTGATCGCCGAGACAAAATGAAATGAATGTCCCTGTAATAACTTTTCAGAGTTGTAAAATCCTGTCCAATAGTATTATACATTTCTGTGTAGTGTCTGAGGAATAAATCCAGGTGTTTGATGGCTTAAGAAACCAGACTTCTAACCGGTATGCAATAGCAAGCCACAAACCGATGCAGCCCCTTGATTATCTGAACACCCGCTAAGGGTGACCAGGTCTTCGCTGTTCACGCATCTGATTATAGAAGTCTAAGGGTCTCAAGTATGCAGTCGGTGTCCCATTATAAATCTCAAAACCCAGTTTTATCATATGACATTTTCTTAATTGGCATTTCAATTTACTTTTATAGCACTAACTTCTTTTTTTTTTTTGAACAGTGCTACAATAATTTTGATTATATATCTGTCTCCAGCTAACTGTGGAGCGGTGCTCTCGCTGGAGGAAGTGGAGGGAGGGATGAAGGGGATGAAGCTGGGCTCAGAACCACAGGTGCGAAAGGTGCCGCCTCCACAGAGAGGAAATGGCACGCCCTTCATGGCTCAACATTTAGAGGAGGCTTTAACTGGCGGCTCAGGCGCCCGTCCACACTCACGTGACACAGACATGTCGGCCTTTAATAAACTGGTCAGCAGCATGAAGGCAAGTGGAACTCTGCCAACTCACCACCAACCCAAGGCAAACAATGTAAGTATTTCTATATATATTTTACAGTTTTCCCTGGATAAGTAACAGCATTGTGTATGTTGCATTGGAACAGGTATTCATACAAGCTTTTTCATCTGAATATAGATAATGCATTTCTTGAAAATTTCATAGATGGACTAGAAAATGATGGGCATAAATTAGTTTTTTGAATCTTTGTGATGTATGAAATCTGCAATTGTCCTTTTTATGCAATTCCGTTTCTGAATTTGTGACCTGGTTTATTTTTGTACTGAGACGAGAACCATGATGAGAACCAACCAAAGGCATACCTGACTTGCATGAGGGACACTTTGATTGCGACTGTCATGTACTAATCCATCTCATTGGGCTTGTAGTGTTGCAGTTTGAAGAGGTTTCACCAAATTCTGTATGCGATTAAATATCCAAATTTTATATCTGGTGATCATTGATACTTGAAGGCCAATGTCTAGCACACACTTTACATTGCTTACTGAGATGGGTTTTTACAGGGAAATGTTTGTTTTCGGTTGCATAGCGCCTGCCACAAATAGTTTCTCCCTGTGCAACGCAGCATCCTTCAGACCCAGCTGTGGTGTCGCTGTCTGAAGCTCAGGTGCCTCCTCAACAGCAGAAAAACATATTCCAGGTTTGTATGTTTACTGTCCTGTCAGGCTAATGCTGACAAACATTTAGTATAGGCTAGAGGTCTTCAAAGGTCCACTAGGTTCCTATTAACAGAGGCGGCTCGGGTCTGAGTGAGGTCACATTGTACTACAGGTCTCTGGTTTGTGATCAGGTGGTGCCTTATAATTATTGCAAGACAGAAGTGTTTTTTGCAGCAGATGTAGAGTGTAAACTGAAGTGCAGGGAGAAAATGACGCGTATTGTTGCCTTTTTCAACTGCAGCTGCTCATTAATTTGTACCACATCATTCTGCTGTTCTCTTTATATTTGAGCCTTTTCAGGCAAGTGCATTTTGAATTGGGTCCTCAGGTCTCTTTACAATTTCCAACCTGTTTGGACAGCCCTCCGGTCCCTTTTAAGATCAGATCTTGAAACATTCCATAAATAGATGAGTGTTTTCTTTTCAGTTTGGTGGCAACAAACTGTATAACAGTAGGGTGTTGGAAAATAAGGACACCACAGAGAATAATTTTGAATTCTGACACAGGCTGCCTAAATGTCAACTTTTACAACTTGTTGAGCAGTTGAAGGACTGTACATCCCCAGCTGGGTAGATGGCCAAATGTACTGCTCAGGGTATACGTACTAACGTCTACCCTAATGCTGCTACATGCTGTGAAACACTCACTCAAAGAAATCATCTCATCAATTGACAAAAAAAGCAAAGTTTGGGATCTGTTCCTGTAGCCTCAAGACAAACTTCAGACTGAAACTCTGCACTCTGGTGCTGGACAAACATTCACCCTTATTGCTGTCAGACAGAGGCAGTATGAGATGAATACTATATGTAGCAAAGTGTGCAGTCCATACCAAACAAGTCTACAGAAGAGATTTTATAGAAACAATATTATGGACTTGTTCAGATTGTGTTTGAGGGGCAGCCAGGGTTTTAAAACACCAAAGACCAAAACATAAAGATTTAATGTCTAAGAGCACTGTAACTGTGTGTTTGCTGTATCTACAAGTGTTTAATCTTTACTAGAGCTGTTGAGGAAGGTTGGGAAATGGGTGAATTTAATGGGGGGGGTGAAAAACTATTTTTTCCATCCCACATTTTATGGATGATGGCTTTGCTTTTAAATCTTCACTGCCAGACCAATAACATTTAAGTGAATTGTGATATCTTGGCCAATATATGTTTGTATTTTAGGAGCTCTTGGGACGTCCTGCTCGTAGTGCCTCTCCTACACTACTGGTCAATCTGTTGGGCAGCTCTGACGGCCCAACGACCCATGCCCCTCTACATGGCCTACTACACAAGGGCCCGTCGCCCCCTCTCTTTCCACAGAGGGCACCCTCACCTGACTACTTCAACACTCGGTTGCAACATTCAGCAGGTTAGTTAATTGCAAAAGTGACATGTTGCAGCCAAGACATGTAAACCATACTGTATGCATTGACTTTCTCTTTCATCGTTGGGCTTTACACACAGATTTCATGATCGCATAATCAGAAATGAACCCAGAAGCTTTTGGACTCTGTGGGATCCCAAATGGTTTTTTTCATGAAATGTTTGTCCTCAGTGCTGCCTCTAACAATTTATTAATGAAATCCATCCAAGAGCATTTAATGATTATCAGAAACACAGTGGAAAGCTTTACTTTTTTAATGTTAATGCAATCCGGACTTTATTACAGCTCATGGCATTGACGCCATCTGTGAGGTGAAGGAACAGGAATTTAGGAGTGAAACAGATCTCAGAAGCTAGGTTACACAGGAGCTACAAAAGTAGTGAAAGTGCAACATAGTGAACCTTTTTAAAAAATGGTGGGGTTTATTCTCTAGTTTTCAGCATAAAGGCAAAGTGGCATATGATCACAGCAACTAAAGAGAGCTGAACTGTGGCTGTGTGCATTTTACCCACAACATCAGATATCTTCAGTTTTATACTTTTTGTGTTTGAGTAGATTGTGTTGGTCAGACAAGCTGGATCATGTAATGTTTTTTTCTCCCTCTCCTACCTCAAGGTTACCCTGTTTGTCATCAGCCCATGATGCCAGAACAGTTTGTTGATGTTCACAGGTCTATCAGCCCTGGATCTGCAATACAACAACAGGTAGCCAAAATGTTTAGACGCATTGAACTTGATTAATGGTTTGATTACTGAAAAGATATTTTACACAAAATTAATCTTAATATGTAACTTGATATTTAAAAAAATGTTTAACAGTAAATGCACATTGGGCTCCATTTACAATATTCTGTTAATCAGTTTTGCTTTATTATACTGTGTGTGTGTGTATATATATTTAAGAAAACCAACTCCTCTTCAGACATCAGTCAGGGATCTCATCAGTTGTTTGTATTTGTTTGACCAGATGAGGGCGCTCTCGATGCCAGTGAATCAGGCCGACCTGGAAGCTCTGGCATTTCAACAGGACCTTGCTCTACATGCCCACCACGCATACCAGTCCGGCTACAAGCCACCACTGGACAAATCTTATCGAAATAGGTTAGTTTCTTGAGGGGTATTTAAATACTGCACAGTATGTATTCATAGTAAAATAATGTATTCAATGTGATTAATGCCTCCTTGGCTAATGAGCGATCTTCATATGCTATGAAGAACATATTTGAATTGGGCTACGTGTCTTGCCTGTTAATTTCAGCAACTGGAATGATGGCAAATACAGCGTATTACATGTTCTAGTGATACAGCTTACAACAGTTTTTTTTCTCTGACTGTTTTACTTTTTAAAAATCTTAACAAAATGGAAAATATTTTGCTACATATTGACATACATCTGTGTCCTGAATGTATGCACCCAAACCAGATAACATCAAGGATTGGTTAGTATTTGCTAGTTATGTTTGGATGATGTGCTTGTGATCTACAGACTGCAGCGTGTTAATCGCTCCCCTGGTCCAGGCCCTCCGCCTGCTGGAAGAAACTCTCCGGGCAATGCTGTCACCATGGTGAGCATATACTTTATCGTCCCAGCTGCCATTATTCAGCATCGTCCTGTGAAGTTGGACTCTTTAAACTTTTGGTGGTGATCTCTACATCTCTTGGTATTAATGTTATTTGTTTTTGTTTACTCACTACAGTTGTCCCCGTCATTTACACCCACCTCTGTGATTCGCAAAATGTACGCGACAAAAGAGAAAAGCAGAGATGAACCATCAAGTCGTTCGGAGACGAAGGAGGAGGCAGCAGGGCACTCTCTAGATGGTACAGAGCATTCATTTACCCACAACTTCCTGATTTAGTTCTAGGCTTATTGAATGGAGGCTGGGATATGGTGTTGAGCTATGGGGTGTGAGTTGTGGTCGTGTGTTGCCATTTGCTCAATTTGGGCGACTGCAGACCAGATTTTACTGCTCATGTGTCGTACCTCAATGATATGCTGCAATATAGCGCCGTGACATCTCATCTTTCAACCTTCCTTGATTTAGTCTAAGCACTACAACACTAACACTGGGACTTGCGTTATGTGATTACAGACGGCAGCTCCCAACATCTATACCTGGAGGCGATCGAGGGTAATGCTGGCCAGTCTGGGGGAGTGAAGATTGGCTCGCAGACCTTTCCGAGCAAGGACCAGGAGCGTCTCAGGCCTGGCTCTGCTGGACACAGTGCGCCCACCATGGCTCCAGGACCCTCCTCATCTTTCCCTCGTCCCATCTACCCGGTACCGCTGTTATCCCATGTACCGATGGTGCGCCCTCCTCCCCAGCTCCACCCTAATGTGGTTCAGCGAATGCTGGCGCAGGGTATCCAGCCCCAGCAACTGGGACCTGCTCTTGCGCAAGCAGGTTAGTGTTGTTGTTTTCCCACTTTCTCATCTTTAACTCTGTCACTTGATGTGATGTTAAACCTCTCACCTTGATTATCTATAATTGTACCCACCAGGTATATTTCCACAACATGTTGACCTGGCTCAACTTCAAGGCTTGCCTCCAGCCCTGCTTGGACAACAGCTGTACCCTCTAAGTGCAACAGGGCATCCTCTTCTACCTCCCAGAGTCAATACTCAGATGCAGTTAGCAGTAATGCAGCAGCAACTTCAGCAACAGAGACCAAGTGAGTGGAAGTCAAATATTATAACTCAGTATGGGCATGTGCTAGTGGCAGCATTACGTCCCCTCAAAGGTTTCAATTACTGAATACTGCCACAGAGAATAACCTAAGATAAAGGTCTGGAAAGGGCGTAAGTTAAAGGGCGGGTCCATCATATCATTCTGTAGCTTCAGGTGTTTATGTATTCAATTCTGAACATTCAAATGTTGGTCAAAGTATGCAAGTTTTAGTGTCGATGTGCTATTTTCCCTTCAAGCCCTTTGAAAAATGTTTTCCCACGTGACCTGACGAAGGTTTCTATGCATGACGCTTCTACATGTACAGTAGGCCTGCACGATATGAGGAAAATCTGTGATATTGGTCAATATTGCGATGACGCTATGTCTTGCAATAAACAAATATTGAAGACTGAATATTAGCTCTACTTATGTCAGCCTGGTTGTCTTTAAATTCAGAACTGCATAATTGAATATTTTAAATATAAATGTGCTCATTGTTTTTAGAGCAGCAATTGTAATGTTTACAACAGCAAAGTCACTATATAAACTCATTATCTCACTGGAAACAATCTAAAATGTAAATGAAATATATAATATTCCTGAGTGACGTTTATAAATAATGAAAAACGGACATCGGACAGTATCGGTCATTCCTCCTGTCGGCTGGTAGAGAGGACGGGCTGCTTTGGCCAGTTTAATACTGAGTTTTGGGAACCATCCCTAAATAAAATGATTTTCCTTAATCATCGCAGCTAGGCAGTCTGTTGCGTTGTGTTTATCGTGCATGTTCATATTGCGAAGACGATGAAAATACAATTTATCGGTCAGCACTAATGTACAGTGTGTATATACAGACTTATAGTCGGTGTATTAATGTTACATACAGTAACTTAGATGGCGGTCGGCACGCTCCCAGTTTGGAGAGGAAGACAGGAGTACCAGCAGAGAAGCTAAGCAATGTACTGCTGTGTGGACGCCACGTTAGTTTGGATCCGCATATCACAAAATAACCCAAACTAACTGATCGATGCGGCGGTAGACCAGCAACTCCCCTGTTCTGCAAGGTCAAATTATCTTTTTGTTAATGGAACCTGGTCTGGTCTTGAAGGTCGCGATATAGCGGCTTCAGGCCCAGTTTGACTCAGCTAGTGCTAGCATTCACATTATTCATAATCTTATTGATTAGCTTACTTTGGAAACCTACGTCACTGCATTTTTGCAACGACTGAGTGGGCGTTTCTATTTGGAAAAAAAAAAAACAGACCGGACCTCAGATGCGTGCGTGCGTCTACAACTGTGGCTCTGCAGGGGGATGATATTGATTAAATGGCACAACAAAGATATTTAGTTTTATTTTCTCAGCTCTTGGATTAAACTGTATTTTTGTCTCCTCTTGCAGTGCATCCAGGCATCCCAGGTCCTCCGTCACATAGCCATGGCCCTCACCGGACAAATGGCTCCCAGCAACAAGGCTTAGGCCTCGCCAAGTGGTTTGGATCAGACGTGCTTGAACAGCCACTCCCCTCCATGCCGGCCAAGGTCATAAGTGTAGATGAATTGGAGTTCCGGCCATAAGAAAATGAACACTGTTGGAAGCAAGAATTATTTTTTCTTTTGTTGCCCATCTCCACCTCCTCGTTACCATCAAAATGTGAACTTTAATTTGAAAGACGGTGCACAGACTTGGACAGTCTAACCATGCCACGCTTTGTCTTCAACCTTGAAGTCACTGCTTTTTGAAGAGGCTTATCAGCAGAAAAGGAAAGACGAGTGACGATTTGTTTTTTGCTGACTGAGTGAATTTCTTTTCTTTTGTATTAGGCTCTGCGCAGTAAATAATGTATAGGCCCAATTGTACAGACCGTGGGAAAGAATCTTATTCTCCCTGTATATAGCTATTTTTTTCTTTTTCTTTGAGTGGGGAAGGTGAAACTATCCTGCAGTTCAACTGAAAACTGCGAGAGACAAAGTCCCCAAGAGCTGGTAGCATTCCTTTGTCTTGTCCAACTTTAATTTCCCCGCTGAACTGCACTGCACTGAGAAAGGGCTACTGCCAGAGAGAAATGTTGGATTGATGAGTAAACTTCAGTGTGTGCTCTACCCTGTTGTGGCATGCGTAGTGGCCCCTTTCTGTAGATGTGACTGGCTGGAGCATTTCAAGTTGACTCCGGAGGATGCAGCGAGCGCTGGTTGTGCCTTTTTGTGTTGTTGTTTTTTTCCTCCTTTAAACTGTATCCTCTCCCATCCAACCTGTCACTGAGGGGAGCAGCACTGCTCACATTGTCAATTTTTTGAGGGTGGTTGGGATTCAGTTTGTTTATGTGCTATTAAGTTATAAAAAGCACAAATAGAATTAATAAATAAAATTCAGTAAAACACCGTTTGCTTAATTGTTTTAAATGGGTTCTGTATTTCCTATTTATGTACAGAATATATATATATATATATATACCCTCAGTGGCTACTTTATTAGGTATTAATGTGCAATCCAATGCAAACAGCCATGCCAAAGCTTATGTTTGGTTAGTTACACTGCCAGAGATGGGTTGATTCAACTACTGTTACACTGGACTGTATTATATTAACAAGATGTTTCAAATATTGAGGGGGGCAGAATATTAGAAACGCCTCAATAAAAATGAGTACTATGACCTCAATAATAAAACTTATGGCAGAGCTGCATAGCATTAGATTGTGCTGTACCTAATAAAGTGGCCACTGTGTGTAAATCTGAACAAGTCAGAGCGGTTTATTTTCTACTGTTGACTACTTGCCAGGAGAAATGCGGAAGGTTTTCTTGCAGGTTCTTTCTAATCATCCAAAGTACTTGTAAAATGAAACCACTAATTGCATACAGTATGTAAGGATACCCGGCACTTGCGGCGCATGCCTGAGACATTTAACTGATGGCTTTATTTTGTCCGAGTCTACAGTCCGGTGTAGAGCTAGGCCGATTAATTTGCTTGGCTTATATTGGTTTGATGCAGACGTCGCAGTATATGAGCCAATAATTGACAAGACATGTCGGTGCAGAAATGTCAAATGTGTTTGAGGTCTTAAAGAAATATTGTGTAATCAGATTTTTTTTCAAGAAACCTATCGGCCTTTCTCACAGCAGACATTTTGACTTGTCTTAGTAGGAAAAGCACAAGTGTTACTAATGACACTAACGACGGCTCTGCTCTATTCAAGTGTCCCAGTGAGAGTGACAGTGAGCCAGCATGCACAATCATATATATTTGGCCTGGATAATCTACTGCTGTAACACAATTTTCCAATTTGTCTATTTATCTAATACAGGATCCTGAGATCAAAACAGCTAAATAGAAATCTGCCATTGTTAATTTAATTATTTACACTTGTGATTTTCCTACTGTGACAAGTCGAAATGTGTTGTGAAAAAGGCCTAATATCTGAGTTTTGGTGTAGGCCTCAAAAACCTACACCACATACAAACCTATATCGGTCAAGCTCTAGTCCAATGCAATGGGCTGCAATACGCTTATCTCAGTAAAACTATTTGTTGAGAGAAGTGTTGATTCAGTTATGGTCAGTTTCCAGCCCGTGGTGTTGGAATGGGTTGTGTTATTAAAGTTTATAATATCCTGCATATGGGAGAGAACAAAATAATAAGGTTTAATTATCTTTAAAAAAAAATTATTATAAAATGAGATAGGTCACTCTGGACCTTGTTCAACACTTATCCATTATCGCCAAACTGATAATCAATTTAAATCATTAAATTATTTATACAGATATTAGTTGATACTTTAATAATACTAGCATGAGCACTTGTTTGATTTTTGTTTACATTTTATTTCACTGGTACCTTTCTTATCGTCTTATAGTGAAGCCTTTTTTTTGGAGGGAAAATTCTTATCGTTCCTTTTTTTTTTCCAAACATAGCATAACGAACATAACATAACACCGGTGCCAAAATACAAAAAAAAAATGATATCTTACATTACACATTTAATATGTACATACATTAATACACACATACACATCGCCTCCCACTCCCACACAGAGACAGGTCCAGCCTTCTTCCCAACCCTAGAGGTGAAGTTACAGAAGAAATAACATAAAAATCATATTTTTAAATAATTTAATTTGTTAGTTTGAATTAAAGGTAATAAGTACAGTATAGTTCATGGTGGTAAGAGAGAAACCTTAAATAAATTAATAAATTAATTAATAAATTAATTAAATAAATGTAGAGAAAAAAAACAGCCCGTAGAAAATAATAATTAATAATTAAGTAAATACCCTAGAAAGGTTAAGAAGATTCTATATAAGTGATCCATGAATCCCATATCCTATAGAAAAGCTGTGGGCTGCCTCTTATAGCATAGGTTATTTTATAGTGAAGCCTTCAGTGACTTGTACAGTATAATAATGCTTTATATGCTTACAGACTGTGGAGGACCACAAGAGTCACGTAAATGGTAATAAAGCCAATTAATAATTAATTGTACAATAGAAATAGGCATTAATACATTTGTTTACAAATGTATTTATTAATCTATGAATAAATGGACTAAATTAAAAAAGTAATTCATTAAAACATTAAATAATAAAAAGAATTATAAAAATAATTTACCATTCATAAATGTGTTTACAAATGTATTTATTAATCTATGAATAAATGGACTAAATTAAAAAAGTAATTCATTAAAACATTAAATAATAAAAAGAAGAATTATAAAAAGAATCTTCAAAAAAGGGAAAAAGTCCAGAGTGCTCAGAAGTTCAAATCAGTGTGATGAAGGTGCTCTTTGGTGGGGTACACAAAGATAAAAAAGGGGGGAATCCAAGGCACTCTTCAGGCAAAAAATATAAAAAGCTTTTATTCAATTGGCTATTTCATGATGAAATGCTAAAAACAATGCTGGTACATGTAAGATTGGGTAACAATCCACGCGTAGCGGCACAAACAGCCTTCTTCAGGGTATAAAAATAATTTACCATTCATAATTTTGTTTACAAATGTATTTATTAATCTATGAATAAGTGGACTAAATTATAAAGTAATTCATTAAACATTAAATAATAAAAAGAAGAATTATAAAAAGAACCATTCATAAATGTATTTATTAATCTATGAATAAATGGACTAAATTACAAAGTAATTCATTAAAAATTAAATTATACAAATATTTTTAAATTTGTAATTATATTAATATATATATTATATTTAATTATCAATTTATATTAATCTATCAGTAGACAGACAGTGCTGGTACAGAGGAAAGGTTTGCTTACAAATGTATTTATTAATCTATGAATAAATGGAGTAAAATACAAAGTAATTCATTAAAAATTAAATAATGAAAAGAATTATAAAAAGAATTTACAATTCAAAAATTAGTTTACAAATGTATTTGTTAATCTATGAATAAATGGACTAAATTAAAAAATTAAATAATAAAAAGAAGAATTATAAAAATTATTTAGCATTCATAAATTTGTTTACAAATGTATTTATTAATCTATGAATAAATGGACTAAATTACAAAGTAATTCATTAAAAATTAAATAATAAAAAGAAGAATTATAAAAATAATTTACATTATCCATTATCTCCAAATTGATTATCAATTTAAATCATTAAATTATTTATGCAGATATTAGTTGATATTTTAATAACACTAGCATGACCACTTGTTTGATTTCGTTTACATTTAATTTCACTGGTACCTTTCTTATCGTCTTATAGTGAAGCCTTCAGTGACTTGTACAGTATAATAATGCTTTATATGCTTACAGACTATGGAGGACCACAGGAGTCACGTAAATGGTAATAAAGCTTTTAACTGATTAATTGTACAATAGAAATAGGCATTCATAAATTTGTTTACAAATGTATTTATTAATCTATGAATAAATGGACTAAATTAAAAAGTAATTCATTAAAAATGTAATAATTAAAAGAGGAATTATAAAAATAGTGTACAGATGAGATATGAGTCCATCAGTAGACAGACAGAGCTCGTACAGACAGTAAAGGTTTATTCTCTCTATTAGTGGTTGGTTGTTGGGGGAGGGGTTTTACAGGCGCACCAGACAGGAAGAGACCTGCGTTGTTAACGGTTGAACATAAAGACAGTGAGAGACCCCCGCGGTGCTGGGCTCTACTCCTCTAAATGACAGCCTTTACAATGACAGAATGATAATAACAACATTCATATCAACCCCTCACCTGGATAAAACACGTTTCACACAACCAGAGCGACCCCCACCGTGAAGAAACCGAGGTCATAGTTCACAGGAAGCTGGGGGTCTGCCATCTTTCCCCTGCTGCTGCTGCTGCTGCTGCTGCTAACGTCTAACAGTAGAAGCTAACTGACGGGGAGGGGCGGTTGGTCTTTAGAATCTCGTAGCTAGCTGCTATCAACGGCTCGATAAACGTTCCAAACCGTCACCGTCACTTCTCCTCCGGCCGCCGTCGCTAATATAACAGCCGGTGTTCATTGCCGGTGTTTTATTGGATGAATTCGGCATGGAGAAGGTAGCGGAGCCGTCTTGGACTTCTTCGTACACCTACCAGGTGAGCAAGCACAGCGCGGAGATGCTACACAACCTGAACGCTCAGAGGAAAGATGGAGGCAGGTTCTGCGATGTGATCCTCCGCGTCGGCGAGGAGAGCTTCCCCGCGCACAAAGCCGTGCTGGCGGCGTGCAGCGAGTACTTCGAGTCGGTGTTCGGCCGCCAGGCGGAGGAGGAGGTGGAGGAAGGCGGCGGAGGAGACGCCAACAACAGGGAGCTGGAGATGCACACCATCAGCCCCAAAGTTTTTAAAGACGTGCTGGACTTCGCCTACACCTCCAGGATCGTGGTGCGACTCGAGTGCTTCCCGGAGTTGATGACAGCGGCCAAGTTCCTGCTGATGCGGTCCGTCATCGAGATCTGTCAGGAGGTCATCAAGCAGTCTAACGTCCAGATCCTGGTCCCGACTCTACGGGGAGGAGACGCCAGCCTGTTCCAGACCACCACCGGGGCCACGGAGCTGGGCTACCCGGTGCAGCAGCAGCAGGACCTGGTGAACGGGACCGGGATGCTGGTGAACGGGCAGAGCTTTGTGAACAATGCCCAGATGGGTGGAGGTGAAGACACTAATGTGGTGCTGCTGGAGGACGGAGGTGAGGCGTCCATGCCCATGTTGGAGCCCGTAGAAGGACTGTCCGTGTCTCCATCAACAGAAGTCCCGTTTCAGCACGACGCGGGCTCCCCGGGGTCCAAACGGAACCGGGGGAGACCGAAGAAAGCTGGAGCTGGAGGGGTCGTGGAGGGTGTCCTCTTTAACCAGAAAGACAACGGCTTGTTTCCGTGCGGGACCTGCGGGAAAGCCTTCACAGAGGCGTCCCGGCTGAAGAACCACGAAGCGCAGCACGGAGCTCACACCAACAACAACAACAACAACACCGGTGACAGCCTGTCAGCAGCGGGCATGGGCATGTCTCTGATGTCCCCGTCCGGTCTGGTGGTGGAGAACGGCGGGTTGCAGGGTGTACACAGCGGAGGAGGGCTGACGCTGGACAACGGCCGCAAACGGGAGAGGACCAGGCGGCATGTGGGCTGTGACATTTGCGGTAAAGTGTTCCGCGACGTGTACCACCTGAACCGACACAAGCTGTCCCACTCCGGGGAGAAGCCGTACGCGTGTCATGTGTGCGGGCTCCGGTTCAAACGCAAGGACAGGATGTCCTACCATGTGCGCTCCCACGACGGCTCAGTGGGCAAACCGTATGTGTGCCAAAGCTGTGGGAAAGGTTTCTCCAGGTGAGTGCAACTTCATTCACACTGGACAGTATGTGTCCTGTACAGGGACACTGTTTCTTACTGTGAGTGTAGTGTAACTCTGAGATATGGTACCTGAAGGGCCAGGAACTGCAGGAAGTCACAATCACTAAACTGTAAAACCACCAGCTTTGCACAAAGTTCATGTTCATGTCAGCCCTGCTGTTCAGAAAGCTGCTTTTTGAGATGCACAGACATCACAAATGTCATATTAAATCACTCTATTTCCTCATTCACAACATCTCTTACTAAAAAGGCACGAAAATGGTATTCAATATAGGCTCTATATACCTACACAAATATACTATGAACTGTGCTTATCTTTGACCTGTTAAAATCTGTTATTGCTTGGTACTTTTTCCTCATTCAGCTGCTTTATCACCAGCAGCCTGCTGGATCTTTGGTGTGAGGTCCAAAAACACAAGGAAATTATAGTTCAGCTTTAAAAGTAGCTATTCTTTTGTGTTGGTACCAATTAGCAGAGAGAGAGAGAGAGGACAGAGTTCAAACCCTGAAGTGTGGGAGGATTTTAATAAAAGGCCACTTTGTGAAAACCACAATACACTCTTGGGTGTTGTGTGACACACAAACTTTTCGGTTTCTGTTAGAAAAACTGCTGAACCGTTAACAGAGTGACAGGCAGACAGTGATCTGAGTCATATGGCTTCAACCAGGCTCAGTGCTCTCAGGCCCTGCTGCTGCAAACTCACTCTCACCACCTACTGCTCTGGAGGTTCAAATACATGCAGATAGGAAATGTAAAAAGTCACAAGTATGCTAAATGCTAAAAAAAGAAATCCAAAAATGTGATGACGGAGAGGGTGGAAGTTTTTGACAGAACCAAATAAATTTGTGGTGAATAGATTTGTACTGGTCGAGTCCCCCCCCCAGGTTTGCAACAGAGAGGAGGGTGGTCATGAGTCATAGATGGACAACAAATATTACTTTTAGGGCTGTCAATCGATTAAAATATTTAATCGCGATTAATCGCATGATTGTCCATAGTTAATGCAAATTAATCACACATTTTTTATCTGTTCAAAATGTACCTTAAAGGGAGATTTGTCAAGTATTTAACACTCTTCTCAACATGGGAGTGGGCAAATATGCTTGCTTTATGCAAATATATTTATTATTGGAAACCAGTTAACAACACAAAACAATGACAAATATTGTCCAGAAACCCTCACAGGTACAACATGTAGCATAAAACAATATGCTCAAATCATAACATGGCAAACTGCAGCCCAACAGGCAACAACAGCTGTCAGTGTGTCAGTGTGCTGACTTGACTATGACTTGCCCCAAACTGCATGTGATTATCATAAAGTGGGCATGTCTGTAAAGGGGAGACTCGTGGGTACCCATAGAACCCATTTCCATTCACATATCTGGAGGTCTTTGATAAAAGCCATGCCAGTTTTTCCTTGCCAAGATGTAGCGCAAGTTTGGAGCGTTATTTAACCTCCTTCGCGATGCCAGAATCACCTCGCTAGCTTTAAAACTGAGCCTGCTACAACCTCTGAAAGATCAATTGCGTTAATGCATTACAAAAATTAGTGGCGTTAAAAACAAATTTGCGTTATAATCACGTTAACTTTGACAGCCCTAATTATTTTCCTTTTCTCTTTCCAGACCAGACCACCTGAACGGACATATCAAACAGGTTCACACAACAGAGAGACCCCACAAGTGCCAGGTAACATTCAGGATCTATAATATCAGAGTTCATATATTATGAAAGCCCACAGCTAGTGATGCTTTTAAACCACGATATGTGAGAAAGGTGTTAACGTGTTGACCTCTGTATTGCAGATTTGTAATGCGTCTTTTGCTACAAGAGATCGCCTCCGGTCACACCTTGCATGCCATGAGGACAAAATCCCCTGCAAGGTTTGTGGCAAGTTTCTGCGAGCTGCCTACATGACGGACCACCTCAAGAAACACAGTGAAGGGACGCATAACTACTGTGGCATCTGCAACAAAGGTAGTTCTTTAAAATACCTCAGCATGCACCACACTGCTACAACAAGCTTCTCTGAAACACCTCTGTCCCGTGTCCAGACAAATATTCAGTTGGTACTGAAACCATTAACTTTCAGACGATAAGAACTTGCCGTAATCTGGTTTTGGTATTTTGGCTGGCTCTGCTGTGTGTTCTTAGAGAAATAATGACGGTCTGGAGTTGTGTTCATGCTATTACAATTAATACATTTTTCTTTTGTGAATTACTTTTGTTTATTTGTAATATAAAATTAATATTCCGATCCAAAACCACTCTGAAGGTAGTCTGTAAGTGTGGCTAACTAAAATGCTCCACTATCTGAGTATACCGCTTATCTAAATTATGAACCGTGATCTAGCAATGCAATGTGTCAGCGTAGGACATAAAATACATCCTAGCACGAAAGAGAGACACATTTTGCCACTACAGGGATAGAAAAAAACACACCTCAGTTTCCTGGTTCTTTTTTTGCTGGGGTCCTCTGTGTTGGCATCTCCACTGTGTATTTATTTTTTGCCCGGACACAGGAGGAAGCATAAATACCCCTGAGATTTCACAAAGCCTTGTTCAGGATGTGTGCCGTCCCATTTGAGTGTCTTGTGTTCACCGATTTAATGGTGGCACTCAAATGCAATTTTTGAGAAATGGTGACTGTGTCTTTCAGGGACAGGTTGCATTGAGTTGTACAAAATATATTCATAATTCTTTCAGGACGTTTGGTCTGTAGACAAGGTGAAATGCACATACCGAATGTGACAAATATGTGTGAAGGTTGGCCTCTATCTTGTACACACAGTCTTGGTGCTACATGCTGAAAACCTTTTTCAGGTTTCCTCGGGCTTCTGCTCTTTTTGTGCCCGTAGAGCGGGCACACACTAGAGTCCATTTACCGTTGACTGTGGCCACATCACCTCACACCCCTGGTCGCTTGTTTCAATTAGTTCAACTTTTATAATACAGAGAGGTCCAATTATGTGAAAATTGTGTATCCTGTATTCAGGGAATGAAATTAGCACCCGCCGCCTGCCAAATACAGGTTAAATGTTTTTCCTTATATTAAGAAATATTATTTTTAAAAAGCAATTCCTTAATTAGAAATAGTCAGGGATTAAGGTTACATGATCCATATTTCTACTGTCTGTTACCACTGACTCAGTGTTTACTATATATAAATATCAAAAATATCAAGTATCGCAATATTATGTTTTAGGATACTGTATCGTTCTCAAAAACCCTGTATTGATTTCTAATTAATAGTTTACATGCAAAGATTAATTCAGTCAATACTGTATTATATTTGCAAACATATGCTAAAATTAGACTTTTAAAAAACGCAATATATCGCCTTACTTACAGTACCGCAATATAGTGAATTGTAACCCTTGTATCATGATACGTATCGTATTTCCAGATTCTTAGCAATACAGAGTCCTAGTGTTTACAATTTTAAAGCGATCTACATAGATTTCAGAAGTGGCAGACAAAAAAAATGTGCGGCTAGTAGAAATATACAGTGATCTGCCACAGTGACACGCAGGGAAAAAACAGACCCTGTCTGTATTGCATGAGTGCGCTTTGTACACAAGACAATAAGGACAATGTTACATTTACAAATACGAGTACGAACAAGATAAGAAACGTGAAATGTACAAAGCTGCTACTGAATTAATGGATAAAGAGGATTAAAGGGTAAAAGATAAAAAAAAGCCATCCATAGCAGCAATAAATAAATTCAATTCAAGACAGGTGAGAAAAGCGGAGTTAAAAAGAAATGGATCAGTGGAGGTGTATTTTCATAGAAATCTCCTTCCTGAGGTAAAATAGCTGGCGATCCATCTTGTTTACCTGCAGACGAATCAGTTAACAATCAAAGAGTGAAACAAGGATAAAAGTATTGTGATTAGTTCTAAAGAACATCTCTTTACAATGTGCATCACTCTTTGTTTGCTTGGGATGGGAATTTGTATCCTCTTACCTATAATATAGTGATGCTAATTTAACTTCCCCCCCCAATGAATCATTGATGTTCCAGAGTTATTCTGGTCAAACCAATGGTGGTTTCTGTTGGGTCGTCGACATCGAACAGCCAGGGCGCCCCCCGTCATAGTCAAGGCCTCGAGTGTGTCAAACAACTGCCTTGTTCTTTGTTCTTCTGGTCCCAGGTTTCTCCACTGCGTCCTACCTTAAGGTGCATATAAAGACACACCACGGCTCTCCGCTGCCCCCCTCTGCCACAATGCACACCTTCCCTGAGCCAAAGGGGGAGCTGCAGATGCACAACGGCACCCCTTACCACATGGGACGCCAGTGCTCAGTGGAAGGCAAGCGGCCGCCCGCCCCATTCCCAAACTTTCATGTTTCTGGCTTTCATTTGCTCTGCTGCTATTTGGAGAAACATGCTGCTGCTGCTGCATCTTTTTGTGTATGTTTAAAACACAAGCGTACATCAACCTCCGCTGCCAAGCTTTTGCGATCAAACATTTTGTGCAATTTCATGTGCTGGTTGTCTTTCTGCTAGCTTACTGTCAGATGTCTTTGATTCAGAGGGAGCAGTGTGTACAGATCCTCCCTGTGGTAATTAGGGAGAAGGAAAACAGCCATACCTCTATGAAGGTATTTTCTCAAACTCTCAGGTTAAGTATTATCTGATTAGTCAGTTTCGCTCAACAGACTGCCACATGAATAGCTGGAGGAGTGTTAGACATACTAGTGTGTTCTCAGAAGTTTCATGACTCATTTCAAAGGGTAGTATTGCAGGAAACCCTTTGTGCTGTACCTATGAGCCCATTGGATTATGGGAATATGAACGGTAGTCAACGGCGAGAGATACATATTTTTTTGATCCCGTTTGAATTGCGCCATGAATTACACATATGATGTTTGTCAATTTAAAAGATAATTTTGCAAGTCAAGAAAGTCGCAGTTTGTTGTAGTATCATTTAGTTTAGTGTGAAACCGCTCAGTGAACTACGTCTCTCGTCTCGCACAGTATACGTCACAAAACACCAGCTAGCTAGCTAACGTAGCTATGTTCCACGCATAGATGAAACGTTATCTCACATGATGTGTTTTATCCAGCGACTCCTGGTCTTTTTATCAGCCGGGAAGCGAAAGAACGAGCGAGACCCGTTGTTCATGTGAGTACATCCTAATACAGTACGATACACACAGGCATCATAGCTTCAGAGAGAGAGATGTCACTATGCCACTTTTGGGTGTGTTGTCTTTCTAATTACGTATATTAACAGTCTGATACTTCAACAGTTTTACAACAAACTGCAACTTTCTTAACATGCAAAATCATGTTTTAAATTGACAAACGTGTGATTCATGGTGCAATTCAAACGGGATCAAAAAAATATTTGTCTCTCGCCGTTGACTACCGTTCCTATTTTTTCTGCAATATGGTCCCATAGTGGTCCACCGGAAGGGGCGGGACTTCGTCTCTCTATAGAATACATGCAAGTCAATAGGCAGGCAACTCATTTACTCGCATATAGAAGTGAAAGTACAGTGGAAATCAATACATTGTTACTTAGAGTGAAGACACAGCTCTTTGATAGGCCGGGAATTGAGAATATAATGCAGACAAATCGTCACTAACAGTAATTGAACACAAAGAAGTTGTCTAGACGTCATAGTTGACAGTTCTTACACATGACCATGTACGATTTTGGAGTGCTGAGTCACTTTTTTAATTTGTGTGTGTGTGTGTGTGTGTGTGTGTCTGTCCAGCATGGCCATGGCATCATATGGTGTCTGTTTCTGCTTGGCTGGTCCATCAGCAGTTGTTGAGCAATGCACAGTGTTGCATGAGTGTCCTAATGTGTGCTCCATTTGCCCTGGATTCATTGAAACCTTTTGTAGAACCAGTAGCATAGAGACAGTGCACAGTGAACTGTGAGCCACAACCACAATTAATAATATGGAAGACAATATTTATATCTGTTGATTGAACTTGTAACTGACTTTCTGCAGTTATGTGAATAATCAGAAAAAATACATGAGCGTAGAGCATTTGAAAAATATGCTATTTGGCTAATTACCAAACTGAGGTTGTCTATCAAAATGATTGATTATAACGAGAGCTGCTTCTGCTTCCAGAACTGATATAGGGTGAAACCATTAGCCACTGAGTGACCATGGGCATCATGGTAGACATGTGGCTGCAGGTGCATTAACACATAAAGATATTTGCCATTATTGTTTTTTTAAGCTAGAGTTATTTTGAGAAACTGTAAAAGCCTCTTGTTAACTAGTGGGATTATCATTTATCAATAGGAAGGAATTCATTACCACTATATTGACCTTCTGGCCTAGCAAAGCAAGTTGAGCAGAGGCCTGTACTACGTAGCAGGATTTGGCGTTAGCGAGGTAACCTCAGGGTTAACTCTGGGTTTTCCGTCCTACGAAGGTGGTTCACTTCTTACCGAGGTAAATCGCCATGGTAATTTATGCTGAACACCTAACCTGCTCCGGATCAGGTTATATTCCAGATAAGAGATCAACTCGTATAAAAGCACCGCCTACTGACCAATCAGAGCTCAGTGCGCAGATGGTATGATAATATTACACAAATAGGAAGAAGTTTAAGTCATAATCCAGACTGAAAGCAACACAGTTTAAACTGAGAAATGCAGGACGGACAGCTGGCTGTATGCTGTGGGTGTTTACCGCTTTGAATTATATTTTTATATTTGTTTTTTTACTTGCTCTCAAGTCCGTTTCACACCCCCGGAGTTTGGGACGCAGCTGAAGAAGGCTGAAATAGTCACACATGCCACATTTTTGTCAGAGGGCATGATGTAGGCTACTGTAATCTATTCATCCATTCTGTTTTGAAAGCTATTTCAATATCACTATATGCATATCAAACTACACAAATATCTGACTTTTTAGTATTCCGTTAAATGAATAAGTCTGTTAATTTAAGCATTCACACATCGGCATTTTTTTCCTTGTGCCAGCTGTCCTTCCTGTATTTGGCAGCTTCAACTGTGTTACTATTAGTCTGGATTATGTGTTTAACTTCTTCATATTTGACTAATAGGTCTAATAATCTATAGGTTGCTCTTCCTTTTGTAAAATATGCCGCTCTGCTGACCGTAAACTTGTGATTGGTCACATGCTGCAGACACCGCCCCGTTCATGTGAACGCGCTCATAGCCAGATGGAGAATCCCTGCGTTGACTTACCGAATTGATAACCAGCGTCGTAGGACCGTTTAGCAGGATCTCGCTTGTTAGGGTTAGTTAAGCCAGATAATGAGAAGATACTCTGGGTATGTTGAACTCTCTTCGTAGTACAGGCCTCATAGTGGGTTAGCAGTTTCCTTTGAATCCAGGAAGTTATAATCAATGTTGGTTTACCATAGTGTTTGCAGGGTTTTGACAAGAACAACAAGTCACACTAACGCAATGATGCACAGATTTACCAAGTCAACCTGCATTTGGCATCAAAAGATTGTTTTTCACTTGTGTGTCCTTCTTTGGGTAGCATTAATGTTTTTGTTTGCTTGCTCGGGTTATGCTGTGATGCAAGTTTGTCTTTTTACTGCTTCTTTCCGAGATGGTTCAGTTTAAGAACAGCATTGTTGAAGTTGTGAGAGGATTAGTAGACATATATAATTGATTGTGGAAAACCATTCTGGGGGGATTTTCTCCCCCAATTCTCTCCTGCTGTCACTAAATGAGCAGACCTCTTGTTGCAGTAGTAGAAATGTGTTTTCCTTCAGCACTGTGGACGACAGTTGGACTGACTGTCATGTGGCAGACAGATATCATCTAAGCAGTTACCAAAGTGCTGCTCAGCATGGCGGCTCTGAACCACACGTTCCAGTAAAGCTAACCACTGAAACGGAAAGAGACTGTGAATATTTGAGTACTAGAATTAGAGTGAACACTAGCTGGGAACTCACAGGATTTGGCAATCGTTTGCGTTTTTATGATTTAAGTCGGAGTGACAAAACTCATCAGATACAAACTGAAAATCTGGTTTACCCTCAGAAGTGGCCATGGCCAGAAGTGTGTACTGTCACTATATTTACTGCAGTTTTCACTGTAGTCTTCATTTAGTGTCATGTCATTTGTGAGACAAACAAGTTTTGTGTGTGTGTGAACATTATACTTTGTTTTACACAATATGGACTTTTTCTCACAGGGATATTCTGACACGCTAGAACAGGACAGACAGGTGTAAATAATAACATTAAAGGCCGTGTACACCCACACAGGTGTTTTCAGCTAATCTGGTTGATGCGCAATGCATGCCGGTTAGATTCGTGTCCGACTTGATCCCGACTCGCTCTGACGTCATGCACACGCGGGCAACGATAACCTCACGAGATCGAGGCGGCCGCAGCTTTTAGAGCCAGGCGCTGCAGTTGCTCTTCACTATCTGCAAAACCCAGTGCATTATGGGAAACCGCCTGGCTGTCGCCTGATCAGAGAGCTGATTGGCTCTTAGTTTTGACAACTAACAACCACGTGTTGTAGAAAGTCCAAACTTTCTGTGTAATTGTAATATTTAACGCTAAATTGTAGGATATTAGTCTCATGTTGTGCAATGAAGGTTTCATCTGTTAACAAACACATCTTGTGTGGTTGATGATAATATTAATAATTGAATTCATTGAATAATGAAGGTTATTTATATAAGACTTATCAAAATGAGTGCTCAATACAAAGTTTTTTTACAAGGCGGACATAAAGATAATAAAGGATATAATACAATGCCACATACATGCCCATTTCCACATATATTTACAAACAAATATAAATTAATCTGAACGCGGTCTGAAAACTACAAGTGGCCTACAGATCAGATCTAACAGGATGTAACCATCTCTGTGACTACTTGTAAATTCTTTGAAGGCTGCTGGAAACGTCCGTTGCGTTATGTATTTAAGTACACCTGTGTTCAACAAGTCAAAATGTCCACTGTGAGAAAGGTCTGCACTCAATCGACACACAATTTATGTAATTTTATCTGATAAAAGTAGATGTTTGTCATATGGATGATTCCTATGTAGCCTATTTTTCACAAATATCAACTGTTTAAATTCATTATTTACATCACAAGTCCCTTAATTCAGGGATTTGGTATTTGCTGGAAGGAAACAGAGACATGGATTCATTCAAACTAGCAAAACTGTCTAGTTTCCTTTGTTTACAGACAGCATTTCAAGCACTAGTGATGAAATGAAGGTAATTCTGTCCGTATGGTTTCCCGCCGGCCTGTTGTGTCTGCCCCCTCCCCTTCCTTTCTCCCTGGCCGGGTGTTGTGTAGACCTGTGCGCCAGTCGCCAGCTGCTTCTCACCTCGTCTGAGGCAGAGGGTCGCTGTCATGGACACCCAGTTCTTCCCCAGCCTGGCCCTCCAGCCTTGGGCCTGCAGCCTGAGCTGCTCATGGGGAAGGCAGGTGGGGCTCCATATTTCTGGGATTGTCGCTCTGGCGGGGTGCCTGGCTTCCCCGTCCATGGGCCTGCTGCAGGTCAGTACAGTCCAGCAGGAGGGTGGGTGGGGGCATGATGCTAGCGCTGCCCGCTGGTTTGGATGAGCACAGTGAACCATCAGTGGAGACTGGGTAAATGGACTGAGATAGATGATTGTACAGTTTAATGCTGTAGCCACTTTAAGTGATTGATCTGTAACATTAATTTGTTCTACTGTAAGTTGGTGCCTTCTCACTAAAGGTCTCAAGTTAATTTTTTAAGTTTTTGCAGGTGCCAACTACTGGATTACAGTTGTATTTGACAAAACGTGTTATATAATCCATTTGTCCTAATTCATGCCTCCCTTTCCTCCCATTTTTTTTCTCTCTCTGTCTCACTCTCTCCCTTCCTATCCACGCTGTGTTTTACCACAGACGGGCAGGAAAACGCTGGGAAATGTCCTCATCTGGAATCAGAAGAATCAGACCCTTCGTTTGGGGAATTGTCCAACGGCGACGAGTTCAAATCTCCACACAAACCTGACGGGCCGGAGCTCGAGGTGCCCTCTTTAGCCTGTAACGGAGCCTCTGCGGAGGCCTTGGGCTCTCCGGAGGGATCCAAAGCCAAGACGGACCCTGAGAAGAAGTTTACCTGCGGCATCTGCGGCCAGGCCTTCCGCACCAAGTCCTACCTCAACAAGCACCAGCACAGAGTTCACAAAGCCCAGAAGGTCCAGGGGGTTTCAGGGTCGGGCTTGAATGAGCTGGCCCCCTCCCTGACCTCGCCCTTCTCCCCTCAACAAAACATGTCCCTGCTTGAGTCTTTTGGCTTTCAGATAGTTCAGTCTGCTTTCGCCTCTTCGCTGGTGGACGCCGAGGCCGGTCAAAGTGGACTCGACTTTGGAGGGAAGTGACACATTTGCTAACGTTCTAGCAAAAGCCTCTCGTTCTTAGGACAAAGCCGGGTCGCCCACCGAAGATGCTCCGTATTTGGGAATAACTTTGCCTCAAGGCTACTTCTTCTGTTTGTTACAGTACGTCGCTTAACGTGTAACCAATATTTTTGTCACGGACTGCCATACAATTCCTACTTTTTCTACTTTTTTCAGAGTATGAAAAGTGTGCGCACGGTGGTTAAATCTTTCTTCATAAAGAAATGACATGAAGGTTTTATTTCCTTTTTTATCTGACGTGGATTTGTTGAAGTTATGTTTGGTATCCTTTCATTTGTTTTTTGGCTTGTGTGTTATTGAGCTTTCTTAGCTGCACAAACGTTTCTTGACATGAGATGAATTATTTACTGCAACCTTAGAAAAAAAGTTGTTACTTATTGTGTGTTCGCCCACTTTAACTGCTCTGATGTACGCAGATAATCCACCCTTGGCCATTATAATGATTTTTAATGCTTCATATTCGTTCCCTAAAAGGCTGTAAACTGATGTCTTTACCTCAGAGCAACAAGAGGGCTGAACTCTGTATTTATGTTATTCTCTGCTTCTTTTAAGAAGGATTTAGTTTTTCTTAAGGACAGACTTTGGCTTCAAATTTGATAGCAGGTTTTCTTTTTATCTATTACTTATTCCTAACAGGCCCACGGCATGTTTCTCAGTATCACTGATAGCTGTCAAGGATCTTAATGTATTACTGTTGCCAGGACTACAGTTAAAAAAACACTTTGAAAACACATATTGATAAAACTTTAAATTTGACCCATTATAGCCTCCACACAAAGCTCGTTTGGCACCATAAAATCTGGCAAAAAAAGAATAATTAAAGGCAGGGTTGGTAAAAGATTTTAGAAAGATTTCTTTGTTATATTAGTTGAAATTGACATTGCATCCCGACAGCAATTGATAAATCAAATGCTCTGACAGAAAGAAAAAAAACAAATCTGGCATCTGTGGCTGTCGCAGAACTGTAATAAACCCGTCCAATCGTTTCATTCGGCCTGAATGTAATGATAGAGCGGCCTACCTGCCTGCCTGCGCGCACTCGTACACTCATTGCCAGAGTCCTCAACAAGCTGCTAGCTTGACAGCTGTGAGTACTAACAATAGCCATGTTTGTTGTTTACGTTCATAATGATAATTTTGGAGGAGTGGCTTTGGAGGGAGTCCTGAATCGACGGGCTGTCAGTGTTGCCGACTTGGCGACTTTCTCTCTAGATTTCGGGACTTTTGGAGCTAGTTAGCAGCTAGTGCTGCTAGCTGCTTTCATTGGAAAAGAGTTGGCAACACTGGGCTCATTTTTTGGGCTGGATCATTTTTAAAAATCTAGTGTACTCTTGCATAGTTTCTCAAGATCGCCCACCTTGCCTTTATGCTACCTCGCTGAAGAAAACAACACCACAGTGCTTTGTGTGCCAAAGCCGAGTTAATTCTGGCACAAACTGCATTAGTGTTAGATAATAAAAAGTCGGAGCAAATTCACAAATGAAAACCAACCACTCTTTCTGTCAGAAATTACAAATGCCAACAAATTGTCAGTGGAAAAAAAAAAACTGCATAGAAAAGCTCCAATAGCCTCGGCTTTATTTATTTCAGTTTTGCTTTTCACATTCAGGTCTTTAAAAAGACTTGTAGTCCTACTGGTAGAAGCAGTTATTTCATTATTTGAACAAAGTATTTGAGGAGTGTTGTCATTCACATTAATGTGAGCCGTTGTGAATCTTAATCAGAGAGCACAGTTGGTACACGGATGTGATAGCTGGAGGGATTTGTTTTCTAAATGAAGCAAATCTACTGGCATCTCATTTGGACGTGAAAAGCTCTTTACTAGATTTTTAATTTGATGATTTGTAAATTATTTATAGAAAAAAATTGTAGAAGTAAGGAGAAGAAAGCCATTATTACTATGATCTATCTATACTGTGTGCAGAATACTTTTGAAAATTGAGTTTTTGCCAGTATAACCTTTTTATTAAACCTGTAAAGTTTGTGTTGAGACATGCCTTGAGCTTGTTAGGAATGAGCTCTGTATCCCTCCAGAATGACAATGTTTCCAAGCCTTGTTTGTTAGGTATTAAATCAGCTGTGTACATTAAACAGGGACCAAGGTCAGGTATATTTTCAGTATATATTTTGAGAAATGTAGATTATATTTTATTAACTTATTCATGCCCTCGGTTTTGTGTACAGTTTTTTCTTTCTTTTTTTTTAATTGTCGAACAAAAATCTTGTGATTTGCTCGTTTTGATAATTTTTTCACTCTAAATTATGTTAAATAGAGATGTGTGGTTATGTGTGTGTTGTGCAACAGCTAGGGGGGTTAGAAGTCACACCCTGATCCACCAGCCTCTAGACCGACCAAACCTAATGCTACTTTTTACAGAGTCAAGTCATTGAGCTCACTTTATTTCTTCTTTCTCTTCATCACCTGCACTTCTTGTATCGCTCATCCACTTCCTGTCAGAGTTGCTTGTGCTTGTTAGTAGATGACATGTCTTGTGTTTGCACTAATGGTCGCTAGGTTAAGGCGCGAGCTATCCATCCGAGTGTCTCGCAGTGAAAATGTGTTTTAATCCAAAATGTTGAACCAAAACATTCCTGTGATGTGGACAGATTTAATTGAATGAATGGTTCCTCAAATCAACACACAACGGGAGCCTCACATCTGCTTCTGTTTCTACGCCGCTGAATTGGTTTTGCATCTTAAAGAGGCTCTATGGAAGACTCCGATAATTGCTTGTTAACAGTGACACTTGTCGCTGTTAAGTCAACAACAGTCAGAGTCCTGTTGCTCGTGCTCGCACTATGTAGATGTGAGCGAGCATCGGTCAACACAGCGAGGCGACACACGAGACTGAATGTGATTGACAGGCATCATGTTGATTAACGTTAGCAACATTAGCCGGCTAAAACCACAATATCACTTTATATTTATTTCACATGCTTGACAGTTAGCTGACCAAACGTAGGTCCCTCCATGAATGGAAGGCCCGGCAGATGTTGATCCTATAGTGTTACATTTTCCTGCTTCAGCCTCCCAGACTGTGGTCAGAAGGAACAGGGGAGACACCGTAGTTTTGGTCTCCTGCCTGGTCCGGAGTCGGTAACGTAACTCGCTCCGGAGTTAACCCCCGTCGCTCCACTCAGCAGCAGGCTAGTGGACTAGTTGCAGCATTTATTTCTGTACAAATTGCAACTTCCATTGTACATTCACTTGATATTCTCAAATCTAAACTAACTCTCTTCCGCTCCGCTGCTCGCTCGTTTCGCCGCCGCTCACTCTCTCCTGCTTCACCACTCACTTTCCACGTACACACACACACGCCCGACGTTGGTCATGTTCCTGTTTTGCGAGACAGGCTTCACGAACTATAACTTTTTTTTCTTTTTTTTTTGTGCTTCCGTGGAGTTTGTGTTGGAGTCTTGAATTGTGGTGGGGGGGTGGTTGTTTGTTTTCGTTAGCGGACTCCATTTCTAATCAACCGTTATCGCTATCGTTATCTAATCCCTGTAGCTGCGCTATAGAAAGTAGGCACACGCGAGCACGTATAACCTCACATCTACTGGGACAGCGGCCCAAGTCCTTCACATAAAAAGCAGTCTACAGCTGATAGAGGAAACACAGAAAGTCGCGGAAGGTCTCATTTTTTAGGTTACGACGTGGTCAAACCTTCATTTGCAATAGAAAACGATTCATACGTGTAAAAAGTTACATACAGTCCCTTTTAAATAAGCCGACAGCATGTTACTGATTAGAAGAAATTGTGTGAAGATCATTTCCTGTAAGTAATGATTAATTTGATTCTGGTTAAAACAATCAAAGACCCTTTTCATAATCACGACATACTTCGTCTTAGTCTTGTATATACTGAAACACAAAATAAGCAATCACTATCAGAAAATTGGCGTCAAAACTTTGCTGGCATTTCTGAAAAAAGATCTCCACCAAAAATTATAAGATTCACATAAGTTGATTAATATCGTTCTCATTGGTCTGTGTTTTTTTCTTGTGTTGTAAAACCTGTATCATGATGCAAATCAAACCCAGTCCATCAGTGAAGGGGCTAGCAGTGTGCGTGCGTGCATGTGCGTGTGTGTGTGGTGATGGTCTCTGTAAAAAGAGTGTACGTCTGTGTGTCTGTTTTTTGATCTGTGTTTCCTGCTTTCTGTTTAATTATTATTTGTGTGTAATTTAGTTTGTTAAATTCAGTACATTCCTATATTATTTATGGTTATGTTGTGATTGTAACAAGTGTATATATCATCCATATACACATTATATAAATATATATATATATATATAAATATATATGAACAAACCAGTATGATCAGTGTTTGTCAATGGTGGTCCTGTACATATAGATTTTTTTTTGTTCTTCTTGTCCATCATGTGGAGGGATGTTAAGTTATGGCCATTTGATTGAAAGTGTAAACTGCATGTTGTGGCATGCGAGCTGAGCTTTGGGGACTGAATGTCGATCACTGATTGGTGGCAGTAAACGTTTCGCTGTTCGCCGTACTGTCACTCTGCTCTGGTAGCGCTCACACTGCCAGCTGCACGACTCGCGTCTTTGACCAAGTTTTTTTTTTTATCTCCTTTTTTGATCCACTCTGCACTAGTATATATATATACTCCTTAAAAGGTGATAAGGGTTGTTTTTTTGTTATTGATTATTTGAAAACAAGTGGAAGATGCTGTAAGGAAATAATGCTCCTTTTGTTTGTGTTCTTCACCGGGACGTCAGATTTTTTTGTTTAACTCATGTTGGTACTCAAGTGTAAAAGGTGTTTTCGTTGAGTATTTAGGCCTCAATGTGTTTGCTTTCTGCTTTTTGGTCTGTTGCAAAGTGCCTTCCAAATACTGATTGTGCACAGCAGTGGATTAAAAAAAGGTTCTCTTTTCTAAAGGTTAAGAATTGTACAGAGTGACTTGCATTGACACTTTTGTATAAAAACACACACAGAAAATGTACAATATGTTAACTTGGTATTTTATCATTGTACTCAACAAGATTGCTCTTAAGACATGTGAGCTACATGTTTTGTTATAACGTCTTTGGACATATTTCAATATAAGCATACTTTTCTATAGATATTTGTTTTTGTACTCTGTTATTGAGTCTCATCTCTCTTGTTGGTACAGAGATGAGCAGCAAATAAATTGCAATTGAAAAAGCTCCTAACTTTTCTTTTGTAGTTATTACTGCGCTTCCATGTTGGTGGTGAAGTTTAACTGAAACCGGTAGACAAACACCGAGTCTGTCAGCTACTATTCTAGTAAGTACAGGTAATATGAATCATTAATTCATATTTAATTCTAACATTATATTCATGTATAAATTAAAGGCCTGTAGGGGTAGTTACTATGATTTACATGACTTGTTCAATGTGTCAGGCCAGTGTTAAAACTGCAAAATGAAATTATTAACAGTTAAAGGTTATATTAACATTTTTATGTAGACGAATATTTAAAATAAAAACATCCACAGAGCTTTTAGAAGGTGCCGAATAAAAGTACGGCTTTTCCTGAAAAAAAAAAAGATTATGATTATGTAATTGAAATTTAAACACATTTAAATGTGATTTAATAATTTAAATCATTTTGACGGATCCAAAATTAATGTTTTGTTTATCTCTGTGGAAGATATCGGAGCCAACAGTAAAACAACGTTGGTATCACGTGGTATCTCTGGGTCGTCAGTTAGTGTGGAAAAAAACGGATAAATGGCCGAGATTGAGGTTGTGCCTGGCAACGACTTGTTGTGAAGTAAATGCAATGGAACGAGGGAGGGAGAATAAGACTTCTAGTGGCTGAATGTTATCAATGTTATCAATAGAACCTTTAAAAAGGAGAGAGAGGTCGTAACTGTCAGAAAGACCAATGAGAAACAGGCACAAACTGCTGCAGGTAATCAGCCAAATGACAATCCTCTGTGTTTGTGTATGTGGGACCTGAACATGCTGATAACTCACAGAGAGACCTGCTGAGGTGACACAAAAACTATACAGTAAGTCACTGAAAGTTTTTCACTTTGACAGACTTTGCTGAAGGTGTTGATATTTCATTTGTGTAGATCAAGTAAAAGAGAATTGGCAGTTTGAAAAGTCCCCACGTGTGGTTTTTCTCGACAGTATGAGAGGTAAAAAGACACGGCAGTCAGTGGGACGGTTGAAGGGCTCTCTTGTTGCCTTAAGTTAAGCAAAAAACTGAAACCTCCCAAAAAAGGTGAGTGAATGCTGAAAGCTGAAATAAATTGCAAAGCATTGCTGAAAATGCAGAAATCTGAAATGAATTGCCTGAAAAATGTGAAAACTCAAACGCAATGCTGGAAAACCTGATGCTTTCTTTATTGAACTCATGTTCATTAACAGAGGTACAGATACAGAGACAGTTGAACAAAAAAGAAGACAAAAACTGACATATATATTTCATAATGCCAGGGTTTGTGTTTATGTTATAAACATATTATAATCATTTAATAATTTATAAGTCTTACTGGCTTTTTTGTTTTTAATATGTGGTATGATGGTGCTATACTGTTTAAATTCATTAATAAAATGCAGGAAAGTTGGCTTGGTTCCTGACCATTTTGTCTTATGAATGAAATTTTCCCAAAATAATAAATAATTGTATTATATACAGCGTGTTATTTTCAATCTTATCTTGATTAAAATATAGCATTACATCAAACATACAGTATTTATTTCAACATTCATCTTAAGTTTCTTTTGTAGAAAGTTGGCTACAGAACATTCTTGTAATATATACAGTGAACAAATAGATGGGAAATACTCTCTTCTATATAGAGAGTTATCAATAATCAATATCCAGCTTGAATCTTCTAACACAAGTTTTACTGGAGAAATTCTATGTAATATCTTGAAAGACACTTCCTTAAGTTTTTTATTAATACAGTATTCATCACACATTTTCCAAGCGTTCTCCCACTATCATCAGATAAGGAAGACCAAAAACATCTATGAAGGGACAGAAACAACTGAGTGTGTTCCTAATAGTTCTGTTGGAGAACTTCTCTTTCAGTATGTTAGAACCTCCAATACAAATATTTTCCACACAATCTTCTGAGCTGAAATGTAACAGTGGCAGTATTGGAAGCTGAACTTCATAACCTAGAGAAGCTAAGAGAGGAGACCTGAAAGACATTGCTAGAAAACTGGAGGCTAAACTGTAATACTGTCAAAGCTGGAAGTTGAAATGAATTGTATGAAAAGACTACATATGAATATTTATTCCACAGTATTTGCTTCCACATTAAATCAATATATTAAACCCTTTTTGTTTTAGTTAGGCCTTGTTTCATGTTGATTAAAATGAATAAAGTGGTCAAATTGTATTATTTACAGTAGAAAATAGCATTTTTTGTAAGCTTAGAACTGTAATTGCCCACCTAAGAAGACAGGAGAGCAGATAAAGCAAACAACCGGAACAAAAAGCTAATTAGATAATTTCATACATACTGTATTTGCCACGTTTTAAGCAGAAAACTACTAAACGAGACAGTATACAGATGCAAATGTTTATACATTTACAGACTTCACATTCTTATTGTCAGCACTCTGCGTGTCTAATCTGGTTTTAATATTTATAATAATCTGTTAGATGGTCATACTAATAGGTAATAATAATAATAATAATAATAAAATAATATAATATAATAAAATACATTTATGTTTGTGTTGAATGACACACAATAAATGACATTGTTGTATATTGTGTTTAACTGAGGAGTTCATACTCAAATGTTGATGCAAAAAATGCCACAGATGATAAATACACTATAAAAAAAAACAAGTTACAATTTAGTTGCAAGAGCAATGTCAGTCCTTTCAATGTCAGTCCTTTCAATGTCAGTCCTTTCAATGTCAGTCCTTTCAATGTCAGCGCCCCTGTTCTTGTAATTCAGTTTGTTGAAGTCCTCCATAATCTCTACCATTGTCTTTCCTTTGGTCTCTGGGATAAAATATAACAGAAATGCTGCACTGAAAATGGTGTAAACCACAAAAATCAGGAAGCAGAACTGGCCGAGTCCATCCTGCATGGATACACAGAAAAACAGAGTGTTAAATAAAGTAGCTGACATGATATAAAAATAGAGATATAATGAGTACGGATTATTTGAGGCAACATATGACACACAGCAGGTATCTCACCACAACGTAGCCGAACAACATCCCCACAAGGAACATGCAGAGCCAGTTGATCGTCCCACTGATCACATACGCAGAAGGACGCCAGGCTTGTAGGAAGAGGTCAGCAGGAAGAGCCATAGACACCCCAGCTTTAACAAGATGAAAGTAAAATAAATAAAAAATGTAAAAAAAAAAAGGTAAAACTTAATTTAATAGGTCTGCAAATTTCATGGTAATTAGGTGATAATTAGAAGGTAAACTATTTGAAATTTCTTTGGCATGACTGCCAAATTACCCCAATATTTACCTCAAAATGCATCAAAAATTACTTTATTATACACATTATTTAATAATAATATGCTAAAATAGCATATAATCATTAAAATAGGGCCCTCAGGCTTGAGAAGCGGCTCTTCATTGGAGGTGGAAAACCAAAACTAATAGAAGACACTTCTGATCAGACACAAAAAGTAATGATTCAGGGAGTTTTTTAAGAAATTTCAAATTAGTTATTTGTTAATAAATTAAATGTATTATTATATTATTAAATATATTAAATAAATTACCAGCTATTGGGAAATAGCAGAATATAATTATTAAATAATGTTTATAATAAAGTCATTTTTGATAAATTTTGAGGCAAATATTGGGGTAATTTGTCAGTAATTCCAAAGAAATCTCAAATAGGTTACTTGCTATTTATCACCTAATTACCATGAAATTTGCAGACGTGTAAAATGAAGTGTTACCAAAAAAAGATATCTGAAATGTTTCAGTGTTGAGGTGAACGAGCAACAGAAACAACTCACAAGGTCCAATTCCATACATGCAGATGACACAAAAGATCAGGCCGATGTTCACATACGGGATCCATGAATTCAGATGCTGTATGAAAAGAAAAAATATTTATGATTTAGCCTCTACAACAGAGGGTGGAGAAGGGTGCACTGCTGGAGTGTATTTACCTTGATGGACAGCATGACAGTAAGTGCAACCATGGTGACACCCATCATTAAATAGCCGTAGCCCATCAGCTTCTTTCTGCCGGCACGATCTATCAAGAAAGACTGAGACACAACAGACAGGTCGGAAAAGCATATTTTTCTTCTTCATCACACGGGACTTCATACTTTCACTTTTACCTACTTCTTTTTTATATAAATCTATTGATTGAATTTTCCAAGTTATGTACAAAAGTAGTATCCCATCATACAGGAAAGAAAACCCTTAAAATAACGCACAGAATAGGAATGCCCTCTGAAAGTGACCGATCCCTCCCTACAACAGGCTACAACAACACCTTTACAATGCAAAATGATAAACCACTAGAATCACAATATAAAAAGAAATTACTCTAAGAAATAAGCCCATAAGAGGCACTGCTATCACTTCTATTAATACTATTATCCCAGTAACTATGGAAAAATAGGATATGAAAGGTGTCCACATTTTCCTACTTTTTATTATTTTGTTTTACCAATTTCTATTATTTAATTTAATTTAATTTAATTTAATTTAATTTAATTTAATTTAATTTAATTGATTTGATTTGATTTGATTTGATTTTAATTAATTAATTTACTTATTTAATTTTTAATTTTTTAATTTTTTAATTTTTTCATTCATTTATTTATTCATACATTTGACAGGGACAGTGCACAGCTTCTTAGCTGTACTGTTCTTAGCTAATTTCCATCTGTAGTCCCTGGGCAGGTCAGTCAGTGTAATTTCTTGATTCAGTTTCAGTTTCTACTTTGCAGAGATACTTACACACAGTGATACGGTGATGAGCTCAGTTGCTCCAATACCAATGGCCAAGTAATGCATCTGGCTTTCATGCACTCCAGACTCTTTGAAGATGTCAAAGGCGTAGAAATACAGCTGTTCGAGAATGAAATATTAGAGGCCATTAAACTGGATGAAGCGGAAAATTGAACATGCTGTGCGAACCAGAACTCAGTTACTAATAATGTATATATTCATATATATCACAAAGGGTAAAGCTGAGATGAACCTACAGCGTTGATGCCGCAGAGCTGAACACCAGCACAGGGGATGACCAGAGTCAGCAGCTGCCACCTCACACTGCGAGAGGTGAGCACGTCCTTCACAGTCTTGGCCTGCTCGCCCTGTGTGCTCTCTCTCTCTTTCTGCATGTCGTCCAGCTCCTGCTTCAAGTTCTCCTCCTGCCACAGCCACTGCAAGGCTTTTACATGCAAATACACACACACATCCTGGATCATACTGGAGGTTTAATAGTGTGGTTTGGTAACCTGTCTATGCTTGACTCAAAGCCACTTAAAGGAGCAGTTTGTTGGATCTGGCGGCATCTAGTGGTGAAGGTGTAGATTGCAACCAACTGAAGCTTCTCCAGTGTGCCAAACATGTAGGAAAACTACGGTGGCTGACGGGAAAAAGTGAATGCCCTATCTAGAGCCAGAGTTTGGTTTGTCCATGAAAAGGACCCGCTCCATATACAGTATAGATATAAACGGCTCATTCTAAGGTAAGGAAACCACAATGATTCTTATTTTTATTATTATTATTATTAATACTTAAATGGAGGGGAAGGTGATGATGGACAAACCTGCCACATGTATCTCATTATCTGCGGAGCTGCAAGAATTTGAGTTTTCCCAGACAGCAGAGTTAGTCCAGATAAAAATATCTCAACAACTGTTGGATGTATTGCCATTATATTTGTGTACACGTATTCATGTTCCCCAGGGGATTAATTATACTGACTTTGGTGATCCACTGACTTTTCTTTCCTGTGCCACCAGCAGGTCACAGTTTTCATATAATCATTGAAATATTGAACAATAACAATGACAATTTTTGGTGCAGACATTCATGGTTCCCAGGTGATGTATCTGACTTTAGTGATCCTCCAACATTTCCTTTGAAGTTGACATTTGTGGTCGACAACTATTGGATGAATTGCCATGAAATTTGTTACAGACATTCATTTCCCACACAGGATAAATTATAATAACTTAAGTGAACTCCTACTCTAAATGTCCCGTAGGTGTGAATATGAGTGTGAATGTAAATGTTACACACTGTTACTTTAACAAAATTGTTAAGCTTAAAATAATAGGAAGCAAATCAGCCGAGAACGGACAAGATGTACGGTGCAAATTGCAGGAAGTGTTAGATGCACAAGCCATTATTACTGACAACACTAATCCAGGCCACCATTTGTTGTCAACGCTATCACAGCACTGAATATTGGATGAAAGCTCAGTTCACAGTAAGGAGAGGTAAAAGACAAATTACAAAAAATGTCTTAGTAAACTTTATAATGCAGTGTGGTTATATAGATACAGAGTCTGCTGTGTCCACTCACCTTTTTTGCAGCCTTCAGTGTCTCCTCTGTCGATGTAAAGGTATCGAGGTGCCTCAGGGAAGAAAAGCAGCGTCACAAACTGCAGGACGGCAGGAACACCACTAAGAGCTAAGAGATATGGCCACATTTCCTCTGTTCCCATCAGCTCCCTAAACACAGTGTGAGACAAAGACAATCTGTTAGGTAGCATGGACAAAAGGAGATACTGTAGATCTACGAATTGGTACTGAAAATACAGTAAGTAGGATAGCTTAATGCATCGCTGTGTGCTGCTCGTTCTGACTAATTAGTAAGACAACGTTTATACGGTATTGCGCTTTAGTATGGAACGAGAAAAACAATTCAGGACAGAACAGTTGTAAATGGACAACTTGTAACTTCCTAAATAAGTAAGTATGATTATTAAAGTGCCATCAGTCTGTCCTTACTTGATGCCAATTATTTGACCCATGACCTTTCCAAATCCGATGAAGATTGAGCCTGTGAGAGTCATGAAACCTCTGAGTTTCTTTGGAGAACTCTCCCCGAGATACATGAGGTGTACGCTCAAGCCAAGACCTGCGGAGAGAGAAGACAAGGTGAAGAGAAACGTGAAGAAAAAAATAAAGAAAATAAAAGGTAACACACGCTACACGTCATCACATACCAACATTATATCCATAGAGAAATCTTCCCAGTAAGATCATCTCAAAAGATTTGGCCATGCGACTGAAGAGCATGAGAAGAGCAGCGACCATCGCCACAACGTTGTTGATCAAGAGAGCTTTTTTCCTGCAAAATCAAAAGAAACATCCACTGCTGACGTAATTTACCTTTTATGTTGTATATGACCCACTGCAACATCTACTTCTATTAAAAGAATACTTCAACATTTTGGGAAATGCACATACTTTTCTAGCTGAGATGCTAAGCTAAATTAGTTGCAGAAATGCTTGTTAACAGCGACATATACTGTATGCTGGTAGGGGGATTATTTTGACCTTTGCCCAGAGCCAGGCTAACGATAGCTGTTTCCAGTCTGTATGCTCAGCTAAGTTAAAGGTCTCCTGGCTGTAGCTTCATGTTAAACTCACAGACGCGTGAGTAGTATCTTCTCATCTATAACTAAGCAAGGCAGTGAATAAGTGTAACAAAAGCTGAAATTTAATACGTAAATATCATATAAATAGTAGGCCTATACCAACAATACTTTATTTGCTTTTTTGCCTTTGAAACAATTAGCTTATAATTTTTAAATCATTATATTTTCAATCTTTGTTGCTGAAAAAGTCCCTTGATTCTTGCCTGTTGTATCATGTGAAAATGCTGACAACAGATTAATGTTGTACTAAAGGTGAACATTAATGTTTTTCTTTTTCTTACAGTTTGCTAACCATACTTTGGGCTCAAAAACAGATGATTCAGACAGGTTTGAAAACAACAAGTAATAGTTGAGTGTTTGCCATTAATCAACAACCATATCTAACACTACAGATTAAGTGTGTCTGTGTGTGTGTGTGTGTGTGTGTGTGTGTGTATGTGCGTGTGTGTGTGTGTGTGTCTCACCGGCCGTGGGTGACGGGAAGGCTGCCGCTGTGAACAGCCCCGGCCCAGGCTCCGAGACTCAACACCGCCACGATGAAGGACCAGATGAGCTGGTTGCTGGACTCATCTACTGGAGCTCCATACCTCCACAACCAGGTGTGGTTCACGAAACTCTGAACATGCTGCAGAAAGGTCAGAGGTCAAGGGCACATGTTATTAAAGTGGCCTTCTGATTGGTTGCTTCAGATAAATAATCCATCACAGTGAAAAAAATACATGTATTTTGGATTCATTTGATATTTTTCAGCCAGTTTGCTGATTTTATGACTCTTCTCTCCTGATGCTACTATAACACTTAGTATTCATCATTATCCTGTAACTTGTGGCCACCCTGGCAAAAATATGTCACAGTCTCACTTTAAAATTATATCAATATTATAATAATAATATGTGTCACACCCCTCCCCATCTTGTATAATAGTAATAATAATAATAATAATAATAATAATAATAATAATAATAATAATAATAATAATATTTGTGTCACAACATCCCATCTTAAATGCATCATGTAATAAATATAATAAAACAATAGATATAATTTATACCATTTAAGTGAGAATACCAGCATTAAAATAAAACTACATCAAAAATGTTGTAAAAGGTGGACAATTGTATCTTGCATGTAGTGAGGTGTTCTTTATAGCAATAAGAAACACTATTCTGGTGCTATGAAGCTACAACAAAACAGGAATTTGAAAGAACCACATTAATGAGTTGTTAAATGATCTTACTCATGTTTGTTAGAAGAATAGCAGCACAAGACTAAAATAGGACCATGATGTCTCCGTCTACGCGGACTGTGTGCCGACACCAATAATGACAATAATGAAGAAGGGAAACAAACTAAAGTGAAAAGAGGGCTGTGCTCCAGGTTTCATGCATTCTTTGCGTCTAACTGATAGAAATGTTACCACTGCTGGAGAAGCGATGACAGAAACTTGAAACCCGTACTGAAACGACCCCCCAATACCCAACACCAACGCCAGCAGATAAAGCCTCCAGTACTGCAGCTGAAATGTAAAGTGGAAATCAGATATACAGTAACAGCCTTGCTTTTTTAACTAGACAGACAAGTTTGACTAGACATATAAATCAGATTATCAGATTAAAAAATGTAAAAGTATTTATTAGATTAAACATGATATAAAATTAGCTTCACCTTGACGAACTACAACAGGAAAATGTTATTAGTAATATGACAAGGATGATAAGATGATTATGCTACATAAAAATGTACACTTAAAGGGCCCATTTTTCTGCTTTACAAGTGCTTTTAGTTTTTAAACTTTAAGACGACCTCATTTAGCTAATAACACTCAATACAGGTGCTTAAGTGAAATGTTCATGCCAGAACTTTTACTTGAAATAGTATTTTTTATTTTGTAGAATTAGCAAAGAATCTGAATACATCCTCCACTAGTGCATGTATGTGCACGTCATTTGTTGCTACATACATTAAGTATACTTGTATTTAAATGTGTTATATAAATACAAATTGACTTGCAGGCATTAAGAAATACTGGATCACAGGTAAAGTGTTTTCTTGTAACAGTGTTCACGTACCTTTCTTGGTGCATTGTCCATTTTCTGTGCTGGCTCCATTGATCCTGTCTGCAGAGCAGCAGGAGAGGACCATCTTATATAGGGGTGAAGTTATTCACCACTAGACTAGACTTTGGTTGTCCATTCACGTTATTAGAGCAAGACCATCACGTTCATGACGTGCGTGACCAAACGCTGCACTAGATTCAACCTGGTCTGTCTGGTTGATTCCTGTGATAAGTCCAGTAGGGTTAGACATTAGTGGGAGGGAGGTGTCTTTAAAAAAAACTAAACCAAGCAAAATACACATGCAAAAAAAATATAAGATTAAGTACGCTAAAAGGGAAAAGACAGATAAAGGACACACAGGGTTGGATGCGTAGATGAGAGGATCATTTGCAGCATTTTTAAGCTTGTTGTACATCATTAGTAATCTTATGTAAATACAGTACATGCACACATTGAACTGATTTTATACACGACGATCAGGTTACTCATTGAAGAAGAACCCTTCCTGTGAATACAGTTGCATAATGTTCCCTGTGGCTCTGGAGGAGCTTTGAGTAGCATGAGAAAATAGTAAACTTATGTCAATAGCACCTTTCAAAATCAGTTACAAGATGCTTCACAATACCACCTTACAATAGAGGAGCACAGACAGCAAATCATAAAACAAAATAATTAAAAGAACATCGTACACGGAAAATGTAATGAAAACAGGGATTTCAAGAAGTGGTCAAACATTAAGAACAACATAAAAACTTGAATAGATATACTAAAGCCAGTCTGTACAGGTTTCTTTTTTTTAGAAGCTTTTTAAACTGAGGCACCGACTCAGCCGTTTGTAAATGAATAGTAAAAGCATGATCCCCCTCTGCTTTTAGTCTGGACCGAGGAACTTTTAACAACATTTGATTCTCTGATTTGAGGGGTCTCGGAGAAGAATAAGCCAGACCCTGTAGGGATTTAAAAGTAATCAGTTCTGTTACAAATGGGGAGCTGTTGTAATTCGGCCATGACTGGAGTGAGGTGTTAAGAGGAAAATTGAATTTTGAAAGCTTTGTGTTCGTACAACAAAGAAAAGTATGTGTATGTCAGTCTGTGGGGTGGATTTGTGGAATGGGTTAGGTGATGGGTTGAAGCGGAGCACAAATATAAATCAATTAAAAAAGCTATTAAAAAAAGATATTTTTGGGAGGTATATGATATATAAGAGTATATATATATAAGAGTTGTGATGAGGGTTGGTTTATATCTACTTTTTAACTCCGGATGGATATGTGGGTTGTAAATAAACTGGATGCTGTTCATATATTTAATTTGGGATGTAAATAAATCTGGGATAGTTTATATATTATATTATATTATCATTCTATGATATATGAGTTATTAGAGGAGAAGTGAGAAAGGGGTAGGGAAATATAAGTTTTACTTCTATACCTACTCCTTTTTGGACACTATTACTCTTGTTTTGTTTGTTATTATTTTGTATCGATTTTTCTTTATTTGTATGTTCGAAATAAAGTCTTTCATTCATTCATTCATTCATTCATTCAGGTGTTCCCTACATCAAGCGTTTGTGAGAAGTCTTGCTGTTGCATTCTGCACCAACTTGTACCAACATTGCAGACACGTACTCAACATAATGGTACAGAGAAACAAGATGATGAATTTAGATAAGTATATAGAAATAATGATACTTTAAAAAAATTTAATTGGGATAAATAAACTTCCAAAATATAAATTATAAGAAAAAAGCATACATTATTCTTCTTTAAAGAGTTCACCATCCATTTCGATAGTTTTATGACTTTTCTTAGTGTTTATAAGTTTGAGAGTCTTGATATATTCTTTAAACTCACATAAAAATCTGGTGTAATTGGGGGTAATTTCTGTTATTTTTATTTAAACCTTTATCAACCCAATTTTGCTTAAAGATATTTCTATATTTTTTTCCAACATTATTCCATATGATGGTTCTGTGAGGAGATGTATGTTACATAATTTCCAAGCAAGGAGAGCCAGTTGATAAAATTTGTATAATTTTATAGTCAATTTGGTAATAAACACATTTCCTAAAAATTCAGCCTTACAAGTTTGCTGTATTTATAAACTTTGGGACGTAGACTATGTTCGTCAGTTAAAATAGTCTAACTGTGGGTCAGAGGGTAGAGCAGGTTGTCCACCAATCGGAAGGTCGGTGGTTTGATCTCCGGCTGCTCCGGGTCACATGTCGATGTGTCCTTGAGCAAGACACTTAACCCCAAATTGCTCCCGAAGGCATAGCCATCGGTGTGTGAATGAGTGTTTAGATTAGATCCTGATGGGCAAAGTTGGCACCTTAGCAGCCTCTGCCATCAGTGTATGAATGTGTGTGTGAACGGGTGAATGCTGACATGTAGTGTAAAGCGCTGTGAGTGGTCGGAAGAGTAGGAAAGCGTTATACCAAGTCCATTTGCCATTTAAAAAAAAAGAAATAGAGTGAATTTCAAGATTATTTATTGTCGTAGTGAGAGTGAATGAGTGTGATGGTGAAAAGGAGCGTTCCAACAAACCAACAGTGAATAAAATAACTTTGTTTTGACACTCAAACAAATATTATCTGATGTGACTTTATTACTGCATTATGTATAAAAGGCACTTTTGATGATCACATTGAAAAATTAAATATGAAGTGTTGTTAATATAAGATACTTTTATTGGCTCTGTGTTTTATCATTAAAACAAAAACGTCAACATAAACAATTGCACATATTCCACTCATGTCATTACTGAACACATCAATGCTCAACATCATGATACCTCTTTTTATGAATGAGGTGTACACACTGATGGATGTAGTTTATAATTAATAAGGTGCAAATTAACTCTTTGTTTCTAAATACATTCTCTGGTATTTGGTCCATCACCTGCCACACAGCAATGACTTAAGTACTCTGTAGGTCGCTGATGTTGAGCTTTGACCTCCCAAATGAGAGGATAAAGCAAGGACAAAGTTTGCCATAGTCATTAATAGCTTGACTGATAGCACGGACGACAACTTTATTCTTTGTCCCATTAAACAAAAACAAAAAACTGTACTTTCGTAATAAAATGCATTACCGTTTATTTGCTCGGCAAACTAAAAACACGTGTTTTCAGAGGTATCAGATGACTTGTCTTCTGCCAATATACAGTCATTTTAATTACTTTAGTCTCGTGTCAATCAGTGACACAAAGTAGCAAAACATAAGTGCAGCATGTGAAGATGACAAAGATAAGTCCTTTAAATTCTCTCAACAGAAAACACACTCAAGATGAAGGAGTGATAATAGATCCATTCTCCCGTCCATGATGTCTTCCAGCTCGAGCAGATCAGTGAGGCATAAAACAGTGGATGTGACAGTGTGTGTGTTTTAGGAGGAAAAGGTCTGTCTACAAGGCCGTGGACAGACACACTTCACCCAGCTGATACTGAGCTTTAGTCTGCGACGGACACTTGTCCTCTTGGCCTTTGTAGTTGAGCTTGTTGAATTCACTTGTGATGGCGGACAGAGACTTCCCGTTGGTCTCAGGCAGAAACAGGCCGACGAACAGCGCTGACAGCAGGCAGACCGCTGCGAAAGGCACGAAGCAGTACTGACTCAACTCGCTCTGTGAAAGGAAAGAAAGCGATCAGAATGATGGAAGAAGTTATAGAAATGACTACTGAAATGTCTGTCTGCTTCAATCTTAACCACCTTCAAGCCCGTTTGTGCGTTTTCTTTTCTTATACATAGAAACGTGCAGAATTCAAAAAGGATTTATATAAGTGGGAATGAATGAACTAAAACCTTCCATATCTGTCATGGTCCTACATTTTTGTTATAGTTTGTGTCCTGTTTTATTTTTGGAAGTCCTCTCTTGTGTCTTTTCTTTGTTTGTTTCCCGCCTGTGTGGTCGTCCGCCCCGCCCTGATCAGTTTCACCTGTCCCTCATTATCTCCCTCCTTTCCTGGTGGATTTAGTCTCTGTGCTCCCCGTGTCTTTTGTTAGTTTGTCCTTGTTGCTTCTTGGGAGTTTTAGTCGCTTGTGATGATGTTGCAGGGAGCAGCACAAGAAGGGAGGGCCCAAATGCAGAGTCAGAGACCGGCAGATTCAGTGACGATACTAAACAAACAAAATGTTTTGCAGACAAGGGACAGCACAGAGACTAAATACACAAAGAGACGAGAGAGATGATCAATTTCCAGCCCAATCACAACTTAAAACATGCCCAATTCAATAAAAACAGCTCAAATCATAGCCTTGCTAGAAACCTGTGTAAAACCATAACATGCGCAATAGGAAACACATCATGAGCATACAAAACTTCATATTGGCATTAAATAACCAAAGATAAAATGTTAGATAAATAGGCTATCGCAACCCACAAAGAGTGCAGGCAGACAACCAAATACACTAATTCCCATGTCAATGTCAATGATGATGACTTCGAGGTAAGTGGGTCCTCTTTTATCACTAACGACAATTGAATACCACTTTTGTCAGTCAAATATGTCTCAATAGTCAATAATATGAGCGAGTGGACACAATGAAGTTTACTGAATTTTGTATCTGCCACCAAACGTTGACAAAAGCAGCTCGACTTTCATCTACCAGCCCAACGCTATTTTTTCCCAGCCCAACTTAATCAAAAGTAGCCCAGTTGGACGGAAACCAGCCAAATCTGGCAACACTGGAGGTAACGAGGGACAGGTGACAGCAGGGCTGACGAGGAACAGGTGAAACTGATCAGGGCGGGGCAAACAATCACATAGAGGCGAGAAGCAAACAAAGGCAGGAAGTAAACGAGACGAGACACAAGAAGAGAGGACTTTCAAACTAAAACAGGAAACAACTTATAACAAAAACCCAATGGGACCTTGACAATATCTTAGAAAGATCAGTAGGACCAGAGATAAAGCATCCTGACAGATAGTCCCTTATTTCCTCAGTTTCAGACGCTGAACTCTGGGGGGCGCTACAGGGTACCTTTTCCTGTTCCTAACAAGTCTATTATGTTACATTTTTATCTTGCCTGTTAGCTTGTTGTCTCTTAATTAATTGGGGGCCCTTCTCATGTCAGGTTGTTGAAAAATGTTATGTTTCATTTAGAAAAAAAATAATAATTTTGAGCATTTTTGTCTGTTATTAGATGGAGACAGGAAACTGAGAGGGTGAGAGCAGTGTGCACCAGTAATCCCCCCTAGAATAACAACCATAAACCAGTATGTTTTAAATAGTGTCTTAGTTTTGTCTTATTAATAATGTCGTAGATGTATGTGCACTTTGTTTTAAATGTATGTCTGCTTGTTCATGGTCTCTGTATGTGTGTTTGTTAAATGGATGGATGCAGTGATAAGACTGACCACTAGAAATGGAAAGAGCATCCCGGTGACGAAAAGGTTGAGCCACATCATGGAGCCAGCGATCATGTAGGCTGCCGGCCGAGCCGTCTGATTGAAGATCTCTGTCGGCAGAATGCCCGTCACTCCAGCTGAGAAAATCAGAGATAGCTTCAGCAGCTAGCATCACATCCTTAAATAGAAGTAAAAATATAAACATTAGCTAAATGGCCTGACCCCTACTGGAGATTGGATATTCGGTAACACATGATAAGCAATAAGTTGCTTCATGAATGATTGACGTGTATTAAAGCTATCAAACAAACTTGCATGGTATAATATAAGTTTAAAATATCACATTTGTCAGTGCAAGACAGGAGTACAGTACACAGTCCACAGTCACTTCGCTATGACTTCAAAGTATTTCAGTACTTTTAGGTTTGAAGATGCCTTCAGGAAAGCAATTCATAATGATTCCTCATAATATTGATGATTATGTTTTACTGACATGCATGTCTATTATATATGCAATGTTGTAGTCTAGACCACCTAAACCGAGACCAGACCAGTGCGAGTCCCACACTGCGTGACACACTCACGATAAAATGTGGAAAATTCAAACCAGAGGCACTCCTCAAATTGATCGGAAAGATCCACAATCCTATAAAAACAACCACAGAAAACAAATGAAGATCCTATTTCATGTGAAATATCTTGATAAAATAATTTTAATTAATTCATTTTAAAAATGTTATGTGTCCTTTGTTTTCTACGAGCAATGACAGTAATTATGTTAAAACATAAATCAGACAATGCACCGGCAATTTAAATAATATCCCTGCAGTTGTGGTCTTAAAATAAAATCCAGAGTCCTCTTTGTCTGACATGGAGACAAGACCGAGTAAAAATAGAAACAATTCCGAGACGAGACCTTCAAAAAGTGGTCTTGAGTCCGCTGGAGTATTACAACACTGTATTCTATACAGTATGTCATACAATTCAAAAATACCACAAGCAGCAACAGCTCTCTAAACAGTTTCAACAGAAACTGAACAAGATAACCTTCATGAAGGTCACATTTATTGCAGAACTGTTCAATTAGTTTTAGCTGATAAGAGCGTAAATCACCTGAAATGTGCGCTGAGGAGTCTATTTGAATTGTTATGCAAATGGAACCAGCTGTTGTGTTTATGTACAGGGAGCTTCGTTTTGTTTATGGCTCGTTTCATGTGAAATGACTCTTAACATCAAAGTTACATTTAGAGTTTAAATAGTTCACCGTGGCAGGTGAGAAAAAATACTGTATTGAAGAGGTATTACTGAAATTTATGTATTTACCTGGTCCATCTTGATTACTGTGTTTATTTTCATTTCATTAATGCAACTTGAGATGCCACTGAAACTGACCTGGTCCCATGCCGAAGCTGAGGATGTAGGTAAAGATGCAGCCCATGCTCAGGTATGGCATCCAGGATATGAGGTGCTGTTTGCATGTTGGGAAGAGAGTACAATATACACGCCCATAGACTTGTGATACTCCACATGCATTATTTGTCATTGGAAATGTTAAATATGTCAGTTAAGTGATTTATAATACCTCAAACGACAGAGCAATAGTGAAGACCACAGCCCAGACGGTCATGAGGATGTACCCTCCCATCAGCAGGAACCTCCGACCTTTCCGGTCTATCAGCAAGTTCTGAAAATATCAAAATATGGACATCAGACAAATACAAATCAGGAGCTTCCTGTTGATGAATGAATAGACAATATTAATGTACAGCAAACATGCTCTGAATATGATAATCAATAATCGATTTTGAGACTTATGTTGTGTCTGACTTGTGTTATTTATGAATTTATGGTAATTTTCCGGGTGCGGCATCGCCCTGTCTGGGTTTCTTCCACAACAATGACTGGCTCGCTGTACATTATCCCTTACTTAGTTTGCGTTAAAGCTTTTAGAGGAATGCAAACAACCTCTAGCCGCTTACATAACACATGCTTTAATGACGAATACTTACACACATTATACAGGCTGTGAATTCACATGTACCAGTGCCAATTGTGATATATTGGATTTTATCATCAGATATTCCAGCCTCTTTGAATACATATGATGCATAGAAGTAAATCTGAAAGAACAAAGAACATAAGAAAACATTAAAGTGCTTCAGAGCATCATTACAAGTGCTTCAGCTGTTAATAAGCGGATTAAGCCAGCATTTTGTACAACTATGTTAATACCCTGCCCACCACCCTAAAACTGCCAAGCATGCGGTTAAAAGCCTTGAAACACAAAAGTGTTCAGTCAGCATTTTCTGATGCAACTTGTTGCAGCTCTGATAATCAGTTCAGACCTGTTATTAACCCACAAATATACAGAGCGAAAATGACAAATGGACGACAAAGCCTTTCAGTCAAAGCAAGAAGCTGTCGTCACACATTGTTCAGCGCACATTACAGCATGGGACGGTGCTTCATCACCACCATACATTATTAACACGACCTGCAGGAACGTAACACACACGACACAAACCGCTGATGATCTCAAATTTCTAATCAACCTTCTGACATTGCAGATGCCAAAAGAACACCTGATACTGTTACTGTAGCTCGGGCTCAGTGACACTGATCCTCGTGGGTTATATAACAATATTTTCTATAGAGACACCCAACCACACTGTCAGAGACACACAACGTACTCTTTTCCTCTTACCGAGTCGTTTCCACAGAGCTGCATGGCGCTGCTGATGATCATGACAGAGATGAGCTGCCAGCGCACTGAGCGATCAGTAAAAAGCTCCCAGGGTCGGCGGGGCCTCATGCCTTTGGTTTCAGCCTGTTCCTGCAGGATCTCATCGAGCTCGCTGCTCTGGACCTCGCAGCCTCGCAGCCGTCTCAAAGCTGACCGAGAAAAAAAAACACAACATAAATGACCCGAGAAGTTTTTGTGACTTATTATTCTGTACGTTTCTTATATATAAAAGATGTTTTTAATATAATTCCATGTGCTGAATTGACAGCAGTGGTGGAAGAGCACTCAATACAACAATTTAAAAGTGTCCTGCATTCAAACTCCCACTTAAGTAAAAGTGTTAGCAGCAAAATGCACTCAAACTATCAAAAGTATCAGTACTCGTTCTGCAGTAAATTGGTCCCTGTGACTGATGTATTAATATACAGTATATGACATTATTCAATTTTCAGTGCTGATTCAATAATGCATATGTAGCACTTTAATGTTGAGTTGGAGATAATTTGAACTACTTTATACACAGTTACACTCCAGGGGTCACAAGTTAAATCTGGGGGGTTGAGGGGATTTATGTGAGAGGAAATCAGAAAAAAAAACTAATTCTGCAACCCAAATCTGTATCCATATGTTGGGCTTTTCTTTAATGTATGCCTTTTTATGAAATATTGGATAATTTGAACAGTTATTTAAATGAAGGCAGGTGCTATTAGAACCGAGGTGTCCATAGCCAACAATACTATTTGCGCCCAACCCAGGCACACATTAGATACTTATGTGTATATGTACTGTATGCATATTTTTCCTAAACCTAACCATGTAGTTTTGGTGCCTAACCCTAACCAAACTGCGACTGAAAAGTGAAAATAATAATTTAAAAAACATAACATTTAATTATTACCAGCTGAAATGTACGAATAGCTGCCGCGTGACAACTCAGATTCAGATTCAGACAACTTTATTGATCCCAAGAAGGGCAATTCAATTCAATTCTCACCCGGGTGCAAATAGACACTCATCTGAGAAGTTCAGAGGGGAAATGTCTGTTTGGTGGAACTGCTAACAACTCAGAGACATCTCGAACATGACAAGGGGCCCCAACTCCTTTTTTGTAATTTGTCAAAAGTCAAAAAAGTTGTGAACATCTGGTTTAATCCTTAATAGTGCATTGTATTTTATAGGCTTCTGATATGTTTTTTTATAATGTAAAATCTTAACATTAAAAGTAACTAGTAACTGAAGCTGTCAGACAAATGTAGTGGAGTAAAAATTACAATATTTCCCTCCTAAATGTACCGAAGTAGAAGTATAAAGCAGCATAAAATGGAAATACTCAAGCACATTAAAAGTACTTGAGTAAATGTGCTTAGTTACTTCGTTGATATATCACAGTACCCACCGTCGATACAAGCCTCCTTGTCCCCCCTGTCGATGAGCAGGTATCTGGGGCTCTCAGGGAACCACGGCAGCGTGAGGAGCTGGACGAAGCCAGGAATGGCATTACTGGCAAGAAGATACTGCCAATACGGCTCACTGCCCAGGATCTCTCTATAAATAAATAATCCAGAGCATTACTGTGGATATCTTTGAAATCTAAAGCACAGAGAAAGTGTCCATACCTGAGTCCGACCACCTGTCCTAATACAACACCAAATGCTGTGAAAACAGCTGACGACAAGGAGACGGCCCCTCTTAGGTGCTTTGGTGCACTTTCTCCAAAATACATGGGTTGCACATTCATGCTGATCCCTGCAAAACACACAGCGGCTTTCAGTCAGGTAAATTAAGTTTAAAAGATCATTACGGCAGCATAACAGGTATCTGAACGTAAACATAAGCATTTAGTGACATACCTGAATTTATTCCAACCAGGACACGTGAGATAATGATCATCTCAAAAGACTTGGCAGCTCTACTCGTAACGGCTAGGAGCGCTCCAGTCAGGAGGAAAATGTTGTTCAACAACAGGCATTTCTTCCTTGGGAAGGGAAAAGAGGACAACATTAACAGATTGATAACAACTTTTGTTGGTCAACGAGATATTCAGTCTCACGAAATACAGACTCATGGACCTTCCGTTTGGCCGTATTTCAGGGATACCATGTTGGTAGATTTATTGTATGGAAATCATTAATATGATATATACGCCGTGAGCTAGCCAGTGGGGTACATGCACGAAAAGCATGCGTGGCCAGCGACAAAGCTCAGAAAAGCTTAGATTACAACACACACAGAGGAAGAGCAACTTCATTCTCTGCTCAGGTAGACATTACTCCTCTATAGCTTTACATAGCAAATAGTTATTTGATGCTATATTAATGCTCTGGATATCGTATAGAGCACCTTTAAAGCCTGATATATCTCACTCATCTGTTCCATATGGCTCTATTATTGTCCAAAACCTACGAAAAACACACTGGGTGATATATTCCTTCATTACGATAAACATGGGCACTGTAGTTTATTTAGAGTCACACATAAAGTACACCGTCCCACTACTGTAAAAACTTAATAGAGCATCAAATGTGTATTCATCCGTATCTGAAAATAGTGCCCAAATAAATGCACTATTTACTCACGTTTGAATAACGTTTGCTAAAAGTGCCCCAAGACATTATTGAGCCTTTTTTTTAAAAATGAAATATTGTTTTTGTGACTCGTTTTTAAAAATGTACATCATCAGTAGGAATGATTGGTCTTTGGGAATGGGATTTTTTCACAATAATAATAAAAATAACAACCCCAACCTAATGCTTTAAAGTCAATTATAGTAATTAGATGCAGTATGGAAGCATGATTGACGCAGATGAGTTTCAAAACTCAATCCAGGGTCATATGTATGCACACAAGTGACGGAGGAAAGTAAATGAATAAACTTTTCATTCACTTATTCATTTATTCAAAGGTCAAGGTCAATCATTCACTCTCTGCATGACGCAGCATTTTATATTACCTGCCGAAGCGTATGGTCATAGGTCCTGCGATAAGAGCCCCCGCAAAGCCCCCCAAACAGAAGATGGAGACAATAATTGTCCAGAGCAGAGTCACCTGGTAGTCCTCCAGCTGGAAGTCCCAGCGCTCCAAGAACGTCTCATTGATAAAGGTTTGAATAAACTGTGAAAGACAAAGACATCCATCCATCCATTATCTGTGACCGCTTATTTTATTCAGGGTCAAGGGGGGGTGCTGGAGTCGATCCCAGCTTACACACCCGGAAAAAACCCTACGCTAATACGGAGAGAACTTGCAAACTCCACGCAAAGACAAAGACAGTCAACCGTTAAAGTCTCACTGAGTTAACCAAACACAAACACACAGAGCAGCGGTTAAAGCCGATACTTATTACCTCAGTTTATCCGTCTGTGTGTCTACATTTTGATGGCGAGAAGCTTGACTCTAATTCTGGCAGCATCAACAAATCAATTTAACTGTGATCAGAATAAAACATTTGCTTGTTGTTGATGGAAGTTCTTTATTAGTGAGTGCAGCTGCTGGGCTTAATGAAACAATGAGGAGAGATCCTAGAATTAGTTTCTATAAATATAGAATGAAACTGGATGTGATACAACGAGAACGACTAATCACAGACACAAGTAGCCTAATTCTTGTTTGTGCCATTGTGTCACTGTGACCAAAATGTCAAGTAACAGTGATGCAGGTCTGCACCGTTCCGTGCAACAGGGAACACACACACAAAACATACACAGATAAGTATCATCAGTATCAATCTAACACAAGGTTAGTTTATGTTCACAGTGGTAGACGTAACTTAACACTTTTTAAACACAGCACCTCTTCAGCTCTGTCAATAAGTGTTGAAATATAGATATTTCAACACTTGGGAACACTGGGAACTCGGCTGCTTGAAAACACAAACATACATCAATGCAGTTTGGCTCTTAGACTCAAAAACTCACAGTTGTGGGAGCATTCATGATGGCGAGGTTGTAGCCATATTGAAGAGTTCCTCCAAAGCCTGCAGACGCAACCATTAGCACCAACGTCAGAGAACTGCTCTGTTAGATAGACAGATAGATTACATTAGTTTATACCAGGACTGTCAAAGTTAACGGGCTGATAACGCATTGACGCAAATTATTTTTAACACCACTCATTTCTTTAACGCAATTGATCTTTCGGAGATTGTAGCAAGCTCAGTTTTAAAGCTAGAGTGAAGATACTGGTATCATGAAACTAGAAAAACCTATGGAAGAAGAGGAAAAACTGTCATGGACATTTTCAAAGGGGTCCCTTGACCTCTGACCTCCAGATATGTGAATGAAAATGGGTTCTATGGGTACCCACGAGTCTCCCCTTTACAGACATGCCCACTTTATGATAATCACATGCAGTTTGGGTCAAGTCATAGTCAAGTCAGCACACTGACACACTGACAGCTGTTGTTGCCTGTTGGGCTGCAGTTTGCCATGTTATGATTGGAGCATATTGTTTTATGCTAAATGTAGTACCTGTGAGGGTTTCTGGACAATATCTGTCATTGTTTTGTGTTGTTCATTGATTTCCAGTAATAAATATATACATACATTTGCATAAAGCAACTATTTGTCCACTCCCATGTTGATAAGAGTATTAAATACCTGACAAATCTCCCTTTAAGGTACATTTAGAACAGATAAAAAAGGTACGATAAATTTGCGTTTAATCGATTGACAGCCCTAGTTTGTACACAATTATCTTATCAAGTACAGCCCACTAATTTGCTAAAATCACTGTATCTCCTCTATTTGATCAATTTGTTTCTGTAACCTACAACCCTACGAGACAGAATTACACCTGCAATATATGACAATAATAGGACACCTGCAAATATTGTCTGATGTTTCTTCTTTAAGTTTAGTCTGCACAGGGTCATCAGTGGTGGAACAAGTCAGATCTTTTACTTACTGTAAGTAAAAAATAGCAATACTACAGTGTACAAATACTCAGTTACAGGTGAAAGTCCTGCACTCAAAATCTTACTCAAGTAAAAGTACAAAAGTTGTAGCATCAAATCACACTTAAAGTACAAAAAGTACTCATTATGCAGAGTTGCCCATTTCCTAATCATAGTATAGCTTATTATTACTGGATTATAATTAGTGATGCATTAATGTGTACTTGGTGGGGCTAATTTTCATTACTTTATATACTGCTTGGCAGGTTAACCTATACTAATACATCATCAATTATTAGTTAATTTAAACATTGAACTTTTCTAAACATGGAAATATTCAAGTAAAGTAGGCTACAATAAAATAATAATAATAAGTAAATGTAATAAACTGAGGGTGATAGTTGTTTTGTTGTCACTTAAAAAAAATAAAATAACATTAAAAAACAAGACAGCTTCAAATAGCACTGCACCTCGTAGGAACTATAACACCAAGTAATGCAAGAATGTGCTTCATAATGACACCAGAGGATACACATTAAACAACATTAAACTCTGATAGTTTCATTATTGAAAAGTAAAATGTGCTAATTTACCTTCTGAGTACCAGCAGGCGACATAGTTAATTGAAAGAGGTAGTAAAAAGGTAAAAAATAAATAAAAAAGGTGACTTGATGGAGTAACAAAGCACACAGCTCCCTCAGCCCACCTCCTAAATAACGATGCCCTACAACACCAGCTCGAGCACGCGCTTAAAGCGCGCATGTGGCGGCCTCTTGTGATTGGCTCCAGTCTCTACCTACAAGCTCTTCAGTCAGTAATTACCTCAGAGCAACGACGCATGCGCAGTGAGGCTAGTGAGGTTTTCCATCAACCACCATGTTCAGGTGCAGCAGGGAGGTGGTGGCTGCTGACACCTGGGGATTCATTCGCTTAATACATAAATAGATAACTCTCAATATCGTAAATATGAATAAATCACCTGCACACTGTACGTGCAGTTTAAACATGTTTCTATTTATTTCATGAAAACAACAAGCCTATAATTTATGCAATTTCATCTCTCATGGGAAAACATTGATTTCACATGTTCAATTAATATTTGTCTGCGCTCAAGTTTTTTGTTTTCTAATTTAGACCAAGTTTGACTTAAAAATAATAATAAATAAATAAATAAAAACATTATTTCATTAAAGCGACTGTTTGTAACTTCTTACACATATAAATCACACGAGTCGGTGTCCCATGCGCACTCGCGCGCTCGCGTGTGGCTACGCTGTTCAGACAAGACTCCAACACAAACTACACGGAAGCACCAAAACCTCAAAGTTCTATCTAGTGAAGCCCGTCTTGCTAAACAGTATTGGCCGTGGTCGGAGGATGCGGGGGAGACCGCAGCTTTGGTCTCCGGGGCCGGAGTCTCTGCTGTACTCTGCTCCTCTGCTCCTCTGCTTGCCTTCACTCAGCTCGCTCCACCTCACGTTCATGCGCGCACACTACACACTGCAGAAGACTTCGTAGCTCTGAGATTATCTAGTGAATGTACAGTGGACGTTGTGCAGAAATAACTGCTGCAGCTCCTCCAGACCAACAGAAGTTTCCCGTGTCTTGTGAAGAGACGGGGCTCCGCAGCGAGAAACGTTATCGTGTCCGACCGGGTGCCTCAGTCTCCCTCCGGCCGTGGTCGGGAGGCTGAAGCAGGAAGAGCCAACGCTAGGATCAGCATTGATTCATGGAGAGACCTTCGTCTGGTCAGCTAACATTACTGCTAAGCAGCTGAAATATAGAGTGATATTGTGGTTTTAGCTGACGTGTGTTGCCTCACTGTTTTGAGCGATGCTAGTTCATGTCTATGTAGAGCGAGCACAAGCGCGAGCGCGACACTGACTTAACAGCCACAGGTGTCGCAGTTAGCCAGCATTTCTGAATCTTACAAACAGTCCCTTTAAATATATTCTGTCCTTCAAGTACACCAGAGACGTATTACATGCCCTATTGACCCCCCAGCCAACACCTGATGCCCCAGGGTTTCTGTGCATCAGTTTGTGTTTGAAACTTTATTTAAGGAAAATGCACAAAATAAACTAAAATCGTAAAGATTTTAAATCTAGATTTCGACACAGGACCACAATATTAGATCATTTATGGAAATTAGGGGATTGCGATGATTTTTGAAAAATTAATTGACCAATTTCCCAGTGATTATCGAATAGTATTTTTGCTTGGAATGCACATCCCTAATAATTATGGCTGCACAATTAATCGAATATTAATCACAATCACGATTTTGGCTTCCCACAATTAAATGAACATGATCGACTGCGATATTGAAGTTTAAAATGCGTGCTCCACTCATGGAAAACTCCACTGCATATCAAATCAAACACTTCCTAAACAACGTGATCTCACAGTGAAATGACCACGACCTCTTGACCTCTTGACCTCTTATGTGGTGGTAGCACGGAATGTGTTAAAATGACGCTCTTCCACCATGGTCGGTGTGTGTGTGTGTGTGTGTTTGAGAGAGAGGGGAAGAGAACGTGGACTATTGCACGTAATGTTTCTGTAATTTATTAATAACTTACTTGGAACACTGCTTTGTCACTTTTTGACGCCTGAACCTATTACTTATTATTACCCCCCAGTAAGCTCACCTGGGTCAACGACAGCCTGTGGAAAAATTTTTCCTGAATGTTGTGGCTGCAGTCCAGAGCAGAAGAGTAATAAACTGTAGAGCAGATGGGCCAAATGAAAATGCATGCACTGAATTAACGTGAAGAAGGACTACTTTAAGTCTTATTTTGATTCAAAGATTTGTTAATTAGCAGGAATGTAGCAAACGTGAAAGTGAAAACAGTGCTCTGTTGATTTCATTTTGGGTATAAAGTTTTGGTACAATTTTATTTTGCTTCTAGGAGATGCACCGTGAATAAGGACCAGTGTTATTTTGATACAAAGATGTGTACATTAGCAGGATTGTAGCACAAAATGGAAGTGAAAGCAGTGCTCTGTCTATTTAAATGTGAAAGTGCAATACAAATATTTTGTCCCTAAGACGCACAGGACCACAATATTAGATAATATAATATAAAGCAGAACATGTCTTTATTGATATTGTATTTAAGTGGCATAAATTCCTTAACAAATTTTCAGGAAATAAAATTCTGACATGCAGTGAACCTGAAGATTTTGGGACAACTTGCATCTATTTGAGGGTTTAAGAGAGGATTTTGACTAAACTGTACTGCTATGTCCTAATTATTGTGTATTAATTGATGTCTCCTCTTCTTCTGAAACAATATGTTGTCACATAATCTAGATTGTATTATTATTATTATGACTGAAGGAAACACGTGTGCTTGTTTATGTCCAGCAGATGGAGCTGGTTTGAAATGTTGCTCACTCTTGCTCTGTGTTTGCTGTTCATGTTGAGCATCTCAACATCAGACATTCAATCCACTGAACAAGTCACTAAACTGCATCAATTGATGAATACTTACATCCATTTAAAAAAAAAAAAGGAGGCTACTTCATCATTAAAGTGATCAGTTTCAGTTGCATTCTGAACTTCAGATGAGCAGTGAATGACTTCATGCATGTAACCCCTGATTCACCAGACCACCTTTCATCAGAATAAAAGACGTTTTCTTGTTGCTGCATCACGTAATTGTCAGCTGAATGTTAAAAGGTAGAGAAGAAGTAAGAGGATGTTTTAGCTTCTCATCCTCTCCTACCCGACAGCAGTGGAGCTCACAAGGTCACAGATAAAAGAAGGAAAGGAAACACATGTTGGGACTATTAGGATGAAAATGATTTTTGTCTATTAGGACGAACTACCTCAGTTTCCCAGTCAGTTTGTCTGAAGCATTTCTCTGCTGCACTTTCATGGAAAGTCTGGCGGCTTTCATGGACTTAGTGGCACTATTCACTAAAGGTCAGAGAATCACCAAAAACATTAGTGATTATCTGTTGGAGAGTCCATGAATATCCACACCACCATTTCACAGGAATCTGGACAGTAGTTGTGGAAATATCTCGCTCTGTCTGGACCAAGAACTGTTGGACAGATGAATGAACAGACGGACCAGCAACGCTATTTTTAGGCCTCACAGCTTTAAAGGAAAAAAATTAAATCAAATAAAACTTTTATCAATTTTAAATCCCCAGTGACAAAGAAATACATTTAAATAAGTTAACTTTTTTTCAATCAATTCTATTTATACAGCCCCAAATCTCATGTTTTTATTTTTCACAAATAAAGAAAGAATTAAAATAAATAAATAATAATAATAATAATAATAATAATAATAATAATAATAATAATAATAAACAAACAAACAAACAAACAAATAAATAAATAAATAATACTACACAATAATTAATTGTGTTGCATTATGTCCTGCAATAGGCAATAAATAAATAAATGTAGCAGGGCACAAACTCTCTTTAAGATTAAATGACCCTGTTTTTCAATCATAATAAAAAATAAAGAAAGAAAGAATAAAAAATAAAATAAAAAATAAAAATGATAATAATAAATAAATAAATGAATAAATAAATACTACTACTGTTACTACAAATAATGATAATAATAATAATAATAATAATAATAATATAAATAATAATAAACAAAAAATACACAAAAATCACTCATAATAAAAAATAACTACAGAAATAATAATAATAATAATAATAATAATAATAATAAATAAACAAACAAACAAACAAACAAACAAATAAATAAATACTACTACACAATAATTCATTGTGTTGCATTATGTCCTGCAAATGGCAATAAATAAATAAATAAATAGAGCAGGGCACAAACTCTCTTTAAGATTAAATGACCCTTAAATTAAATAATTTAAATAATCAGATACAGGCTCAGACGCACCTCATAAACAGGCTCCAATAAAGCCTATATTGAGTGTGATAATATTGAGTCCATAATGAGATGACACCCCTCCCTCCCTCTCTGTCTCTCTGTCTCTAATTGGTCAGCCTCTGACAGGATTACACGAGTTTCCTCAATTGAACACAGTGAAGTTAAACGCTCGGACATCCTGCTGGAGGACACTTTGCTGCTTTTGGCTTAAAAAAAGAAAAGAAAAGAAAAAACTCGACCACAGTTACTTTTTCTACACCAGTCGATCAGATGTGTGTTGATCTCATTAATGTGGAGGTCTGCTTGGTGATCACAGGACTGAGTATGTTAACTGTGCTGCTGCTGCTGCTGCAACACTAATGTGACTAATGTGGTTCCTCAACACTAACCCGCATCTCGGAGCAGCTGTCCGTCACTTTGCTTCACTTTAGACCACTAAGTCGACATGATGACTCGGATCTTCTGGGATACAATCTTCCTCATAAGCGGTGAGTCAATAATATTGAAGGAAAATGTGCTTTTTATTTGTCTGAAACATTTCTACACTATTAATGATTCATCAGTAATGTCCCCTGTTTGATTATATTGTTTAATATTTATTCACTGGATATGACTTGCAATGACAATTATCTCCTCTCAAAGTCTTCAGTGTTTTATATATGGTGCTCCATATTAATTGTATTAGTTGTATTGACCTTCTTGTGCTTGACAGTGTTTTGTTTAAGGCTGCAGCTAATGATTATTTTATTGTCCATAAATCTGTGGATTATTTTCTCCATTAATTGATTAATGGGCCTGAGCCTGTATCTGATTATTTAAATTATTTAATTTAAGGGTAATTTAATCTTAAAGAGAGTTTGTGCCCTGCTCCATTTATTTATTTATTTATTTATTTATCTGTTGGTCTATAAAGCTGGAATCAGAGATTTCTTTTACTTTTTTTTCTTAAAAAATTACTCAAACTGGTTAATCGATTATCAAAATAGTAGGCGTTTAATTTAGTATTTGACAACTAATCGATTAACTGTTGCAGCTCTAGTTCTATCTATCATCTATGGTGTCATTGATTCTTAATATTATGCTTTTTAGTACTCAATGTATTTAAACTAAAGTGTTATTTTGATGCCTTTCTATGTTGTACCTTTTTAAGGTGGAAAAAAAAGGAGATAGATATAGAGATTTCTTTGATCCCATCCTATCAGACAGTGGATTTGTGTTTCTTAAGAGAAAAAAAGGAGGAAAAATGACCATATTTCTTATAATTGTTTTTATTCTTACAACAAACCCCCCTTCCTGTATGTGGGAGCTCCTCTAGTTGTGCTTGCGTGTCATCAGGAGACCTGCTGTATGTATTTATAGTGCTTTGGTCTCTCTATCCTTTTAGTGGATGCTTGACCCTGTTACTATTGTTGTGTAGCAGTTACTCAATGAAGCATCGATACCACATTGATGTCACATGATCATACAGCTGTACAGATAACTGGGACTAGCCCTCAGGCAGAATATGTGACACCTGGTTGCCCTTACGTTGAAAGAAAATCACAACACAATAATATATCTAGTCTTTATATTCCTGTTTTAGTGTCTGTGGTACTCAGTGGTGAGTTTAGAACCTAGTTTTGTTGTTATATTCCTGCTGGGATTTGTTTTTATTTCTGTGTATATATATATATATATATATACAGTATATATATATATATATATATATATACTGTGTATATATATATATATATATATATATATATATATATATATATATATATATATATATACAGTGTATATATATATACAGTATATACACCGATCAGCCATAACATAATGACCCCCTGCCTAATATTAAGTAGGTCCTCCTTTTGCCGCCAAAACAGCCCTGACCCGTGGAGGCATGGACTCCACTAGACCTCTGAAGATCTGCTGTGGTATCTGGCACCAAGCCGTCAGTAGCAGATCCTTTAAGTCCTGTATAAGTTGCGAGGTGGGGCCTCCGTGGACCGGACCTGTATGTCCAGCACATCACACAAATGCTCCATTGGATAGAGATCTGGAGAATTTGGAGGCCGAGTCAACACCTCAAACTCGTTGCCATCCACATGATGTAAAAAGAAAACGTGACTCATCAGACCGGGCCACCTTCTTCCATCGCTCCGTGGTCCAGTTCTGATGCTCACGTGCCCATTGTAGGTGCTTTTGGCGGTGGGCACGGGTCAGCACGGGCACCCCGTACGTAACAAACTGCTCCTCACTGTGTGTTCTGACACCTTTCTATTGGAACCAGCATTAACTTTTTCATCAATTTGAGCTCCAGTAGCTCTTCTATTGGATCAGACAACACGGGCCAGCCTTCACTCACCACGTGCATCAATGAGCCTCGGGTGTGACCCTGTCGCCGGTTCACCGGTTTTTCCTTCCTTGGACCACTTTTGGTAGGTCCTGGCCACTGCAGACTGGGAACATCCCACAAGAGCTGCAGTTTTGGAGATGCTCTGACCCGGTCGTCTAGCTGTCACAATTTGGCCCTTGTCAAAGTCGCTCACATCCTTACGCTTGCCCACGTTTTCTGCTTCCAACACATCAACTTCAAGGACAAAATGTTCACTTGCTGTCTAATATATCCCACCCCACTACCAGGTGCCATTGTAACAAGATAGTAAATGTAATTCACTTCACCTGTCAGTGGTCATAATGTTATGTCTGATCAGTGTATCCTCTCTGCAGGTTCCCTCTTTACCTTTGGAGCAGGACCGGGCAATTCGACAATTATTGAAGCCAGCATTTCCATCGATGCAAACTCCACCGCCGCTCCGAACACCTCACCAAGCAGCTCTACAACAACCAGCAGCACAACTACCACAACGATTGCATCCACAACTAACATCCCTCCAGTTAAAAGTAAGTCTCATCACAGTCACGTTACATCAATTGAAGGTTCAAGCTCATTGTCAAGCCATCTCCAGGAAACATCTATATTTCATATTTCCAAATATTCTTGATCCAGTCTCAGTGTAGTGTTGCTTCCATTGTAATCTGATGTTATATTCCTGCAGGGATTTGTTTTTATTTCTATATTTTTCACATCAGGACCACATCATATGATAACAGCTGTTTATTGTCCTCTCTGCAGGTTCCCTCTTTACCTTTGGATCAGAACCGAGCAATTCTACAATTATTGAAGCCGGCATTTCCATCGATGCAAACTCCACCGCTGCTCCGAACACCTCAGCAAGCAGCTCTGCAACAACCAGCAGCACAACTACCACAACTATTGCATCCACAACTAGCATCCGTTCTGTTAAAAGTAAGTCAAGTTTAGATGCAGGGGAAAGTTTGCCTCATTGTCAAGCCATAAAAGAAATCTGTGTATTTCAGATAAAATGTGTCCTCATTGTGATCCACTCTCGCTTCATCGGCAGTTTTTCAACACTGTAAATCTTCCCATTGATCTGCAGTGCATCAACACATGCAGACAGTGTGGCGCTCGCTGATAATTGATCCTCCTAGTGTGAGTGAGGGCAGAAAATTGTGGTAAATTAAAGAGCCGAATAAATGAGCAGTATATTATCACAAAAGCTGCACCTACAGTATTGAATTATGATCTGAAAACACGCCCTAAAGGCTGGTTTCTGCTTCAGTGTTCCTCTCGTTCGACTGCCAAAATCACATGGAAAGGGAGAGGGGTTTGGTAGGCAGATGCCTCAGGGACAACAGAGGGCTTTCACAGAGTCTGAAAGAAGGAGACAATACATGTAGGCTGCAATCCAAAAGCCCATTTACCGTTGGAATGGAGTGTGTGACGAAGGCTGTAATGCAGCTATCTGTCTGCATGTTCATCCTCCTTCCCACCCTGAATGCAACACTGTGCATCTGTTTCCACTGCTCGGGGAACACTGACTTCTGTTTGAGCCAGTTATGCAGGAATTTCTCTGACTGTACAGCTTACGTGGAAGAAATGCCCTGTTTTTGTCTGGGCGTTCATTTAATCGGATATTTTTGTCCTGTTGTTTTGTCAGAGTGGAAACTGAGATAGTTGCCTTGAAAGAAAAGGGAGCTTTAATAAAGGCTTTAATTCCTGCTGAAGGGAAGTGCCTTCAGGGATGTGCTCTCTCAATGGTCCTAATGTGGGCTGATGGACGGAGGTTTTTGTTTGCAGCGTCCCACCAGGACTTTTCTTGACTCTAATTGTCCCTCCCAGGTACAGTGAGAGATGTAAGCCACCACAAATCCACACGCAACTGGTAACAAAAGGCTTCAGTCTAGCGTTGGTGGCGTGGGTGTCAGCTTTAGGATTTAGAACATGCTGTTGTTTCAGGTCTCCGCAGGCTTAGGGTATTTTTAGATTTATGATATTCACCTGTGTTATGTTGTGTATTCTGACTAAAAGTGCACTTGCATTATATTTGATATTGTAAATTAGGGTAGAATTCATGCCCTGAAGGACTTGGTTGATGGTAAAGTGTTTCAGCTGTAATTAACAACATCATATTAGTAGATGGTTTCAGTGGGAAATATTATTATTCGTGGTCTTTCAAAAACCTACGTATGTCTCTCTGAAAATGTTTGGCTAACTGATATGTTTTCCATAATTTTTGGTCAAAAATGGAGTTCTATGGCACAGAGGAATGAGCTAAATCAGACTTTGGCTACACAGACAGAGATTTGTTGACAGTAATCAAGATATACAGACGTAGGCAAAATCGTTGGTACCCTTCCGTTAAAGAAAGAAAAACCAACAATGGTCACTGAAATAACTTGAAACTGACAAAAGTAATAATAAATAAAAATTCACTGAAAATGAACTAATGAAAATCAGATATTGTTTTTGAATTATGGTTCAGCAGAATCATTTAAAAAAACAAACTAATGAAACTGGCCTGGACAAAAATGATGGTACCCTTAACTTAATATTTTGTTGCACAACCTTTTGAGGCAATCACTGCAAACAAGTGATTTCTGTAACTCTCAATGAGACTTCTGCACCTGTTGACAGGTATGTTGGCCCACTCCTCGTGAGCAAACTGCTCCAGCTGTCTCAGGTTTGAAGGGTGCCTTCTCCAGACAGCATGTTTCAGCTCCTTCCACAGATGTTCAATAGGATTTAGATCAGGGCTCATAGAAGGCCACTTCAGAATAGTCCAATGTTTTGTTCTTAGCCACTCTTGGGTGTTTTTAGCTGTGTGTTTTGGGTCATTATCCTGTTTGAGGACCCATGACCTGCAACTGAGACCAAGCTTTCTGACACTGGGCAGCACATTTCGCTCCAGAATGCCTTGATAGTCTTGAGATTGCATTGCACCCTGCACAGATTCAAGACACCCTGTGCCAGATGCAACAAAGCAGCCCCATAACATAACCGAGCCTCCTCCATGTTTCACATTAGGTACAGTGTTCTTTTCTTTGGATGCTTCATCTCTTCGTCTGTGAACATAGAGCTGATGTGACTTGCCAAAAAGCTCCAGTTTTGTCTCATCTGTCCAAAGGACATTCTCCCAGAAGCTTTGTGGCTTGTCAATATGCATTTTGGAAAATTCCAGTCTCGCTTTTTTTATGATTTGGTGTCCTCCTCGGTCGTCTTCCATTAAGTCCACTTTGGCTCAAACAGTGACGGATGGTGCGATCGGACACTGATGTACCTTGACCTTGGAGTTCACCTCTAATCTCTTTGGAAGTTGTTCTAGGCTCTTTGGTTACCATTCGTATTATCCGTCTCTTCAATATGTCATCAATTTTCCCCTTGCGGCCACGTCCAGGGAGGTTGGCTACAGTCCCATGGACCTTAAACTTCTGAATCATATGTGCAGCTGTAGTCACAGGAACGTCAAGCTGCTTGGAGGTGGTCTTATAGCCTTTACCTTTAACATGAAGGTCTATAATGTTCTTTCTAATCTCCTGAGACAACTCTCTCCTTAGCTTTCTGTGGTCCATGTTCAGTGTGGTACACACCATGATGCCTAACAGCACAGTGACTACTTTTCACCCTTTAAATAGGCAGACTGACTGATTACAAGTTTGAAGATACCTGTGATGCTATTTACAGGACACACCTTAGTTTAACATGTCCCTATGGTCACATTATTTTACATCTTTTCTAGGGGTACCATCATTTTTGTCCAGGTCAGTTTCATTAGTTTGTTTTTTAAATGATTCTGTTGAACCACAATTCAAAAGCAATATCTGATTTTCATTAGTTCATTTTTATTTATTATTACTTTTGTCAGTTTCAAGTTATTTCAGTGACCATTGTGGGTTTTTCTCTCTTTAACGGAAGGGTACCAACAACTTTGCCTACGTCTGTATAATGCCATCAGCCTTATCCTTAAAAGCTTGTGATCCTTACGAGAAACAAAAATTTTTCCCTTTCAGTGGTTTGAGAAGACATCTTGGTGGAACACGAGTTGCTTGCATCATGTTAAGTTTTCCTCGTCTGTCCGACCCACAAATCTGCATCCAAAGTGGTATTCACATGTTCTCATCAAGCTGATCATCTCTGAAATTGTCAACAATATCTTGTCTTGACCTCACAGAGTTCGTGGCGGCAGCTGTCCGGTCTCACTTCGATGACTGTCCAGACTCCCACCTCCATTTCTGCTTCCACGGCACGTGTCGCTTCCTGATATTAGAGGAGACGCCTGCGTGTGTGTAAGTTTGTCTTAAATATAAAATGCTCCCAGCCCAGTGTTGAGTTGACTTCACGTTCACTAGACATGAAAGCTGATAGTTTGAACCACACAGCGTTTAGGTGGAGCTACTCCCAGAATGAAATCTGAGACCGCACTGTAAAGTTATAGTGATGACACCATTTCACATATATTAACAAATATGTTTGAACTCTTCTACATTGCATTTTAAAGGTACAGTGTGTAGGATTTGGCAGCATCTAGTGGCTCCTCCCTTTCCAAGACTACGGTAATGTGAGCAGCCGAGTGCAAAACCGTGGTAACACCGTTCGCCTCGCTCAAAGGCCATCCTTACCATAATAACACTACTTTAAGAGCAGCAGAAGTCAGACGGCGGCTGGCGGCATCACGGTTTTGCACTCAGCAGCTCACGTTACCGCAGTTTCACAAGTGTGTCAGAGAACTACGGTGGCCTTCAGGTAACGTAAAAACATTAAACACTCTCTCTAGAGTCAGTGTTTGGTTTGTCCATTCTGGGCTACTGTAGAAACATGGAGGAGCAACATGGCGGAATCGGTGAAGAGGACCCGCTCCCTATGTAGATATGAAGGTCTCATTCTCAGCTAACAAAAACACTATTCTTAGTTTAAGGTGATTATACACTAATGAAAACATAGCTATGATTTTTATATTCCATTTCTGCTAACAGATCCCTGAAATGTTATACACTGTTCCTTTAAACAGCGTTGGTCATTTTGGTATGTCAGCAATTTAAAGAACTTTGGCCTTGATTCTGGACCGGGCTTTGCTGAGCAGTGAGGTCTGACATTATGTTGAAGCAAAATGCTGCCATTCAAAAGAGACATTAGTGAAATCTAAAGCTATTTGGGACAGTAACCACTGTGCAAGAAGGTTCAAGAAGCCATGGAGAAGCAAGGGAACAATTTAACCATATAAACCACCTTTCACAAATGAATGTTTTATTTTTAAAATGAGCTGTATGGCATCACATCTGTACAGTATGTTACCTTCAATCATTTTAACATATTAGTTCTCCGTATAACAAGATGACCGTAACAAGATGACCGCAAATAGTGACATATCATCATAAATAAATATGAGACATATCTAGACATTAATGGCCCAATTTAATTTTGCAGTGTCCCAAACTGTTCCCTTTGTTTTTCACCAGACTTCTTTTATTTATTTATTTTTAACCTACTGGAAAAGTCTTCAGTTGTAGAATTGATGTTATTTCCCTCCTTGTTGCAGGTGTCATTCGGGCTTCGTTGGGGTGAGGTGTGAGCATGCGGACCTGCTCGCTGTAGTAGCAACTAATCACAGACAGCAGACCGCTGCCACAGTGCTGGTGTTGTGTGTGATCGGGTGTGTTCTCATCATGGTGTTGTGTACACTTTTACAGTAAGTAAGATTTTATGGCATATCTTTATAATTTACGAAACATAACACAGTTTCACTGGGATCATAGCTGATAAACTGTACAGTGTTTAGGACAACAGTCGTGTAGCGATATGAGAACGGGGAATTTTTCATCTAAGTGATGAACTTGACGATGTCTTTTCTCGTGCAGCTGCTGGTGGAGGCGGGACTGTCGCAGGCGGAGCCACGCACATCACTACATCCCAGAGAAGCACGGACCATCCTGCCATCCTTCTGAGAGTGGTACTTTATTTTTGTTATATACAATAAGGTATAAGGCTGGCATTAGTTTATATTCTTCTGGGCGCCGGCAAATCCCACGAAAAAAGCAAGACCTTCGATGTCTGATACTCAATACTATACGACTTCCCTGCTCTTTCTGTCAGCACCAAGCCCATTTGATCCTAATGGAGATGTAACCATTAAACCTCTCTGTATGAAATCCAGAGCATTACTATAGCAGCAAACAACTATTGTCTATGTAAAGATATAGAGGAGTAATGTCTACCTGAGCAGAGAATGAAGTCTCTCTCCCTCTGTGTGTGTTGGAATCTGAGCGTCTCCATGCTTTGTTGACATTGCCGGACCGGCCGCGTGCTTTTAGTGCATGTTCGTGCATGTGAGCGTGCCCCACTGGCAAGCTCACCGTCGCCGCTCTGCACTGCTCTCACTGTAGTTTTTAGCAAATATTACTCAAACGGAAGTAAATAGTGAAAGTATTGGGGACTATTATCAGCTGCGGATTAATCCACATTTGGTGCTCTGAGTTTTTAAAGCAGCAGGACGGTCAATGTGGGATTAAAATAAACTACAGTGCCTGTGTTTAATAATCATAATGAAGGAACATGTCACCATGTCAGCGTAATTGTGTGGCTAACTGATGTGTTTTTAATCAATTCTTAGTCACAATTGGAGCTCTATGGCACAGAGGAATAAGTTAAATCAGTAATTTAAATATGTACAGTATTACCGTCAGCCTTATCCCGAAAAGGTCTTGTGATCCTAACGAGAAACAAACTGTGTTTATTATTTCCCTTTCAGTGGTTTGAGAGGACGTCTTGCTGGAACATGAGCTGTGTAGTTTTCTTCATCTGTGCGGCCCACAAATCCTCAGGATTGAATCCAAAGCGGTATTAACATGTTCTGATCGAGGCGGACCTGGTCAGAGGCGAAGCAGCATTTATCGTCCATGTGGCTAAGGTAGGACTGCTGGATGTGGGAGGATAAATGCTCCATGACATTGAACGGAGCTTTTGACCTACAGCACCGTAGGAACGTGTTGACTTCACTCTTTGATTCTGTGGGGAAACACACAGAACTGCAAACAGAAGCTCTGAGGATGTGAAGCTGCTCCTACATGGAAGAGCTCTGTGTGTCCTGATTACTGTTTACGGCCGACCCAGAGGACGATACACGAGGCCATTAATCATCCCGTGTGGATGTCGAGTAGGAAAGGTGTTTATTTTGGGCTGCGGGACAACAATAATTCATTCAAGTCAGAAGACCCCAATTCCTATTTTTGTCTTTTAAAAACTTTGAGCACTTTTCATCAGAACTCTACAAGCACAGAAGACTTTTTTCTAAATGATGGTGGGGGAAAACTGATGCTTTAAACCAGTTTTAGTGTCTGTTTTTAAAGAAGGAACTCACTTCACCTGACAGGAGTAGGAATTGTGACTGACTTCAATCAGTAGTTTTACACACAGAACTGAAAATTGTTAATATGGATTTGATGACTCCAGTATCGCTACTGAAGCTGAAACTTTTGTCCGTTTTATTTTTTATTCCTGAGCTGTACTTGAACATGTTCATGCATCAGAGGTGTTTTTGGTCTGCGAGCTATAACCGTACCGACACATGCACATCCTGGGTGGCCACGATATTCCACAGTCTTATTGCACTTTTCTGCAAGCTTGCTTACTGTTCATAAAAAACACTGCACTTGTTGTATAACGAGAGATGCCAAATACACTTTCTAACTTTGCCTGAACGAGCACTGAAAGGAAGAGGCACGAGGTGGTTCGTACACACCCACCTAAGCATGCATGCTCTTAAATCACAGCTGGTTTTAAAGAACACAAAACACTTTTTTATTTTTCGAGTGGTGTGTTATAGCGTTGCGTCCGCTTTGAATTTCAATACTTTTAAAGAGAGAAAGCGCCTCTGAAGGTTCATTTAAAAACTAAACATTTAAGATTTTTCCTAATAATGATTGGTGAGGGAATACAAAATAATGATTGCAGACTGACTCGGATATAAAGTGTGTTGGCGCTTTGTGAGATAAGATGGAACAAAAACACTCTAAAATGAATGTGATGGTATTAATACGCCAAAAAGACTTGAGGGGATGACACACTTGTCTTTGTTTACAGTATGTGATATTATCATTCAGAATATGTGTTTGTTATAATGTGTAAATATCCAAAAGACAGAAATATTAATTGTATATATATGAGGGTGATCTTCTCACGCATTAACCCTTTACTTTGTCAGACTTTCACAGTTGGAAAGCCTTTATTATATATGCGTTTGTTTTCCAATGAAGAATTAAAAATGCAAGTGTCTATGTGTGCATATTTTTTATTCATGTGCTTATTAGCTGCTGCTCCATCTCTCGAGTCTGTTATCCGATTCATCGCGTGACCTTCTTTTCACTTCTGAAGCTTTTTCCTTTCTCTCTTTCTCTCTCTCTCTCTACAAATACCCCGATTTTCTGTCACTCTGCTCCTCTATTTTTCTCTTCCACTGAATATTTCAAGACACAGAAAATGGCAACATGAAACCCTGAACCTCGGGCACAATTGCAACAAAGAGCCCAACTCTTGAGTGCTTTTATAGCTGAAGGAAATGTTTCAGCCCTCTTCTGTATTGCCATTCAGTTTATTTATTTGTCTTTTCTGAGTTAACAGAATCTACACCCATTCATGTTAAAGCCTTTGTACGATGTGTCACATACATCCTGTTTTTTTCTTTAACATTTGGATGTCATTGGTTTGACATCTTCCCTCTCAACGTGCTGCCTCTCCTCTGTTCTTCCCTTTCGCTCTCTGCATGAGGAGCTTCGTTTTGTTTCACAATCCCATTATGTCTGCAATTGGATTTCTGTGGAGCCCTTTAGAGCCGTCTGGCTGAGCTACTAAACCAGCTTTGAATTAAGCAGCTCTTGTGGGCGCTTCCCCTAAAGATGCACAATATCCGTTAACATACAAAGGAGCGCAAGTAAAGGGGAAACATATTAAATTAAAAAAAAAAAAGCAAATAAAAAGTAAATCAAGACTCATTAAAAAAACTCTGTTGATTCACATTTCGTGACACAAAGTGAAAGGATGGGTCGTCCACATCAGGAAGCTCTTTTGAACTCTTTAAATCAGAATTTGGACACCAGTCAATCCCTATTCCCCGTAAGAGGCTGGAGCTCTGCTTTGAATTGCCATGCCATTCTGTTTTCTTTTTGTCCTCCGCTTCCTCTTCTGGTCCCTTTTGATCCTCGGCCCAACATCCCCAGTATCTGCCTCTGACCAGATGGTTTGAAATAAGAGTATTTACAAAGGTATTAGGGCTAAGCATCCCTGCCTTGTTCTCCTCGCCGCTAAGCACTGAAACAAATCATTAGGGTTGATGAAAGCTCAGAGCTTCAGTTAAAGGGTCAGTTCACCCAAATCACATGACAAAAAGGTCATTTTACACTGAGTGCAGCTCAAATGACTTCATTGTATACAGCATGAACGTGATGTCATGATTTCAATTTATGTTTGTAAATTGAGGATGATTGAAGAGTTTGGCATCCATTCTGTCTCCATCCTCGCCTCACCTCCATCCGTCTAGGTTCACATTCCCGTCTATATTACAATACTCACAAACGCACATCATAAGAGTTACCGGAAGCTGTGAAAAGATCTCTTCCTAATGCGATTACAGTGTGAATAATGGGGGACAAAATCCACTGTCCTTGTTCTATTCTAGACCTTATATGAGGCTTCAGCTGTCTGCGTTCCACAAATCAAGTTGGTATTGTCTGGAGTTGCAGTTTTTTGGTTACAAAAGTCCCTCTTTGTGTTTTCCCCTGGACAGTGTTCACTTGCTGAGCTGCAGTAAAGAAGAATTTAATTCTAAAAAGCCTAGACTTTATTCTGTTATTTTTTATAGACAATGAGGACTCTGGAGTAACGTTCAATCTACATATGGGCATATGAGTATTATTTTAAGACTGATTTAAAAAAATAAATAAAAATGTGAACCTGTCCTTAGAGTTGTTGGTTTAAACAGATCTGCAGCCACAAAGGCCTCTCATCAAATGCACCAGCCAATGTCTATTATGGAAGAAGAGATTAATACAGATGGGTGACAAATTAAGTACTGATCATACAATTGCAGCATCCACGGTTCAAGTCTGGCCGGAGAGCTTTGTTTCACATGTTTCTCCGTCTCTCTCTCTCTCCCCTCATTTCCTGTTACCTCTCTACTATATACTCTGTAATAAAGGTATAAAATACCCCAAAACTACTTTAAAACGATTCTGAATTAATTAGAGGACAGACAAACACATGCTGTCATACAGGAAGTGTTTGATCCACCTGTTCCCTTAAGAGACAGGTGTCACTGCAAATCAATACAAACTGATTCGGAGTTATCACTGTTCTACAATGTTGAAACATCCTGATGGGATAACAGGATAACAACGCCCCCATCCATTATGTGAAGCATACTGTATGAAATGACCTTGGCAGTCACCAAATCTCAACCCATCTGAACACCTTTGGGAGATTTGGGAGATGATGATAAACACTAGACAAGGGAATATCATTATGAAGAAATGAGTTACAGATATGGTGGCCCAACACATTACTAAGATGCTTCTTTAATGTGTCACCCATCTGTATGTTCCCAACTTTTGTGTTTCCTAATTTTTACGTTGCAGTGTCGTCATTATGATCCTTGCACTTTTGGTAAAAGTTTTTTTTTTTTACGAATCTTTCTTCTAGTGTTAGAAAATGTATTAGTTTAACATTTCATATGATTGTAGTGTTTTTAAATACCAACTTTGTCTCAAAACCCTTTAATGTTGTCATCAGATGTTAAAGGAAATGAGGAAGTTCTAAGACAGACGCTGTACAATTAATTGATATTTATTGCTCCCAATTTATTTACAGTAAAAGTGCATGATAATTACACACTGTACATACAGTTTTTATATTACAACCCATTATTTTTTTTTCTATAAATATGTGTTGTCACGATACTGGAGTTTTTAGATTTTGTAGTTGTACCAGTGTATCGAAAATGAGGATTGAAACCGTTCAAATATTCAGAATCTAAATTTATATTTTTGATAACAATAGTGAGGAGCATTTAATTCGAGCTCTAAAGTGGTTTGCTAGCCCACTCTGGTCAACATGGCCGCATCCCAGAAATGAGTTCCTTAACTAAACCACAGTCGTGCTGAGAAGCTTTGCATTTGAGCCCATGACTGTTTGGCATTAGTCCATGTGCTGCTGTAGCTGCGACGGCAGCTCCTCCAGGGAGCTGAGACGATGTTCTCCGGGAACGTCAGGTTGGTTATGCTTGTTGTGTCTGTCTAACAGGAACCCGTGGATGCCCACAGACCGAGAGGCGAGGTAATCATTCACATAGTGGTCCCCAACATGAGCGACACTAGCAGCTGGTACTCCACATTTCTGCAGCGCCTGATTAAAGATGGCTGGATTCGGCTTTGCTATACCTGCTTCCTCCGATGTTATCAGAAAGCTGAAGTGAGACAGCAGGCCACAAGCGCGTAAAATCTCTTCTAGGCGGTTATCAAAGTTTGATACCACCCCCAGCTTCAGTCCTAGAGACGAGCAACTCTCCAGGGTCTTCTTTGAGTCGGGAAATACCTAAAAACAAAGCGACAATACACCATTTTTATGTTGTCATTTTCTGTGCAACTTCATTCACTACTGTAAACATTAATATAAAAAGCAAACATTAGTAGAAATGCGCAAAACGACGATGACTGTAATAGCAAATAAGTTAATTTCAAAATGATTCATTCTATGTGTATGCCACATATCATCTGTAATTTACCTCCCAGTTCTCTGCATTGCAGAAGTTGTGATACAGGTTGTGAGCCATTGTATTTAGCAGGGCTGGGTCCTGTACCCTGCACAGGGAGAACGTGTCCCGCACCACCCCCATCCACCAGGACCGTCCATCCAGGCCCTGAGTGACGCCATAGTTCGGATGCCTGCTGGAATGTTGTCGATACGCCTGGAGGAAAGCAGCTTCGACCTCCACGGGACTGAGCTTCAAGCCCACTCGTTCAGCCTCCTTGCAGTACTGCTCTCCCACAGATGCACGCACCTTCAGCAGGGTGTCTTTCACATCCCATAGCACCCAGCGCAGAGGAGCTCGCATTACACCTACAGAGGGAACAACACAGACAAAAGACGGATTCATGTCTATGCAAAACACGAGATGTAAATGTTTAGTAAATGTTTCCTCACTAGGTTGTTTCTATGGGAATGAGTCAGATAAAAGGCTGTGTCTAAAATTGTTGCGTAGTCACTGTATAGTGAACTATACTGTAATTTTTAAATGCTGTCCACATTTCTAGTGTTCATAATCAAATCCGAAATAGTGAAGTCATTCCAATGGGAGTTTGCATGTTCTCCCCGTGTTAGCGTGGGATTTCTCCGGTTTCCTCCCACAGTCCAAAGACATGCAGGTTAATTGTTGACTTTAAATTGCCCGTAGGTGTGAATGTGAGCGTGAATGGTTGTCTGTCTATGTGTCAGCCCTGTGATAGTCTGGAGACCTGTCCAGGGTGTTACATTACAGCATGTAAACATGTTCTAGTAGAAACGCAAAATACAAGTATGAACCTCAAAATGAGCACAATATGGGACCTTTAATATTGCAAAAATGTATAAAAATCAGCATTTCATAGGTTGAAAATGGCTCAACATGCCATCTACTGTTTTAAATCAGCCCTGAACCTTGCAAGGTATGGAAGTTTTTATTGGACTTTATTAGCTGTAACCCACAGAAGACATTCCACAAATATGTACCATGATCTGCAAATATTTCACTATCCACAAACATGTATTTTGTATTTGTGTTGTGTGAAGTCACATTCACAAAAATTCAGGGCGATTTGCAAATACGCATAACTTACTCTGTAAATACGTATTTTAAGGTTTACATGTAAAGTGATATATACGCATTTGTGCATCTATTTCTGCACGTGGAATGCTATTTGTGCATTTGCACATCGCTTCCTGGGCATTTATGGGCCACGTGACATTTGCAACTTTCCTCCCTTTTGTTTACAGAATTTTGTCCGATTGGTACCGCAGCAGATCTGTAGATAATAGTTGTAATCCACAGAAGACAATTCACAAATATGTAACATGATCTGCAAATATTTCACCAGTTGGGACTTATCTATGTCATGAAAGTTATATAAAACATGTTTTAACAGCCTCTAATCTGTCACTGAGCACGTCCTGCCTCTAACCTCCAGCAACCCCTGACCCTGTGCTCTGCTAACGTTACAGATGATCACAGAAGGTTAATGTTAAACCCCTGCTGACGCTCAGTACGACACGCACACGTTGCAGCTGACGTTACGTAGTGAGTGTACGTCACCACTACGTACCAGTACGTTACTAACTACAAGCTGTCGTCACTGTCGTCTTGGTTACCTACAATGTCCTTGTACTCTGTATCACTAGCTAACGTCAAAGCTACTAGTTATTATTGCTACTTATTAACTAATTCACTTATCGGCCTTTGTTTGAAGCTATGTTAGAAAGCTAACGTTACTCCAGCAAACACACGACACAAGTTGTGACAGTTAAAACGTACCGCAGTTATATCTTCACAGCTGTCAGCGGCTGAACAGTTAGCTTCAGATAGCTTCAGTTAGCTTCAGTTAGCCTAGCTGCCTGGTCGGTCTTCTTCTTCGCTGTTTTTTTTACGGTAGCTGCTGCTGTCATTGTCTGGAGCTGTGGCTCTTCTGATGTCCATTCCTCTGTTTAATCTTCCTATCAAATCATATCCCCAAAATTAGTTAATTATCTTCTGCCTCTCCTATTTCCAACCACACATGTTGTTTTTATCCTGGTGCCTGCTTTACACAGGGCTTGTTGTGCAGTAGTAGTACTGCCTGTAATACATCCACCACTACAGCAGGAGGCAGTATGTTCAAAGAGTAGCAACCAAAACTCACATTTAGATTCAAGATTCAAGATTCAAGCCCTTTATTGTCATTGTGTAGCACAACGAAATTAGATTGTGACAATCCCGTAGGTGCTAATGAAAAGATGATACAGTAAAAAAAAGAGATAGTGCAATATAAATATATAAAAAATATAAAAGATAATACAATATAAAATATAAAAATACAATATATATATTGATGAGATGACAGTTTTGCCAGATTATTGCACAAAGTGTCCATCAGATAATTATATAATTATTGCACAGCATCATATAATTATTGCACAGAGTGATCAGCATGTTATTGCACATATCCGTAACAGTAGATTTACACAGGGTTGGTGGGTAAGATGTAAGGAACAGGGTACCGTAACATCCCTGCTCTATTTCAATGTAATATTCTTTCTGTTTCACATGGAATATCTTTTTGGAATAGTCGTGTAAACAATTTATGTTGGAAAAAAGTTTGGATTCTACCACAAAAATGCTTTTTGGGTAAATAAGGTCAAAGAAGTGTCATTTAAAATCATTCATCAATGTTGCCCAGTTAGGTCCCTTTTTGGTTAAATTAAAAAATGATATTGATTTAAGCTGTGCCTTGTGTGATTCCCATACTGAAACTATTGTCCAGCTGTTCTGGAAATGTACACATACCTGTAAACTGTGGCAAGATATCTGTAGATTTATCTTGGAAAATATTATCTGGTGACTTTGAACTTCTACTGGAAATTTTTGTTTTTTGTTTTTAAGGTTCAACACAATATAAAATAAGATAAGATAATATGAGGTATTCCTTTATTAGTCCCGCAGTGGGGACATTTGCAGTGTACAGCAGCAAAGGGGATAGTGCAAAAAACAAGAACACAGTAAAAAAAAAAGAGCCAAACAAAGTGTAACAAAATATGAATCGTAGTATAAAGTATAAATTAGGAGCAGTATATACAGTATTGACAATAAACAGAGAGAATATTTTCTAATCAATCTCAATATTATTGTTGCAAAGTTTTACATTCATAAATGCAAATTTGCGAGAGTTAAACCTCACTTTAATGTTTTTAAGAAAGAAATGGATCTATATATTAATACAATATCTTCTGCAAAACAACAAAAAAGCTAGTAAAACAGTGAGTTTGTGCTCCCGTTTTAATGTTTGTACTTAAGTTACTATTATTTATTTATTCATTTATATTATCCCCTGGCATGTTTTGGGTTTTATGTGTTTTTATTTATTTATTTTTATTTTATGTGTGTTTATTTGTCCCATTATATCCTTTATATGTATTGTCTACCTATGTATTGATTTAATTGTTCTTTGTATTGTTTACAAATTTAAAACAAAGTTAAATGAAAAAAGGGGGTGAAATGTCTTGATGTTGCCTGTTACACACTCCTGTACAGCAGGAGGCGGTCTGCACCTTCAAGCTGTTTGTGATCCACCAACAAAGAAGAAGAAGGAGAAGAAGCAGAGTACGCATGCGCAGAGGTTACCATGCCTGCAGTAAAGTCAACTGGAGCAAAATCAACCTAAACAACTGTTACCCGTGAAGAAAGCATAAAGAGATGTAACCTCATATATTTGATCAAGAAGCCGTGATGACCTGATGTTATTAACATAATGGCTACTCCAGCTATCCGTGTGTTTCGGAGGTTAGAGGGTCTGTTCTGTGTTTACAAACCTCCTGGTGTTCACTGGAAACTCGTCCGGGATGGAGTCGAGGCCAACCTGCTGAAAGGTGAGAAGAGAATAGAAAGCTTTATTGTCATCGTATTAAATACAACAAATACTTGACAAGACTAAACGAGGCAGATAAAATATATAACAGGTAAAACACACTCACAGTTATAAAGTCATAAGTAGATGCAATAAATAAATATAAACAGAAGTGTTACACTAGAAGTATAAAATATTAAATAGATGTAACGTAAACACAGGTAATTGCACTTGTAAAATAGGTAGGGTATAGATGAAATAAATAAAATGTAAACAAAGGTAGTTGCACTTGAGGTGTATATTGCACAGACACATGTATTTCACATTCCTTAATATTTGATCCTCTGGTCCATCAACACTCGCAGAAGGCCTTTTTTATGTAAGACATTTTGACTTGTCACAATAGGAAATGCATAGGTGTACATAATGGAGTGAATGGAGTTTTTTTTAATTATTATTATTTCTATACATTGTAATAGCATCAATGTGGGGAGTTAATTAGAGGTGACATTTTTTTTTTTTTTTTTATTGAAGATAATTCATTTACAAACATTAAGGCATTGTAATCTAACCTCAATACTTCTAACATACATGGCACAATTGGATAGGAAAGATAACTTAAATTATGAAAAATAATATAATAACAAAAATAAAAGAGGGTAGATGGCTGCTTTGATTTCAGGGTCACTCTCACTGGAGCACTTGAATAGAGCCGAGCCGGCGTTAGTGTTATTAATATAACACCTGTGCTTCTCCTACTATGACAAGTCAACATGTCTGCTGTGAAAAAGGCCCGTTATATTTCTATGTCTTGTGACAGTGAGGCATGAACAGCTACTGTGCTGAGCAGCAACAGTTAACAACAAGTCACTCAGCATTGTCTTTAACCTTTGACCCCTGTATGTGTCCCCTGTATGTGTCTCCTCGCAGGTTTAAATGCTACACCGTCCCAGCCACTTCCTCAGGAGGTCCGCTTCTTGGCGCACCCAGTCAGTGAGACTGAAGCACCCAAGGGACTCACACTGTCTGCATCCTCTGTGCCAGTACTGTCCAAGCATCCTTTGGGTATGTGTGTCCACTTCACTGCATATAGCTTCATCTCCTGGGTCACCAGCTTATTATACACATCACCACACAAGTCTTATCATGTGATGCTGTCTGCTCTAAGGACAGACTCTTATCATTTATATTTGTTGCTACAGTGCACTGCCAAATCTCTGGCTATGTTTATATGTACAACTCATACCATGTGTAGTTTACTTTCAATTTGATGTTAGTAAAAATCATGAATTGGTTTGATCACATTCAGCCTCTAGATGTCACCTTCTCCCACCCCTGTTCCATTACGTTTACTCCACAACAAGTTGTTGCCAGGCACTTACCGTCAAACTCAGTTTTCAACCACTTTTTTGCTATACTAACTGGTAACTTGATTGTTGATGACACAGAGATACCACGTGATACCAACATTGGGTAACACTTCATTTTACGGGTCTGCAAATTTCATTGTAATTAGATGATAATTAGCAAGTACAGATTTGAAATTTCTTTGGAATTACTGACAAATTACCCCAATATTTACCTAAATTTAGCGAAAATAACTGTATTATAAACATTATTTAATGATTATATTCCGGTATTTCGCAATAGCTGGTAATTTATTTAATACTTTTACAAAGTTAATTGATATGCTTTATTTCCATGTCTGCTGATAAATAGATAATAATTAGCAAATAACTTACTTGAAATTTCTTAAAAAACTCCCTGAATCATGACATTAGCTACCAGGTTACATTTGTGTAGACAATAAGTCACACAATGGTGAGATCTGTGCCTGATCAGAAGTGTCTTCTATTAGTTTTGGTTTTCCACCTCCGATGAAGAGCAGCCGCTTCTCAAGCCTAAGGGCTCTATTTTAACCATTATATGCTATTTTAGCATTTAATTATTAAATAATGTTTATAATATAGTAATTTTCAATAGGTAAATATTGGAGTAATTTGGCAGTAATTCCAAAGAAACTTCAAATAGGTTACTTGGTGCTAACCTTTAGAGCCTTACATGGTCAAACACCCCAGTATATCACTGACCTCCTCCTCCCTTACACACCAAATCGGGCTCTTAGGTCTACTGACCAAAAACCTCTGGCAGTCCCACAAACCCACTACTGTATAAAACCCGAGGTGACCGTGCCTTTCAAGCTGTTGCAGTGAGAGAATGTTTGCTCGTACGTACATCTAGTGGCATTGCCTATACATATCATCATCTGTCATGTCTTCAGTAATGAAATGGAATGACTCAATGATATAAATATGTCTGTGCACACTGACTGTATATGAGTGAATAAAATGTGTTTATTCTGTGTATTTTAGTGACTGGACCTGAATTCCAGCGTATTAAAGTTGGAGTAGGACATCGCCTGGATGCTTTTTCTTCTGGTGTTCTGGGTACGATTTTAGAGCCGATCGCATGAGAAAACCGATTCCTACATTAAGTATGAAGTCTCTCAGAATATTCACACCTTTTTCTAACTTTAGTTCTTGCTGTTGGGAATGGAAACAAGACCTTGAATGATCTCTACAGAACACGAGTCACGAGGGTAATTTAGCATTTCTGCTGGTTTTACATCAGCCGCAGTGAAGAAACAATATACACAGGTTTAATGCTGTTTGTTATGTTTCAGGATTACACTCTGGAGGGTGAATTTGGGACTGCGACAGATGATTTCTCTCACACAGGCAGAGTTGTGGAAAGGTCCACCTACGGTAGGATATCTTGATTTTTTCCTTGTATGTTTTCATCAGTTTATTCACTAAATAACACAGTTTTAGATCATTACAGCTGAGAATTAATAACTTATTTAAAGGAACAGTGTGTAACATTTTTGGGGATCTATTGGCAGAGATGGACTATAATAATCATGACTATGTTTTCATTAATGTATAATCATCTGAAACTAAGAATCGTTGTGTTTTCGTTAGCTTAGAATGAGTCCTTCATATCTACATAGAGAGCTGGTCCTCTTCACGGAGTCCGCCATATTGCTCCACCATATTTCTCCAGTAGCCCAGAATGGACAAACCAAACTCTGGTTCTAAAGAGAGCCTTTCATGTTTTTACGTTCCCTGAAGGCCGCCGTAGTTCTCCGACACGCTTGTGAAACTGTGGTAATGTGAGTCGAGTGCACTCAGTGGCTCAGTCTTGAAAAGGGAGGAGTGAGCAGAGGGGTACTCAGTTGGTTGCAATCTGCAACCACACCACTAGATGTTGCCAAATCCTACACACTGTCCCTTTAAGCTCACTGAATCAGTTATTGTGCCTTTGACTGCATCTCACTCTAAAATATTGTTGTGTTCAACAGGTCACATCACACAGGATAAGCTGGACAGAGTCTTGGCGATGCTGCAGGGAGCCAATCAAAAGGCCTTGTTAATGTAACTACACTTAATATCCATTACAGTTCTATAAATCTAATATTGATATTATACTGTTTGTGTTAAATTCCTCTTTAGTAAACTGACTTTTGAAAGAGATCCATGCACATATGATCAGTCCTCAGTGCTTTGTTCAGAGCCTCAGTAAAGTGGTAAATGATTATTTGTATATGCAAGTAGATGAATGTTGTTTTTTCTATACAGGTATTCCAACATGGACATGAGCTCACAGGAAGCCTACGAGATGGCTGTGCAAGGTTTACTGGGTCCTGAGGGGAAATCGGAGCCTATTCTGACAGGCTTGCGTTGCGTTCACTTCCAGCCCCCCAACTTCACTTTAGGTAAATAATCTTCATTTCACAATTTTAAATATGCAAATCATCAAGGGATACTTACTGATATTTTTTGTCTCTGATCTTACAGAGGTCCAGTGTCTAAACGAAACTCAGAAATATTTGCGCAAAGTTGTGCACGAGATAGGACTGGAGCTGCGCAGCACAGCTGCCTGTAAAGGTGTTAGACGGACCAGAGACGGCCCCTTCACCCTGCAGGACGCCCTGACTCATCACCACTGGACTGCTTCTGATGTTACACAGGCCATCAGACAATACCACTCCTCTAAAAAAAAAAAAAGAAGCCCCACACAGATCAAGCAGCCAGCGTCACAACCACCAGAAGAGTGTTGACAGTTAACAAAATGAAACCAGCGACGAAGCCGCAGCAGGTAGAATTAAATAACTTTGAGCAGCAGGTAATGCAAGTCACAGAACAATACAATCTCTACAATGGCTCTCTGAGTCTGAACTTCAGTTGGAAAAGAGATGTGAAAAACCAGACGCAACAGGACGCTGACTTTCGTTGACTTAACAGCCACATATGTCGCTGTTAACAAGCAATTTCTGATTCTTACAAACAGTCCCTTTTAAAAGGTTTTTGGTAACAATGTATCTTACATGTCTGTAATTTCCCTGTAACTGTCCCCAATAATTTTTAGGTGGTTGATACTAATTATGGGGAAAATAGGAAGTTCCTTGTAAACAGTAAATATTCATTATTAATTGGAAAAATTCTTCTTCATATATGTTCTTATATATATATATATATATATATATGAAATTAATTTGAAAGTATTCTGAAATTACAGCCCTGTAAAAAGATAAAGCGTTTATCTTGTTTTCTGATGTTTCACATGGAGACAATGTTTACAAGTTCCAGTCTAAAAACTGAATTATCAGAATAACTGACAGCAACCAGATTGATTGTCCTGGTGGGTAAATCATGTGAAGTCAGAGCCAATCATTGATAATTGGATTTAGTGTGATCATTTGTGTCCTCTGATGATGTTTCCCAGCCTTTCTGTTTCCCATAAAAGCTCTTCTGGGATGTTATGAGGTTATTGCAGTGGCGCCATTGTTGTCATGCTCTTCATACCATTGAAGGGCTTGTTTTGTTCCCACGGGAACACTGTTGTCTTTGTCAGTCTGGTAAACACACAACTTTCCACGAGGACGCAAATGAACTACACAAGCACGCAGTCGTCATTCTGGAGATTTATTAAGCATGATGCATGACATTAGAACAATTTGATTAAAGGTATTCAGCCACACAAGTTACAGGGAAATACACAAACATAATAAAAACAATTTTACATGTATATTTAAAGCCTGTTCATTGTTATACCACCACTGTCTTTAATTATAGAGGAGTTGAAATGTATTTATGATTATCTGGCCAATCTGGCAGCTGTGTGACAACTGCACTGATGCCATTCATTTAGAACAGATGGTAAACATGCCAAATCATAATAAACTTACTGTGATTATTGAATAACAGCTACAACAAATATGCTCTTATTGCACAAGTTACTTGTAAACACTGAAATATTCTACAAAGAGCAATGTTAATTATATAAAATACTCCTCATTCTGGTAGATCCTTGATAATATCATTGTGGGTCCATGTTTTGTAACTTCCAAGTGATAATTTGCCTTCAGCAACAGCAAAATGTAAAGCTCCATACATACTACATACACATTTAATATATATTTGTGTCATGAAAGTAGCATTAAGAATAGACATGATAAAACAAATACTCAATAGCTGTACAATATAGAGGATTCTCTTTGAGGAAACATATTTTTTCAACTATTCAGGACCTGAGAAAACAGAAAATACTAACAATTTAGTTTCTCAGTGAGATTAGTTAATGAATCTTAAACTAATCTCACTAGTACCCCATTTGAGAAACACTGCTCTAAATCAATAATGCACTTTTAAGGCTTGGTAGAAATAACAAAACAGCTAGAGGTCATTGTGAAAAGGAACTTGTATACATTTGCACAAGTTATTACAATTTGCAATATAATTGATTAAGTAACTAAAGATGGTTTGAGTACCAGTTTTAGTTGTGATGTACATGAAAGCTCTCTGAAAAGCCAGTCCAGCCAGTACGGTATGTTCACTATGTGAAGGATTTCTCCACTTCACTGAGTTTTTAAACATCTTGTTCAGCAACATCCGGATTTTCTCTGTTGGGGCTCTTTGTGTAACACCAAGTCCTCCTCTCTTGTGTCAACCTTCTGACTCAACATCCTGGCAACAACCCAACAACAACAACAACAACAACAACACAATCAGTTGCATCATTGACAGCATGCAACATTACAACACAAACAATATTAAAGGACATGCTTTAAAAGAACTCATACAGGTGTGATAGACGGCACAAAACAAAGGAAGTGTCAGTGAGATGTGTTACCTGGCCACAGTTTCCAAACAGTGAACCACGTTTTCTCCCGTGGCAGCGCTACACTCCATGAATTCAAAGTTGTATTCCTGTGGAGGTAAAAAACGTTGCTTTTAGTGTGGTTGATAATCAGAACCATCTAGTTATATTCTGAGCTATAAGTGTGCGAGGAAGCAAACACCACGGATCAATACCTTAGCGAGAGCTTCCGCCTTCTCAGTGTTAACCTGCCGCTCTGCATGATCACACTTATTGCCAGCAAGTAAAATGGTCACGTTCTCTGATGCCCCTTCCTGCAGAACACAGATTAGTTTCATTATTGTTTCATCTCTCTACGGACCAATCTGACTTTGTGGACGGGTTCACATGTTTCAGAAATTTAGGACCCATGTGCTCTAAATCCTAAAGAAAAGTTTTTTGTTTGCTCTCAAATAAATAACACTGAAAATGATATCCATTACAAATATCAATATTACAATGCAAAGTATTGTTGATGCATATTTGACATTTTTATAACAGATGTCACTGATATAGATATTGCTTGTAGCTACTGTAAATATGTGCCGCTGTATTAAATATAGAATTCAGCATATGTTTGTCATTTTTTCTTTAATTTAGACTATATTCAGATAGGAAGATTTTGAATTGATTAAGTAAGCATAACCATTTAAAGCTTCAGTAGGCAACATGTTTTTGGCATCATTGGGCAAAAGTTCAATAATAACCTTTCAGCATATTGTAATTCAAGTGTTCTGAGAGAAAACTAGACTTCTGCACCTCCTCATGGCTCTGTTATCAGGCTTTAAAATATCTAGCCTGTGATGAGAGACTTTGGCCAATCACAGGTCATTTCAGAGAGAGAGAGAGCTTTCCTATTGGCTGTGCTCCGGCTGGTGGGCGGTGCTTGGTATTTCCTCAATTGATCTCAACACGCCTGCCGGGTCACAAACTTTCTAACTTTACAGCTAAACCTTGCACTACAAGATGTTTCTGAAAACATTTGAGGAGAGAAATAGGCATTACAGTAACAGAATTTGGATTCATATTTGATCAGCGCTGCCTAGTTTGACCATTTGATCGGAGTTCGCGAGTGATTGACTCATGGCTCTCGTAGACGGCAGCTGGACGGCAGACTCAAAGTCAGCTCCTCCGGTAGGTGAAATCTTGCAGATGCCATTAGGAGCAGCGAAGGACACAGAGGCACATGATTTTTTTCAGATTACCTGTCTCATGCACTACTGTCAGGATATTGTGACCGTTTTATAAAAATAACTTTTTAAAATCATATTTGCTCCATTTCTACCACCTGCTGCTTTAATTAAACGCTGGGTATCGAACTTAAATGCCTTCATGTGTCTCTAGCAGTAGCAATGAACACCTGGTTAGATTTTTAGATTTGACTAATTTTTCTTTGACCTTTAACTTTAACTAGAAGAGGCACTTCTGAAGAATCTGTGGTGTGAATGCTGGATGCTGAAAAGCTGATGCTACCCTGCATTGCTGGCTGTAATCTGTATAAAGATGGTAGAGTAGTTTTAGCCATTTTGTTTAAGAAAAGTTTATGTATGACTGCTTTGGGTTAAGGCATTGAATTCTGATGTGTGAAAAACACTTTTATAATCCTGAATGTGAAATATAAAAGAAGCATTACATTGGCATGGCTATTGGAAAATGATAAAGCAGGAGAGCACTGTTGCAATTTTACTTTAATGTCTGGCCTTGAATAAAAACCTGTAGTTTCAACATCTGTAACAATATAAACACAGCCAGTAAGTGTGGCGATAACATACCTGAATACAGTTTGCCCAGTAGCTCACTGCAGAAAAACTCTGAGAGGAAGTGATGTCATACATCAAGAGGAATGCGTGGGCTTTGTGGAAAACCTGTCTTGTGATGCTGTGAAACCTTTGAAGGATGACAAAGAATGAAACCAGAGAGGCCAACTGTGCTTAAAGGGTTATTTTTAAATCAGGAGAGGCCACTTAACAGCAGGCCCTGATTAAACAGCCTAAAGGTGTTGAGGTGTGTGTATACTATATACTATGTACTGGTTAGTTGAGTTTACAGAGACTTCACTCAAGCTTTTTGTCATGGAAAGCATTGTAGACATCTTCCCTGGAGAGACACAGCGATTGCACAAATTGCCTCCACAATGCAACACTTTAATAACACGTTATTATATTTTATAGTGGTTTTACATGAGGAATGATGATTTGGTGCGTACATCTCGGTACTGACTGGTGGCAATCCTTTTTCAGTCCTGGTTGATAGCAGTCTGGAGTATTGTTGTTGAAAACACTACGCTTCAAGTTAGGGATGCATCGATCTGACTTTTTTAGTCTCGATACCGATAGCGATACCTGGGCTTTGGGTATGGGCCGATACTGAGTACCGATCCGATACCAGTGTTTCATTAATAAGCTGTATGCCTCACTGTGTGGAAGTGACTGGGATCATTCTGTTATGCGTAAGAAAACATCAGGTTTGACTTAAACATCACTTTCCTAACTTTGTAGAACAAAATATAACAAATAAATACACAGATAACATAACATAAATTTAGTTAATTGTTATGTATTATTAAAATAATAAATCATGCACCAACGACTTGGCAAAAAAAAATCTTCAAAATTAATCAGGAATTACAATTAAAGAGTAAACCTTTTTAATGCAGCAACAAATTGGTCAAAACTGAAACAGGAATTCAAATTCCAGTAAATAATGTATATAGTTTATAAACATAAAATTGAATTGAATAGATTGTCACAGATATCCGATCCAGCTATTTGGGTCAGTATCGGCCCGACATCCGATCTGGTATCCGTATCAGTGCATCCCTAATTAAAGCTTTCAGAGTTGTGTTCATAGCATTTATTTCTCGGGAACGTTGCCACAGACACCCAGTTACTGATGCTGCAAATATATAACATTGCATTGATAGATAGTGACTTAAGAGACATTTATATCAATGGAAATCTTCAAGTTTAAGGTGACTCTCTGTGAACTCTATATGGACATTGAACCTCAATGGAACCTCTGCATACTTCAACAGTTAACATCTGTTGTGTTAATTCCAGCAAGCGAAACATTGCTGAGGTGTGGCAAACCGGTTCTGAAACAAGTTCCAACCTGGCCTGAGGGAGACCGCTCAAATGTTTTGAGCACATTTTCTGGCACATGTTCAGTAAGGCTGCTGCCCGTGGTGAGTCATAATTACAGTATCTGTGATTGTGTGCTACAATAGCAAGTGCACAGAGGATGTTACTTTATTATGCATTCTCACATGTGGTCATCAGAAGTCTGAGCTGACCGCCAAGGTGTACGCACCGCTGAGAACACAGGACGCTGCCTTCAGATTGAGACAACCTGTCCTGGGCCACCAGAGTGCATCTATCCACCACCACGTTCACAACATTCAGACCATCATATAAAGACCATCATAGTGCACAATATATGCTGTATATCAGGCCCGATAAATTATCGTCCAATAATGGGAAATTGATAATATTATGTATTATTCTGATAATTAAATTATAGCCGATAAATTATCGGAAAATGAAAAGAAAACGTACCTTTCTTGACCCGCTGTATCCCACAACTGTAGCACCACAGGTTTTCCATCCACCACCACAGTCCACATGCAGGAATCAAGTCCTACAAAATGTAATTATGTAACATCATTCTGTACACATTTATGGGAATATGATAGTATAAAGATAAGGATCTTACCAATAGAGGCGGGTATTTCTAAAGAAAACTTCCCACTTTGAGCTCTTTTCATGAAGGAGGATTTACCCACACTGCTGTCTCCGACCATCATCACATTGAAAGCGTTTGCTCTGAGATCTGCTCCTCTGGAGTCACCTGCTGAAAACAACACATTCTATTTCTATTTCTACCCATCAAACTCCCCTCTCTCGTTATCTGACTGCCACGTGTTAAGTATTAATGTTCAGTTTACCCAGAGAAAACTTGTGTTGACTCTCTTGACCGAGGACGATTTCAGCATAAGGGCGTTGAACTGGAGTCCCTGGTTCAGGAGTCTTCTCACTGTGGAACAGACAACCGAGCGTAGTTCAAACAAAACACAACACTAAATATTAGTCACATTCAGGCGAGTTTTTAGTTGTCAGACATCAGCATCCCCACCAAACCACATGTTCATATTTGATGTTGAGATAAAAACAAAAACTACATAAAAGGAACGCAAAACTGTTAGAGATACTGCCACTTACTTTTACACACAATCCTCATTTTCATGTTTATAGTAATATATTTTGTTTTATTTATTTCATCACTTTTTAATCTAACAATTTATTGTCATTTTATCTTTTCATTGTCTTTCTATCTTATTAATGTTATTCTATCTATTATTGTCATTTCATCTTATCTTATGCGACTTTGATTGCTGAGCTGACCTGTTCTCTCATCCTGTACATCTCATTGTACCGTTGACCCTGTTATGTGATAACCTGATATATAGTAACATATTTACAAAAATACATATTACAAGGTTGTGGTCAAGGTTGCTTTGATTGTCTCCCAAAAGAGAAAACTGTCTGGGATTAAAATTAGACATGTCACAAAAGACATTATAGCAAACACAAAACACACCTCCCAACAGGAAAAACACACTTTAATAATTTACAAGCCTCCAAACACACATCTCACTTTACAACTGAACACACAGCAATAAGAACCAACCTACAGTTATCTCACTGCAAACTACCTACCCCTTAGTCTGTCCTCTATTACTCTATAACTGATAGGGAGACAAATATATTCTATATTTGTAACAGTTGTGCTTGCATCTCATCTTTTAAGCTGGCTACATTGAGCATCAGAATAACACTGTGGCCTCCACACCATATCACTCCTGTCTCTTTACTCAGACCAGCAGTGGACTCACTATAGTCTGCTAATCAGAATCAGATAACAAAACAAAAACTGATCAAATTAATTATGCTTCCATAGATTCATCATTTTACTGACGGTTGGTCCATGTTGATATGAATGAAGCATCCTCTCTGATAGTAACCCAACCAGGCAGATAAACACGTTATTGTGCTAAGCTAATCGGAGGAGGCGGTGTTTATATCTTACGTACCTCTTTGCGGTGCTGATATTGGATGATGGTTTCTTGTCACTTTGATCAACCTGCACGGACAAAAAGATCTCAGTCTCTCAGTGAGGTGACAGTAGAGGTGATTCTACTTTGATTTGCAGATTTCATCTTCAATCTGTGACATTTTGATTTGATGATTGACTTTTCATTTGTTTTATATTAAGCTCTGGACAGTCGCCAATTAAACATCCAAACTTTGCATTTGGCAGATTTCCCAGGAGTAATCCTCTGGCACACGGGAAGTGAGGCGTTTGTTTTGTGATGTTTCATATGAGGATATTATCAGATTTTCAGCAATTTGTGCTGTTTGTACAATGATGTAATGTTACAACCACTAAAATATGACATTTTATAGAAAGGAAATGTAACAGGACTTCTATATAAATACTTGCACATGAATTTCCTGACAGTAGTGTATGAGACAGATAATCTGAAAGAAATGATGTGCCTCTGTGTCCTCCGGTGCTCCCAATGTCATCTGCTAGATTTCATAGACCGGAGGAAAACAACCAATCAGAGCCGAGGTGAAGTCTGTCGTCTCTGAGCAGCTGTCAATCACTCCATAACTCCGATCAAACAGTCAAACTAGGCAGCGCTGATCAAATATGAATCAATATTCTGTTACTGTAATGCCTATTTCTCGCCTCAAATGTTTTCAGAAACATCTTAGTGTACTGTTTAGCTGTAAAATGATAAAGTTTGTGACCGGGCAGCCATGTTGAGACCAGATGAGGAAATACTAAGCACCGCCCACCAGCCGGAGCACAGCCAATAGGAACGCTCTCTCTCTGAAATGACCTGTGATTGGCCTAAGTCTCCCGTCATGGGCTAGATATTCTAAAGTCTGTAAACAGAGCCATGAGGAGGTGCAGAAGTCTAGTTTTCTCTCAGAACACTTGAATTACAATATGCTGAAAGGTTATTATGGACTTTTTGCTCAATGATGCCAAAAATATACCGCCTACTGCAGCTTTTAATCAGTAAATGTGCATTACTAAAACATTTGTGGGAGGCTTTGTGTGTCGTTGAAGTGAAAAAAAACAGCTGAATGCTTTTTACAGAAATAAAAACCATATAAGATCAAGAAGCAAGATACATGTTTATGTTCTCCTTTTCAGTATGAGAAACTCGTAGTGTGAACCGCATGTTCCTCATTTTGGTTCATTGCGTAATTTTTTTCTTCTTGTAACAAACTCGACCAGCGTGTAATAGGATTTGTGCAAACTGGAAGTACAGCACAACATTTACTTACTGTGCGACAGAACAGTAATAATCATTCACCTCAGAGTAAAGGCTCCAAATTATAAATATGATAAAGCTGCACAATGTTTAGAAAGTTCGCTAAGAATTGGTCATAACTAATAGGCTAATTGAAATGCAGTGCAAACTATCTGTTCATCAGTTTAAGTACAACATGAAACAATCATGGTGGAAGATTCCTACTAGAAAGTGTAAAAAAGAAAAATGACTCTTTGCTGCTTACCTCTGATATTTTGTCCAGGCCCAGAGGTCTTTCACTCGGCTCTTCAGTTGTCTTGATGGCACTTTCATCTGTGATACTTTTGACGTCTCTCTCATTATCTGTTTTTCTGTCCCCTCCTGCAGTTTGGTTTTCATGGTTTTGGTGTCCATGTGACTTCCGGTGAGATCCCATTTTTCTTCTTCTCCCACCTGGTGATGATTCTGACATTGAATCGTGTTTGGGAGAAGTGGATGGTGTTGAGGGGAGATAACTGGGAGTTAGTTGATTCTCTGTTTCTACTAGTTGACCATGAGAAACAGGATTTTCCTCATCAGTGTGGCTGTACGCCACTGTTTCAGATTGTTCCCTTTGCTCAGAGTCTTTGTGTTCTGTGTGAAGTTGTGGCTCATCTTCCACGTTGCCTGAGAAACTTACTGTCTTTACATCTCCAACATTAGTTTCAGTCTCTGTTGCCTCATCATCCACCTCCTGCTTTTGATTTAAGTCTTCCCGTTTGGTTCGTGATACGAGATTCCTGCGGGAGGAGCCCATCTTTCTTTTCCTGTTGGTCGAATCTAAATTTGGACTCGCGTTCTTCATCTCGAGATGTTTATTGTGAGCTCCTTCATCAGCATCGTCCGGCTCTTGTTTACTAGCCTGTGCATTCGTATACTCTTCTGCAGCTCCTCCTCTCACTGCAGCTTTCACTATTTCGAAATCTGCAACAACAGGCACTTCCGCTGATTTCAAAGATTGGTCCTGTGTTATGTTTACACTCTCTGGCCTTTCCTCATCACCCCGCGTACTCTGTGTTGTCTCACATGAAGACACAAAGCCCCTGTCTGTGATACCGGTGCTTGTAGAGTCTTCAGTATTTGCAGACAGTAAGTCTGAGATATGCATCTCAGTGGCTGTAAAATCATCTATCTGTGATGGCTCCACATTTCTCTCACTGTCCCTTACATCAGCTATGTGAACAAACTTAACAGGATTAACAACCTCTTCATTGTGGGAGGCAGATTGCTCAGGAAGGAGAGCCTTTGAAATGGTTTCCTGTTGTTCTTTATCTACAGGACTCAATGACAGTTTTGCATTTTCATTCTGTGATACCTCTGCAGTTACAGTCATTGTTAACTCCTCCACTACTTCCATCTTGTCAAGACTTCTCATGTCAGCTTCTGCGTCTAAGTCTTTTGTTTCTACTCTCTTTTCCTCTGGTTTCCTGTTGAGTTGAGTTCGGCGGGTAGAGCCCAACTTTCTCCTCTTCTGTTTGGATCCTCCTTGCAAATTTTCACCGTCGTCCAAATTAGTTTGTTCTTGTATCCCTTGTTGGCTGGAAATTCCACTTTCCTCAGACACATCTACAGCCAGCTGTGCTTGGATGTTTTCCTCCAGACCGATGTCAAATGGAGCCAAAGTGTCAGTTTTGTCGTGTGCAGCAGAAAAGCGTTCAGCATGTGTGATCTCCGGTGAAACATTAATTTCATGGGCTTCGTGGTCTTTCTTTGTAGTATCTTCAAATTGTTCTCCATCATCCAATCCATAAACTTGTACATGCATTGAACTCTCTGCCTCTGTTTCATAGTCTTGTTTCGTGACATCTCCCACATTTTCTGGTGCATCATTTGTCTGTTGCATATTAACAGCGGTGGCTGAGACGTCTAGTGATTGGATCAAATCCATTTTAACTGTGTCACATCCAAGCTGACTTAAATTCTCAGTATCTTTTATAAGTTTACATTCTTCCTCATTGACTTCCTCATTAGATTTTACAAAGTCATCCTTCCCTGAGCTTGAAGTCATGTCTGTTGCCACAATAGTATCTTCCTCCAACATCTTTTCTGTGTTTCCTTCGTTATTTACAGTTGATCTAATTTCCCCAGCGAATTTAAAGTCTAGGTCGGTTTGTTCTTTTAATTCTTCCTGCCTCATTGTCTCCATCGGTAATGACATTTTTGTTGTGTCCTCGACATGCAGTCGTCCTTTTTGTCTTCGGCTTGACCCCAATTTCCTTCTGTTCCCTTTGGGACTGGAACCGGTGTTAGTTTGCTCTTTGATACTCTCAGAATTGTCCAGAGGTTGGGAGTCAAAATGTTCTGATTGCGTTGTTTGTAAAGAAGATTCGCTGTCTTTAATTGAGGAGTTATCAATTTGAGGCATTTCTTGCATTTGTGTTGGCTTGATCGCCTCTTCGTGCAATTCATTTACAGGATCCTCTGAAAGCCGAGGGCCTGAGCTTACATGCTCTGTTCGTTCCTCATTTGTGGACAACTCTTCTTTTGATGATGAAAATGCTGCTTGCTCAACACTGCATTCAATTTCAGTATGTTCTCCAGGGCTGCTATTTTCTGAGCTTACCTCCGGTGAGATAGAGGACTCTATATCTTCTGATTTTGCTTGTGTCTCACTCACCAAATAGTTAGTCTGTAAATTTTCATCCCGTCTGACTGATTCTGTGTCCTCGTCCCTTTCCTGTGTGCCAACATGTTTAACTTGATCACTAACATCTTCAGTCTGAGGAGTGTCAAATGTGTCCATTCCTTCCAACATGGTTTCCATTGATTTTTCCTGCACTGCTGTCTCTATTGTTAATGACATTTCTGTTATTTCAAGGGGTTCATTATCTCTGGTATTTCCAACAACGTCCTCTGTAGGTTCGTGGTCTGATTCAGCAGCAGAGTCCATGACATGTCGTCTTCCTCTATTTCTACGGCTAGACCCCAGTTTTCTCCTGTTCCCAATGGGGTTGAAGCTGGTGTCGTCCTGCTGAGGTTGGGATTTATCAATCTGAGGCATTTCTTGATTTTCTGTTGGCTTAACCTCCTGTTCATGCTCTTTATTTACAGCATCCTCTGAATGATGTTGACCTTTGACTTCTTGACTCTGAAGACTGTCAGATTTGTCCGATCCTTCCAGCGTGGCTCCCACTGATTTATCAGACACCTCCACTTTAAAGTGAGTCTCTCTTTCATCATGATCTTCTTGAAGATTTTCACTTTTAGGAATTAAACTTTCCAGGTCAGCCTCTGGATAGTTTGTTGTAGTGGGGCTCTGAACCTCAGATGAATAATCAGTCATTGTGGCTGAATACAAAGAGCTGTCATGTGTCTCAGGTATGACATCATGCTCACTTCCTTGACTTAATTCTTCCTGACTCGTTCTCTCTGTCGCCAATAACATTTGTGCTGTTTCGATGGCTTCATTACCCCTGGTACTTTCTACATCTTCTTTGTGTTCGTAGTCTGATTCAGCAGCAGAGTCCTTGACATGTTGTCTTCCTCTATTTCTACGGCTAGACCCCAGTTTTCTTCTGTTCCCAATGGGGTTGAAGCTGTTGTCGTCCTGCTGAGGTTGGGAGTCCAAAGGAGCATTTATTTCTGATTGCACGGTTTGTAAAGAAGATTCACTCTTCTCCACTTCAGAGAAGAGTCCCTCCTTCTCCTGGTGAGCTGTTTGTTCAGCACTGGGTTTTATATCATCCTCTACTCGGCCTTCAATCTCATACAATACTTCTTTTGTAGGATGTTCATCCTGTTTGTCTTCAGGATATGAAATGTCCTGATTGGTAGGAGAACCATCAGTACTTTTCTCAGTCAGCTCAGATTGGTATGTGTCACTCACTTCATCACGTATCACACTTTCAGATGAGTTATCAATCTGAGGCATTTCTTGATTTTCTGTTGGCTTAACCTCCTGTTCATGTTCTTTATTTACAGCATCCTCTGAATGATGTTCACCTTTGACTTCTTGACTCTGAAGACTGTCAGATTTTTCCGATCCTTCTAGCATGGCTCCCACTGATTTATCAGACACCTCCACTTTAAAGTGAGTCTCTCTTTCATCATGATCTTCTTGAAGATTTTCACTTTCTGGAATTAAACTTTCCAGGTCAGCCTCTGGATAGTTTGTTGTAGTGGGGCTCTGAACCTCAGATGAATAATCAGTTACAGTGGCTGAATACAAAGAGATGTCATGTGTCTCAGGTATGACATCATGCTCACTTCCTTGACTTAATTCTTCCTGACTCATTCTCTCTGTTGCCAATAACATTTGTGCTGTTTCGATGGCTTCATTACCCCTGGTACTCTCTACATCTTCCTTGTGTTCGTGGTCTGATTCAGCAGCAGAGTCCTTGACATGTCGTCTTCCTCTATTTCTACGGCTAGACCCCAGTTTTCTCCTGTTCCCAATGGGGTTGAAGCTGGTGTCGTTCTGCTGAGGTTGGGAGTCCAAAGAAGCATTTATTTCTGATTGCACGGTTAGTAAAGAGGATTCACTCTCCTCCACTTCAGAGAAGAGGCCCTCCTTCTCCTGATGAGCTGTTTGTTCAGCACTGGGTTTTATATCATCCTCTACTCGGCCTTCAATCTCATACACTACTTCTTTTGTAGGATGTTCATCCTGTTTGTCTTCAGGACATGAAATGTCCTGATTGGTAGGAGAACCATCAGTATTTTTCTCAGTCAGCTCAGATTGGTATGTGTCACTGACTTCAGTTTGGTCCGTCAGGTTTCCAGAAATTAATTCAGAATTTTCTGTGGCATCATGCATCACACTTTCAGATGAGTTATCAATCTGAGGCATTTCTTGATTTTCTGTTGGCTTAACCTCCTGTTCAGGTAGGTTGAAAATCTCATTTTGTTCCTCATTTGTTGGCAACTCCTCTTCTGGTGATGAAAATATTGCTTGTTCAACACTGTATTCAGGCTCTGTATGCTCTCTGCTGCTGTGTTTTTCTGTGGTTATCTCTGGTGTGATAGAAGACTCTATATCCTCACTCACCAAATAGTTGGTCTGTAAATGTCCAACCTGCCTGAACAGTTCTGTGTCCTCGTCTCTTTCCTTGTTTTCTTTTTCTGTTACAGAACTCACATTGAGAAGTTCTTCATCTGGTATATCCCTGAAATTTGATTGGTCGATCATCTGTTGATCAACTGTTGTACTTGAATGTAAGTCAATGCCAACAACTGTACCAACATATGCATTTTCTTTAACTTGATCACTAACATCTTCAGTCTGAGGAGTGTCAAATGTGTCCATTCCTTCCAACATGGTTTCCATTGATTTTTCCTGCACTGCTGTCTCTATTGTTAATGACATTTCTGTTATTTCAAGGGGTTCATTATCTCTGGTATTTCCAACAACGTCCTCTGTAGGTTCGTGGTCTGATTCAGCAGCAGAGTCCTTGACATGTCGTCTTCCTCTATTTCTACGGCTAGACCCCAGTTTTCTCCTGTTCCCAATGGGGTTGAAGCTGGTGTCGTCCTGCTGAGGTTGGGAGTCCAAAGAAGCATTTATTTCTGATTGCACGGTTAGTAAAGAGGATTCACTCTCCTCCACTTCAGAGAAGAGGCCCTCCTTCTCCTGATGAGCTGTTTGTTCAGCACTGGGTTTTATATCATCCTCTACTCGGCCTTCAATCTCATACACTACTTCTTTTGTAGGATGTTCATCCTGTTTGTCTTCAGGACATGAAATGTCCTGATTGGTAGGAGAACCATCAGTATTTTTCTCAGTCAGCTCAGATTGGTATGTGTCACTGACTTCAGTTTGGTCCGTCAGGTTTCCAGAAATTAATTCAGAATTTTCTGTGGCATCATGCATCACACTTTCAGATGAGTTATCAATCTGAGGCATTTCTTGATTTTCTGTTGGCTTAACCTCCTGTTCAGGTAGGTTGAAAATCTCATTTTGTTCCTCATTTGTTGGCAACTCCTCTTCTGGTGATGAAAATATTGCTTGTTCAACACTGTATTCAGGCTCTGTATGCTCTCTGCTGCTGTGTTTTTCTGTGGTTATCTCTGGTGTGATAGAAGACTCTATATCCTCACTCACCAAATAGTTGGTCTGTAAATGTCCAACCTGCCTGAACAGTTCTGTGTCCTCGTCTCTTTCCTTGTTTTCTTTTTCTGTTACAGAACTCACATTGAGAAGTTCTTCATCTGGTATATCCCTGAAATTTGATTGGTCGATCATCTGTTGATCAACTGTTGTACTTGAATGTAAGTCAATGCCAACAACTGTACCAACATATGCATTTTCTTTAACTTGATCACTAACATCTTCAGTCTGAGGAGTGTCAAATGTGTCCATTCCTTCCAACATGGTTTCCATTGATTTTTCCTGCACTGCTGTCTCTATTGTTAATGACATTTCTGTTATTTCAAGGGGTTCATTATCTCTGGTATTTCCAACAACGTCCTCTGTAGGTTCGTGGTCTGATTCAGCAGCAGAGTCCTTGACATGTCGTCTTCCTCTATTTCTACGGCTAGACCCCAGTTTTCTCCTGTTCCCAATGGGGTTGAAGCTGGTGTCGTCCTGCTGAGGTTGGGAGTCCAAAGGAGCATTTATTTCTGATTGCACGGTTAGTAAAGAGGATCCACTCTCCTCCACTTCAGAGAAGAGTCCTTCCTTCTCCGGATGAGCTGTTTGTTCAGCACTGGGTTTTATATCATCCTCTACTCGGCCTTCAATCTCATACAATACTTCTTTTGTAGGATGTTCATCCTGTTTGTCATCAGGATATGAAATGTCCTGATTGGTAGGAGAACCATCAGTACTTTTCTCAGTCAGCTCAGATTGGTATATGTCACTGACTTCAGTTTGGTCCGTCAGGTTCCCAGAAATTAATTCAGAATTTTCTGTGGCATCATGCATCACACTTTCAGATGAGTTATCAATCTGAGGCATTTCTTGATTTTCTGTTGGCTTAACCTCCTGTTCATGGTCTTTATTTACAGCATCCTCTGAATGATGTTCACCTTTGACTTCAGGTAACTTGAAAATCTCATTTTGTTCCTCATTTGTTTGCAACTCCTCTTCTGGTGATGAAAATATTGCTTGTTCAACACTGTATTCAGGCTCTGTATGCTCTCTGCTGCTGTGTTGTTCTGTGGTTATCTCTGGTGTGAGAGAAGACTCTATATCCTCACTCACCAAATAGTTGGTCTGTAAATGTCCAACCTGCCTGAACAGTTCTGTGTCCTCGTCTCTTTCCTTGTTTTCTTTTTCTGTTACAGAACTCACATTGAGAAGTTCTTCATCTGATATATCCCTGAAATTTGATTGGTCGATCATCTGTTGATCAACTGTTGTACTTGAATGTAAGTCAATGCCAACAACTGTACCAACATATGCATTTTCTTTAACTTGATCACTAACATCTTCAGTCTGAGGAGTGTCAAATGTGTCCATTCCTTCCAACATGGTTTCCATTGATTTTTCCTGCACTGCTGTCTCCATTGTTAATGACATTTCTGTTGTTTCAAGGGGTTCATTATCTCTGGTATTTCCAACAACGTCCTCTGTAGGTTCGTGGTCTGATTCAGCAACAGAGTCCTTGACATGTCGTCTTCCTCTATTTCTACGGCTAGACCCCAGTTTTCTCCTGTTCCCAATGGGGTTGAAGCTGGTGTCGTCCTGCTGAGGTTGGGAGTCCAAAGGAGCATTTATTTCTGATTGCACGGTTAGTAAAGAGGATCCACTCTCCTCCACTTCGGAGAAGAGTCCTTCCTTCTCCTGATGAGCTGTTTGTTCAGCGCTGGGTTTTATATCATCCTCTACTCGGCCTTCAATCTCATACACCTGACCTAGTGCAGAGTCTACTCTTTCTATGTCGCTGATCTGTGGTTCCTTGGTATCATAAACATGATAATCCTCATTTTTCTGCTCTAAAGCCTCAAAGTTGTTTTCATCTGTCGGATGTTCATCCTGTTTGTCTTCAGGATATGAAATGTCCTGATTGGTAGGAGAACGATCAGTACCTTTCTCAGTCAGCTCAGATTGGTATGTGTCACTGACTTCAATTTGGTCCGTCATGTTTCCAGAAATGATTTCTGAATTTTCTGTGGCATCACGTATCACACTTTCAGATGAGTTATCAATCTGAGGCATTTCTTGATTTTCTGTTGGCTTAACCTCCTGTTCATGCTCTTTATTTACAGCATCCTCTGAATGATGTTCACCTTTGACTTCTTGACCTTGAAGACTGTCAGATTTGTCCGCTCCTTCCAGCGTGGCTCCCACTGATTTATCAGACACCTCCACTTTAAAGTGAGTCTCTCTTTCATCATGATCTTCTTGAAGATTTTCACTTTCAGGAATTAAACTTTCCAGGTCAGCCTCTGGATAGTTTGTTGTAGTGGGGCTCTGAACCTCAGATGAATAATCAGTTACAGTGGCTGAATACAAAGAGCTGTCATGTGTCTCAGGTATGACATCATGCTCACTTCCTTGACTTAATTCTTCCTGACTCGTTCTCTCTGTCGCCAATAACATTTGTGCTGTTTCGATGGCTTCATTACCCCTGGTACTCTCTGCATCTTCTTTGTGTTCGTGGTCTGATTCAGCAGCAGAGTCCTTGACATGTTGTCTTCCTCTATTTCTACGGCTAGACCCCAGTTTTCTCCTGTTCCCAATGGGGTTTAAGCTGGTGTCGTCCTGCTGAGGTTGGGAGTCCAAAGTAGCATTTATTTCTGATTGCACGGTTTGTAAAGAAGATTCACTCTCCTCCACTTCAGAGAAGAGTCCCTCCTTCTCCTGATGAGCCGTTTGTTCAGCACTGGGTTTTATATCATCCTCTACTCGGCCTTCAATCTCATACACCTGACCTAGTGCAGAGTCTACTCTTTCTATGTCGCTGATCTGTGGTTCCTTGGTATCATAAACATGATAATCCTCATTTTTCTGCTCTAAAGCCTCAAAGTTGTTTTCATCTGTCGGATGTTCATCCTGTTTGTCTTCAGGATATGAAATGTCCTGATTGCTAGGAGAACCATCAGTACTTTTCTCAGTCAGCTCAGATTGGTATGTGTCACTGACTTCAGTTTGGTCCGTCAGGTTTCCAGAAATGATTTCTGAATTTTCTGTGTCATCAGGTGGCATGTGCTTTTCTGTCAGCCTAATCTCCTGTTCATGCTGTTTGTTTACATCATCCTCTGAATGATGAGCAGCTCTGACCTCAGATAAATTGAAATGCTCATTTTGTTCCTCATCTGTAGGCAATTCCTCTTTTGGTGACAAAATTGTTGCTTGCCCAACGCTGCATTCAACTTCAGTATTTTCTGTTGGGCTGATTTTTTCTGTGGTTATCTCCGGTGTGGTAGAAAACTGCATAACTGCTGATTCTACGTGTGACTCACTCACCAAATAGCTGCCCTGTAAATTTCCATCGTGCCTGAACGATTCTGTGTCATCGTCTCTTTCCTTGCCTTCTTTTTCAGTTACAGAACACACACTGGGACGTTTTTCTTCTGGCATTTCCTTGAAATTTGATTGGTCAATCAGTTGCTGATCTACTGTTGGACATGAAAGTGCACTTAAGCTGGTTAACTCAGAGATGCCAACAAGATGTGCACTTTCTTTGACTTTTTCACTGTGAAGAATTGATATGTCATTTCCTTCCTGTGTGGTTTCTGCTAATTTATAAGAGTCAGATACCACTTCAGAGTCGTTCTCATTTTCATCTAGGTCTGTTGGCAGATTTCTACCTTTGGGAATTAAACTTTCCAGGTCAGCCTCTGGATAGTTTGTTGTAGTAGTCTTCTGAATCTCAGAAGAATATTCAGGTGTAGCAGACATATCATCGTGCTCACTTCCTTGACTCGAAGCTTCCTGCCTCTCAGGCTGTATTGCAAGTGGCGTTTGTTTTGAAACGGTGGTTTCCTTTTCCCTGGTCTTATCCTCAACTTCCTCTCTAGCTTCGTGGTACGATTCAGTCACGGAGTCCTTAACATGCCGTCCTTTAAGTCTTCTACTAGACCCCAGTTTTCTTCTGCCCCCTGAGAGTTCAGGTGAGGGTGGATGTTGGCTTTCAGATTGTGAATTATCAAAATGACCGAGTACATTTAATGATTCAGTATGTTCTTCTGGTATGTGGCTTCCAGCTACAGAGGTACTGTCCCCTACGTGGAACTCATCAGCCTTAGATATTTCATTTTGGTTTGCTACTCGTCGACGTGAACCAATTCTTTTTTTCTTTGCACTTTGAGCAGACATGTCTTCTTATCTTCTCTCTTAAAACACGAGACATTCAGTCATGCAACGTGTCAGCATATCAAGTTTAAATCTACCACTCATCAGCACCTGATATCAACTGAATTTTAACAAAATATATATTACAGTAAACACATACAGGTCATTTCTGTCACCTTTAACTACTGAGAAACATTCAAAACAATAATTTTGTCAAACAAACAGCATTGAGATGCATACAGATTTTTGTTATTTACTATTACAGTACTACCATACTACTAACTGTTCAGTCAGTTCCTTTAAAAAAAACAAACTGCACCAATTATGTTAATCAGGAAATAAAAACATTAATTTGATAAATGATTTCAGGTCCAACATATAATCATTAAGACACCACATGTACTCACCACCCAAATCTGGCACCTCTGTCTAACATGAGCTGCTTAGTAATAAATACATTTCACACATGGGGGGGTTGTTCCTTTACTGAAACCATGACAGTTTCCTGTGTCGGTTGCACTTGTAGCTTTATCAGGCAACGGCAACAACATGCAGTACTTCCTGAACTGAATTATTGTTCCATATTTACTTTGCAAAATGTCATTCGATTATTACGTCTGCTGAATTTAACATAATGTATACCACTGTGCAATATCGACATTTTATCTGTCATATGTGCAATAATGGGAACTATTCAGTCTATTATATTTAGTTTTCTTACAGTTTACTTATTCATCTTGTTTTTTTTTTTTACTGATGCCTCTTTTTTGCACCATCCCCTTTGCTGCTGCAACACATTTCCCTCCTGTGGGACTAACAAAAGATTATCTTAACTAGGGCTGACCTGAATTCTTCGAAGCTTCGATCATTACCATAGTAATCGATCTATAAATCGGAATTTCACTGCTTCGTTTTTTGTTATATACAAGTATGTAACAATGAAGGATAAATCTCAAAATAGCCCATGAAATAAGGAATAATCCCACAATATTTCCTCATTATTCAACAATTATTAGTTATTCTCAGGCATTTATCGGTTTGTTGTGTGTAGAAGTGTATGTGTATACAGCTGTACGGCAGCGTTTCCCGCTGCGCCGCGAAGCTTCGAATACCTCTCACCGAAGCCCAAAAAAAAAAAAAAAAAAAGTATTCGGGACAGCCCTACATCTTAACATTATATAAATCTTATTGGTTTATGCAACTATCCAAACACAAAAAAACAACATAGTCACCTTGGAAAACCATTTATTGAACAAGTTGTTTAACTGCAGCACAATTTGTCAGAGTCAAGCATAGTTGAATAGAGTAAATGCATTTTTTTTTTTTTTGCAAAAAAGTGATCGGTAAAACACAGAATTACAGATGTTTTGGCTTCAAGGATAGCCTGCAAATAACAGCACCAGTATTTAACATCATTTGTTGCTAGTCTGATTGGTATCACTAACGTATGCTCCTACTGGTGGTGCATCTCACATTAACCCACTGCCAGGAATTTAAGAGTCAACCAAGAATTTAAAAAAAGAGCAAAACAAAAACAAATAAAAACATCACATGAGCTTTAATTCAACAGTTTAAAAACAGGATGGTAATGTAAAACTAAATCCAGTAATCCATTTCACAACATGCAGGGTACGATAGAATTTGCTTTCGGAGGAAAAGACTTAAGTCCTTTGTTGTTAATTCAACAGACTGCTAATACACAATATGCAACGTGGCCGACCCTAGAGAAAAGAAAAACATGACTATAAAAATTTAGTATTTTCCCCCAACCGTAGCAAGATCCTGCAGATGAACCATCGCTCGACGTCCTCATTTTCGCTCGTTAGACCGGGAGCGACTGTAAAATAAACAAATTAGTGAATAGGTGCAAAATGAGTGGTAATAAAAATACTTCAGCGCTAAGATTATGTGTTCACACTACAAGCGACAAAAGCAACAAAATAACAAAGAGTGGCCAGCTACATTGTCGTCGAGCGCTCGCTGACGTAGTTCTGTTGTTAAATAGCAACATAACTACAGGACCTGACCAACAGCATTTTTTCTTTTTAAAACAAAACATTGTTGGGCGTCAGTTTGTAGCTTCATGTCACCGGCTTCCACCGAAAATGACTTGCAGCCTGTTGCTGTGTCGCTCGTAGTGCGAGCGCAACATCAGAGTACGATACCATTATAATCAATAATGCTTAAACTTGCCTCCTGGACCGTGAGATGGATCTTGGGCACTTCTTGTCTCTGGAGAGAGACCGTTGTCTCCCTCTGTCTCTTGAAAGAGACCTGGTGAACGACACAAAAAAACAATTAACACAAATTTTATTTTTAATTATCGACAAACGCAGAGTTAAAGAGATAAACGGTTGTTTCAAGCTTACCTGCTGCGGCTGCGGCTCCTCCTCCTATAGCGTACGTAAGGTAAAACAGTGAAGCAAAAAAAAATTAGTAAAGCAAATTTAACCTTCCTATCACTAATGAAACCTTTGGTATTCCTGATCCTGAGAGACATGGATTACACGTGGAAACGTGGTTACACGTAGTTCCTTGTCTGTAAATAGAAGGATCATCTGCATCCATGAACTGCATCAAAATCAACTCATTAAAAAGGAAACTTTGTCCAATGATCACCAATCATGGAGCCAGATTTCAGAATATAGGACAAAATCAGGGCTCGACATTAAGACAACTAAAATATGTTACTACTTAATCATGGCAAGTGGGCAAAACATTTCATAGATGACCTGTCTGCTGCAAGGCCACTATAAAAGTGCTTTTAAACGACAGTCTAAACGGAGACCGGGATCTTCACTTTTATGTAGGACATTTCGTGAACCACTGAAAGGTCATCAAAACCACAAGTAACCTACATGCATTGGCGCTCAAGATTGCTGCGAAACAACCGTGATAACAAATGTAATCTTTAGGTGAGAATCTGGGACACTCGAGGGGAAAGGATATTTTCACGGAAAAGGGGAAGAACATTAAAACTACAAAAACAAAGTACACTTCATTCCAAGGGCTATCACTCAAGCTGGCTTAATGTCGAGCCTTGAAAATGCACTCCGTAGCCCAATTACACGGTGAACATCCGATAAATGTAGTTCATTTTTGCAAATAAAAATAGAAGACTGACAGCAAAGTTCCTTGACCACAACTTTTGCTCTGTAGATTTTTGCAGCTCTGCACTGAACTTGCTCTAAATTACATAACTGCTGAGGGAAAACTGTCAAGCACCTTTGAAAGCTAGATTAAGCATCAAAACTACAAAGAGCAGGATAAAAGAAACTTACTATTTTGGGGGATTTGGACAAGATAGAAATGACGCAAGGAAGCCAGACTGATGGTGAGGGAAGTCGAATTGCAGAGAGGATTTGCCACATGATGCAAATGTTGGCGATATGAAGTTGCTTGGTGGCTGGTTGGAAGGGGTAGTTGTAGACTTTCCCTGCCTTTTTTGGGGGGGAAGGATGGGAAGGGATGTAAAGCCATGGGCTGTTCCCGTTGATACAGTAGTTGTGTGGAGAATAGAGTAAAGACGCTGATTGGTTGATAATGTGAAGTGGGCCGCTGTCGATTGGGTTAAGGTTGGAGGAAGAAGAGGAGGATGCTGCGAACTGCATGCTCAGGAACCAAAAGGTTGGTGGAACCTGACGACTGGCGGTGCGCCTTGGTCATGTGACAACACCAGCCAAGCTGATGGGGGCTCCCTGGTCAGCAGTCACATGATGCTGAAAGAAGACTAGTTGACTGACTCAGATGGTGAGAAGCGTGGTGGTGACTCTGCAACGGGGTTCAGTTTTATTAATAGATGGCAACTGAACTCAGAAAGAAAACAAAATTTACACCTGCAGAAAGTAATTCTAGAAATTACCTGTAAAAATGTTTGATGGATGATGAAGTGCATACTGTGCCTCTTAAAATGTCCCCGTACACTCTGGTAGAGCTTGGTCTCTTTTACAGACATACCGTTACAGGAGTTCATAAATAGTCAAGTGTTTACATTAGCTGTCTTTGGACTTGGCTGTCAAACTTAGCAAAAAATAAAAAATACCATTGAAACAATGAAATAATTAAGATTTAAAAAGTGTCACTCCGTTTAATGTAGATTTAGATTTTTAAACATATTAAGGGAGGGACATCAATATATCAAATCCTGAAGCAGCCATATCCACACATTATCTATTGATGAACTCATTTTGTATGTATTCTAATAATTATTTTATTTTACCTTCATGATTTGCAGCACTTAAGAGTGATAACAATTAAATTTAGGCAATTGCGATGATCAATCAGAAACGTCCTATTTCATTTTGGCTTAAAGTTTGACTAAGCTTTAATAGGTCTGAGATCTAAAGATATGAGATTATTTGTCAGTGTGGGAGGTTGTCAGATTTATAGCGGCTTTGCCAAACTAATATTTTGATGGAGTAAAAAAAATGCTTACAGTGTGTGGGGAATGTAAATATACTTTGTAATTTGTGCTTAAAAAACAAACAAAAATAAAACACACACACAGCAAATGAGACTGTAAATAAAAACGATAAAATTAATGGTCAAGTAGGAATTTCATACCTGCGTCTGACTGGAGGACTACGTCGCCTTAAATCATCGCGAGGGCGTCTACCCCCCCCCCAGGATGGAGGATGGCCGCGGCTCCTTGAGCGCTTTTCCCCATTGGACAACTCCACACGCACTCGACAGCCACACATGTTCCTAAGCAAAAGTCATCACATGAGTGAGAAGGTGCAAAAAAAAACAACAACAAAAAAAAAACATGCACTACAAAGGAACAACCACTAAAAGATGTGTTGACAAAGTTTTTACCTTCCATCCAGTTCTTTCACAGCGTCGGATGCATCTCTAGGATCTTCAAACTCTACAAAAGCAAAGCCTGGGGGATTCCTGGCAACCCAAACACTTCTTAAAGGACCATAGTACCCAAAAGCACTTTCCAACTCTGTCTTGTTTCCATTGTTTCCTAGATTCCCAACATAAACCTTGCAGTCAAGGGGGAATTGGTCAGTTTGGCCTGAAAGAAGGAGACACAAACATATGTTGAATGTTGCTTATGCATCATGATAACATTATGAGACTTGTAAGATGAATGTACACAAACTGAGTGTCCCTCCACATTTTGGATGATGAAATTCCAAACTACAATAATCTACATGACCAACATCTACCTTATTTACTTTTTATTTTTGGGTGTTAAGTTCTTGGTTCATATGAACTACCGCTTGTTTTGCCCAATTTAGTTTGTTTCTTTAATTAGGATTGAACATTGTGAGATGGGTTGCTCTATGACAACCCTTTACAGGATTTTTGCATCAATTTGTAGGGATGCACCGATACTGGATCAGATATCGGGCCAATACTGACTCACATAGCTCGATCGGGTATCGGTGACAATGGGTCCGATCTATTCAGTTCTATGTTTATACACTTTATACATTATATACTGGAATTTTAATTTCAGCTTAAGTTGTTGCTTTAAAAAGGTTTGCACTTGAATTGTAATTCCTGTTAATTTTGAATATTTGTTTTGCCAAGTTGTTGGTGAATGATTTATGATTGACAGTAGTGATGCAGCCAAAAGGTAATCACTGTGGGAAAATAATGCAATGCATTGGAGGAAGTCCAGCTGACATGACACAGCATGTATTCCAGTAGTGTTTTAGCATCTCAGTTCATAGTGATAATGCCCCGGGGTCTGCTATTGTTCGCATGCCAATCTCAAGTAAAACACTGTAAACCTGCAAACATTCAATTTTAGGGATGCACCGATCAGACTTTTTCAGTCCTGATATTGATGGGCTTTGGGTATCGGCCGATACCAAGTTCCGATCCGATACCAGTATTTATTTAATAAGCTGTATGCCTCACTGTGGTCATTTTTTTTATGTGTAAGGCAACATCAGGCTTGACTTAAGACATTGCTTTTCTAACTTTGTAGACCAAAATGTAACAAATAAATACATAGATATAAATATACTGAATTGTCTATTATTAAAAAATAAATCACACACGAGCAACTTGGTAAAAAATCTTCAAAATGAACAGGAATTACAATTTAAGTGGGAACCTTTTTAATGCAGCAACAAATTGGTCAAAAATTAAACAGGAATTCAAATTCCAGTAAATAATGTATATAGTATATAAACATAGAACTGAATTTAATAGATCGGCCCCATTTTCACAGCAGTTTAAGCCAGTATCGGTCCAATGCCCGATCCGGTATCGGTGCATCCCCCATTTGATTTTGACTAAAATTGTAATGTTTGGATTGAATACATTAGGAACACTATTGGGAGGCTACAGAAAGACGTAAAAACATCAAAAGAAATACAATAATGGACCCGCCCTTTATTGAGTGTGACTTCTGTTTCAGCAGTTATCTGGTTAAGTCAACTGATACCGAGTGTGTCAATGTTTAATTGGCTTATCGCAGTAGCTACATATTTTCTAAAGGGATACACCCTGTAGTGTGTTCTCACCTGAGACAAAAGGTAACAAGGAAGTATTAATTTCACTTACTCATTTCACCAGATTTAAATATCTTCTTGTTAAGAATCCTACAATCAGATGTACCTGAAAAGAAAAAAACAGAAATTGTTACAACCACATACCTGACTTCTGTGTAAAATAAATGTCAAACACATGATTGAATGTCCATATCGTGTTGGAACATCCTGGTCTCAGTGTTTGGCTCACTAACGTTACACATGGATAGCTCGACAGAGCGCTTCATTATGTCTGCAGGAGAAAAGACCTGTTTATTATAAAAAAATAACTAGTCTCTGCTGTTAAAATCACAGCATTAACGTGCATCATTACTACGAGCTGGCTCACCGGGCACTGATCATAATAATCCGGACTGTATTGTTGGTTTTCCACTTGGCGGTATTGTTTCCTTGTCCGGACACGTTTTAGCTAACATCCTACAGAAACTCCACTTTAACTACCACTATAAACGATCCTGGGATGTTTTCAGTTAATCTAACGGTGTAAAACTAAAGTCTAACTTCTTACCTTTCTATCCTTACATCGTCTTAATCATTTAGTTTGGTATTGGTTTAACCAGAGTCGGCAAAAGGAGGCTAACGTTACATGCTATCGGTGGCTACACAAGCTAACGCTAGCTAGCAACCGGAGGTACTTAGCTTGTGTTAGCTTGTGCGTAACAACGCCTTGGGTTTTATTAACACCGGCTTCTGTTACTTTAAGGCTCAATTTGCTTGATCTACTTGATCACTAACGTTAAAGATATGTAGTGATTAAGAACAGAACACACATTACTGTTGCCAGGATACCCAGCCCCCGCAGCTAGCAGCCATGCTAACGCTAAGCTACCGCTAGCTAAGCAACGCTGTTAGCATTAGCACATTTAGCAGCAAACCACGACGACGCGGTGATAAAGAACATTAACCTCTGAGCCCTCCTGCACAATAACACACTTACATGACATAAACAGTGGAGTGAACCGAGCATCTCGGTGTATTTAAGACTTGTAGCTCACCTTTTGTTGGATTGCAGTTCGACAGTAACGTTAGCAGCAGTCAACACGCCGTCCGTCCGTTCAGCTGCTAGCTTCACTGTGACCAGCCAGACATCACTACGTAGAGATATACACGGTGACGACACATCCGGTCTGCGAGCCGTGTGTGTTTGGAGGGAACAGAGGTTAGTTCTGTATAGCTGTTTACAGACGGGTCAAAGGATCCACTAAGAGATGCAACAGTATGGAAGTTTTTATTGGACTTTATTGGTTGTAACCCACAGAAGACATTACACTAATGTGTACCATGATCTGCAAATATTTCACTATCCACATAACTTGTATTTGTGTTGTGTTAAGTCACATCCACAAAAATAAAGGGTAATTTGCAAATACACATAACTTCCTCTGTAAATACGTATTTTAAGGATTACATGTAAAGTGATATGTACACATTTGTGCATCTATTTCTACACGTGGAATGATATCTGCGCATTTACAGATCGCTTCCTGTGCATTTGTGAAATGTCTTCTGTGGGTTGCAACTAATAAAGTCCAATAATATGGAAGTTTTTATTGGACTTTATTAGTTGTAATCCACAGAAGACATTCTACAAATGTGTACCATGATCTACAAATATTTCACTATCCACAAACATGTATTTTTGTGGCTGTGACTTTACACAACACAAATACAAAAATACTTTTGTGTATAGTGAAATATTTGCAGATCATGGTACACATTTGTGAATTGTCTTCTGTGGATTACAACTAGTATCTACAGATCTGCTGCGGTACCAATCGGACAAAATTCTGTAAACAAACAGGAGGAAAGTTACAAATGTCATGTGGCCCACAAATGCACAGGAAGCGATCTGCGAATGCGCAAATATCATTCCACGTGTAGAAAAAGATGCACAAATGCGTATATATCACTTTACATGTAAACCTTAAAATACATATTTACAGAGTAAGTTATGTGTATTTGCAAATCGCCCTGTATTTTCTTGACTGTGACTTTACACAACACAAATACAAAAATACGTTTGTGGATAGTGAAATATTTGCAGATCATGGTACACATTTGTGAATTGTCTTCTGTGGATTACAACTAGTATCTACAGATCTGCTGCGGTTCCAATCGGACAACATTTTGTAAACAAACAGGAGGAAAGTTACAAATGTCATGTGGCCCACAAATGCACCGGAAGCGATCTGCGAATGCGCAAATATCATTCCACGTGTAGAAAAAGATGCACAAATGCGTATATATCACTTTACATGTAAACCTTAAAATACGTATTTACAGAGTAAGTTATGTGTATTTGCAAATCGCCCTGTATTTTCTTGGCTGTGACTTTACACAACACAAATACAAAAATACGTTTGTGGATAGTGAAATATTTGCAGATCATGGTACACATTTGTGGAATGTCTTCTGTGGGTTTCAACTAATAAAGTCCAATAAAAACTTCCATACAACAGGAGCAGCAGTGAGGATTCCCAGTTATTAGACTGGGACCAGTGCGACAATGTCACATTATCTGTGCACTGTTAGCATTCTGTTAGCATTAGAGTGGGTGGAAGACATAGCAAGTTATATACTCATCTGTAGTGAGTGACTCACTGTGAGCACTGTCAAGCATTAAAACAGGATCAACCAGAAATCATCAAGACCTATGTGAAATATTGTTTACTAAATCAAGTTTAGGCAGTCTGGGGTGTTCATGCTGGTGGGAAAAAAGCACACTCAGGAATCCAGGAGGTCAGGAGAGAATATGAGAAAATACATATTCAACTTTCAAAATTGGAGGGAAAGGCATAGTTTAGAGGGAAATAAGCCAAAAGTGTCTCGGATGGTGTGACAAAAGGAAGATACTTAACGTTCATGAAATACAAAATAAAGTAGGAGGGGTAAAATGACAACAGAAAAGCATACAGAAAAGTCTAAATATACTTGGTTTATACTGACAATTATACAGAAAAGTCTAAGTATACTTGATTTATACTGACAATTATACAGAAAAGTTTCAAGAACCTAAACCAAGTCCAGCTGCTGCTGATTTAACCCTTACTCGGATACCATGACCTGGATGACTGAGAACCTTCACAAACAACAGAAAAGAGCAAATAATCATAAGTAGATTAAGAATTTGTCACATCAACTTGAATAGTAGGCAACAATATTTGTCATAGGGAAACATCTTAGTGGTCACAGACTTTTCTGTATACTTGTCAGTATAGACCAAGTATACTAAAACTTTTCTGTATACTTGTCAGTATGAGCCAAGTATACTTAGACTTTTCTGTATACTTGTCAGTATGAGCCAAGTAGACTTAGACTTTTCTGTATACTTGTCAGCATAAACCAAGTATACTTAGACTTTTCTGTATACTTGTCAGTATGAGCCAAGTAGACTTAGACTTTTCTGTATACTTGTCAGTATAAACCAAGTATACTTAGACTTTTCTGTATACTTGTCAGTATGAGCCAAGTATACTTAGACTTTTCTGTATACTTGTCAGTATAAACCAAGTATACTTAGACTTTTCTGTATACTTGTCAGTATGAGCCAAGTATACTTAGACTTTTCTGTATACTTGTCAGTATAAACCAAGTATACTTAGACTTTTCTGTATACTTGTCAGTATGAGCCAAATATATTTAGACTTTTCTGTATAGTTGTCAGTATAAACCAAGTATACTTAGACTTTTCTGTATACTTGTCAGTATGAGCCAAGTATACTTATGTATACTTTTGTTAAGTATATCTCTGATAAGTACATAAAAAGTAAACTTTAAGTATGAAGTCTTATTTTATGTTTAAAGGAAGTATACTAATAGCACACTTGAATAAACTTATTTTTGGTAAGGGCAGCGTCAACAAAAGGAGACCATAGAGCGTGTCTTGGTTTCATGAAGAGGAAAGAGGAGGGGCTATAGGATTAAAGGTGTGATTGACAGTGGAGAAAGGGGAGGGGAGAACATTATTTTTGGTAGGGATCGGCAGATCGATACTGTGGTAGATACTCAGATACGGGTGGCTGAATCACTTTCAAACTACTTTTGTAATGTTTATGCTAAAACAGCCCTTTATTATTCAATAAACCTTTATTAATCCCCGGAGGGAAATTCAGGTGTCAAAGCAGCAACAGCAACAGACAGAATGAAACACAAGGTATACAAAATAATAAAAACAATAAATAGAGATATAAAAGATACAGAGTGAATGGGTTAACATATTGTGTACAGTATGTCAATAAATAAATGTAGTATGTACATATGTGCAGTCTATAAAGTGGTATATAGGATGTATAGTGTATAGTAAGTGTAAAGTGGTTAGTCCAAGGTGGTTGCAGATAGTGCGTGTTTATAATAATTGTACTCTTATTTGCTTTTGTAATAACTCTCTTCAATAACCAAACTCCATTCTGTTTTAGTCTGTAATATTCTTGCACATTTTGAATTTTGCACAGCTACATTTGCACATTTACTACCTCAATTATTTTGATCAAAGAACAAAACATTGTAGCTTGCACACTTTGCTAATGTATATAGTATGTTATTGCACACTGTCTAATGTATATAGTATATATACATTAGATATATATACATATGTATATATAAATAGGTTATTCTACCTTTATAATTTAAATTTTGAATGCTGGTTGAATTGGTCAGATATATTTATAGTGTATTCCAATATTCTTTATATTTTGTGTTCTCTGGATATATTTCTTTAGTGTTGACATGTACATTTTATATACAATTCCTGTGCATTGCTTAGATAACCTGCTGCTGTAACACAATAATTTCCCAATTTGGGATCAATAAAGTACATTGAATGCCTTTATTGCCATTGTATCGTTAAAAACCATACAACACAATTTGGAGTGCTACTCCTGTATGGTGTCGTAATCTATCTATCTATCTATCTATCTATCATCTATCTATCTATCTATCTATCTATCTATCTATCTATCTATCTATCTATCTATCTATCTATCTATCTATCTATCTATCTATCTATCTATCTATTTATCCATCCATCCATCCATCCATCCATCCATCCATCCATCTATCCAACCATCCATCCATCCATCCATCCATCCATCCATCCATCCATCCATCCATCCATCCATCCATCCATCCATCCATCTATCTATCTATCTATCTATCTAATACATGTGTTATTATATGTCAGGTGATTTGCCTTTATTTGTAGAAAACAATCTGTATCGTATCGAATAAAAGAGGTTTGGTATTTCCCATCCCTAATATTAAGGTCTTTTTAAAACCACCTGATTCCCAGGCTGTAGCAGACTATAGAGTAGCAGTGGAGGGTTTAAACCAGTAGGAGGCAGTAATGCAACTTAAAGGATAACAACTTCCGGAATAAACAACAACGAAGAAGAGGAAGTAGTTCCGGTTTGTGGGCGGGGATAAGCCGTCATGTTGCTGCGGGGACCGGTCAGCATCCCTGGTTCAACCAGCAGAGGAGAACATGCCCGACTTCTGTTCTGCTTTTGGATGTTCTAATGAAAGAAATGCCAAAACCAAGGAGCAGGGAATAACCTTTCACAGGTGAGAGATCATCATAGTACTGGTACTGTGACCAACGTGTTGAAAGTGCTATATCTCAATAACAATCCTTCTTTATAACTAAGCTAATGCCTGGTGCACATATTTAGCATATATACTAGCATGTTAGCTAGGTGTTGTTGTTGTTGTTGTTGTTGTTATTGTTGTTTTTAAAGGTCCCATATTATAAAAAAGTGAGATTTTCATGTTTTTTTTATTATAAAGCAGGCTTAAAGGGACTGTTTATAACTTTCAGAAATGCTTGTTAACAGCAACACCTGTGGCCGTGAAGTCAACGAAAGTCAGCGTCGGTCTCGCGCTTGCTCGCTCTAAATAGACATGAACGAGCATCGCTCAAAACATTGAGGCGACACACGTCAGCTAAAACCACAATATCACTCTATATTTCAGCTGCTTGGCAGTAATGTTAGCTGACCAGACGAAGGTCTCTCCATGAATCACTGCTGATCCTAGTGTTGGCTTTTCCTGCTGGCTGAATCGGGAGGAGAAGCGTTATTGTCTCCGAGCACTGGCACCCGGTCGGAGACGTTAACGTTTCTCTTCCTGCTTCAGCCCCACTGATAACGTTTCTAGCTGCGGAGCCCCGTCACTTCACAAGACACGGAAAACCTCTGTTGGTCTGGAGGAGCTGCAGCATTTATTTCTGCACAAACATACCCTGTGCATTCACTAGATATTCTCAGAGCTAAACTAACTCTTCTGCAGTGAGGAGTGAGCGTGCGTTTACGTCTAGAGGTGGAGCGAGACAGTGAGAACGCGCGTTGTGTGAGTGAAGGCAAGCAGGCAGAGGAGCAGAGACTCCGGCTACACGTGAGCGCGCATGTGTCCCTACCCGGTACATTTATACGCTTAAAAAGTTACAAACAGTCCCTTTAAGTCCTATATAAATACTGTGAAAGTATCGAAACACTCAATCCACAGTGAAATACACACAGCCTGTATTCAGAAACTCTGCATTTGAAACAAGCCGTCAGGATTGCTGTCCATTTGTGATGTCACAAATATACAATATTTAGACCCTTTACACAGATTTAAACGTAAACATTCTAAATGTGTCCCAGTTAATTCCTGGTTGCAGTGCATGCGAATATCATCAGCTGACAGGAAGTACACATGGACCCAAGCTGTTGCCAACGCAATTCTGTTGTAATTCCGTTGCAATTACGTCAAAATGAGCTATAACGGAGCGTTTAAGACAGAGGTTAAATACAGGCATATTCAGGCTGACAATATGAGGAAAATAAAGTTTTTTTTTAACATTACAGCATGTAAACATGTTCTAGTAGAAACACAAAATACAAGTATGAACCTGAAAATGAGCACGATATGGGACCTTTAAGGACTTCAGTTTATGAAAAAAGAATTTCCCCAATAAAATAAAGTTGACATAGATATTTGTTGCTCATATTGTCATAGTAACAGATTATATCTTTGAGAGTAAAATAGTGAGTAACATTAGTGATATTGAAAACATAATACTTTAACTCAGACAAAAATGTCATTGTCATTTTACACTGAAAGAATACATGGATAGATGTTTCATTAGCATGTCCACAACACAATTAAGATTAGGTCTGTAAACCCCTCACACTACAGAATAATTTGGGCAGATGATCTGTTCAGACCAGCCTCAAATCAGACCCCAAATCTGCCCAATTATCCTCTAGTGTGGGGCCAGCATTAGTGACTGTCCTGATAAGAAGTTAAGCTAATGTCAGGCAAAGAAAAAGAGATGAACAAGTAAAATGATATTTTATCAATCAGCTATGTCGCTCTAATTTGGACTTGTTTTGTGTATAGGTTCCCCAAAGATAAGGCTAAAAGACAATCATGGACATTAGCAATGAAGAGAAAGGACTTTGAGCCAAATGACCGCTCAGTTGTTTGCAGCCTTCATTTCAAGTCAGAAGACTTTGACAAGACTGGACAGACAACTCGTCTAAGGGAAGGAGTGACCCCGTCATTTCCTTACCGCCTTCGCAAAGTGAGTGTCATTGGCAAATTGCTTCTTTATGAATAGTGACATTCATCTCTCACTAACTCATGCACGCACTAAACCTAAAATTAAACTGTTAGAAATTGTACATATTGACTGAAATAGTTTTTCACTTTATCTCCAGGTGCCCAGATCATCCAGGTCACACAAAGCTGCAGCAGAATCTCCTGATGTTTATGTTCAGCTAATAGAGGGCCTTCAGATGTCACCCGCAGTGAGTGCAACATATGACGGCAAATTGGTGCCAAAATCCGCGAGAGCAAATGAGATCCAGGCACATGGATTTAGAAGAGCCCCACCCAAGCGCACTTGGAGAAAGGTAGAGACAATTTTGCCACTTGTAGATCATGATTACGACCAAAGATCCCTGCCACTGGAGGAGCAGCTTCAGGAGGCCCTTAAGACCATCACATGCCAAGAAGACGAGCTTGTGAAACTAAGAATGAACCGCTTCCTTCTTAAACGATTCCAATGCGATGACAGACTAATTACGTTCTACACAGGCTTTAAAGATTATATCACTCTCATGGCTGTCTTTATGGCTCTGCAACCTACAGCTGAAAACATGGAAGGATGGAGCCAAAAACAAGCAGATCAACACACCATGACAAATGGTTTTAAAGAGCAAAGCCTACCTCTCATAGACCAGTTTTTTCTCTTTCTGTGCCATTTGAGGCAGGGTTTTTTAGTGCAGGACCTTGCAATTCGTTTCAATGTATCGCAGGCAACTGTCAGTAGAATTTGCACCACTTGGACAAACTTTCTCTATTACATGTTAGGATCTGTCCTTGTTTGGCCTTTAAGAGAAACAGTAAATAAATGTATGCCTCTGTCTCTGAAAAATACTTTCCCACGTACTAGAGTGATATTGGACTGTACAGAAATACATGTAAAAAGGGCCAGTTCAACAGCACTCGATTCAGAAACCTACTTCCATTGCAAAGGAACGACCACACTCAAGTCCTTAGTTGGCATAAGCCCGTCTGGTGAACTTACTTTCGTCAGTGACTTATACACAGGGTCAATATCAGACAGAGAAATCACAAAGTCGTCTGGGATTCTCTCTTTGTTAGAGGAAAGGGACGAGGTAATGGCACATAAAGGCTTCCTTATTGGTGATCTTTTGTCTGCCATAAAAGTCCGTCTTGTGATACCGCCATCCCTAGGGTCAGATAGACATCTTACCCAGGAGCAGGTGTTGCAGACACAGGAAATTGCTCGCCTCAGGATTCATGTTGAACAGGCCATTAGTAGAATTAAAGAATACCACATTTTTGACAGAACATCGTCCATTGGCACTATGGGGTCTATAAACCAAGTCTGGAAGGTGTGTGCCCTCCTCACTACTTTTCTAGGACCATTGTTCTGAACCTGAACGTAAACAAAACTGCCTTGCCTTTTCTACATATATTTGTATACAAGTATTACTATGTTTATATCGTGTGACCTAGCTCAGGCATTTATAGGCTACTTAATCACTTTAAAGTCTCTTTGTATAAAAGCATCTGCACGTAAATGACTTGTTAATAAACCTGCCTCTTGGGGAAAAGTTAAGACATGCCTTTGTTATTTAATTAAAATAGCTATTGTTATTTACAGTTGTATAGAGACATTCTTTCCCTGGAAAAAAACAAATCAGAAATATTTCAGAGAAAGTACAAACCATCTTTTAATTACATGTATGCATTAGGGGCGTGACGAAATATCGTGCCACGAGATATCGCGATGTAAAAACGTGACGATATGCATCGTCGAGACGAAAAACTGGATCGCGATATCAGGGCATAATAGGTACTACGTACATACAGGGCTCCGGGGCTGAAACTGCAGCCTCTCGTGGTACAACTCATGAGCAGTAAAATCTGGTCTGCCCTCGCCGAAATTGAACCAGTCAATCGTAACGCACGGCCGCAGCTTCTGTGTCGGAGCTCCACACACATCAACACACACACAGCGCAGTCAGTGAACAGCTGATCAGAGAGGCCGCGGTGGTGAGACGATTTGACGCTACGCTCGTTGCTAAGTGCAATAAAACTTTGCAAGTGTAAAGCAAAGATACGTTATTACGCCTGTTCAACAAGCATAAACACGATGAAACGGTTAAACATGGAGGGAAGCAACGTCTCGATCTGCTCTCCGCTGTCTCTCATCCACCGCTGCTGTTTACACAAGCACAGCGCGTTGGCTCGGCGGCTAACAGCGCGTTAGCTAACAGCGCGTTAGCTCGGCGGCTAACAGCGCGTTAGCTAACAGCGCGTTAGCTCGGCGGCTAACAGCGCGTTATAATATCGTATCGAGATCGTGAACCCAATATCTTGTATCGTATCGTATTGTGAGCTGAGTGAATCGTCACATATGCATACAAATTCATGAATATTTTTAAATGCATCAAACTGTGGTAAATATTCAAGAAAGTGATTCAGGAGTCATAGAAAGCTGTTAATGAAGTAATTTCTTGACATGAATGTCAAAATGCATTGAAATGGACATCGTCTGTATATACTCACAACAAGTTGCTTGTGTACAGTTATTAAATACACCAACTAAAATATTGTATATATGATATATATGACAATATAATTGTTCTAGTAGCCAGGCGTGAAATTTCGAGCTTCGTTGAAAAATGAACAAATGCAGAGAAGAAAATAAATCAGATTATTAACAGATTAAGAGAATATCACAACTTTCTGATATCAGCTTGCGACATAAATTCAGGTCAAGCTTATAAACGGCAACAGCAGGTGATGTAGAGAATAACTTTGACATTAAATCTACTGTCACTTCTCAAGTAAACTAAATTTGATCTATATTGCCCCAATCACAAATGTGCCTCCCTATGAGGGCGTTCCAGTCTGCACATCTTCAGACCGTTGACGAGGACAATCTAAAAAAAGAAGAGAACAAAACCTTTAACCTTTTACATTACATAACTGTTTTCACAGGCTGTGCAATGCTCCTTTTGATGAATAATCTGAACTTCATGTGTAAAATTGGTGGAGTGCCCCTTTAAATCATGACGAAAGGAAAGTTTATTCTGTCATCATCACTCACCTCGTCCTGACTGGATGCGATGTGAACAAGCGAACATCAGATTGTTTCAGTTTTTCCTAACGAAGATGTCCTGACCTGCTCCGTCCGTCAGCAAGCAGGGACGCGACGTGCTCCTCCAACCTATTCTCACTGGTGAAAATCAATGCTGACAGTAACTGACAGTTAGCAACGTCACTCTCTATGTAATAGTGAGCGAACTCTGGCAAATGGAGCGTGAAAAACTGTCCAGATATACTACGAGCAACATCACTCTTTATTACATAGTGAGTGTACTGGGAGGAAATTACTTCATTATCCACTTTCTATGACTCTTGAATCACTTTCTTGAATATTATCCACATGTTATTGCATCCTTAATTTACATTTTAAGAACTCTTGAATTTAATAGCAGCACTTCTATACTTCAATGTAATTAATTTATCCACGTACTGTAAGCAAACCCAACTCTTTGTCATCAAGCCTCTTGCATACAAATTCATGAATATTTCTAAAGGCAATAAAATGTGGTTAATATTCAAGAAAGTGATTCAGCGCTCCATTCGCTCCCTTTATGTTAAGAAGAGGTGTCAGGGTCATGAACACCGTTTTTATTCAATGAGATTTATTTGTAGTTGCAATCTGCTGAGTCTGTGTATAATCCTAAACAACTTGCCTGCGTAGCCTACTGTAGATACACCTTCTTCACTTTAAAAGAGTTGGTAAGAAGTGTTGGAAATAGAAGCGGTGCAGTTTTTGCTTCACGTCTGCCCACGTGTTTGCATCAAAGTACAGTCTGCAGTGGAAAGATTGAAGCACAGGTGGTTATACCTGCTGGGCATTTCTGCCTGTCGCACCTCCGACGGTGCCATTGGGCCGGCTGCAGGGTCGTCAGCCGGGAGCCACCCTTCACTGATGTTTCGCTCCATTAATCCCGGAACATCTCAAGGTGATGGAGCAGCGACAGGGACGTCTCCCTGCCGCCCCCTGCAGCCAGCCTTAGGACCCTCCTTTTCCCCACGCCTTGTCCTTTCTACGAAGCCAGAGCCAGAAGCTCCCTTGCTTAGCCTCCTCCGCAAGTTCTTTGAGCGCCTTTCTCAGCTTGGAGCCTGTGATCCCCAGGGACCTCAGGAGCCGCTGGGTGGATGTTCCAGCATAGCCTCTGCACCCGACTTCTACTGGACAGGTGACCGCCCTCCATCCTGCTTGAGTGCACTCAGCTGCCAGCTCTGAGTACTTTTCCTTCTTTCTCTCAAAGGCAGCCTCTATACCTCTTCCCAGTTGAAACAAAAGAAGTCCCACCACTTTGCTCCTGTAAGAACCATTTGTCCTAGTGTTTGAAATACTTACTCGTGACCCACTTTTAATGATAAACTGCCATCTAGATCTTGCGTGTATAAAGGACGATCTACACAAGCATCTTTATCTGGGCATTTAATTTCCAAGAGGCCATAAGGGCCGTCTCCAGACCGGTCAGTCACTCTCCTGTCTGGGGTTGGGGTCTAAGTGGGAAGCATTAGAGGATTGATCACAAATCCAGGTGGGGTGTACTTTTCTGCAGCCACTGAGAACTTGTGTACAGTACAGTATTTGAGTAAAATTTGTACTAAGTTACATTCCACCGCTGATCACTACTGAGTATGGGAGGGATACATGCCTTTCATAAAGAGCAGCCCCCGCTCACAAACTCATGTAAATGTCTTTCCTAACTGTTCAAATCTCCCATTCTCGTTGCCAAATGCTTACTCTCTATGTAAATAGTTGTAAATACACCTCTTGTGTGTGCTGTAATGAGCACTGCGTGTAAATGGTTGACTGAGTCCACCTTTTTGTTTGTTGTGACGGGCACTTAATGTAAATAGTGGGACACCCTTTTGTTTGCTGTGATGGGCTCATTCTTTTTGAACCAGCACTTCTGCAATAGCAATGACCGTTTGCATTTGACGTGCTAATAAAGTCCTTGTCTACAATCACAACATAAACCTCTGTGCAGTTAACACATACAAAGTACTCTCTAGATATAAACATAATTACTTGGAAACTAATTAGGCTCTACGTACGTAAGATAATCTTAAATATTATATTATAGCAGGTATCTGGGTTCTCCGGCTTCCTCCCACAGTCCAAACACATGCAGTTGAGGTTAATTGTTGACTCTAAATGTCCCGTAGGTGTGAATGTGAGTGAATGGTTGTCTGTCTCTATGTGTCAGCCCTGTGATAGTCTGACGACCTGTCCAGGGTGTAGCCCGCCTTCACCCGATGTCAGCTGGGATCGGCTCCAGCCCCCTCAGGATAAGCGGTTACAGATAATGGATGGATATTACTGTTACTATCTACATTAAATAACGTAAAAGTATTTTAATTTAACTGAGCAGCACCGTGTATCATAAATACATGTATAACAATGGTAACATACCAAACTGCTGGAAAGAATTCAGCAGGTTCTGATTATATTAATTGTGGATAAATTATAATCCTCCAGCCTTGATAGACGTACATGTATTTGGAGGCTCGGCTTCCCTGTACCAATATGGCGGCCGCGTTTGACACCCATGGTTGACGCACCACCGCCGCAATGAACATCAGAGATCAATGCCGTATGTGTCACCCGCAGGAACATTTGTTTTTCCCAGACATTTATCGCTCTCAGTATTCCAGAGTTCTTAAAAGTATATCTACTAAATTGCTGTCACTCATTAAAGCCTTGTTATTATGAACATTTCTTAGAGGTGATTCCTAGATTGTGGCTCGGTGGAAAGGTTCTCGAGGAACGTTCTTGTAATGATGCTCATATCAGAAGTGTTCGTACTTCTATTCAAAGTCTGTGTCCTTACTCCTTTCATTGTTGGAAAGTGATGTTTCCAAAGCAGGAATGTTTGGACTGAATTTAATAATTTTTTTCCCCCAATAAAGTTAAAGAAATTCATAACAGGATTTTATACAGGTACTATCCATGCAATGAATTAATTCATAAGTTTAGAAGCAATGTTTCCCCGTTATGTTCCTCCTGCAAAAGGAGGTTAAGTCCTTTCCTCATTTATTTTATGTCCATATAGTCATTCCGGTAACTTTTGGACTCAAATGTCCTTATTAATCTGGGAAACTCATCATGTCTTGGTCCCTATTATTGAAAGTATTGTCTTATTTTTTAAATGAGAGTCAACAATGAAGTTGATAACTTGATACAATTACTGTTACTTATTGGCAAACATATTCACAAGGCCAGATTTCTTCAGTTTCTTTCTAACAACTTCCTAAAAACTTGTTTTATGTTGAACTTCAGACATTCTGTGATTCTGTCTGTAATATATTTAAAACAAAAAAGCTTTTAAGACATCTAATCTCTTGAGAGACATTATAAACAACATTGCCAGATTTTTTTCACTTTTTAAAGCTGTTTGTGTTTTGTGTGTTTAATTAGTATATTTTTATTTATACTCCCTGTACTGATGCAGTGTAAAGTATTGTAAAATTACTGTGTTATTAAAATCTGAAAAAAAGTTTTGCCTTGGATGGTGAAGTACCGAGGAACATGATAAACCAATCAGAAGCAGATTAGGGCTGATCAGAGGCAGAGCCTTTCTTCTGCTTTGTATGTAGAGGCTGATCGTAAACCAGTGTTAAATGCACATGCTGCCATCTACTGTACCGGAGTGGACACACTCAGTACACTGCAGTGTGTCATCCCTAAAACATAAAATGTTAACCAGACATTCTTTGACAAAATGATTAACAGATTGCTTCTTTTCAAACAAGCGTGTTTTCTTTAGTTTATTCTGCAAAATGGGTCCCCTATACACCACCCCCTGAACGAGCAGCTGGAACAACTCCACTAACAATCATTTTAAAGCATTTATTTAAGAGGCAAATAGTTCAATATTCCTGCAAAAATCAACAACACACAACAACAATAATTGTTGAAGTTATAGCCTAACAAATAAAGAGAATCTAGGCTATTTGACACAGTGTGGAGAAGGCCTTTACTCCACTCAACTCCTGCATGTGCTGTAATAATCATTCAGCCAACACCATTCCTGTCCTCCTCACAGTGAGACACTTTAACTTTCCAGGCGCATTTTCTCCCATTACCAAGGCCATAACCATCCACTACACTGTGGATAGATGAATAGGTACACAGATAGAGTAGGCTACTTAATAAACCTGATGGGAAATTGCAGTGTTCCAGCAGCACGTAAATCACAAAACAGAAGAGATAAAAGCAGTGGTGTAGCGGTCGTTGATGAGGTGGGTGTACTAATAGGTAGATGGGTAGTATAGGTTACCGAGGTGGAAGTGGGTATACCCTCCTATATATTCCAATGGCTTTTTGGCTGATAGAAGTTATACTGTAAACTGCCAGAAATAAAGGTGGGCATTCTGTGTATACCTGTGCATAACCTCCACAACACTGGATAAAAGCATAAATGATAAACAATCAGAGTAAAATAACACTTGTAACACACTTTACATCAGTACAAGTAGGCAATATTACAATGTGTTATAAGGCGTATAGAGACAGACATTTTGTTTACTTGTGCCATCCTGACTATTTTCTATTTTGTCCTCTCATTGATGACTTAAGCTCCACTATAATTCAGAGTGTTCTTGTACTTTCTACTCCACTACATTTACTTGACAGCTTTAAGTACAGATTAAAAATTTAACGTAGAAAAACATTATCAGTTCAAAAAATACAATGAATTATGTTTAAGATTAAACCATGTGACATGTGACCCATCACAAAAAAAGCTGTGTCTAGTTGGGGCCTCTTGTCATGTTTCAGATGTCTATAAGATGAGATTCTCCATTTAAATGTCTCACATTGTGTCAACGAAATAACTGTTAAAGGACCAAAGAGGTAAAACTCTCCAATATTTCACAGAAAAGATAAAAACTCGAGAAAATCTGAAAAATAAAAACAAAATTATGTTGCAGAACTGTGATATTTCTTCTTTTCTACCCCATTAATCATCTTTGTGAGGGGACCGACCCCTAGTTTAGTTACCACTCGATTAAACTACCTAACTGTATAAATTATTTAAAACTCGTTCCACCCTCAGTACTAAAAAGGCCCGGTTTGAACAACTACTATTAATTACTTTACTGTAAATTTAGCTTATAATGTGTCTATATTTACTTTAAATGCAGGACTTTTTACATTTTTGTATTGGTACTTTTATTGTATAATTATTGAGTGCTTCTTCCACCACTGATAATAAGAAAATTACTAATTTTCAAGAGGTTTTAATTGTTGAGATTTGACTGCAAATATCCAATCACTATCATTGTGTACAAGAAACAATCCATAGTGAAGTCTGAGAAAATGCACTGCCATATTTATGTCATGTTGCATTGCTGGTACGGAAGCAGACAGTACATCATGTAGCTGTTATGTTTCGTGTTGACAAGAAACACAAACTTTATTCATGCATTTAACAGTTACCACCTGCTATTTAGAGATAACTGTGCAGGGAACAGAAGTAAATCAACAGAGCAGAACGGTTATTGCACAACAGGAGAGAACACCACAAACAACCCCATGTAAGTGTTTGGGTGGGTGGTTTAGATTGCTTACTCTATGTACATTTCCTGTATAGAGACACATTGAAGAAGTAGTAGGGGAAGGTGTGAATAACAAATGTCTTTGTACAGTAACTCTCTGACCCTGAACCTCTCACTCCTCACTTCGCAGAATATGCTTATCTAATCTTTCTCTATTCCATACTGGAAGTGGAAATCTGCATACATGTGCAGCACTAGCCCTAAATATAGTCTGTAATCAAACACATGTTGGAGTCAGTAATGGTTGACTTTGTTTTTGAAGGATTCTCTTTTGTATACCAAACATATGTCTTATTTGTAGTATTAGTTTTTATTTTTTGGACATTATTGCCTTTATTTGACAGAGGACAGTGTAGAAATGTGGAAGAGAGAGAGGCTTATGATATTCAACAAAGGTCCCAACGAAGGCCAGACTCCAACCCGGGACGCTGCGGTTATATGGCATCTTGTAACCACTCGTCTACCAAGGCGTTCCTTGTTTGTAGTAATTTTACAGTGTCACTCTCTAATATGTTTGGCTAGGCCTCCAACTACCATTGTGAGCAGTCAAATTAGTTATCAAGCCGTCACTCACACTGACACACATTCACAAGCTTGGATTAATAATTGTCTGGCATGACAGATTGATATGGAATTGCTGTGTGCTACTTCTCTGTAAGTGATGCCAGATATTTTAATGAAGAATAATAACACTCATTAGCGCATGCAGGCTTGGTGAAATAATTCTTTCACTTTCGAGTTACCCGTTGTGGTTTGGTGACATTGGCTTCACTTCCTCATTGGTTGGGGTTTCACAAACCCCACTGCATGCTGCATGTGTAAAAATATTAATAATAATAATAACAATTTCAAAATCAATTTTCTTTCCTCAGATATTTCATTAATCTGCAGTATGTAGAAAATTATTGAAGTGGTGACCACGTCCTTTGTGTGAACTGTGTTTACACATCGGATGAAGGTGACAAAATGCGGAAAGGAACATAGAGTATTGTTATCACACCAAATAAGGAAACATGTCATGCTTGAGCGCCTATGTGTCATATAGGGTCAACATGACACTCAGTTGCCCATTTATTAGGTACAGTACACCTAGCTAAAACAATAATCACGCAATAAATCCTACCTTCATGAAGATTATAATAAGAATAAGAAAAAGAAAGATTCAATTTACTGATCATTTAGGATTCTTTTTCCGTATTGCATTACTTTTGAAATATGTCATCAGTTCAGTAGAAGCTGTTCTGATAAAATTAGTAACAGTCATGAGCTGATGAAACATTGGTCAGAATGTTTTCTGAGTTGTTAAATGGGATCTCCAAACAGACCATTAGGGTTAAGTTTCTTAATAATAATAATGTTTATTTAGGACCAGAGTTTAAACTGAAAAAATGACAAAACAAAAAGACCCAAATATCTGGAAGTCTTAACTTTTAATCTTACTGTGTTCCCATCATGCATGGGAGTAATCTGGTTCAGAGGCTTCTAAATAACCAAACTCACACAATAGTGAGGGGAAAAATTAGATCTAAATTATATTTATAAATGAATACAGGTCAAACCTTTACAACATTAAAATGCTTCTTAATCCAATACGATCATAATGATGTACTGTAAAACTGATGGGAGCTATTCTGCTCGCATAATAAATACTTTTACTTTACTTTAAAAACATTTTATAATACTTTGAGTGCTTAATACTTTAGTACTTTTCCTTTGGGATCTTAAATATGTGACTTTTACTTGCATTGCAGTATTTTTACATGTTTGTATTGCGACTTTAACTTAAGTAATATATTGACTTATATTATACTTACTGTCACCATTGACAACTTTATGTTTGTAGTTGATTATATAAGGACATAAAATGAGCACCACATATTGTCAAGAATTACATATAGTCAGTTAAATTGAAATTAAAATAGATCTGTCCTGTTAGTCACTGTTCCACTGTGTTTCTCTTCATCAGTGGCGGCGAGGAGGAATCATTTATCCAGGGTCCTTGGCAGACACAGCAGTAAAGGACTCTTGCTTCAGGGGGAAAAAGTTCAGGGATAAAAGGGATCACTCAGGAGATTACTCCCATGTACGTAACACGGATGCCTAGAACACAAACAAAGAGCATTATGCTGCCCAGCTTTATTTTAGTCACAGTGTGCATGTTTGTGTGAATGACTGCTTTTCTAACCTTATCCTCACCAGTTGTCTTTTATATCACCGAATGAAGAGTTAAGCTCAGTTTGTTGTCTCTGTATATATCCCCCTGCTGCCATAGGATTCTCCTTTTAGCTGTTTGAATGATGTTTTTTTTCATGCCTCCACTCAGGGCAATGTTTTTCAATCAGATTAGTACAGCACATTCTGTTCTGTTTCACTTCCTGATGACTGTGCAGCCTGTATCCCTAAATGAACTCACCCCGCGTGCTTCTGGTTACACCAAGACACTCATTCAGAAAGACGTATTCCTGCAACCGCCTGTCAGATTTTAGTACCTCATACAATATTTAGTAAATGTGTAAGCCAATCATCAAGAATACATCCTGATTGTTAGTTTATTTAAAAAAAAAGAAGACGCTTGAACTTGAGAACTGTTGATTTTATCTCTGAGCATCTAATTTTCCTGTTTGCTGCCAGATTGCTGCGTCCACCACAACAGAAACAAGATGTTCATGATGTTTCAGGAAGGAAGACAACATCTCAGGCCGTGTGTCAATTTAGAAGTGTATTCATGCATTTCAGTTCAGCTCAGGTCAGCTGAGTTCATTTTTGACCTCCACTTACGCACACAAGACGGGAGGAAGTGCCAACAAAGCTACCAGGACACCGCAGCACAGACGAGGGTTTGAGAAAACAAACAAATCTCTGACTGAGCTAGAGCCTCGATGACTTTTTTAAAATATGTATTTATTGTTAATAGCTTCAAGTGGGTGGTGGTGGTGCATGCTGAGGGATGGTTATGGTCTTTTTCTGTACTATTTTCTCTTTTAATGTGAATAAAATGTTTTAATATGTGTGTGAAACCTGCTTTCTTCCGATAAGTGATCGCTCAGAAGATTACTCAGCCGGTTGATAACATCCCTGTGGGTTTGCACAATCAGGGTCACCTGTGTTATGTCACCTTTATTATTAACAGGATCGTCATGTTCCCTTCAATAGCTGCGTGGCTCTCTGCCAGCAGCAGCGTGGTCAGACAGTGTCCTCACCACCTCTGAATGCAGCATTCACCCACCAGAAACCTGCTATAGGCCTTAACTATCTGAGTCCCTCAGTTCAAGCAATAAGGAAGATATACTCACAGTAAGAGTTTATGCCACAAGTTTTTTCAACATTTTAATGCAAAAATATGCTGAACATAAATAGAAGCAGCAGCCATAAAACATGCTGCATTGCAAACATCCTATGCGCACATAATAATATGGCAGTATCCTCAGACCACAAAAGCACGAAGGCAAAGCCATAAAAATCTTTTATGACTTTTATGGGAAGTTCGGCTGCTCCTGCACCTCCCCCGATGTATACGTCTGGCTTCGGGGAAAGCCTGACTCCATCAAAGAGATTCTTATGATGATTTTTACATTTTTAAACGTCTCATGCTCTTTATTTAAACACAAATAAGCAGATTTAATTCACCTTTTTAGTGTAATACTGTATATCTCAGTGTACTGACAGGACTCATTGAAAGCAGGATTTCATCAATGCACATGCAGGTTATTTTTGAGACAATAACTCCCAAATCCACAATTGCTTATGTCTTCCTCTATACCTCCTTTGTCTTTTTGAGTTATTTACTCTATGAGTTAACTACACTGGCATGTATTGACAACCCTCTGGTTCAAGGTGTGTTGATCAGAGAATCACATGGTTGAGTCAACGACCTGCAGGTCATAGTAGGTGATTTTAAAATATGCCCCAAACTAGGGCTGGGCAATATGATAATATATATCTTCAAAACAATATAAAATTTACATATTTTTCTATATTTTTTCTATTGTGATATCGGCTAGGTGTTTATTTATTTATTTTTTCTCTATAATATTTGCACTCAAGTTCTTGAAATGAGAAATTACTCTACTTTTGTACATTTGTCTAGTATTTAATTCCCACAGGAGTATACAGAAATAGGCATTACCGTGTGGTTATTTCATATAGACTTGTTTCATATTTATTTATTGAATTACCAGAAAACATATTGTAAAATACTGTATATCGTTAACAAGATAAGAAATGGGCTACATCATAGATAGAAGATTATCGCCCAGCCCTACCTCAAACCTGCTGTAGCCAGACACATAACCACACCTCGACCAGGTTTAGGACTTTAACTTGTAATTTAACACTACTATAGGTCTACTTTTACTTTCAATAGCCTACTTTGTATTTCTCACATACATTTATTTAACTTTATGTCTAAATTAAAATTGTGTGATGTTAGTATACATTTATAATATGGTTCTGATATACTAAATAGTCACGTATTGGGTTTAGGAACAGTAACTGTAAGCAATATAATTTAGCTATCTTTTCTTTAACGCTAGCTTAAATTAGCTACTCTAGCTTAGGTGGCTAACATATTGTGGAAATTAGCTTACGGCTAGTAACCGTCATCAACTGGTATTGATGTTTTTAGCATCGCTGGGTAACTTCAGCAGAGTTACGGAGGCAGTTACAGAAATAACATTTAAACGTCCCATATTGTAAAAAGGGAAATTTTCATGTCTTTTATATCATAAAGCAGGTTCAAGTGCGTTTGAAACAAGCCGGGGGATTTCTGTCCATTTGTGATGTCACAAATATATAATATTTAGACCATTTCACGGTTTTAAACATAACATTTTTAAATGTGTCCCAGTTTATTTCCTGTTTCAGTGTATGTGAATGACATCAGCTGACAGGAAGTAAACATGGACCCATACCGTTGCCTAGCAACGCAATTCCGTTGCAATTCCGTTGAAATTCACTAAAACGGAGCGTTTCAGACAGAGTGTAAATACAGGCATATTCAGACAGACAGTATGCGGAAAATTCAGTTTTTTTTAACATTAAAGCATGTAAACATGTTCTAGTAGAAACACAAAATACAAGTATGAACCTGAAAATGAGCATGATATGGGATGTTTAAGGTTTCCGAATACTTGCCATTTTGGCCAGTCTGAATTAAATGAAATCCCACATTTTATCACTTGTTTATTAGTGAACAATATAAGGTAGGAAATTAAACATAGGCTATATGTGAAGTTAAAAGTTCTTTGAGTACTTTACTTATTTTTTACTCTACTACATTTCAGAAAAAAAGTATTGTATATATTTACTGCAAAACAGTTGTAGCCTACTATTTTCTTTGTAGATTAAGATTTGACTTGCAAAACAAGAGCTCATTAAACACAAAGCAGCCTGTTAGACATCACAAGACATAAAGCTAGGCTAATTAACAACACCTGGAACAGCTTTATTAGCCTACTTTAAGTTATCATGTCACTTTGACAGGGACCACCCAGCAAACAGGTCACAGGTAAGTCCTACTCTCATAGCAAATTACTTTAAGATCTTTATTTCTCACTTTGCTACCTTATCAACGTATAGTTTAAGTTACATCTTTACAAAACGTTTGTTTCATCCGACTGAAGAAGTGCTAATGTTAGCTAGCATTTGTTGTTTCGCTGGGTAACTAGAATTAGTTTAACTTTAAAACGTTAAACATTATTATTATACAGTATTATCATAACATTATAAGGTTTCATATTACTTGCCAATTTTACTTCATAAAATGAAACCTCTCATTTAATCACTTAGCATCTCCTCAGATAAAAAAGACTTTGATCAGACTATCTCATGGATTAACACTGATTCTAATAGTGTTAATATTAATATAATTGATTTGAGATGGTGTGAAAATGCTATTCTAAAGAAAAACTAAAATGAACAATTGAAACGTTTACTTTCATTGTGATGGATGAAATGCATATAAATTGCACCACATGTCTACCATCTGGCACCATTGCTTGCTTGCATATGTGGTCATGATGTCAGTATTAATATGATACACATAGCTGTCTCTGTGTCTATTTATCACTCTGTCTGCCTCTGCAATGAATGAGTGTTTATATCTGTAGATCAAAACCCTGTTGGTGGTCACCGGATGACTGAGATATGGAGCTGCTAAATTAACATAACTGCTAAATTAAAACTGATGAACACAAAAATATATAGCCTATCATCCAGAAATAGCTTATTTGATTTTAGGATATAAAGATGAAAATTAGTAACTATCTTTACTCCAGTTACAGTTTTGACTTCAACACTTTAATACTATGCAGTAAGTAGGTTTACTTTTACTTCCAATAGCCTACTTTGTATTTGACTGTTTGGTCTAATACTTGTATCACTTGTATTTTAGTCAACAATGCAAGTAAGGTAGGAAATTAAACATAAGTCATAGTTTTTTGAGTACTGGGCCACTTATTTTTTTACTCTACTACATTTCAGAAAAAAATTATTGTATATATTTACTGCAAAACAGTTGTAGCCTACTATTTTCTTAAACAATAGCTCATAATATATGATGCATTAAACTTCCCCAAATTATACCTGAACCAGCTTTATACAGTTTCATTTCACACATATACTACCTACTATACCATTATTTTGGAAAACGGTTAATTAGCCTCCTTATTTAAAGAACCATCCTTCATGGTGAGTAGCCTAAAACAATAGCTCATAATATATGATGCATTAAACTTCCCCAAATTATACCTGAACCAGTTTTATAAGTTTCCTTTCACACATATATACTACCTATTATTTTGGAAAATGTTAATTAGCCTCCTTAGTTAAAGACCCATCCTTCATGGTGAGTATAACCTACTTTTACTTTTAAATCCCCAAATGTATTTTAAGTTTATTTAGCCTAGGCTAAATAATTTTAACTATTTTAATTTGGTCGAAAATTATGATTTATATACTATTTGTGGTATTTTCTTTTTATCAGTGTTGCTATACTTTTACATAAAAGATGTGATGATGTTTCACCACTGTAAACACCGCAGTAATGCAAACACCACAGTTGTTAACAAATCATCACCCAGTAAAAAAAAATCACAATAAAAGGAAAATTACCACCAGACAGGACAAGAGGCAAATAAAAAAAGCATACATTTATTATAATACATTTGTCGAGATCCCTACCTTTCAAATAAGTAATGAAAAAACGTTTATATTGCATAAAAAAAAATCCCCCAGTAAATAAAAATAAAAAGGCGGGGTTTTTTACCGTCTCTTAGAGAAACAGTAATCCGTCTCACCGCGCGTCTTATCGGGCAGCGTGTTGTGCGTCTGTCTGTGTGTCTGTGTGTCTACAGGGCTCGGCTCTCACACAGCAGTGTTGATGATATGTGTTGTCAGCTGATCAGAGAGAGGACAGCCTGCTGCGGTACAGGCTGTTCCCGGCCTGGCTCGGCACGGAACGGGTTACAGGTCAGGGTGTCTATTGGAACACAGTGTTCTCGTCAGCAGCGGTACAGCTACAGTACAGCCGGAACATTGTGTTACTTTGTGGCTGCTTTCCAAAGACCTGCCCCTTAATTTTTACACTAAACGCCCTCCCACAACTCTACTCCTCTATTCGGTCCTCTCTCTCTCTCTCGCGCTCTCTCTCTCTCTTCTCCTCACTCCTCTCTGCCTCCACCACTGTCATTTTGAAGTCTGAGCTCCATGTGGCTACTTCAACCCGGCACTACTAGAGGAAAAGAGGGATAATAAAAGGATCACAGGAACAGGAACAGCGCGACATAAGAACCACATGGACAGGACATTTAGTACCCTGGATGTGAGATGAGAGGGCGGTCTTGAATAAGGAGGAAAAAAGACGCGGTTAACAAACAAAAAAAATCATCTACCGACTGAAATTTCAGCGCGTCGCCGGCCGTTTCTGGAAAGAAACTAAAAAAAAAGGAGCGCAAGGAAATGTGAGTCTTCTACTCTATTCCCTCTATTCTGCTGCTAAACGATTTAACTAATGACTTAATTACACACTGCTTTCTGTTACCGCCTTGCTGAGTTAAAGGGACACTTGTTATACATCATAAAAACATCAAGTCTATAGCAAAAATGTTAATTATTTATTTGTTTGTGTCCAGTTAAAGGTTGTCTGATTATAAGAGGATCATAGGGTAGATGTTGAATTTGTCACACGTGTGGGGGCATTTGAGGTTACAGCTTCACAGTGTGCTCTGGAAAATAAGGGCTGATAAGACTCCCTGTGTGTGTTTATAGGTGTGTGTGTGTGTGTGTGTGTGTGTGTGTGTCACTTGGCTGTGGTTCCCAGTGGAGGCGGATGAGGACAACAGTTTACATCCAGAATCCCTTTAGGCTTAGGTGTATCTCATAAAGTACAGGTTGTAACACTGTTTTCTGAGAATCGGTAACTGTAGTTCATTTCGGTGCTGACTCTTATTCATTTTTTTAGCCCACGTTGTACATTAACAGGACATAATGGTAACCCCTGAATAACTTTAAATATATGGGTGTTATCATACATGACATTATATGTAGTATTTAGATGTAGGTCTGTGTGTGTGTGTGTGTGTGTGTGTGAGATTGAAGCAGAGTTGGCCTGCTGACATGGACACGGGTTGAGACAAAGTCCCAGAGATGAATCACGCTGCCTTAGGCAGATATTTAATGAATATAAACAGCTTCTTGTTCAAATACCCTGACATACTTAACTAAAGGGTGACCATTTCTTTATGTTTGCCTTGTGAATACAGTAAAATTCACATTAAAAGTACATACGCCGCTGTAGCAGTATTGCCCAAGAAGTGATGTCTATAAAAGCAACTATTCATCTTTTGTAACTCCCTGTGATGTCTTTTGTCAGGTTAAGAAATAATCCCCCTGTGCCAGACAATGCTGTGCCTCAGGACGTCAGCCTATGGGTCCGTCATGCACAGTGTGTACTCACATGTTCACTTATGAATCAGCAGCAGAGTACGGATGTGAGACACAATGTACAGATACACCGTGTGCGTCTGTGGATGTGGTCTTTGCCTCATTGTGTTCTTTTCCTGCATTCCTCCGCAGGGTATCTGAGTTAAGATACATGTAGCCTACATGCCATTTTATCTGTGTCGTAACTATTTGCAGTTGGATTCCCTGTTCAGTGTTTAATAATTAATTCTTTCATACAGGAAAAGCAAAAAAGTGAAATGATAAAATCGATGCAATGAATGCGTTTTAGTTATGGGAGTTTATCAATAATGGTAATTCATCACGCTATCACTCCACTTGCTTTATTTAAATGTAATCATGTGTTAATGTAAATGGTCCATTTGAATAATCAAGATCTGCTTATTTTCAGTCAAAAATTGAAGCTGGGTTGTACGTGAGGGGGTCTCAGATTGGTGAGCACCATCAGGCTTTGCCAGCGGGGGAACAGTGAATAGAAGGAACATTGTGTTCAGACACACATACATACACACACACACACACACACGCACAAACTCACGCACGTACAACGAGTTACATCTTAAATGAAATCCATGAAATTTAAAAGACACAAGACGAGGTGTCGCCGCATAAGAGATGGACATTTTGTGCCGCGCTTGTGTTGAAGAGTTCAGTGGACGACACTTGATCTTTGAGAGTGACACACAATTGAAGTAGCAGAATAAATTGAGTGGACGTCAGTACGACAGATGTTTATGGTTTTACCCCGTGGGTCGAGGAGCATGGGTACGCCATGGCTTGGGCTGTTGCTGTTCCTAAGATTGTTCTTCTCACACTAGGACAATGAGTCCACATCTATTTCTTAATCAAGATTCAACGCAATGAGTGTATTGCCAAGTTGATGCATTTCAGGCCAATAAGCTCTGTTGCTTCAGTTTCATGCTTTACAGGCTCTTTAAGAACTTAGTCACCACGGCAGAATATCCTAATATTTGCACATGGTCATCAACGGCATCTGGGATGTTGAAGCCAGGACAACTGGTGGAAAAATCTAGATGCAGGGAATGAGAGCTGCCGTTCCTTTTTAACCCTAAGTCATCTCTGTGGTTAAGTGGCAAGACGGCCGTCTGATCAGCTCCATGCGTAACCTATCCCTCATAGCACTTTAGTCTTTAGGCTTTGCTGTAAATATGAATAGGATTTTACTCAGATTGACAAGTTAAATAAGATTACGCATGTTGTTTGCTTCAGCAGAATAGAGAAAATCTACACTAACGTGTCCTAATGTTACATGATGTTCAGTGCAGGGAGCGTTACAGTAAGGGGGGATGTGATGAAAGTTTTCAAGCAAGACTTTTGACTCATCAGTGAGATTGTCTCTATTTATATAGTTCTTCATACACATTTATATATTTCCCTCGGTGGCTCACCAGCATACAACCAACAATTTAAGAAAGAACTTGCATCATTTTTTGCTTGCAATATACAGTATACATTTTTCTTAGTTTACACTTGTTAGTCAGTGTGCAAAACACATGCACGTCTTTCTTGTCCAGAAACTTGTTTTAACTTTAATTACATTTAGAAACATTTCAAGCCCATATTGGCTTTATACCTCTCTATCTGATGAAGAGCCGATTTGAGTGTGAAATGTTGCACGTTTAAATATAATAAAGTAAAAGTGAAAGTTGCGTTGGGAGTCTTTGAGAAACAGAAAACACTTGTTGTTTTCTCATCATTTTCATTTGTAATCGTTACTTCACAACTCTGGCCTAACCTTAGTAACATCCTGGCACAGGCCCATCAGCTGATGCTATTGGAGCAAGTGTTAACGTCTCAGCTGTCGCATGTGATAATAATCACCAAATAGTGTTTGGCAGCATGCTTAACATAGCTAACTGGCTCTTTCATTGTCTTCAGACAATGTCAAGATTATTCTGCTAGGGCAGACTGAAAAATGCCTGCAGCCATATGTATTAAATAACAGAGCCTGTTGACAACGATTGCTTCTGTGACAAGAGAGAGGCAACAATTAGCAACTGTAACACCAACAGGTCATTACAGTTTTATTGCTCTCGTATCTCTTTGTGAGACTGCAGTTATCTATCTAGCTATCTAGCTTTCCATCTATCCGTTAGGGCTGGGTATCAAATCTTTTTTTGGTACCAGCAGAATGTTTCCATAGCACCGAGCATCGAATGTCTGCTCAGATTAGTCATCTTGGTTACTTATTCTTCGACCAGAGAATGCCTAACTTGAATTAATATTTTGCCAACTTTAGACCTTTTTTATTTGGAGCAGTTACCCAGCTAAACATTTTTGTTACAGAATTATTTCCATAGAATCACATATAAAATGTCCTGTGAGATTCATAATCCTGTGTATTTATTCTAAAAATGTTGTTCTTGAACTGAACAGGTTCAAGGGTTTACCTTAAGTAGGACTGGATGATATGGCCAAAATCTTCTCTCACAATATAGGTAATTTCATATCGCGATCACAATATATTTTCTGGTAATTCAATAAATTAATGGTCTATATGAAAAAAACATATGGCAAAGCCTGCTTTTGTATACTCCTGTGTGAATTAAATACTTGACAAATGAAAAGTACTCTATATTATTTCATTTTAGGAACTTGAGTGCAAAATGGACATACGTTTTAAGTGAAATTATAAAGAAAAAATAAATAATTATAGGCCTAGCCTATATCACGATAGAAACGACATAGAAAAATATATACAATAGACATTTTTATATCGTTTTGACAATATACATTGTCATAATGCCCTGCCCTGTCCCAACGTAAGACACCAAAAAGTTTCCATTTTGGTATTGCTACCGAAACCTCAAGTATCATATTGACGCTATATCGGAAAAATTTTGATTTCAAACAATGTGTCTGTACCAATACCAAGTATTGAAAAAGCTATTATCAAATGTCAGGTCTGATCCATATATTTATCTCTGTACAACAGTGTTTGAAATTGTTTTATTTTGGCATTGTTTTGAAGAGAAAGAAAAGAAAGAAAATTGAATTAGTTGTCAGATTTGTTTGATAATAATGTATGTTGCTAGGAAATACAGAACATGCAAGAAAACAAAATACCAAAAAATGCTTTTGACAAAATACTTAAAAATCAATAAGGAGACAATATACTGCATAGTATTTGGGATGAGAATTGGTACTATAAAAAATCTGGAGGGGATCAGTAGTTATGTGGATATGATGGTCAGGCAGGTAGAGGTAAAATACTGTTTAAGGAGACAACATTTGAGCTGTATCAAAACACGACCAGTCAAAACCGGACGGCTTGTAGCCTCATATTCCGATAAGATATATCAGTGTTTCACCTCTGAGCTGGAGATTCATGATCAAATTCAAGATGTTAACCTGCCTCATCACAAACACTGAGAGAAATTACATGACTGTATTTGTGAAGGCGCAGCTTTATCAGTACAGTGTGTGAGCGTAGTCAAGCCCACACTGTTCCTGCTCATACGAGGCTTTCAGAAAAAAAAGACTAATGTTGAAACACTCATTACAAAATGAACAGTGAAAATATCTAAATGAGGTTCTGCTGTGCTGCAGATTTAATTTTGGTGTCCATAAAATATGTGGACGTCATTTATAGGTTGACAAAGAGCACAGAGGGCCATAAGCTAATAGTCTTGAACATGCTGTTCTTTGGCGAATGCAGCTCGTCTTACAAAATAAAATGACTGAAGCAAGCAACACGCTGCTGCCTTTAATATTATATTTATGTAATTACTTCATCTGTAGGGGATCAGACAAGGTGGTGATATCACAACTGCAGTGCAAACTAATGTTCCTCATACAGTTGGGATCAATGTTACTGAGGCTTTTGCAATAAATATAAATATATATATAATAATAAATATATCTCCAGTACAGTACATGGATTTAGAACATGTGTCCATAAATAGCTACAAGTTATATAATGTGGAGGAGAAAGTCATATTCACGGGGTGGATTATTGAGATCTTGCATTGATATTTTTGTCAGTGACTGTGATTTTCCAGTCCGGCTCCAAAAATTAGATTTATTTCATGTGCTCATTTTCCTGGTTGCGAGTTTGTCCCAAAGTGAAAACATGAGACATGTTATTTATGGTGCTCAGATAGCTAACACGTAGGCTTGTGTTCTCATAATGTTTACAGTGTTACCGTGTGATGCCCACACGCTAAAATGACCACTGATCAGGATCTGACTATGGAGGGCCATCCAGCCACGGCCGTGTTTGCTGCAAAGGGCATTGATGTAACACCTAGTAAAGACCAAGGAGTTATCAAGGTATTTATTATCATTGTTTTGAATTATATCATATGGCATGGTCACGATATTCTCCTCTATATTCTCTGTTAAAAAAGGTTTCTCAGTTGAACTGGAAGCTGGTCTTTCTCTCTGCAGGTTGTGAAGCGTCCGGGGCTCGATGGAGAGTGGCCGATGATTGGGGACAGAGTGACCGTCCACTACACTGGGAGGCTGCTCACTGGGAAGAAGTTTGACTGCAGTCGGGATCGCAAAGAATCTTTTTGCTTCAATGTGGGCAAAGGTAGGCGACTTCATGCATTACTGTCATACCTGAAGGTGCCTTAGTGTCGTCTCTTAGTTTGATGTTTTGGAAAGTACGCCTACTTGTTGAGAGTTAGATGAGACGACTGACACCTCTCTCCACCTACCAGCACCTCTAAAGCTCACCAAATTAACACGTTATATCTTGTTTGTTTAATCCATACAGAACAAAGAGTAAAAACAACTAGGGCTGTCAATCAATTAAAATATTTGATCGCGATTTATCGCAAATTAATCACATTTTTAATCTGTTCAAAGTATTTAATACTCTTATCAACATGGGAGTGGGCAAATATGCTGCTTTATGCAAATGTATGTATATATTTATTATTGAAAATCAATTAACGACACAAAGCAATGACAGATATTGTCCAGAAACCCTCACAGGTACTGCATTTAGCATAAAAAATATGCTCATATCATAACATGGCAAACTGCAGCCCAACAGGCAACAACAGCTGTCAGTGTGTCAGTGTGCTGACTTGGCTATGACTTGCCCAAAACTGCATGTGATTATCATAAAGTGGGCATGTCTGTAAAGGGGAGACTCGTGCGTACATATAGAACCCATTTTCATTCACATATCTTGAGGTCAGAGGTCAAGGGACCCCTTTTGAAAACGGCCATACCAGTTTTTCCTCGCCAAAATTTAGCGCAAGTTTGGAGTGTTATTTAGCCTCCTTCACGACAAGCTAGTATGACATGGTTGGTACCAATGGATTCATTAGGTTTTCTAGTTTCATATGATCTTCAATCTAGCGTTAAAATTAAGCCCGCTACAATCTCCGAAAGATCAATTGCGTTAATGTGTTAAAGAAATTAGTGGCGTTAAACGATCATATGACGGTAGTATCATCAGTCTTCTCATCGAACTCTGGGCACGTACGTGAATAAGCGCATTCCCCGAAATGTCAAACTATTCCTTTACATTCTTATCATTTTAATTTAAATTATTACATAATCTTTAAGCCCACTTTATAAACCAACAACATCTCTTATAGTTGTATTATTTACTTCACCCACTCACAGGACAAGTCCTCAAGGCCTGGGATATCGGTGTGTTGTCCATGCAGAGGGGTGAGGTGTGCACGTTGCTGTGTAAACCCGAGTACGCTTACGGATCTGCTGGAAATCCCGACAAAATTCCTCCCAACGCTTCAGTAGTGTTTGAGGTAGGTGTGCCACGTCAGTGTTGCCATTTGTGCCGTGCATTCCTTCTGCATCACACTGAGGGACCCTGATAATTTAGGAGCATGTGTCAGTCCCTGTAGATGGAGCTCTCTGGTCATAAAATTAACTGGTTTGTCTATTTTAATCCCCTTTCAGTCAAACAGTTAGAGTAGTTCAGTCTGTTTGGAGCTCATTGGGGATACAATTCAAGCTTTCTCTGTCTTCTATAATCAATGACAATTCTAATTCAGTTCTGGGAACTATCTAAAGAGATTTAGCCAATTGCTCTGCTTTACACGTTACCCCCCACGGGCACATCTTTGTTATTGAAATGTTCTACCCCCCAGAAGTTTTCTTTTGTCAATGCTCCTGATCTAATCCAACTGTGTCAGATGTTACCACAAGCTTTATAAACAGGTGTTCAATGTTAACTTCAGTATTCAGATTATTAATTCATATATATATACTGTATATACTGCATATATAGAGGGGGGACTGGATGTGAAGGGGTTATTTATCTTAGCTTGTTTTCTTCTAATAGATGAATGTACAGTATACATACACTTTATGTCTGACTACCTGTGCGGTTTCTCCAATAGTCATTATTTATCATTCTTCTTTTTTTATCTCCATGACTTGATGTGATGACTCCTACTTGTTTTTTGTGATGAATTTGCTTTTCTCCTCCCACACCTACTCCAACACCACACACCGAGTTCTGCAGAGCTGTAATTTTGTTTCTTTGCTTCATATCGCTATTTGTGTAGAACAATTATTGAGTAAACATTTGACACAACAGATGGAGCTGCTCAAGTTTGAAGGAGAGATTCTCACAGACGATTCCGGCGTCGTAAGAAGAATAAAGGTGAAAGGTGACGGTTACACTAATCCCAACGATGGAGCAAATGTTGAAGGTAAGAACAGCCTTTTTCTTCATGGGTAGTTACTGATATTGTGCCAAATAACCAGTACATTAAAAAGTTACATCAGAGGTTAAATTGTGTCCTGATTTTTCGTCGTATGACCAACAGTGCACCTGGAGGGAAGGTGTGGTGGTCGGCTGTTTGACAGCAGGGACGTCAGCTTCATTGTCGGTGAGGCTGAAGATAAAGGCGTTCCTCTCGGAGTGGACCGAGCCATGGACAAGATGCAGAAGGGAGAGTGCTGTCTACTTTACTTAAAGCCAAAGTAAGTCACTGAAAAACCTTAAAGGGGACATATTATGCTTATTTTCAGGTTCATACTTGTATTTTGTGTTTCTACTAGAACATGTTTACATACTTTAATGTTCAAAAAGCACTTTATTTTCCTCATACTGTGTCTGTAAATACCTGTATTCACCCTCTGTCTGAAAAGGTTTTAGCGCCTGTCTCTTTAAGACCCCCTCCCGAAAAAAGCCCATTTTGCTCTGATTGGCTTGCAAGAAAAGAATGGTGCACCTTTACAAAGGTAGTTCTCCAGCTGTGGGTGATATATTCTAATGAGCCTGCATGTGACATAGGAAGGGGAGCCAAATCTGAATGGCTTGTTGAATCACATGTTTTCTGATCGACGCAGCCCACAAAAATACTGACTGGGTTGTGTTATTTCACAGTTTGTGGGTTGGTAGACTCTCCAGATACCCAAGTGTATGTGCACAAGCACTGAAAAAGGGAGTTTTTTTTATGATATATCCCCTTTAAAAAAACTGCTCTCTCAATGCAGTCGCAGTGAGACAGTCTTTATGTGGGATTGCTTTGGTAATTATCTCTGCTAGATGTTCATGCTGTGGTCCTTCATTACACCTGTTGAGCCAAAATACAATTGTGTCCCCAGGAACCATTTATTTCATTGTACTTAATGTAGGATTTCTGTCAGATGGTGATTGTATTCATTTTGCTATTTTAATGCATTTTTTCTTCTCTGCTATGGGGTTTTGAAGACAGATACCATAACCAGAAAAATGTACAAAGATCCAGTCTTTCAGAAACGCTGTTACTGCTACTATTAATAGTATATATTTTGTACATTTGTGTGTGGCATCAGAAGTAATGTGGTCTTCAACAATCCTACAATAATTCTACAACATACTATATTAAATTATATTATTATATAATGTATAATTAATACATATTATACTGAGGATAACGAATGCTCGTTGCTCATATTTAAGTATTTAATAATAATGTATAAATCCCCAAATAGCCCATGAAATAGGGAATCATCCCCCAACATTATTAATTATTCATATTCAACATTAATTATTATTAGTCATTCTCAGACGGATATCGCTTTTTGTTTGTTGTGTGTAGAGGTGTGTGTGTGTACAGTAGTGCGGCAGCGGCACAGTCCCGGGTCAGTCCTAAAGAGCTTAAAATCCATCAATATTGAAGAGCGATTTGGGTCGTCAACACCAGAATGAGAAGTCACTCATCCAAAAGATGAAGAAAATTAATATGAGACAGTAATAAGGAGTAATTACAAAAGTAAATAGAACGCATTGTACTGCCCAAACCACATAATAAGAATCCGTTAACCCCGCCCATACCAACCTCACCCATTAACCCCTCAGGCAAGAGCAATACTAAGTAGTGGCTGGTGACTTAATACTAGGAATTCATAGCACAATAATTATTTATACTGAGAGTTGATGCCAACAAGAAGTAAACTAACACAGAAAGTAGAAAATAATCCATGCATTATGCCTCACAAATCCATGTAAATTAAGAGTCAGAACTTTCCATTTCTGCTCATGTAACTCCTATATCTTCCCTTTCAAGAAACTGTACTGTATTATCTCAACATGCATCTTGTTTATTTTGCATGTATGACATTTCTTTAATGCCATACATGCACCTTGATCTACTTATAGATGGGTTTTTTTTCGCAGTTAAGAGCTATCAGCCTCGTATTAAACAGTACAATGTGTCTTTTGTCTTAAACTCCTCATTGTACAGATTCATAATAAATAATATGTTATAAAGGGAGCAGTATTGAGACCAACTTCACATAAGCAATGAAAGAGTGTGTCCTTTTACATCACTGCATTTTGAGCAAGTGCCTGGAATATCAATATGAATAGTATGAATTTTGACATGTGTTAGATGTGGGGAATTTTTTACCAGTAGCATTTATTTAATTTGGTCACAGGTGTGATTTCCATCACTATAGTTTAAATGTCAAGTGACTTGAGTTGACTGTTGACAGTTGATACAATCTTTGTACTCAGTTTGGCTATTTGATACGTAGAAGTGGTTCAACAGTTGTATCTTGTATTATCAACAGGCTCATGCTCTGTCATGTTTTTTCTTTCTTTTTTTTGACAGGTATGGCTTTGGAAGCGAAGGTAAACCGGAGTACAAAATTGGACCAGATAAAGACATAATATACGAAGTTACCCTCAATGGCTTTCAAAGGGTGAGCCCTGCTTTCTACTTTATATGTCTAAAGAAATCAATTCTACATTAGAGATTTGGTTAATACATATAAATTCAAGCACACTTTGAGCAACAAGTCCTCCAAAGTTATGTAGATGATTTCAGCTCACTACCTAAAACATGACAACCAGTGTTTGCTCACTTTCTGTCATGTTCTGTTTCCACAAGGCTAAAGAATCCTGGGAAATGGACTTGCCTGAGAAGCTGGATTCGGCTGCTGCAGTGAAGCATAAAGGGAATCAGTATTTTAAGGTACAGTCCTCATGCTGCAACGTTATAATAATGAGTTTTTATTAGGGCTGCCAAAGTTTTAAAGCTAGAGTGAAGATACTGGCATATGAAACTAGAAAACTAGGAATCTATGTCATACTAGCTTGTCGCAAAGGAGGTTAAATAACGCTCCAAACTTGTGCTACATTTTGGCGAGGAAACTCTGTCAAGGCCGTTTTCAAAGGGGTCCCTTGACCTCTGACCTCATACGTGAATGTAAATGGGTTCTATGGGTACCCACTAGTCTCCCCTTTACAGACATGCCCACTTTATGATAATCACATGCAGTTTGGGGCAAGTCATAGTCAAGTCAGCACACTGACACACTGACAGCTGTTGTTGCCTGTTGGGCTGCAGTTTGCCATGCTATGATTTGAGCACATTTTGTTATGCTAAATGCAGTACGTGTGAGGGTTTCTGGACAATATCTGTCATTGTTTTGTTTTGTTAATTGATTTTTTGTAATAGTAAATATATACGTATATTTGCATAAAGCAAGCATATTTGTCCACTCCCATGTTGATAAGAGTATTAAATATTTGACAAATCTCCTTTTAAGGTACATTTTGAACGGATAAAAAAGACGTGCGATCAATTAGCGATTAATCGCGATTAAATATTTTAATCGATTGACAGTCCTAGCTTTTTATTTTTTTTATGTCTTTTTCATTTTTACTTCGATTTTTTATTTTAGTTAGTTTTCAGAGTGTGTTTGCTAGTTTTTGTTTAGTTTCAGTTTTTCAGAAAGGTTTAGTTTTAGTTTTTATATATTTAGTTTGTTTTTGTTAGGGGCCAGCTATAATGTCTCAGAAGTATGTAGCTACACATACATACGAAATGCATGGTTGGAGAACTGTGTAGGAATGGCCAAAATGTTTTAAGTTTTATCTTCGCGCTACTTTATTGAAGCAATTGCGACATGGCACCATCTCCTGGAATGTCAAGTCCGTGCAATTTCTGTGCTTCAATGTCACGAGAGCTGATGAAAATTCATGCCGTCTCCTTTTTTCGGTTGTGATGTATTATATCTAAAAAAACTGAAATGAATTTACGTTCATTTTTTATTTTATTTTCATTCGTTTTTTACCCAGGCCATATAGTTTCAATTAAGTTTTAGTTTTTCTTAAATGATATGTTTTTTTATTTAGTTCCAGTTTACTAAAAATGACGGTACGCTGCTGTAGCTCAGCTGTTAGAGCGGGCGTCCCACAAAGGCTGAGCGGCCCGGTGTTCGAATCCGACCTGTGGCCCTTTGCTGCATGTCATCCCCTTTCTCTCCCCCCCTTTCAGTAATATCCCTGTCACTAATAAAGGCATAGAAGCTCAAACAATAATCTTTAAAAAATATATATATATATTTTTCCCTGCTTATTTTCGTTTTAGCTTCAGTTTTAGTTTACTATAATAACCTTGCCATGCTGATCAAATTATTACGTGCGCTAAGGTGCGATGGCCCGATCATCGCTGCTTGCAGCTTTAATTATTTTGTATTACTGTTAACATGTTCATAAAGTGGTATTATCTTCCTGTATTAGGCAGGGCGGTACTGCCAGGCAGTCATCCAGTACCAGCGCATCGTCTCCTGGCTAGAGATGGAGTGTGGCACTGGGATCGAGCAGCAGAAGAGGATACAGTCTTTCATGTCGATGTCACACCTCAACTTAGCGCTGTGTTTCCTGCGGATTAAAGAGTTCTCACAAGTAGTGGAGAACTGCAACAAGGTGAGCTGCACGACCCTGATGCTATTTATCCATATTTAAACACAATCTAATTTCACTACATTGTCTCTCTGTATCTTGACTAATTGCTGTGTGTGTGTGTGTGTGTTTAAGGTGATTGAGCTCGATGAGAACAATGAGAAGGCTCTGTATCGCCGCGGGGAAGCCCGTCTCCTTCGTAATGACTTCAGCCTGGCCATGGAAGACTTTCAGCACGTGCTGCAAGTCAACCCTGCAAATCAAGCGGCTCGTGCTCAGATTTTCATCTGCCAGAGCAAGATTAAGGAACATCATGAACAGGACAAGAAGACCTACGCCAACATGTTCCAGATATTTGCAGAACGGGACGCCAAGGTCTGTAAACACGCTGTTCTTGGCTAAACGTAGACAAACAGTCAGCCTGGCTGGTTTGTTTGTTTGGCCTTCTTTAACTGAGTGAATTGAATATTAACGAAAAATACTAAACTAAAAATAAATATAATTTCTATTCAACACACACACACACACATACACACACATACACACACACACACACACACACGCACACAGCTATTTGGCTTTGTGAGACATAATTTGTTTTCCAGAGTTTTATGACCTACCAAAACAGTTATGTTGTTGTTTTATGTTCAGGTATTTATACATAAAAAAAACAACTTTATTTTTATAACATCTTTTAAAAGAATGTTACAAAATGCTTTACAAAGGAAAAAACAAATGAAAACAAGTCAGCACCACAAAAATGTCACTTCCTTCTCACTTTCCACTGATATCGAGATTAAGGCCCCTTGCCGTCATTATCTGAAGATAAATAGAATTCAAACAACGAATAGTTGAAGGACTAGAATTCACAATATGTTAGGAAGTGGAAGTGGTATTTTTAGGAACTATGAAACTAAATTGTATTTGTATTTCAGCTCTGGAAATTACATGGGGCACATCTGACTCCCATAAATCAGGTTATCTACCTGGTGGGGGATTTTTTATCAACTAATAGTCAGCCATTTTAGGTATCATGTTGAGAGTTATTGATACAATTGATTGAGGTTCATCCCACAACTACCAGCCAAATGTCCTGTGAAATATTTTGATATTCATAACAAGACCCAGTAGTTCAAATATATAACAATAATATAGCTGATTTATAATTTATTCGAAGGTTTTAATTACATTTCCATAGTAAAACGCCCTGCTGTATCGTCGTCCTCTGTGTTATTATGCTTTCTTCTGTATTACGCTGACCTCTAGTGTTCATTCATGGATTTGTTGATTTTCTCACCTATTGATCCAGATGCTCTTCTCTGTTGAAAAAGGAGAAATTATCTCAAGAGTAAAAAAGCAATAACACATAATGATACCAAAACAACTTCTTAATATTAAGGACAAATGCAAATTTGGTTAGTTATTTCCGTTTAGATTTATTTCTATTTCACTGTTCAGTTGTTATATAAGGAGGCACATTGGTTGCATCCAAAATTCCACACTAACATTATATTTTATTCACTAAAACAGTTTGTGAGATTTTGTGTGAGACAACCTTAGTATAAAATCAATAGTACGCATATTGCATAATATTTCCTTCCTTTCCTACGCTTCAATGTAAGTGTTTGAATTAGTTCAGACTTTGATTCTCACAAATCGTCGTTTTGGTCACATGAGGTTGGTACAGGTTACCATGGTTACACGACTCCAACCGGCAAGCAGGCTCTCAGGAAGTGACGACCTAAATTACTTCTCACTGCGTCCAAAAAGATACATACTGTTTATTCACACAAAAGTACAATAGCACACATATTGGGTATGTGGAGCATAGTATGCGATTTCGGACGCAGCTATTCTCATGAAATGCACATAAGACATGCAGAATCTATGATTGTAGGAATTTCAGAATTGTCTTCATCATTTTGATGACTTGCCTTATCAACAATGGTTTATTTTAGACTGCTGTAGTCATGTGTCCTTCATCTCCCCCTCAACAGATTGGGAAGACGAAGAGGAGGCGGGATGACAGCCTGAGGAGCGGCATGAACGGTGAAGTGGGCATCAAACGACGGCGGAGGAGTCAGGACTGTCCATCGTAAGAGAGACGTTTGAAAGGGAGAAAAAAGAAAGACATGCCTTCCTTTGCTTTCCAAACCCAGGGAGCAGAGGCAGGAACGAAGTCGTATAAAAGCCTCTAATCCAAACTTCTTTATCCCAAAATCCAACATTACCATTCCTGCATATCAAGCAGAGTGTAAGCAGGGACGTTTGCAAGCCAAACAGCATTTCCCCAGTCACATGGACTGTGCGACTGCCAGGACGTACCTCCCAGTGGAATTAGTACTGCAGAATCAATCTAGACCCCACCTTTTATTTTGAAAAGATATCGTTTATTTCTTCAAAAACACAGAGGAATTCCATTTGATTTGTCATTGGGCTACTGTGTAGAGTTCAGATGTGCCTCCAGTCCACAGTGTGTTTCCAAATCCCAAACAGTACATGCTGGTTTCACACCTCTGGCTTGTATTTGGTATTAAGCCTCTTCTTGGGCAGCTGCATGCATGCATCACGAGGTGTTTGGGATTCAGACTTGAAACTTTGCTATTTTTTAAATGTGCAATACAGTATGTACTTTGGATAAAAGGCGTAAGGAGTCTCGTTAGCTCAGTGGTATTTTAAAACCTTTCTGTGCAAGAAAACAAAAAAGCTAAATGCCCGTAACTTAGCTTTGATTCATAAAAAATAAGTACAAGTCATAGTGTAGAAAAGCCTGCATTCATTTACAGTAATGTTGGGAAAAACTTAAAATACAGAAATACTAAAATAGTACAAATCCAGGGCTGTGGTCGAATAGTCTTTTTGTTTTGGAAGGTTCCTAACTGAGTGAAATGACCCAGAAATAACAAAGTGGCAGCCATGATAAGAGCTGTTTGAATTCTCTTAATGCTATGGAAAGGTGTTTCAATGCTTCCTTTCTTATCTCCTTTAACCATCCCTTACCAAAGGAAAGGAGGTAACAATGTCCCACAATTCCTTGCGGCAGCATTCGGCCGTCAATAATGGTGCCTTCAAATGCGGTCGTGTTTTACGTGTTCACGAAAAGAGTCCATATGAACTCTTGTGGTAGTCACAACCTCGTGAAGTGGAAAGTTTCTGAAAGCTCCGAGTTCACTCGTTGTGCCGTGCTTGTTGACGTTGTCAGTAATGACGGAGGCCACAGAAGTTCATTTATCGGTGCTTAATAAGTGATTATGTTGTAATTTTTGGTCAATTATTGTTTTTCTTTATAATAAGTCTGAGGAAAATGTTGATATTCCCAACGGCCTCATCTTTTTCCTCTGTCATTATGCCTTTGCATTTACTGCATTATGTTACCCGCTTGCTAGCTTGCTAAATTGTTAAATTGTTAGCCTCTGTGGCTTCTAGACGTCAACAGTCACGTTAATATTGCTGTTGCTTTGGTGTTTTTGGTGTTGTCACGACTTAACCACTTGAACGAAACACATTTCAACATATCGTGTACACGACATCCCATGTCGTAAACACAAGCTCACGAGTTTCATTTGAAGGCACCGTAACATCAACCTCACTGTTTAATTGAACACGTTGGATAAATTGAAAAGCGTTCTCCTCAGGAGGTGTGATTCTGTTTAGGACAGGAATCCTTGCTTGAATTATACGGCCTTGAGTTTGTCACTGTAGACTAATCATTTTCTATGTGTTATAAACAAAATTGCTGAAAAACAAAAAAAACAAAACCATCCATCTGCCATCGTGTAAGTGCACTCAGATTCTCTGAGCACCGCGGTTGTCTTTTCCTTCAGTCGTTCTGAATTCTCCTTCACATCTTTCCTTGACCTCATGATGTTTTCCATCAAGGTCAAGGTCAAAGTGGTTAGGAAAAGACATAGGATACAGTTTTTTGGACTATTCGACCACAGCCCAGGACTCACATACAAAAAAAATTCTCCTCCAAACATGACTGCACTATTTCCATAAATCGCTGATAGAAACTTCAAGTTTCCAATCAGCAGAGTAGAATCTGAAACAAGCACAAACTACAGATGCTAAATTATACCAAAATATAAATCTGTAATTCTGGCGTTCTGGCAAATTCACTGTATTTGGTTATTGCTAGAAATTCATATTATTTTATGACATGAAGCTACCTATAAAGCCAAATCAGTACATGTTTTTTAAAAGCCTATAACAGTACCTTAACTGTGGTGTAGAGAGATTATTTCCAGAAATACAATTTTAAATTGAGCCCCTTGTTTTTGGGCAAAGATGAGGCATTGTTTTACGACGGATAAGACCACGGTCATGCACTAAAATAATTTATCCATGAAAACATGCATGATAGATCATTTTTTAATTTGTTGAAACTTTGTGTTTTAAACACGTCACGCAGTACAAACAGTTTATTTTATGAGAAGCCAGTTTGGTATTGTAGTAAAACAACGATGATCTATGGGATTGATAACAGATGATAACATAATTTTTATTGACTGATAACATTTTAAGACGGTGGCAGCTGCAAAAACTTTAAAAAAAACACACAAGTTAAAATATATATATATATAAAGTTAAATGTTTCCACTCCTGAGCTTTGGTGGATTTTAAGTGATTGATGACTTTCTTCTTCTGTTGTGCTCATTGTATGTTTATCTATCAGCTAATTGCATAAACAAGCATGGCACAATCTTCAACACAATCTTCAGTCAGCAGACGACTGTCAGATCCTCATAATTATGATGAAAAACTTCTTACAAAAGGAGGCGTTTGATCATAACATCACCTCCCCATTCCCACCTTTGTATTTGACAGGGCAGATGCACTATAGCATTGACCCTGTGAGTGAAAGTGGGAACGGGACACAAAAACTGCAATTGAGCTTTAAAAACCGTCAGAACCACAGTTTTTTTCTTTCAATCTTTCACAAGTTTCATGAAATTTCAACTCCGGTAATGTGATCAACTACATAATTTTACATCTGTGTAGTTCTTTTTTGCCTCATACCCCTGAACTGGTGTCTCTTTATTTCACTGCATCTATTTCACATATTATTTTTTTGTTATTTTTAAATGTGTGAATGTTAGTAGATAGTGGACAGTGATGCACTTTGGTGACTGTCAAACCAACACTGTTATCTTTTCATGAAATGTCTGGATAAAGTCTTGACAATAATCTCGAAATGTTTTATAAACATTGGTTGGTTCAGAATGAAAACCTTAGCTGTCTTAAATATTTTGTGTAAAAAAAATCAACAGTGTGTATGTGTGCGTGTGTGTGTGTGTGTGTGTGTGTGTGTGTGTGTGTTAATATATATTGTTGTATGTTAGCAAGGTTTTTAAAAACAGCTTATTGCTATGTATGTTTTCAAGTACTGCTGGCTCTAAACATTCAAACATTTTGTACAGTGGAAATGAGCATGAAGTACTTTTTTCTAGCAATTATAAATTGCATTTTAAGAATATACAGAATATTTATCCATCTCTGTCGACTACAAAAAAGATCTCCAAGCCTCGTAGTGCTACACATTCATCATTTTTGATAAATTGACAAATTACAGGAATAATTTGGAAAATATTGACACAAAACCAGCAGGATGAAATCCAGCTGTTTAAACTGCGGCACTGCCGATGTGAGATTGGTTTTTATTAGAAACTGTCATGTCGTACAAAATGTTTACATGTATTCAAAAGATCTTGTAAAGCAAAAATGTGATCAATGTATTAAACCGGCATTTATGCAAAAGAAATATTTTCAGACAAAAAACTACGTAAGGTACCTTTTGTTCATGTCTTCTTTATATATTTTTTTATTTTTTTGCACTTTAAAAGCATTAAATAAATCCAAGAGTTGCATTTAAAGAAAGATGTCATTCTTCAAGTTATAGGTCAATATTTCCACAGTGTAATAACATCTTTTAAAGTTTGCATTTGACACTAGATGTATTGTCATAAAACTGGTCAAATGGGAATATTATCATCCAAAAGTGTTGTATTAATCTTGTGTAGAATTTAACACAGTCATTACATCTTTAATAGTGCTTTTAACTTAATCTTACACACATTTCCTCCTCAAAGAGTCTGAAACAGTTTGAAGAATTCTCTGAACCTGAACAGATTTTGTGAATTTAAGCTTTGTATTCATTCATGGTATTTTAGGAGATAGCCCTACATATCCAGATATAGGAATAATCCCCCATTTTTGGCTTTGGTGAACTTGTTAGCCTACATATCCAGCAGTTACGGAGCAACATTAGCATTAATTTGGAGTTGTCAATCTGGTCAAGTCCAATATTCACCCTCTTTTAGCTCTGATTTTGGTCCCCACCAGCTCCTGAGGGAAATATCTGTCTCTTTAGCTGCTAAATGAAGCTTAAAGCGAAAGTTCAGACAGGAAGACCCTCTTAACACTCTCTCTCATTTACAACCTTTCTGTCTCTCTCTCATCTCTACTGGCTCCTACTATATCAGCTGACCAATAACCAAACAGATTCTACCACGCTCTCCATGAGCCAATCATATCGTTGCAATCAAATTTTAAAACTGTTCTCCTCTCTGCGCTGTCATTTCAGTGCGACTCGATGCAACCCGCCTCCACCCCGTCACCTCCAGGCTTCATCATATTCTGTACCCAGGCCTGCTCTACATTCCTTCATTAGATCTTCAGCTACTCCTTTCACCACCACCACCAGTGTCTAGACTCCACGGGGGGAATATACCTAATCTCACCATGGCATCGCTACCCCCTTTTATATACTACGTCACGATGGAGTCTAATCGCACAAGACTTTGCAATATTCTTCTATTATGTACCATGTAATAAATTAATGTTCATTCTATACGGAGTCTCTCCTGATTGAAATGCTCCGCTATGCTCACCAGCTAGTCGCCAACTGTGTCTGTCTGCTGTTTGGTGCTGAGCAGGTAGCGTACAATGTGTTTATCTGAGCTTTTTACTGAAAATAGCGAAGTCAGAAAACAATGCTATGAGAGCAGTGAGAGTGAACCAGAACAGTAAAGTTGTGTGCCGGACAGCTAAACAATCAGCTGAAACTCGTCTACAAAGAACCGAGAGGAGCTGCAGATTTTGGTGATTCTTTGTAGGTTCGCCGCTACGTTTGTCATTTAATACAGTTATCATACAAATATTGATAGCTACTTTAAACCTGCAGTACGCAGATGTTTTTTTGGCATCATTGCCATAATAACCTTTCAGCATTTTCAAGTCTTCTGAGAGAAAACTAAACTTCTGCACCTCCTCATGGCTGTTTTCAGGCTTTAGAAAATCTAGCGCAAGACGGGAGACTTTGACCAATCACAGGTCATTTTCAGAGAGAGCGTTCCTATTGGCTGTGCTCCGACTGGTGGGTGGTGCTTGGTATTTCCTCAACAGATCTCAACATGGCTGCCGAGTCACAAACTTTCTCATTTTACAGCTAAACCGTGCACTACAAGATGGTTCTGAAAACATTTGAGGAGAGAAATAGGCATTACAGTAACAGAATATTGATTCATATCTTTTTTTAATTGTATTCGCTCCAATTCTACCCACTGCTGCTTTAATATAACCTTTGAAAATGTAATTGGTGCTTGAGTTTATTTGATTTGAGTGTTTAATTGTACTATTTGCAATTGCTCATACATTTTTTTGTGTTGAAAAATATCCAGGGGTAATGTTTATTATAAATACATATATCCTTTGTTGGCTTTGAAACTGGCTTGACTTTTATTTATTTTTTGGTTTAAACTTGACCAACCCTTTCCAAAGGACACAACAGTTTATGCATTATGACTCCTTTAATGGGCTGTAAACACTGAACCACCCAGAAAGGAATCTGCATCTGTGTCGTGCTCACAAAACAATTTATGAATTATTGACATTTAAAAAATACTTTAACCTTATTTTATTTAATCTGATCCAATTTCTGATTCTTTCTCACCATTCAACTTGTCAGTCAGTTTGACCAAAAAATGAGATGAAAACAAGGAAATTAATCAATCATTCTACAGTTTACGAAAGCCGATCAATACTTAATCACACAAATACCATCTGGCCTCATTCATGGATAATATTGTTTTTTATTATTGGCACATTGCTTGAGATTCAAATCATGACATTAACGTATTATATATACCAGTCTTATGATTCATTCAATCACAAACATTTTCATTAATAAGACATTAGCTAACTGGTTGTTCATGATGTGTTTACTGTTAACAATAGATAATATAAAAAGTGACATTCTCAATTTAAACATGAATTCATACAATTTGTACCACAGATATCTTTTGCAAACATTTTCTTAAAAAAGAAAATAATTATTCATTGATCCTTAAAGGTGAAAAATGTCACATTACAGCATTTACGTGTTACACAAAGGACTACTGTCACAGATTTCAATGATATATGATACAAAATGACATGAATATCAAACCTGCACCTTCTGTATATAAAAACTATAATAAACAAGCTTAGAGTTGAGACTATCGAAAAAAATATAATCTACATAACTCCATTAAAAATATACTCTGTGATTCAACAGGTTTGCTGTTTCTCTGTTGCATTTGGTGCGTCCATGATCACAATCCGACTCATTGCTGTTTCATTTCATTGAACGCCAAACAAACTTGTAAGTGCTGAATTGTTTCCTATCTGTGTGCACATTGTTATGGTAGCAGTAGTTTGTACAGGTCCGAAACACTTTAGTGTTGGGACAGCCTGGTGGCTGAGACGGCTAAGGTGCAGGCAGCGTCCAAGGTTTGAATCCGACCCTCATTGCTGGACAACCTTTCGTCTTTCATGTCACTGCCTTATTTAGTTATATTAACAATTTGAAATTAAATTTATGTCACTCACCGTGACCTAAAAGTGACTCAAGTGTTCAATCTGTATGGCTTATTTGGCAAGAGTTTATCTGTGTTACTTTACTCCAAATAGTTATAAAACATGGTTAAAACAAAACAAAACAAAAAAACATATTCTCAAAGAATTTCTTTACATACGTAACAATTTAAAATATCAGTTTGAATTCCAGCTTGGCTGTTCATTCATGACCGATACGTTTGAAGGTCCACTTGCTAATAGAGCTGAAGCAACTAAGAGATGACTCAATTGATCAACAGAGTACTAATCGATAACCAATGAATTGGGCTGGTTTTATATTATTGTAAATTTAATGTCTTTAGGACATCTTAAGAGGCCAACTCATGACTCTGGGAAATTGTGATGTGCATTTGTCACTATTTTCTGACATTTAAAAAACAAAATGAATCGAGTAAAATTCAATAGATCGATCGAGAATGAAAGTAATCATTAGTTGCAGTCCTGCTCGCTAACTGTTAGTGCTGTCAGCGATGGGAGTTATGATGACGTCTTAGACGGCTGCATTTGTGGAATGAAGACCATGAAATGTGACTGACAGCTCAGGCACGAAGGAGAAAACAAACATTCCCTGAACAGTAAGTGGACCTTTGAGCTTACATTCTCCTTACCATATTCTTGAAAATACTTTCTAACTACTACTACTACTACTACTTGAAATGCTTAATGGAGTGAAATCACAATACATTTGAAGCCATTCCTTTAGTGCAGTGATTCCCAACCAGGAGATCGGTATCCCCACTAGATTATCATTAACAGGACAGGAAAGAAGAAAAAAAATTCTGCTTCACAAATCATGTTTTTTTCCTTTATCCTTTGATTTTTTATGAGTTATTTGATAATTTTCAAGCCTTTTAAAAAGTATTCAAACTGGGGTGCCGCTGTAGCTCACCTGGTAGAGCGGGCGCCCCATGTACCAAGGCTGAGTCCTTACTGCAGTGGCCCGGGGTTCGAATTGGACTTATGGGCCTTTGCTGCATGTCATCCCCTCACTCTCTCCCCTTTCAATACTTTCTCTGTCACTTTCAATAAAAAAGGCACAAATAGCACAAGTATTCAAACTAAAATTTGTCTTTGGTTGAACTGTTTGCCACCGGTATTCGGCATATGCAACCAGTGACGGGTAACAAGTAGACATTGTTGTGTTTTAAGAGGTCAAAGATAAAAAATAAAGATTGGGAACCACTGCTTTAAAAGGAGTGGGAGATCTGGATTGAGGGCAAGCTTTTCCTTTTGCCTCACGTTGCTCAGTTTATCTGAAGCTGCTCCAGTTTGCTCGTCCTAGGGACAGGACACCATGCTGTCAGGAGAGGTCAAGTTGAGCAGTTCATGTCCTTTCTTCTCTGATTTGTTCGAAGGCAGGTCTTCAGCTGGAGTACATAAGATGGAGATCCTCTAACAAAGGAGAATATAGGTCTTAATAATAAAAACACACAGTTTTTTGGAGACATGTTGACACATTTATAAATACAATCAGCTTACCTGTCGCAGTGTGCCAGGAGTGGTGCTCACTTTGTACAACATAAATAGAGGAACCATGAGAGTAGAGGAGAGAGTGAACCACCAGCCAAGAGCATAACCCCACCACGGATACGCAATTGTGTTGTTGAACTTCAGAGGAGTGTATTTGACCAAGGAGAAAGCAAATGTTGCCTGAAAATAGTCACAGAGAAAGTAGTTAAAGTCTTGGTTAGACAATTTACAAAATGTTATAAATGTACCCCAAATCACCCCAAGCTACAATGGAGTGGAATTGAAAATTTTAAATTGAAAAATTTAGGCTGGCATGTAATTGATATGAGTAACTTGCTAAATGAAACCTCTTTTAAATAAAAGTTGATTAATTCATGTTTTGCCTGGAAACAAGTGATGAGCTCAAGCTAAATCTATGGGGCCGTTATTGTAGCAAACCTACTTGCAAATGAGTTTGGAGAGTTGTGTAACTGTATCTCAATCCATGTGTGTGTAATTAGATTTGTAAATGTGTAAAAAAAATCTTATAAATAGATCTATAAATATGTAGAATAATCAGTAAATTCCTACATAAATCTGTAAATGTGCAGAATAATCAGTAAATGCGTACATAAATCTGTAAATGTGCAGAAAAATCTTTAAATGTGTACATAAATCTGTAAATGTGCAGAAAAATCATTAAATGCGTACATAAATCTGTAAATGTGCAGAAAAATCTGTAAATTCCTACATAAATCTGTAAATGTACAGAAAAATCTGTAAATGCGAACATAAATCTGTAAATAGGTAGAAAAATCTGTAAATGCGTACATGAATCTTTAAATGTGCAGAAAATCTTTAAATGTGTACATAAATCTGTAAATATGCAGAAAAATCTTTAAATGCATACATAAATCTGTAAATGTGTAGAAAAATCTGTAAATGTGTGGAAAAATCTGTAAATGTGTACATAAATCTGTAAATGTGCAGAAAAATCTGTAAATGCGTACATAAATCTGTAAATGTGTAGTTTGGTTTGTTTTGCACATTAGGTAGAAGAAACACATAACCATTGTGTTTGAGCCCCAAAATATATAAACAGATTGAATGGCTTAGCGAAGGGTCAGCTGACATATAAACTGACTGTTTGACTGAGTGAATGTTTAATGCAACTCACCATGCATATTACTGGAGTGACGTATTTCAGACAATATTTAATCACGGCTAAAGGCTTGTATCCAATCATGTCCTCTATGTTTTCATAAAACCGGTCTACACCTGTAAGTAGATGGAAACGCTGTGGTGAGGGAATTCAATATCACAGTGAAGAAACCATGCACATTCCCCTTGTTTATTAACTCACCGTATATCCATCCAATACAACCAGACTGCAATGTGGCAAAGAGAAGTAGAGTCATTCCACTGCAGGCATAGTAGTCAAACAACTGGAAGATGTACAGCCCGCCCTGTGTGTGAGACATCAGTTAGCTGTTGTGTTATGGTCTTTTAACATAACAAAAAAGGTCATTGTAAAAGAAGTTAGATTTTTAATATGATCTTACTTCCGTAACCATCACAAGGCCAACGAAGAAGCTAAAAACACTGATAGCAAGTAGAAGAAGTTTACGTCGATGGCCAACGTGGAAGAAGGCAGGATTCGTGTCAGAAATCGCTGTTACGATGGCTTCCAGACCTACAAACTGAAACACAGAGCTCCCAGTTACACAATGACTCTACACACGCTGCACACATACAAACATACTTACAAACTTTACAGAGATAATGTCAAAATAATTTAGTAAGTACTCAGAAAGTGCATACCTCTGCCAAGGCTGCACAATCCTCTAATCTAGTTATTTTTTATCATAATGATTAAGATTTTTACTAAGCATCCAGATCCGGATCTGCATCAAAATACACAAATTGACAAAAGGGAATACATGAGCCAGATTTTTTTTCTCATATTAGCAAGTGTAATAGTCAATGATAATGATGAAACGTTCTCACAATGTTAATAAATCCTTTCAACATTTCCTGCATCTGAACTGTGACCTAAATCCACACCCACGACATGATTACTCATTCATACTCATTATCGAAATTCATTGAAATCTGTTGGCTATGTGCAAACAGACAAACAAACAGGACCAAAAACACAACTAGAGGGAATACATTGATCTTTCTGAGAACTGTGAGACACCCACAGGGCCAAAGTTCATAAAGACTTATGTAATGTATGCATAAAACAATTGAATAAAATCTTTTATCCAGGTCATTGTGAACAAAGGATCAGCATTTCATCATTTTATTTCATGATCATTATTAAAAATATACCGTCCCCATATGAAAAGTTTATTTAAGAGAGAAATGAAACTGCTTTTTCTGATTCTCTCAGTGCTAAAGAAGAGTCAGCTTACCTCACTGTCCAGTCCCAGTAGGATGATCATAATGAAAAAGAATATCGCCCAGACCTGAGGAAAAGGCATCATGGCGACTGCTCGAGGATAGGCAATGAACGCCAAGCCGGGACCTGCAGTGAGAATGAGATGGTCAAAAGAAATCATGGAAATATTTTCTGCTGTTGAGTCAAAATGTTTCACTTTTATGGAATTAAAGGCCAGTGTGTAGTATTTCGGAACTACACCGATCAGCCATAATATTATGACCAGCTGCCTAATATTGAGTAGTTCCCCCTTTTGCCGCCAAAACAGCCTTGACCCGTCGAGGCATGGACTCCACTACACCTCGCCATGTTTCTACAGTAGACCAGAACGTACAAACCAAACACAGGCTCTAGAGAGAGCATTTCGAGTTTTACATTACGTGAAGGCCACTGTTGTTCTCCGACACACTTGTGAAACTGCAGTAATGTGAGCCACAGAGTGCAAAACGTGGTACCACCAGCTGCCGTCTGACTTCTGTTGCTCCTAAAGTAGTGTTATCTTCTCACGTAACCGCACTCTTGGAAAGGGAGGAGTGAGCGGAGGGGTACTCAATCTGCAATCACGCCGCTAGATGCCGCCAAATCCTACACACTGTCCACTATCAAGTGGATTTTGTGCTATATGCTGACCGGATAGTACAATGCTCATTAATTCCTTGATATATTCTCTTATTAATAACATATTCTATATTCTCACCCGACTCTGCCACTTTTGATATGTCTGTGTTCTGCTCATATGCCATGAATCCAAGAGCAGAGAAGATGGCAAAGCCAGCCACAAAACTGGTCCCACTGTTCAGAAGGCACAAGTACATGCAGTCCCTAAAAACAAAAAACAAAAAATACATTTTATACTCCATTGTTTTGCATTAGATGTATACAAATTTGCATGCATCTAATACATACATCTGAAATACATACATTTTTCTTCCCGTAGTTGTGACTCACATCCTAAACTAGCCTGAGACGGTTATATTTATGGCATGACTACTGAATCACTAGAATATTTTTGGAGGAAACTTTACTTCAATACGATGTGGTTTCTTTTCCTATAAACTATTCCAAATGTTTTTAAATAAAATGGGCACTAAAGATGTTCTGACAAACGGCTCAAAAGGTCTTATATATCTTTAACGGCTGTTGTGCTTTTCGAATCACTGGCCTACTGAAGCTGCAACCTGGCCAACTCTCTGTTAGATGTGTTCTTTCTTTTTGTGTGTTTTGTGTGAATCTACAGTCCTACCCAAACTGGAAAACATATATATCAAACTTACTTGTAACAGTTGTTGTTGTATTTGTTATAACTGCCAAGTGCTGTTAGACACCCAATACAAATAGCATAGGAATAAAAGATTTGTGTGCCAGCATCCATCCACACCTGCAAGACAAATAAAGGACATGTGTTCATCTATAGCAAATTACATAAGAAAGACTGTGTTACAAGTCTACAGTGAGTCTAGAAAGAACTAGTTAACACACATTTGCTAATGTTTTACACTGCTGTCGACTCAGTGTGACATCAACAAAGCAATCATCTGCAAACACGGCTACAGTGGAAATTGTGATGCCATTTGAAACAATGTATAGGTAACCGATCCTTTCAATCTCCTGAACTCTGACTTCCCCTTAACTTTCCACTAAAGTGTAATTAAAATATGTCATTTATACTAAATGTTCTGTAAATGTTTGTTCCAGCACTTCATTTGAGCTATATTATTTCGGAAACTTTCAAAATGTCAACAATGCTTGTCCAAACAACATGCGTTTGTAAATGATTGGACCACCTGCAGGTACAGTACACGAGGGTTGTCGGTTCATGTGAGCCTCATATCATTCAAACAGAGAAGCAGTGAAGCGTGCTCATACCTGTGGATCAGTGAGGCGGGATGGATCTGGGTAGAGGTAAAACTTGATCCCGTCTAAGGCCCCCGGCAACGTGACTCCACGAACAAGCAACACCGCCAGCATCAAGTATGGAAATGTGGCCGTAAAGTAAACTACCTGTGGAAGAGTGAGGGTTAATTGGTGGCAAAATTGTGGACTTGGATAAAGCTGTGTGTGTGATAGCTGTGTTGCCAGATTGGCTGTTATGTGGTCACGTCCTAAAGAGCTCCAGAAAAGAAATTCAACATTGCTTTATTTCATTTGGTTTGAGCTACTGTAGCATGTATCAAACACATAATAATCCTCATTTACACTGGATTCTGTATAGAAGTCTGATATGGAAACACAGTTCACCACCCAAAGCTTAAAGGTGCAGCCTCCTTAAAGGTCCAGTGTGTAGGATTTAGTGGCATCTAGTGGTGTGGTTGCAGATTGCAACCGACTGAATACCCCTCTGCTCAGCCCTCCCTTTCCAAGCGCGTCGGAGAACTACGTTGGCCTTGAGGTAACGTAAAAAAACGTGAAATGCTAGTGTTTCGTTTGTCTGTTCTGATATGAATGGCTCATTCTAAGCTAACGAAAACACAACGATTCTTAGTTTCAGCTGATTAAACACTAATGAAAACATAGTTATATTAATATTATATTCAATTTCTGCCAATAAATCCCTAAATCCTACACACTGGTCCTTTAATTACTAAGAAAACATAGCCACACTAGTGGCTCTGTGGGGCTGCAGTTAGGCGCAGACGTGTTTCAAGCTAAATGCTAATGTCAGCATGCTACCAGTGACAATGCCAAACTGCAGGTGTTCAGAACTTATTGTTTACCATTTTCACATCTTAGTTTAGCATGCTAACATTTGCTAATTAGCACAAAAAGTACAGCTAAGGCTGATGGGAATGTTGGTAGTTTTGCAGGTATTTGGTCATAAACCAAAGTATATCACAGAGTTAAATTTTGACCTGATGATGGCGCTAGATGAAACGTTAAGGGATCACCAAAGTGATTACAATCATCTTGAGGGGGACATGAGGTTTCACAGTAGTCCATCAAATAGTTGTTGAGATATATCACTCAAACCACATTTGAACCTCATGGTGGCGCTGGAAGAAAAGTCAGAGGATCATCAAAGTCATCAGTGTCGGCCCAAATTTAAAGCAAATTCATACAGTAGCCTAGTTGTGAGACATTTTGGTCCTCACTCTAGTGTTCTTCCTTTTTTTGATACTTGTGTGTTGGAAAAAATTTATGATTAACCATGAACTTTGCACAAGCACATCAAGTTTTCAATCTGTAATTAGATTGTAGTGATAGAGGCAGCGTATCTAGCAGAGTGATTTGATTGCAGTGTCCTTGTCCTACCTTCCCAGTGGACTTTACTCCTTTCCAGACACAAAAGTAACAGATGATCCAGGACAACAGAAGACACAGAGCCAGCTCCCATCGTATGCCGCCTAACTCATGGACGCTTCCTGTGACATTCAAAACTCTTCTCCTGCAATTCACATTTTCAGTTATAATGCATAAATGTCAAGTCACTTTCAGAGCTTCTTGTCATATTTGGATTTTAGTTTTCATACTCACTCCCAAAACTCCCTCACTGGTGATGTTGCATTTTCAGCTACAGTCCAGTTCAAATCATCTGCTCTTCGATTAAACTCCACACAGGTCTCTGTTGCAAAGACATACAGGATGGTTTAATTAAACAAGGGACATCCACACACATGGCTGCACGGTGGTGCAGTGGTTAGCACTGGCGCCTCACAGCTAGAGGGTTGCAGGTTCGAATCCGGCTTGGGACCCTTCTGTGTGGAGTTTGCATGTTCTCCCCGTGTTAGCGTGGGTTTTCTCCGGGTACTCCGGTTTCCTCCCACAGTCCAAAGACATGCAGGTTAGGTTAATTGTGGACTCTAAAATTGCCCGTAGGTGTGAATGTGAGCGTGAATGGTTGTATGTCTCTATGTGTCAGCCCTGCGATGGACTGGCGACCTGTCCAGGGTGTACCCTGCCTTTGCCCAATGTCGGCTGGGATCGGCTCCAGCCCCCCCGCGACCCCTAACGGGATAAGCGGTTGCAGATGGATGGATGGATGGACATCCACACACATGATCACATTCTGCTTTTGTTAAAGCGTTTGATTTATGTTCTTATTTTACAACAAAAATGGAACGGGGGACATTTCCATATAGCCTAGTCTATTAATTAGCAAATGCAAATTCCTTGAGCCAAGCAGTTGCCTCCTGGTCTGCTGTATGGTGTGACTAATCTTCCTTTTAGTCTTTGGAGAGAGCAAGCTTCAGTGATGTGATTCCATCGTGCACCCGATTCAACTGTTATCAGGCTATTAAATAGTCGTTATCGGTCGCTATAAGCATCATAGATGTGGGTCAGTAGGGGCCTACTAGCCCTACGACGTTGTAAAACTTAAAAGCAACATGATCTAACACGTAAAACTGAATGAAATATTACGTTTTGAACACAAACAAAAAGGTTTCTTTAGGTTTAGACAACAAAACCACTTAGTTAAGTTTAGGGAAAAACATTATTAAAATAACTATGTTTCAAGGTAAATTTCAACAAAAATCTCGCAAATTTCATGGTAATTAGGTGATAATTAGCAAGTAACCTATTTGAAATTTCTTTGGAAATACTGCCAAATTACCCCAATATTTACCTATTGAAAAATACTTTATTATAAACATGATTTAATAATTAAATGCTAAAATAGCATTTAATGGTTAAAATAGGGCCCTTAGGCTTGAGGAGCGGCTGTGCGCTGCTCTTCATTGGAGGTGGAAAACCAAAACTAATAGAAGACACTTCTGATCAGGCACAAATCTCACCATTGTGTGACTTATTGTCTACACAAATGTATCTTGGTAGCTAATGTCATGATTCAGGGAGTTTTTAAAGAAATTTCAAAGAAGTCATTTGCTAATTATTATCTATTTATCAGCAGACATGGAAATAAAGCATATCAATTAACTTTGTATGCTTTTCCTGGAAACGTATTAAATAAATGACCAACTATTGGGAAATACAGGAATATAATTATAATAAGTAATTTTCGATACATTTTGAGGTAAATATTGGGGTAATTTGGCAGTAATTTCAAAGAAATTTCAAATAGGTTACTTGCAAATTATCATGAAATTTGCAAACCTGTAAAATGAAGTGTTGCACCGTTTCAAAAGTGAAGCAAAACTGAACGCTTGTGAACACAAAAGCAACTACACTTTGTTGGTTTCACACGAATGCGAACTCCAGTCTCCTGCGTAAAAGCCCTGTTTTTTGACCCATCCATCACCCTCGACCTCCACCTGATACAGAGTTTCATGCCGTCTATACTACAGCACCTCACTTCCTCCTCTGCTCCTGTCATAATTACTACGGTCGCTAGAGGTCGCTGTTGTCTTCTTTTATACCGTCTTACCATGTGAATAGATGATAAAACCTACCAGTGGGTGTAGTGGGCCCCCATCAGCCCACATCTATGGTGCTTATAGCGGCCGATAATGCCTATTTAATAGCCTGACAACAGTCTAATCGGCTGTTTGCTCCTCTCCACAAGCACACAGTGAGCTTGGGCTGCTGCCCCACCTATGGACACTGGCCGAGCAGGGGCCGTGGCCACTGACCGGTCCTGAACCTGGTGAGGGGTTAACCACTGTCTCCTTGGGAGGCTGGTACCAGGTTGAGTGGGGAGCACCAGATGTTTGTTTGGGACATCCTTGGACTCCCGTTTCTTTTCCCAACCAGAGTGGGTGATAAAGTCGGCTTGTGTTTTTTTCCATATTGGTCGTCTAGATTGGAGCAGTAGGTGGATTAAAGATGTCTGTGTGGATCGGTAGATGGGGGGGGGGGGATCTTTGACCTTATGGAGCATCCTTTGACTAAATGCGACTTGTCTGATATGTGGGGGTGAGGAGGATGTTGGATAGGACAGGGAACCAGGGGGGTGGTGTTGAGCAAATTGTCCAGGTTATGATTAGTGACAGGTTGTGTTAAACTGGGCATCTGCATGGTGGGTATGAGGTGACCTGGACCAGACAGGGGCACAGTATGCTGCTCCAGAGCAGGGATGCACCAGTCCAACTTTTTCAGTCTCAATAACAACACCTGGCTTTGGGTGTGCGCGGTCCGATCCAATACCAGTGTTTAATTAAAACGCTGTATGCCTCACTGTGTGGGAGTGACTGGGATCATTCTGTTATGTGTAAGGAAACATTACTTTCCTAACTTTGTAAAACAAAACATAAAAAATAAACACACAGATATAAATGTACTGAATTGTTTTTCATTAAAATAATGGTAACCAATACCAAATCAGCCCATTGCCACCGATATCCAATCCACCTATTTGAGTCAGTATTGGTATCGATGCATCCCTACTACAGTGTATGTTAGGGCCAGTGCTGAGGTGCGCAGTGTTGGGGCTGCTGCTCCCCGAGTCTATTATGACAACGATGTCAATAAATGGATTAAATCCCATTTTACACTAAGTTGTGGTATCTGAAGGAGGAGAGTTTCTCTATGTTCACCTAAAATCTCTGTTTAAGATGTGTACGTCAACCAGTTTGGAAGCCAGTTGTGGTTCTGCTATGCAATTTACACAAGTTTGAAAGGGAAACTTGAAATCTCCGCGCACATTCACTGAGAATATTCGTTACAGAGAAGAAGGAGACAACTTGTCTCCAGCAGGTAAACATTTGAAATGAGCAATATTTGCATAAGAGATGTGTCTCTTATCTTTATGTAAAAGTGAGTAAGTAAGTAAATAAGTGAAGTGGACCTCATGACTCATCTCTGGATTTTGCACTCCAGATCCTCAAATGAGCCAAAAATATGATTAATCTTTAAAACAAACAATAACATGACAACTAATACAATAAAACTTAATCCTGAGAGGGAAATAATCAGCCACATGTCAGTTTTATGTCAGTCAGGTCACATACTGGTAACCTACCTGAGTTCCAGCTGTTTCTACAATTCGCCCAGGGAAGTTCAGTGCTGAAGGAGGAGAAGAGATACAGGAAAGCCCAGGCCAATATGATGATGTAATAGATGCTGGAGTATAAAACAACCACCAGACTGCCATAACCGATCCCTGACAACAAACAAAGAAACAAAAAGTATTTAAATCACAAGTTCAATGCTTGAAAGAAAGCAACATCTAATTATCACTACCAAATAGTTGTAGGATAAACTAAGTGTCCAGCGTGTTACTGTTATTCAGCCTTTTTTGTGCCAAAATATCAGACTTTGATTGATTATAGGCTATAAACCAGCAAATGATAAAGTGAAAAGATAATTTACATTTAAATACAAACAAATTTATAAAATGACATGAAATAATACTAATTTATGTAAATATTAAATAAAATGGAACATAAAAAAATACAGTGATTAAATATACAAGAACCAACATGTTTTAAAGTTAATATTTTAACTAACATTTAAATACAATATAAAACAAATTAAACACTGATGGAACTGATGAAAGTGAAACAGTATTCACTTATCAATTAAATATTCTAATAATGTAATTTAAAGGAAATAAATGTCACATACTCTGATATTACCCAAGAACAGGCTGTTATTCCAGTATAAATGTTGCTGTTGTAGATTTACTAAATATATGTGTACTTGACTGCATGCACACGTGAGACAGATGGAGAAAGATTGTTGTAACTCATGTAATAACTCACAGAAGGCAATATTTAACCAATGCGAGACTAAATCCTTGTCACGGTAATTATGGTTCACCAAACCTGACATTGCTTGTTAGGTTACTTAGGAAAGATGGTGTAAAACCTGGTGGACACGTTATATTTTAATCATTTCTGAAATACACCAGAGATAAAAGTTCTCGTCAATCAATGTCCTGACTCACATCTTAACCAACAACTCTGTTTCTCTCTGTTCTACATGTGGTGAAATCACTTTCATCACATATCTCTGCAAGATTTGTAGCAAAAGTTTGAGCACACAAAACAAAATTTGATCTTCTTATGAAGCAAAATAAATATATTTTTATGAGAAAGTGAGAAAATATAAACCAGTATTGTTCCCCTGCATTACATACTTCATATACAGATTAGCACATATGCAAATGTTGTCTGAAATGTCAAATTTTTTGATGTGTGTGAATGTTTTGTCCTACATTCACCGCAACAACTGTGAGTGCATGAATTTTGCAATTTGTAATGTGAAGGATTAGATTTGAGATGTTGCAATTAAAAAATCACCTCATGTTTATAGTTTTCTATAACTTAGACTTAAAGGCCCAGCCATTACACTTTTACACTTTTACACATATATTCCTGTATAGATACATGTATTTATTTGATTTCACACGGATACTCTGATTCTACATCTTTACCTCCAAAAAGGGGACAGATTTTCCTCCAGCAGGTAATAGTTCCCTGTTTGGTGTACTGGCCGAGAGACGTCTCCATTAGAAACAGGGGGATGCCGCAGGTGAAGAGGAAGAGGACATAAGGGATGAAGAACACCCCTTGGAAAAAAATGAAAAGTTACACCACATGAGTTGTTTGTAGTTTGGTGGTAATCCACAAGAATCCCATTGAGATGCATTATGAGATGACATTGTTAGTAAAAGACACATCTGATCTCCAACACTCTCTATCAGCTCATCATTTCCGCAGTCTGGGCTTGTTAGTCAGTTTTGAGTTTCTTTTAAAAATGTTTGTGTGCAACTTGTCTGGATATGCTCGTGTTTTCTGTATTTTCAGTGTGTTTCTTGGGCGTTTGCAGCAGCCCACTGCTCCTAAAAAAACTTAGGATGGGTTAAATGCAGAGGACAAATTTCATGTATGTACCTGTATGTACTATGACGAATAAAGGTTTCTTCTTCTTCTTCTTCTTTATGACATATATGTGTTGTGAAATAAAAGTTGCATCAGTTTTTTTATACAAGGTATGATCAAAGTGGTAGAGATGTTTTCTCCATTTGCTTGTGTGTTGTCTATTTGCTTGTGTGTCTCTTGGCGACCGTGCAACAACCTCACAGTTAGGTGTTAGTCAGGTTTGATTTGTTAATTTCACCACACCCAAATGTGGCACAGTAGTGCATAGTGGATGTATTGGAGCACATTGCATTCACCACAGGAAAAGGAAAGGAACGATATTTTATTAGATATATGAGATATAAGTCATAATTATGACATATAAGACATTTCAGATATTGCTGTATGGCAGCACAAGCAGGAATAATAGTCTATGTGAAGTTCCTCTTTAAAAAAGGAGTAGCTTTATAGTTCTTGGAAGGTAATATTTACATAGTAGTTCTGACATGAGATTTTGGCTGATAATACGTCGTCAAACATTATTATGAAAGATTTCGCTCTCGCAGCTTTCATTGTTAACTCAATATTTGTCGTGTTGCCACAAAGTGCTTCCACAGTTTGAGTTATTTTAATAAGTAGCACTTACCTCCTCCATTTTTGTAGCACAGGTAAGGGAACCTCCACACATTTCCTAGGCCTACGATTTGTCCTGCAACCGCCAAGAGGAACTCAACTTTGCTGGACCACTGTCCTCTGCTCGGGATGCTGGGTGCAGGATGGGCCGTGCCCATATCCAGCCTGAACTTGACCTCTTGACCGTGCGTCTTTTCCATCGCACTGTAACAACAGAAGGGTTAAAAAAATAAATAATAATAATCTCAGTGGCGTTCGGTGACAGAATTACAATGGTCACAATATGGTATAAACTATATTTTAATAATTCATGCCGTTTGTAGATTTAGCTTATAATGGTGACTAAATAGCATATTCTCAGTGTAAATGTCCCTTTCAGTACCAAGCAAATATAATCCCTAACCACAGCAGACATTTTGACATGATTTAATTGCTGTATATTAATGTTCATAATCCGCACAATGCCAGCAGTATGCTGTATTAGGTCAACACAGGGTCAGCGCTGCTTGGCATGACCGTAATTTTCCCATCAATGTTGCTTTTGTGTTGCAGCCGATTTGGTGTGGGAGTGGAACAAATAGACTGGAAAATATGTGTGCTACTACATCACTGTAAAAAAGCTTCAAATGCTCTGATGCTCAAAACAACTTTCCTAAAGTGTTTTATGGATCATTAAGTGAGAGGAGAATTATGAAAATCAGCAGAGGATGCGTTATCAACACCAGAGGTCTGCAATTATACATTAAAAGAGCCAGAAGACCACGAGAATAACAAGAACAAGAACAGAAGAAGAAGATAGTGTTCAAAGCTTGTGCACAACAAGCTTGACTGGTGGTATTACATCAGTGGACAGCATAGCCTGACTGATACTGGATTTGTGAGGCAGATACTGATATTGATATTTAATTCAATAATTTATATTTTATAAACAATCTTGATAGGGATCCCTTAGATTTCTTTTTCTAATTGTGACCAAGATACACGCTGAGCGGGACATTTTACAGCTCAACTTGTCGGCTCTCTGGTGGACAAACTGTGATGGTGAATGGTGGTGAAATGATTCTTGTTACTTATTGACTGATATACAGTAAATATCAATATGATATATCTACAATAAAGTAATATCGACCGATATAATGTTCCTAGGCGATTTATCGGTACGGATCTTGTGGACACATCATTAACATTTGAAATAATTTCATTTAATAATTTGAATTTACAGAAATGTATTAATGGACCTTTTGAATAATAACCGTGTTATAGGCAAAATAGATTGGAATCGCAGTAAATAATAATTATGTTTAAGGTGCTTTGAATAAAGAAGGTTTAAGGTTTTTATTGCATAATCTTAACCCTAAACTTAACAAATGTTTTAGCTGATCAAGCCTTTGTCCATTTAGACTGTTATCCTTTTTCTATTCTATCTGAGTAAAACATTTTATATAAAGTCGTACTTTAAATAAGACCTAATTTTCCCCACAAGTGCCAACTCTTTAACCTGATCTCATCTTAAAAAGAGTAAGTAAGTCAGTGAGTCCTGCATTCAAAATCTTACAAAAAATGACAGATGGGCCTTTAAGTGCAGACATTGTTTGTTTACTATGTCACATGTCTTCTTTTGTGTTTGTGAACTGATGAACTGGAAAATGCAGTTGACATGTGTGTGTTGTCTGTGTTGACAAGTTGCATTAATTGATCAAAGATGTTGCCGATGGCTACTGTTTGGTGTCAGTTAGTTACTTCCTTCCTAGCCCAAAGACCCAGGAAGGAGGTTATGTGTCACCGGCGTTGGTTTGTTGGTTTGTTTGTTCTCTATGCACTCTACACCCATGACTGCACTCCATCCCACCCCTCAAACACTATCATCAAATTTGCAGACGACACCACTGTGGTCGGGGCCAAGACGAGATGGCCTACAGAGACAAGGTCCAGCGACTGACGGCATGGTGTGCAGACAATAACCTGGCTCTCAAAAACAGTAAAAACAAAGGAAATCATCATCGACTTCAGAAGACACCGTGCGGACCCTGCCCCACTCCACATCCACGGAGACTGCGTGGAAAGGGTCCCGACCTTCAAGTTCTTGGGCATCCACATCACGGAGGAGCTCTCCTGGTCCACTAACACCACAGCGACACTGAAGAACGCACAGCAGCTGGGGACCTTCTATCGCTCTGCCATCGAGAGAATACTGGCGTATGGCATCACAGTGTGGTACGCTGGGTGCTCAGCTGCGGAAAGGAGAGCTCTCCAGAGGGTCATGAACTCAGCCCAAAAGGTTGTTGGCTGCCCTCTGCCCTCCCTGGAGGACATTTCCAGTTCCCGCTGCTTCAACAGAGCCAAAAACATGATCAAGGCCTCCTCCCACCCAGCACATCACCTATTGAACCTGTTGCCCTCTGGCAGGCGCTGCAGGTCCATCAGAGCTCACACCACCAGACTCACAAACAGTTTCTTTCCCTGGGCCATAAGAACTCTAAACTCTGTCAAACAGTAAATACCTCATACTTGTGCAATAATTATTTTTTTTATTAGTGAAATAGCTACAATATTTATACAGTTTTGTTTTAATTGCACTGATTCGGAGAAGCACTCCAAACATGTCTTTTATGTGGGGAACGAATGGGTACTGTGAATGTTGTGAATGTTATGTGTAAAATGGAGGAATGAATGTGTATTGTAGCTGTCTGTTGTTTTTTTATTTATCTATTTTTAACTGCACTGAGCAGGAGAAGCCTCCAAATTTCGTTGTACCATGTACAATGACAATAAAGCTTTCTATTCTATTCTATTGTTTGTCCGTTTGGAGGATTACTCCAAAAGTCTGCGATGGATTTGAATGTAATTTTTTGGAGTGGTGGGGTGTCACACAATGAACACTCTATTAAGTTTTGGTGGCGATCCGGATCATGATCCGGCTTCGGGAAGTTTTTTTAATAACTCCGCTCAGCCTCTGCATTAACACCACAGGCTTTAAGACATGTGCAGTGTAACTGATGACACGTTCATGACGCGTCACCCTGCCTCTTTCCTTCTGCCAGCAGAGAGAGGGACAGAGAGAGAGCGGGGGGTGGAGGGAGGGGGGGACAACTGTAGATTCAGCGTTTTTTCACATTAAATTTGGTGAAATTAGAGTTGAGTTCGACCAAAGCACACTTGGTGATTGTTGGAAAGAGTAACGACGACGGTTTAGGTGAGTTTTATTTTGTTTCTGTCTAGATGAATGAAGTGTTTTACGATGCTCCGCTACATACAGCTGATCTCAACATAAACAAAAATACACGTGGATGATGGCGCAAGCTGAACGGAGAGGGGGGTGGGGCGATCGTACTCGGGCAACTTAGCGGAGGTCTGCGCTCTCAAAGTGCCATTCTAGTTAATACATGTGTTTACAACGTATAATATATAATATAACAGAGGTGATGCAGTAGACAGTAGGTGATATGCACTAATTTATAATGTAGAGTTTACTGGGCAGTACAAGGTTGTGTCAAATGGGAAATATTATATAAAAGTATATAATGTGTTTCTAACCCAAACATTATCAGGTTGTAGAACGGGTCGGTCACTCACATGTCAGAGTCCTTGAGCAACACAATGAGCCCTAAATTTGCTACCCAAATGTAAGCTGGTGTGTAAAAGCTGTTTGCCATATCAATTTAATGTTGTGATTCGGTGCGACAGTGTCACCCAAGCAGAAGGAAGATAAACTTTGGCAGTTGGCAGGTCACTGTAAATTCAAATACATGGGAGGCCTGTTTGACTTCTTACATCAATTATCTGCGGTAACATTGAAACCAGGCAAAAGACGGTTCCACTGCTCTAAAAACCAACGGGCATAACTGCCATGTTTATCATTTATTCAGTTCATGTCTTATAAATGGTGTCATTGTTTCCTGGAAGACAAACCTCTACTGATAACTGCTAAACACAAGAAGAGCATGTTCACTCACAAACGTATTAGTCTTATTCATGTTCAGAAAATATCTTATAAACAATAAATAACTTGTTTTAACAAATATATATTTATTATTATATATTATATTATTATTAAGACTTCAATCCTCATTAAACCAGGCATGTCTGTAGGTATAACAGTAAAGACTTATTGTTGTTAATCACTGATGCACAGGTTTGTGTTTCATTGTCCACGGACAAATCTAAACAGCACTTTGATTAATTAAAAATGAATTGCTGCTGAGCTCATTTGACTGACTCTAACTGTAGTTATAAATCCAGCCATAACAAAAATTACAGATGATGTGTGTCCATAAAACTCAGTTCTGTTTGTTTGATCAACATTATGTTGAAAGTATAGGGCTGTCAATCGATTAAAATATTTAATTGTGATTAATCGCATGATTGTCCATAGTTAATTGTGATTATTCGCAAATTTTTTTCCGAAAAAGGTGTTCGAAATGTACCTTAAAGGGAGATTTGTCAAGTATTTAACACTCTTATCAACATGGGAGTGGACAAATATGCTGCTTTATGTAAATATATGTATATACTTATTATTATAAATCAATTAACAACACAAAACAATGACAAATCCCTCACAGGTACTGCATTATCATAAAAAAATATGCTCCAATCATAACATGGCAAACTGCAGCCAAACAGGCAACAACAGCTGTCAGTGTGTCAGTGTGCTGACTTGACTATGACTTGCCCCAAACTGCATGTGATTATCATAAAGTGGGCATGTCTGTAAAGAGGAGACTCGTGGGTACCCATAGAACCCATTTACATTCACGTATCTGGAGGTCAGAGGTCAAGGGAACCCCTTTGAAAATGGCCATGACAGTTTTTCCTCACCAAAATGTAGTTTGGAGCGTTATTTAGCCTCCTTCGTGACAAGCTAGCATGACATGGTTGGCACCAATAGATTATTGATGTTTTCTAGTTCAATATGATGCCAGTATCTTCACTCTAGCTTTAAAATTGAGCCAACCTAACAACATAAAAATCTCAAGTTGCGTTAAAGAAATGAGTGTCGTTAAAACAAATTTGCATTAATGCGTCATTCTCGTGTTAACTTTGACAGCCCTATTTGAAAGCAATTGCATCCTAAATATTTTCTAGCACCACAATGATAGTTGCATTAGAAAAGAACTGTTGTTAACTAAAGTGACTGCTTTGTATTTTGCATTCAGGGTAGCAAAGTGCAGGGTAGCTTAATGATATGTGCAGCAGGGAAGGCTCAACAGAGAAGTTGACAGTTAGTCGTTGGACGAATCTCCTCAAACCATCAAACTTATCATAGGCAGGCAAATTCTTCTCCACCGTCCTCTGGGCTTCTGTGCTGAAGCCTCAGGCAACTTTGCGTACATCATTTAGTACAGTTGTCTAAATGTCTAGTGAGCGATACTGTATAGTAGTGGTTCTCAACCTTTTATGTGTCAATGATCCCTAAACTGATATACATTAGATCACAGACCCACATTTGATAAGATGTTGCTTCAGGGACCTCCATCTGAAATGATTTTAGTTGTTAGATACGATTAAGACCAGAACACTACAGTTGTTCCCTCAGATCAGTACCTCCGCCGGTGTTACACTGAAATCTGTGACTGCAGAGAACCAGTAACACATGAGGTCACCATTTCTGACATTTGTGACCCCATGCATGTCTGTACCTCTCTTTTGCTTGTCTTTTAGAGTTTTGTGAATATATCTTTAAAGTAAAAATATTAAAATACATACATGTTTTTTTAACAATTTAGTTTTGTGTGTTTTATGACGACAGCCATCAGAAATGGTGAACTCGTGTCGCTGACTCTCATGCGGTCACAGATTTCGGTGTAACACCGGCAGCATCCCATTATTCCAAAACCCTATGACCTGCCCTACTCTGCCTTTAGCTTACCCTGATATTCCTATCCTAACCAATCTCACCCCACATGCCTAAACCTAACCAACCCAACCAACATTGGGCTGAGGGAACATTGTGGCTGGCTCATCTACCGGGAGGGAGACATGGCGGCATTTCATGGCAATCCAACAGTTGTTGAGACATTTCAGTCTGGAACAAAGCGATACACTGCCTTCCCGACAGCCACGCCTCTAACATGACTAAAAAGTAGTGTATGCCTGATGGCCAGCAGCCACAGCACCCCAGTACTGTGTATCATCTTAAAAAAACAAACACTGGAAAATATTTTGTCTGGCTGAGAGACTGAGGCTGAAATTAGTTGCACAGGAATGTAATTCCTGGGAGGTGGGCTGACTACAGGAACGCACCGGACTTACTGAACCTGAATCCGGCAATTTCCATCTGACCTGACTGACCATCACAAAACTTTCAGAAGCCTGGTGGAAAGTTAGGAGTTAAACAGACATGATCAATACTCACAAGTGGGTCAGGTGGCTGCATGAGGAGGAGGCAGAATCAGCCCAGGTGCAAAGAACAACTGCTGTCAACAACTTGTGTTTTTTAAAAAAATACCTCAGATAATATTTTTGCTCTACATGTGACCACATCTTGGCAGTGTAGGGAATAGTTGTTGGTCACTTCTGCTGAGTAAGTTTCTATTTTATCCCAGTCAACCAATAGGGAGGGGCTCAGGGGTAAATCATTTTTGTTTTGATTATCTCACCTTCCTAGACATGCATGCAGAAACACAATAAAAGCTCCTTTCTGTGGTTCTGCTGTTTATTAACGTCAATAACTAAACACTTTTATTTATGTGTGCAGCTTGTATTTTCTGAAAACAATCATATCAAGAGATTGAATATTTGATATCAGTGTAGTTTTGGCAAAGTCACTTTTTAAAGAGTCTGTTATTGCTGTTCTAGTATTCACACAAGAAAAATGTATTTGTCTAAAACAACGTAAACTTTATGCAGCAACGGTCACAGAGCAGCCTGAGGTGTCAGGCTAAATACACCACACAAGGGAAATAGCTGCTTTCTCTGCAGCATAGCCGGTAACCTTTGCCCTACATAATACAGCTACAGGCGCAAAGCGCAAGTGCAGCCACAAAAGCTCAGCTGTCTCTGAACGCCAAGGATACCAGTTGTTCCTTATTCAAGAAATTAAACCACAGTAGTGAACACTTGCAATTTATACAGAGGAACACTAATAAAGACAGAAAAAAACTGCTTTGTGACCTCAAGGGAAAGGGATTGGTAAAGAGTACCTGAGAAAGGTCGCTTCTTGTCTGTAGTCTGTGGTTATGCTTCCATTTAGCCCTAGGAGGGATTTATCCGGTGCCTTCTGTTGAAAATACAAGTCTAGATCGCCCAGTCCCTCCAGTGCTCTTCCCAGCTCTCACCATGAGTGAGCCCATGAGGAGAGGTTTGAGAGAGCTCAGTTTGTATGACAATGAGGGAGAGAGAAAGAGCAAAGAGGAACAGAGCGAGAGAGGAGGGGGCGGGGGTGTTATGTGTTTCTGAATGAGCAACTTAAGGCGGAGACTGTTCATGAAGGCCACATGGCCTCACAGCAGAGAGGAGGGGATTTGCACAGTAGCAAGCTGGCGGCATGGCTCTGTGGGTGTTAATGTAGGCTGGCAGTATGTTCAACACTTTGGTCCAGACAGAAACATCTGAGTATCTAACAGAGGATGAAACCTATAGGGCGACCAGGTGTCCCACTTTACGAGGGACTGCACAGCATTTTTATCCCTAGTCCCACGTCCCACATATTGAGACGATGTCCCACATTTTCATTGGCTCTAGTTTTCAAAAGTCAAACCACCAAAGGACAGACGCTTTTCTAAAACCTGGCTTTTATTCAATGGCTGTGAAGGAAGCAGGGAAGGCTGTCATCACGGCGCTGTGTTTGCCGTCAAACTGTGCACACATGGGTCAAGTGCAGGTTGACCTTTCACCGTGTTTGCTACGCTACACCCGACGAAGAAAAGTCACAAGTCGAGTCACTGCAAAGTCACAAGCTATACAGAAACTACCACAAAGAAAAGGAAGTGCAGTTACAACGAAAATACTTATAAGTATTTATAATCTGGAGGAAGGCGATTCTTTTTTTGTGAAATTTGCCAGTTATTTTTTAATTTCACACGGGGGGATTCCAACATGAAGCGACAGTGTTCATATGAGTCTCACAAGAAACGTGCAGCTCAAAAAAGAGATGTGCCAATCTATGGTTTGCATTCGGGCAAAGCATAGAGATGTTACAAGATAAGAGGAAGAATAGAAATGTTTACTATTTAAGTTAGATAAACATTGTATCAAAATTGTAGACGACCTCTCAGCCTTGGTAACGTGTCCCACATTGTCCCACACAAACATACTCTTTGTCCCATATTTGGTTTGTTGGGATCTGGTCACCTTAATGAAACCATTTGTTTCATCTAGCGCCACCAGCAGATTGACTTTTTAGGCTTCCACAATGATTTGAATGGATGTCCATGATTCCTAGAGGCTAACTTTAGTGATCCCTTAACTTTTCACAGAGAGCAATCATCAGGTCATTAAAAAAGTGTCCAATATTATGTAAAACTAATGACATTCCCATCAGCCTCTACTTTGTGTTTAGCGCTAATTAGCAAATGCTGCCAATTAACCATCTTCACTAAAATAGCGAAAATGGTAAACATTGTAACTGCTAAACATCTGTGACAAACAGCAAAGCAACAAACAAACGTTCAGTTTCATTTTCAGAATCAGCTTCTTTTTTTTTTTTGTTTACCTTTATTTATTCAGGGGAGGTTCACTGAGTGCAATGCTCTCTTTTTCAGGAACGCCCTGACCACATTCACACAGTTACACATTCACACCTGGAAGCTGCCCAGTACAACCACAGTCTGATCTGCTGGCCAGTGAGCAGCTCCACTGGAGCGGTTGGGGTTAAGGGCACCTCAGTGGTGGTAATGAGGGAGGGGCAAGCGCTGCTTTTTCACTTTCCCCACCCAGATTTTATCCTATTTTATTTTACCAAGAATATACATACATGGAATTTGACTCTGGTTTTATGCAGCTCTCTCAATTACGACGGAGTGTTAGGGCCACATTGAGGGGAAAACAAATCGGAGATTTCGAGAATAAATTCATATGAAAAAATAAGAGGTTTTGTACACAATATATGTCTGTTAACATTATATTATAATGTATCCATATTCAACATACTGTAATATTGTATGGGCAAGTACTTTTCCAATTTATCTGAACAAAATATTGCTGCTTCAGAAACAGTTTATAAGATTAGCAACTTTTTCGAATGCTGTTAGACCAAGTGCACCACTTTTTTCATAAAAGTGGTAAAAAATTGTTTGAAAAAAAAGATGTTGGGATCTGGTCACCCTATTAAATGCTGAAGAAGGCGAGATTGGAGCAAATATGATCAAAAAAAGTTGTTTTTATAAAACGGTCGCCTAACGGCATCTGCAAGATTTCACAGACCGGAGGAAGACAAGCAGTCAGAGCTGATCTGAGGTCTGCTGTCCAGCTGCCGTCTATGAGAGCCGGCTGTCAATCACTCGCAAACTCCGACCAAACGGTCAAACTAGGCAGCGCTGATCAAATATGAATCAATATTCTGTTACTGTAATGCCTATATCTCTCCTCCTATTTTCAGAATCATCTTGTAGTGCACGGTTTAGCTGTAAAATGAGAACGTTTGAACGCCGCCATTGTAAAATCTGTTGAAGGAGAGACCAAATGATCTAATATGAGACATTACATGAGAGTATTAAACTTCAGCACCGGAAAGGAAATAGTGAATACTTGAAGATGAACAGTCATAACTACACATAATTATTACATTATAAACCTGAAAAAGTCACTTAATACTAGATAAACAATTTCTCACAGAGAAAAGTCATTTTACTGACAAAGAGACACACAGCTGGTGACCCAAGATGTTCCTTTCTCTGCCTCCCTCTGAGTCAGTATCTGTCCCACACAGGCACCCTGAGGTCCACAGCCCTCCACCACAACGCTATGTCACATTCAACACGGAACATTTCAACACGCATTGTGTGTGAAATACCACAAATGTATGCAGTATTTGAAGCACACACAAACACAACACAACAGTGTCTGGTGCTTGATGACTGCATTTGGTTTAACATGTACTGTATTGTTGTTTCTTGTTTATTTGACTGATATATTGGAAGTATTTACTTTATTGGTAGTATCTGTTTCCTTCTATAGTTGTAATGTGTAGTTAAACCTGCAATTTGTTTGGTCACTTGGGGGCAGCGGATACAAGTTTTGAACACAACATTGACATATCTTGATATGCAAACTAGTTAGCAAACAGTTGTTCATTTACATACCCCACAGTTACGGAGCCCTTTATCATGGAGCCCTCTTTCCAAGTCCAATATTCACTCACTTTTAGCTCAGTTTTGGTCTCCACCAACTCCTGAGAGAAATATCTGGCTCTTTAGTTGCTAAATGCTCCACTATATCTGCCAGCTAGTTGCTAACTGTCTGCTGGTTGATGCTGAGCAGGTGTGTAGGGGAGACCAGGGGCAAATGTAACATCTACAATTGCGTGATGATCCCTCTCTGCCTGGACAAACTGAAGTTTGAAGACTTTTTTTGAGGTATGAAAGTAATTAATTGCTCAATGGATATTAAATTGTTTTAACTATATCTATATTCTTGAGAGTTTATTGTTGTCCCTGGTATTTATATGAAGGTATTACGTGTTGTTACAATCGCACCTGCATGTGGGGGCAGATGTAACGTTTGACTTCTAGTTTTTCAATCAATATTGTGACTCTAACAACTCAACTTGTAAAAACATTTGATGACTGTTAACAAGTAGAACACAAATACACCTTACCTACATATAAAAATTATCCAAATAGTTCAAGAGACTTTTGAGTAATAACATCAAAACTAGGGCTGTCAAAGTTAATGCGATAATAACACGTTAACGCAAATTTGTTTTAACGCCACTAATTTCTTTAACGCAATCAACCTTTCGAAGGTTGTGGCGGGCTCAGTTTTAGAGCTAGCGTGAAGATACATAGGAGGTTAAGTAACACTCAAAACTTTGGCGAGGAAAAACTAGTATTGCCATTTTCAAAGGGGTCCCTTGACCTCTGACCTCCAGATATGTGAATGAAAATAGGTTCTATGGGTACCCACGAGTCTCCTCTTTACAGACATGCCCACTTTATGATAATCACATGCAGTTTGGGGCAAGTCATAGTCGAGTCAGCACACTGACACACTGACAGCTGTTGTTGCCTGTTGGGCTGCAGTTTACCATGTTATGATTTGAGCATATTTTTTATGCTCAATGCAGTACCTGTGAGGGTTTCTGGACAATATCTGTCATTGTTTTGTGTTGTTAATTGATTTCCAATAATAAATATATACTACATTTGCATAAAGAAAGCATATTTGTCCACTCCCATGTTGATAAGAGGACCTTGAATGTACATTTTGAACAGATAAAAAAATGTGTCATTCATTTGTGATTAAATATTTTAATCCAGTGACAGCCCTAATCAAAACCAAAAAATTATTACAATTTCCCTCGTTCTCCCCTACATCAGTGAGTTTTTAGAGTTTTTTTTGTTGTTGCAGAAAACAGCTGAGAGAAGTAACATTGAACCAAAACAGTAAAGTTGCTCATCAACAAAAAGTGGAATCAGATCTTATGTACACTCACCATTTGTCACCCTCTGAAGCAGAGTGATTTTCTTGTGGTTTTTCCATCTCAAAATACTCGTCGTCGGTTTAATGTCTGTCTGTGTATCTCTGACGGAGGAGCTTGTAACAAGTGTTCAGAGCGTAGTAGGTACAAGATGTTGGACAAATCATTGTACTTGTTGTTAATGAGTTATCTTTGGCGTCCTACGTCTGTGTGAGGCTGTACAGGGGTACTCGAGTTCAAAGAAACACAGCTGCCACCTGAAGCAACAACCCAAGTCTGCCTTCATCAAACTGAGTTACACATAATCTTTATGGGTAACTTTAGACTTATATGGTGTTTTTTATTTTAACCTTTTTCTAATTCTAACATTTTGAGTTTTTACCATTCAATCACAAACTCCACAGTGAGTGACTTGCTAATGTAGCCTGAAAAGATAATAATGCTGCACACTTTTTTGTTTTGTTTTACAGCTAATCATCACTTTCTTTTTTTTCTATACGCTTAAAAAAAAGTCACATACAGTAGAGCTTGCAGTACAGTATGTAGCTTACATGTTAACTGTTAAACTAACGGAGGTCGAGGCGACCGAGGTAATGTATTAAAACTAACACTGAGTTAGACCATTACATGAACATACAAGCTGTGTGGCATTCAAAAGCTGGTCTTGTATACACTGAATACATTGGATTAGTAATTAATTTTTTACGCTTGTGTTATTAGTATTAATTTATTTTACAGGTTGAAATCACAGGAATGACAGAGAGATAGAAAAATATTTGTACAAAAGCTCAAAATGACCTGCAGAACTGTATGTAGATGTTTTCCTTGTGTTGTTATTCAGCCACAAAAGCTGTTTCTCAACCCGCTGAGGCCCACAGTTACAAAATTGCAACATATATTTAAAACGGTCTAGTTGTACCTCTTCATGTCTGAAACACCCCAGACTGTAAACGGTATCATAGCAATGTTTTAGGCAGGAAAATAGTAATACTGTGAGACATACCACTCTCCAAGTTCAAACACCCTTAAGAAAAAGTAGTATGTTTATTTTATGAAGTACACTTAAAGCTGAAGTAGGCGAGATCGGAGCAAATATGATTAAAAAAATATATTTTTATAAAACGGTCGCTATATCGTGACAGTATTACATGAAACAGGTAACCTGAAAAAATCATGTGCCTCTGTGCCTCTGTGTCCTCCGGTGTCGTCTGGTGTCCTCGGGTGCTCCTAACGGCATCTTCAAGATTTCACAGACCGGAGGAAAACAAGCAGTAAGAGCTGACAAGAGCTGACACAAACTCCGACCAAACGGTCAAACTAGGCAGCGCTGATCAAATATGAATCAATATTCTGTTATGTTAATGTCTATTTCTCTCCTCAGATGTTTTCAGAATCATCTTGTAGTGTAATTTTTAGCTGTAAAATGAGAAAGTTTGTGACGCGGCCGCCATTGTGAAATCTGGTGAAGGAACGCCAAGTTCCGGTCACATGACCGGAGCACAGCCAATAGGAATGCTCTCTCTCTGAAAAGACTTGATTGGTCGATTTGGATGATTTTCTAAGCCTGAAAACAGCCATGAGGAGAAGCAGAAGTCTAGTTATCTCTCAGAACACTTGAATTACAATATGCTGAAAGGTTATTATGGAATCTTTGCCCAATGATGCCAAAAATATACTGCCTACTGACGCTTTAAGTAACGTTCAAGTTTATTTCCCCCAAGTATTCTTTATGTAGTAAGTATACTAATATCAATGTACAATTAGTATACTTGTAAGTGTACTACTTCAGTACTTATTGGGGCACTTTTTAGTTTATAAAAGTACACTTTTAAGTATACTTTAAGTGTAAGAATAGTAAACTTTGGGTACACAACTAGTTTACATCTGAGTTGTATTGTGTACTGCAACTATACTATGAACTAAGTGAATACTGTTAGTTTATAAGTTATGTACTTGTAGCCCACTTTTTAGTTTATGAAAATACCCTTTAAAGTACTATCAGTAAACTGGGTTTAATAGTTGTTATACTGAAAGTATACTTTATATACTTGGAGCCCACTTTTTTAGTTTACAAAAGTATACTTTGTATACTTTAACTTAGAGTACTTAGCCAATGATTTATGTATTACATCATGGCTGCCATCCACTGACCACCCAGCTCTCTGTTTTGGGCTAATTTCAACAATTTTCCAAGTAAGTCCGGGTTCTCTGGGTTCTCTGGGTTCTCTGGGTTCTCTGGGTTCTCTGGGTTCTCTGGGTTCTCTGGCTTCCCACGGTCCAAAGACATTCAGGTTAGGTTAATTGTTGACTCTAAATGTTCAGTAGTTGTGAATGGTTGCCTGTCTCTATGTGTCAGCCCTGTGATAGTCTGGCGACCTGTCCAGGGTGTACCCCGCCTTCATCCAATGACAGCTGGGATCAAAACTGGACAAAAAATGAAACAAAACTCTTTAGGGGAAAAACAAAATCATACATCAATAAAATCAACGCTTGGGTTTCAGAGGGTTTTAAGGCAGGTGTTTGGGTGGATGGTTGGGCCTGAATTGTCTGACACACACTGACACCTGAGGTATGTCCTAAGAATTTTTTAACCATGACCACAACCTTTCTAGCCTTTTTGCATCATATATGGGTCGTTTTGCAAGGTACTGACAAATGGCATATTTTTGCGTGTAGGCACTTGTTGGAGACAGAGGCACGGAATTTTGGGACTATAGGGGCTGTCCAGTCTTCCTCATGAGATTCAATGAAATGCAAACATAACCATACTATTACTAAATCTATGTTGAAACTACATGAAAGAAATTGCCAAATTAGATAGATGTAGAAGTGGTGTGGGGGTTTCTTGGACAACTTCACCTGCTTCCAAGGTGCACAGATAATGTAAAAAGTCTGAAAACTCCAGCAACATTTGTAATATATAGATCAACTTTATTGTAAGACCAACACGGTTGGGTCCCTGATGAAGGCCATAAGCAGAAACTACAAGTGTTGCTGGAGTTTTGACCTCTTCAAACTAGATATTGTACAATGACTCACAGGTGTTCGCGAGTGAGGGGACGATGGAACGTGAGATTGGTCGGAGAATCGGAGCAGCAGGGGCGGTATTGCATTCGCTTTACCGCACCGTTGTGACGAAAAGAGAGCTGAGCCGGAAGGCAAAGCTCTCGATCTACCGTTCAATCTTCGTTCCTACTCTCACCTATGGTCATGAGGGTTGGGTCATGACCGAAAGAACGAGGTCGCGGGTGCAAGCGGCCGAAATGGGTTTCCTCAGGAGGGTGGCTGGCGTCTCCCTTAGAGATAGGGTAAGAAGCTCAGTCATCCGTGAGGGACTCGGAGTAGAGTCCTTGCTCCTTTGCGTCGAAAGGAGCCAGTTGAGGTGGTTCGGGCATCTAGCACGGATGCCTCCTGGGCGCCTCCCTTGGGAGGTGTTCCAGGCACGACCAGCTGGGAGGAGACCACGGGGAAGACCCAGGACTAGATGGAGAGATTATATCTCTACTCTGGCCTGGGAACGCCTCGGGATCCCCCAGTCAGAGCTGGTTAATGTGGCCCGGGAAAGGGAAGTTTGGGGTCCCCTGCTGGAGCTGTTGCCCCCGCGACCCGATCCCGGATAAGCGGTTGAAGATGGATGGATGGATGGACTCACAGGTGGGTACACCAGCATACTGACAGAAATGTTGTACTGTAAATTATTAGATCATAGTTTGAAGTCTGTTTCTCCAACTGTGAATTTAACATGAAACAAACTATGCACTATGAAGAGAGAATGCACTACTTCATATTTTGGCAATTAAACATCACCTGACAACTAATAGCATTTCTGTGGGTGTGCAGGTACTAATAGGCTCAGATATTTTTTAAAGGTCCCATATCATACTCATTTTCAGGTTCATACTTGTATTTTGTGTTTCTACTAGAACATGTTTACATGCTGTAATGTTCGAAAACGTTTAAAAAACCCTTTATTTTCCTCGTACTGTCAGCCTGAATCTGCCTCTATTTACCCTCTGTCTGAAACGCTCCATTTTAGCGCATTTTGACGGAATTGCAACAGAATTGCGTCGCTAGGCAACAGCTTGGGTCCATGTTTACTTCCTGTTAGCTGATGACATTCACATACACTCCAACCAGGAATAAACTGGGACACATTTAGAATTTTTACCTTTAAAATTGTGTCAAGGGTCTAAATATTGTATTTTTGTGACATCACGAATGGGCAGAAATCACAACGGCTTGTTTCAAATGCAGAGTTTCTGAATACGGGCTGTGTTTATTTCCCTGTGGATTGAGTGTTTCGATACTTTCACAGTAAAGCCTGCTTTACAATAAAAAAACATGAAAATCTCACTTTTTTATAATATGGGACCTTTAAGCCAAACTGAAGACGTTAGATGTATGTGTAATCATCAGTTTTTGATCAATAATGACAGCTGAAAATAAAAGAATGGCATATATGCAAATTATAAAATGACCTAATACATAATATTGTGTGTGCATTGCATGTTTGTGATTGGACAAGATGAGCTTCACTTTCAGAGAGTGCAGATCATTGGCTCCCTCTAGTGCCTACAAACATGCAGCATTGACTTTGTTTAGATATTCAGTCAGGAATGGAGGGAATTATCATTCTTCAGTATTCTAGTATACACATTTTTACCTCGGCCTAGGTAGGAGATTATGTTTTCACTGGCATCGGTTTGTTGGTTTGTTTGTTGGTTTGTCTGTTAGCAGGATAACTCCAAAAGTCTGTGATGGATTTGAATGAAATCTTTTGGAGGGGTGGGGTGTGGCACAATGAAGAACCCATTCGATTTTGGTGGCAATCCAGATCATGATCCGACTTCAGGATTTTTTTTTAATAACTCCGCTCAGCCTGTGCATTAACCCTACAGGCTTTAAGACATGCACAGTGTAACTGATGACACGTTCATGAAACCTGCCTTGGCGGAAGTCTGTGCTCTCCGAGTGCACTTCTAGTTTATGTATTTTATCATGCTTCACAGTACCAATGTTTAGTATTAGAAATAATTAACATTATGTATCAAATCTAAAACATCAGGGGCGAGACTTTGGGATGCACTGAAACGAAGCTGTTCCCCTAACAGAGAATAACAAGTACCAACTTCATTTAATTCACATTTTCACATGAAATTCACTGTCAAAAATATATTAGTAGTGGTGTCTAAAAATGAAACGCCCTTTCCTCATTGTAATAAGATGTATCTAAGATAAGTATTCTTTAAGAAAAATAGTTATCTATATTGTCAAGTACAATCTTCTAATTTAAACGGATAATTAAAACCTTTAACATTGATTTTGTTAATGAGATAAGATGGCTCAGGATGGCGCCTATTGACCATTCTAGTCAAAAGCATTGTTACAATGTTAATACTAATGACTGAAAATGAACAAGGCACCCTGCTGCTAGCAGTACATGATGATATGCTGGTGGTTTTTATTTCAGTGCAGACATTTAAATGATGTAAGCTTTCAGTGATTTCTGAGATCCTCGTCCCTGCAGATTCATCTATTAATCACCAACTATTTTTTGACTAAAATTAAAGTGTATCATCTGCGTTTTCTGTATTTGGCAGCTGGTTTGGACACTTAGTGAATTTCTGCCTTCAGAATAACATGCTTTTTACTTTTTATTTAATTAAATGCCTGAATGTGTTTTTTTGTGGTCTACAGAAATACCATTTTTCTCCTTGTCTTCCTTAAATGTTAAACTGATTCTCTCTGTCAAATTATTGTTATATATAAGTCATTATTTTGCAGCATTTGCAGCAGCAGCCTTTATGCTATGAATTAGACCTTACATGATTTTCTTCTTTTTCTGCCATCATTCCATCTTACTACATTTTGTATAAAATGTACTTTACTGAGTCATTTGTAATTATCCAAACTAACTTACCAAAGCTGCATTTTAAATATAAAGTGGTGTTATTCCACACATATTCTATATGAATCATTTACATTTTACATTTTTATTGAAAATGCTTTAATAATAATAATAATAAAATAGAATAAAATGAATAGAAAAATAATAATAATAAATATTGCAGATCTCCTCTTTTACAGTTTGGCTTGCTTTAGGATCTTGTCCAGTGATGTTCTGTTGTTTTCTGGAACGATCTTTCTCCACAGGCTCAGAAAGTCCTTGTGGAGAGCCAGCTCCTGGAGGATTAATCTGCCGTAGTGCCTGGTGGAGGAATACGTTTCTTATTAAGCTCAATGTTCAGATAAATTAAATTAAAATTGTGAAAGCCACAAATCACAAGACTGTGCAACATTGTACACTAAATCTAGAGTATAACTTGATAACCCACCGCACTACTGGAGCGGCATCCAAACACATCTTAGAGACAGCAACAAGGAAGCGTTCGGTGAAGCTCCTTCCTGCTGTTAAGATGTGAGCTGCTCCAAGGCTGTGAGCCAGCTGGTGCAGGTGTTGGGCCATGTTGCCTCTTACTGCGACACAACGGTGGCTGAGGACGGACAAAGACGGAATATGAGACAAACAAATCCAGTGACTATGTTTCATTTCACCTTATTTCATTTTGTTTCAACGCTTCTGCAGGTAAAATGAATACTGCCTCTTCTCTCCTCTTACTTCAGCGCCGTGCTCAACAGAACGGTCACGACCCGACCAGGGCTGCAGTTTTCCACCATGGCATCCAGTGCATGATTGGCCTCCTGGTGAATGAAGGCATTCGTTGTTGTTCCAAATTTCAGCAGCAGGGCTCGGCCTGTGCTTTCCACCTTCGGGTCCATGGCCTTCTGGAGGGCGACATATAGCTCGGCTATGATGTTCATCGCTGCACAGGCCACTGCTGAGCGCAGGTTATTCACCTGTATAATAAGAGTGAACATCATCAGTCAAGACTGTCGGCACATGTAGGCAAATGAGAACTGAGAGAGACACAAAGATGGAAACAAAGAGGAAAGTGTGTACAATACCTCCTGAATGAGAACCAGACACACTTCATGGAGTCTGGTCTTCAGGGTCTCTGAGTGGTGCCGTGCCAGAGCTTGTAATGTTTTCAAGCCATTGATTTTATTCATCCTGTAAGTTTATGCGACAAGAATTATGGTAAGTAAACGCACTGTGCATCACAAATAGCCCTACCACACCTGCAGTTTAAACTGATACTGCAAATGTCACCAACTTTAAATGCATATTAGTAACTGCAGTTTTACACTATATTCAGATGTTGCACCAACTGATAAAAGTTACAGCTCTCAACATTTACCACCTCCTCACTAAAGGTCAATAAAATAGCTTTTGGCAGGTTGTATTGATGTCAAACCGAGAGGTTTAATGTCAAACTAACTAGCTGCAACGTAAGGCCCTGATTTAACATCAAATACTGTCTGATCTGGTACAAGAGACTGCTCTTACCAATCGTCTGAGGAGAGCTGCTCGAGGCACACAGACAGGCTCTCCACAGGTTTGGCCAATGGCTGCAGCTCAACCTTTGACCTCTCGGGAGCTGCTTGAGGGGTCCTCTTTGTAATTGCTACAGGGGTCCTCTTTGGCGCAGCTACAGGGGTCCTCTTGGGCGCAGCTGGGGCTGGGGCTAGCCTACATCCGTCGGCTACCTCCTTGACTGTTGAGATTAATGGCAAAAAAAGGCGTCACTCAAATTTCTAATGTCAAAGCAGGTGTTACACTTAAAAACCTATAAGAAACATCAGGGGTTCCCACAACAGACAGACATCCCCACTGAACAGTATATCTTTGTAGGAACTGACTTGCTCTGCTGTATCTGGCAGAAACAGGCAGACGAGACGCTCTCCTCCTTGACAGTGGAACTGCTCGAGGAGGAAGAGGAGGAGGAGTTGGTCTGAATGAGTCCTTAAACAGACAAATGGCCCTCAGCTCACGGGGTGTGTGAGTATCTACAGGACTGAGGCAGGACACAGAGCTGATAGAACTACTTGGGCTCCTGTCTCTGTCTGCCTCACATGCAAGGGCAGCCATCTGGCCGCCAACCTGCACTTTGTTCCAGAAGGAGTCCTCGTCCTCCTCGTCCAAACTTTCACGACTCCTCTGGTTTGTGTTGATGTCCTCTTCATTCACACGAGGAACATCTAAAAGAGGGCTGATCCTCCTTTTGGATTTTGCGTATCCTCTGGGAAGAGCTGGTGGTGGAGGTGAAGGCAGGGTGACCTGAGTGGAGAGTCCCATTCTCTCCAGAACAGCATCACCTCTGGCTTTCTCCGCAGTGCACATCTTTTCTGCGTGGCGAGTTAACGCAGCCCTCTTGGCCCTCTCAGCCCTCTCTAGGTCTAGGATCCTGGACTTGCTATTGAAGCCACCAGGGTTGTCCTGTCTGCACAGGCTCCCAGTCTTCTGTGGAAAAAAAGTACGCCAAAATACAGTTGAGTTGATCTCTGACTCGTCCGAGGATCCCGACCGACTTTACTGTATTTCAGAGGCTGTAGCAGGGGCAGTTTTATGTCATGCTAGTTTGTCGGGAAGGAGGCAAAATAACGCTCCAAAATTAGGCTAAATTTTGGCGAGGAAAAACATGGCCATTTCAAAGGGGACCCTTGACCTCTGACCTCAAGATATGTAAATGAAAATGGGTTGTATGGGTACCCACGAGTCTCCATGCAGTTTTTTGAAAGAAGTATAAATGTGTTATTTCCATCTATTTAATATTTCTGCATACTGGGGTCACTAAATAGTCTTGAAATGACATAAATTGGGTTTCACTGTAAAGCTGAGACTCTTGTGGATCCAATGAGCCCAACTGTATTCTTATGATGATGTTAATCCGTAGTAGCCATTTCACATAGTGAGACTGTTTTTTTCAACTTGACCTCACTGTATAAAATGACCTGTGGTGACCTCTAGGATAATCACAGCCTCATGAAACTTTGCAGCCACAAACTAGAGACCTAGAGCATTCAGAGGATGTTTAATTTTCCTAGTTAGATTGACAATAAGCGGGTTTCTGAGCAGTTTACACAACAGAAGTGCTTGCCATCTAATTGCAGAAAAATGCATTTCTTGCAGAAATCTCCAAATGTCAAACGTTTTTGATACCAACAAACAGCATGGCTTTTTCTATGGTGTTCCTCAAGGTCTTGGTGTCTTAATGTGGTATTTTGGAGGGATTTTTTATCATTTTAATTTATTTTCAAATGGAAATTTAAAAAAAAATTTAGCACCAGATCTGTGTAACAAATGATATCAACCCCATTAATTGCTGTAACAACTTATGAGACTGAAGTAAGCATGGGAATGACCATCATATACTTCTATCATAATGTTCAAAACCCTTTTACACTTTTACAATTTATTTCAATCAATTAATTTATTATTGAATTCATGTTTATTTCTGATTTATGACTAGAACAACTTGACACACAGCGCTGAGCTGCATCTCAAATTCATCTTTAGGTTCCTAGCTGTTCACCACTTCTATGTGACATCTACTGTTGACCTGCTATCTCCCCCTAAAGACCCCCTGTACCCCCCTAAACAAGACAAAAACTAGTCTATTGTGGGTCTCAGAGGTTTACAATTTAAGAATACTTATAAGGTGCCAGAGAGGTTTCTGGAGCAATCGACTGCACTGTATGAAAGACTTTCAGGTATATGAAGAGAAGGAAGGTCAGAGATAAGCAGAGTCTGTTACTTACTTCACCAGCAACGCCGTGTCTCACCATCCACTTCCTAAATCGATGGAAGGAGTTCTCCATAACTTCCAACAAAACACAACGAGATTGTCAACAGAAACAAGCGTGACTCTCTCTCAGTGAGATCAGTGTGTGACTGACTGGCTCTGAGTGCAGTTTGTGTATGAAGTTGTTCTATAGAGAGTCAGAACTATAAGAGGTGTAGAATCAGAACACGGAACCTTCTCTGCTTCTCTGCATTCTGGTGGCTGTTTACTGTCAACAAACTGAAATGACTTGAATCACAAATTCATCTCTCTGTAATGAGGCCTTAACCTGAATCTGCTGATGGGATTTAGGAACTCTGGCTTGAAACTTCACTAATTCAAAGATCAGTCATAACAAAGTACTGTAGTATTTAACGTTTGGAGGAGTCAAATACATTGAATTAGGAAAATTGCTGCCATCCCCAAGAAGAAATCAGTGATCAATTATCTCTTCACCCCTCTGCAGTTTATTGTCCAGCATCCCTTCACACTGATCAAGGCACCTATGTTGTAAAGTTTTAAGGATTATTATTAAAAGCAGTCATAAGCATGAAAAGTCTCTCCATTATTGGATTTACAGACCGGTAATGATTTCCCTGAATATAGCATTTTGATTTTAATGCAATCATAAGGATTTATTAATACATTATTAATGTATGTATTGTTCGCTACAAAAAGAGCAGCTATTTATATGGAAGATTTTCACACGCACGCACGCACGCACGCACGCACGCACGCACGCACGCACGCACGCACGCACACACGCAGTCCTTCCAGTCTTTAATTGCATCAACACAGATTTTTTTTACTAAACCTAACCAAGTAGTTTTGTTGTGTTTTTTGTTTTGTTTTTTATTACAACATTAACCACACATTTAAAACGGTTTGAAAGTGCGACCGTAATCCGGGAGAATAAACGTTTCTCTCAAAACGTACTTGAGAATCCAGTTTAGTTGTATGGGAACATCATTTGTAGGAGACGGGGTTGTTCTGGGAGAACAATGAGACTGAGGAAGGTGAGAAATCGTATCCTCTGATTAGCTGCTTTTGTTCCTCTTGTTATGCAATGTGACACGTATGTGAATAGAGGGCAAACCCGTCTAAGTTAGCCTTCAAACTCAGTTGAAAGTGTTGAACTTTGTGAAAATAACTGATAAAATAAAGCGACACTGCTGCACAATGCAGCTCTGTAGCAATTGAGCTCAATAAGAAAACCATTATTACTGTTACTATTGAGACACGTGAATGGAACTGAATTGAGCTAATTCCACCTGTGCTGCTTTTCCTACTAACAAGTAAAATGTCAGCTGTGAAAAAGGTCTATTGATCGTCAATGTGCTAGTTCACATTGCTCACATGAGATTGTTTACATAAACTGTTCAGTTCATAACTTTGCTTTTTAGCAGCTCGATAAAAAAATCTTTATTTCATCATTAAAATAGAAAGTAGTCAAAATGGGAAAGTGAGACATGGAGAGAGAAGATAGAACAGTGAGGGGAGACCACCTGCAGTAGCTCCTCTGATGCCACTTAATCCTGATAGTAGCCTGCCGTTAATGATGTTTCTGAATGTGCTATTTCAGTCATTATGTCAAGCCTTCAAGCCATAAACCTTCAAAAACATGCACTCTTTTTTTGAAGATATAGTCTTCATACTGTTCACAGCCAGTTTTTGTTTTATCAGCTACAAAAATAATAGATATTTTTAAATGATTGCATGTGAACGCAGTTTGTGGGAGATTAGGTTGTTGTTACCAGTCTTTAAAAATATGTTTAATTTAATTAAGCATGTTTTAAATCTGTTGTTATAACTATCTAGAATGCTAGTTTTTATTTATCTTACCCACAGAAAAATCACCGACTGTCGTTGCCCTCAGCTCTATGCAGTGTTTTAAAATCCTTTATGTCTGCTAGATGTGTAAATAGGAATCTGTCTGCTAATATGTCAACTTTATAAGGCCATAAATCAGTGGTGGAAGAGGTACTCATATCATTTACTTAGTTTACCAATACTACAATGTTTGAAATACTCCACTACAAGTAGAAGAAGGCCTTCATTCAAAATCCTTATTAAGTAAATGAGTATTATCAATTAAATGTACTCAAAGTATCAAAAGTAAAAGTACTCATTCTTGATAATCGTGATATATTTTATATATGACGTAATTTGATTGTTAATACTCATGCATCAATGCATTTTACTGTTGTAGCTGATTAGATTAGTGTTTCCCAAATGTAGGGTTCTGTTGATTCATGAAAAAACAATTGTGCTGAATGTATAGCCTGCATCCCCAAGTGATTATCTTGGAAAACAGTGTGTGTGTGTGCTCTATTGGTTTCTAAAGAAAAGACCGGTTAAGTCAGTCTCGGTGGCCACTCCTCACAGAAACCCATTTCACTTGACTTATTCTTGGAGAGGTGCTGATGGTGTCAGGACAACTGTCACAGGAGGAAACACTTCAACTGCTCAAGGTAAAGTGTGCATCTTTCAGATTTCACTTTAACTCATTTTATAGTATATTATATTAAAATTGAGCTCATGTTTTGCTTTTGTTTAATGCATGAATCTTTGATTATGCGGTTGAACCTGGTTTTCTTTTACTGCACTCATAGGCCTACACAGAAATGTAAAATTTAAGGGAACAATTATGCAAGGGCATATTAAATATAGTTTTCTAAAGGAAATGTATTTGATCGTAAATATAGCCTATATAGCTTGAATTCACTATAGGTTTATCTACTTCAAATTCATGCCTTTGTTTGGTGTTTCCACATCAACTGATCTGTTAAGTACAATGATTTTAAAGGAGATAAAATACTTTTCAGATACTTTTGATAAAAAAAAGTAGAATAAAATTTGGCATAATTACATTTGTGATGAGAATATCACAAATCACCATAGTCAAGGTCATAATATTGAAGGTACAGGTCCCATTCATTATCTTTTGATGCCCCATTGGGTTGAAATGTAACTGCAGAGAGCGGGTCCATGATACAACTACTAAACAGGTCGACCCGGGAGATTAAAACAGCTAAACTCATGTCATCGTGTCTCAATGTCAGTTTGGAGCTGACGTCCAAATGTACGCAGAAAACTGCACGACGTTAGCATTTAAATCAAAGCACTGCTGCTGTACAGCCATAGCAGAGCCACTAAGCCTCTTAATCTTGTTTTATAATGTTTTAATATGTGATTTTGAAGGGTGGCAAGTGGGGTGTGAAGCTTATCTTTGGCTCTGTTAGTCTAGAATCTAGTGTGGCGTAGGTGGTATGCCATTCAGGAAATAATTCATGTTGAGTGAAACCTGATAATATTGAAAAGAAACCTGAGTATTTGAACTATACTTATACTGTCTGAGAATACTGAATGGAATCCAACATGTACACAGTAGAATAGCACACAGTATGACATACTAATATGTATAATTCAATTCTTACTAAAGGTTGAAATGGACCAAAGACAAAACTCACAGGTGAAACTGAATCTAATGAACCTTGGGACCAGACCAGGGCATACTCAGCCCAAACCTCAGGAGAGGGAACAGTGGGGCAGTAAGATTGAGTTCATCCTGGCAGTAGCCGGACACATTGTCGGTCTGGGAAACGTCTGGAGGTTTCCATACCTTTGCTACAAAAATGGCGGAGGTAAATCTTTGTCGTTGTGGCCAGGTTTACATCACGTACAAAACGTCCCTTGTAGCCTGTATTGGGAGGGATTAAGATTGTGTTCAGTCAATAATTGGCTTGTAGGGAAACATTTTGCAAAAGCTGCGGGGAAAGAAACCCTCTACAACTCTGTCAGTATTTTTACATTGATTTTAGAAATCATTATTTGTGTGCACAAATGTATACAGTTTTATCGATATTTTAACAAGATATTTCATTTTTATTTTAAAGGGGTTTTCTTCATACCTTATGTTTTGTTTTTGTTCACCTGTGGCATCCCACTCTTCTTCCTGGAGACATCTTTGGGCCAGTACACCAGTCAGGGTGGGATAACATGTTGGAGAAAAATATGCCCTCTTTTTGAAGGTACGTCTGTATAGTGTTTTATCAGCTAACTCCAGTGTAACTGCTATAACTACTAACGAATATTGTTACATAAGAAAGCCGTTTGTAGGACATTTGGTTGTTGTGTCTTTAAGAGTTAAACATACTTTAATCATATTTTACATCTGCTGTTTTAATATGCTGCTTACTATCCTAGTGTTTTTTTAATTTATCTTGCTGTTTTGTGTATTCAAAGCTGCACTGAATCTTAATATTTTTATATTTTCATATTTTTATATAGACAATGGCTCAAATGACTATGTGTACTGTATGTGAAAGGGGTCACTCGTAGCACATAGTCCAGTGTTTCCCAACCTAGCAGTCAGGCCCCTACAAAAGTTCTGCTGCACAAATTTGTATTAATTTTCTTTTACTTTTCTGTAATCTTTTTTTAAAATATTGGATACTTTTATTCTCGAACAGTTATTTAAATGAAACCATCATTGCAGTTTAGAGCGGAAATGCCTCGAACTGGTCGAACTGCTAACATCTGACGTCTGAAACATGACAAGGGGCCTCAACTACACACAGATTTTTCTGTAAGAGGTCACAAGCCGAAAAGGTTGAGAACCACAGGATAAATCTTAAACAATGCATTGTATTTTATAAGCTTATCAAATGTTTTTTTTTTAATGTCAAATCTTATTATGAAAAGTAACTCGTAACTAAAATAACTAAAATGAATGTATTGGATTAATAGGGCAATATTGTACTTTGAGATGTGGTGGAGTAGAAGTAGTAGTATAACATGGAAATACTCAGGTAAAGTACCTCAGAATTGTAGTTAACTTAAGTACAGTACAAATATTAATCGTGATTTTTCTTGATATTACAATGTGACATCTCTCTTTCTCTCTACAGGCTTAGGTTACGGAAGCCAAGTGGTTGTTTTGTACACTGGGGTGTATTATATCATCATCCTGGCTTGGACGTTTCTCTTCCTGTTTTCATCCTTCAGGTCCGAGCTTCCATGGGCGAGCTGTCACAACAGCTGGAACACCGGTACCAAGACTTTATTTTCCAGCTATGACACATAAAACTGTGCGATGTGTTCACTTTGTTAATCCGTTTTCAAAACCTTATCTTATTTTTTCATGTCAGACGGCTGTTTTGAGCATGGTCACAATCAAACATCCCCTCTGCAACTGTATGGAAATAGCACGTCTTCGGTTATCGAATTTTGGGAGTAAGTAGTATGATTCAAAGCATCATGTAAGGGCTGCTGTGTTTTTGTTATTTGTTTCTTAATAATCTTTGTTACAGGAGGAGAATCTTGGGCCTGTCCAGTGGAATTGAGAAAATTGGCAATATTCGTTGGGACCTGGCCCTTTGTTTACTTCTGGCCTGGACGTTGTGTTACTTCTGTGTCTGGAATGGAGTGAAGTCCACAGGAAAGGTACAGTGCAATCTTAATGTTAATTTGTAATGTTTGATTTCACGTAAATCCTGTTCTTAAGATATTTAAAGCTGTTGGTTCTGTCTCAGGTGGTCTACTTCACTGCCACATTTCCATATGTAATGCTGGTGGTGCTGCTTGTTCGTGGTCTTACATTACCGGGGGCCAAAGACGGAATCATGTTCTACCTCTACCCAGACCCGTCCCGCCTCACTGATCCAGAGGTACAACCTTTCCTTTGAGTGCCTGAATAGAACCATAAACAAGACAAACAGTGTGTTCCAATCCACGTACTTCCTGAAGTACACTTCAATGTAGTGCACTGTGTGCACTCTGTACTTACTTGAGTAGTGCGTAAATTTCAACGGGGTAGGGTCGTCTCAAATCGAATACTCTGCGGCACACTTACCGGAAATGACGATCGCAACATTTCACCACGGCTCGCTACCCGCCAAAATATCTGCCTGCTTTGTTGAAGAAAAAAATGAAAGCAGAGTGGAAATTACGTTTCCAACGTCGTCGCCTACGTTTACGATGTGTCCTCCTGTTGGCTGAAAATGCAGCGGTATGTTTACGTATTGTATTGTTTTATTCTGTTATCTACATATGTTTGAAAAGTGGTCGTGGTCCCGCCCCTTCCACTACGTAGCCAAGATGGCAACAATTGAGTGTGGAAAGTGTCCAGCGTTCCACACTCAACGATTTGACCGCTTTGACTACAACATCCGGGTACTTTGAGTGCACTGTATTTTGCCATACTTCCCAGTGTGAACGCACTTATGCACTCAAAATAGTAAGTGTAAGTACGGAAGTACGCGGATTGGAACACACTGCAAGAGTCTGCAGCTAGGCAAGCGGCTCTGTGAGGCTGTACATAAGCACAGCACTGCTTTGAGCTAAATGCTAATATCAGCATGCTAACATGCTCATAGTGTCAACGCTAACATGCTGATGTTTAGCATGCATAATGTTTACAATGTTTACTGTCTTAGTTTAGCACGTTAGCATTTACCCAAAAATGAAAAATACAATTTAGAAAAATATGCAACACAGTTGTGGGCCCTAAAAGCAGTGATGTTACGTACGGTGCCGAGGCTTCGGAGCGCGTGTCGAGTAATCCAGGAGGTTTTCTAGGAAGCGTGTATTGAGGCTTGTATCATTTTAGACCAATGACGTTATAGATGACGCCTGAAGCTGATACACATTTCATACACAATTATTGTTCCTGAATAAAAACGGATAAAGACTCCCCTCTATAATTTTCCTAGTTATACAAGCACATTCACTGCCCTCTGCCCGGTGAAACCACTGCCACTTTACAGTTTTAGACCACTATTATCGCCTCTCTTGCCATTATTATATTATGATACAATTATTGACCAAAGGATTGATTTATTACACACATTTGATGCCTTACTCACAAGACACTTATAGTTTGTTATATAGTTATGTTATACAATCATAATATACTTAGCAGAAAATAGCAGGGCTGTCAATCGGTTAAAATATTTAATCGTGATTCATCAAATGATTGTCCATGATTAATTGCGATTAATCCCAAATTAATAACACATTTTTTATTTGTTCAACATGGAAGTGGTCAAATATGCTGCTTTATGCAAATGTATGTCTATATTTATTATTGAAAATCAATTAACAACACAAAACAATGACAAATATTGTCCAGAAACCCTCAGAGGTACTGTGAGGTACAAACTCAATGAGAAAATGAGCTATTAAGGGTAAACTATAAAGAAAACTAAGGTTTGTGCAGGAGGGTTACCGACATTTAAATCAGCTGTGCGGCAGAAGGTGTGGCCTTCACCAACCCATATTGAATTTGATGATAGCACAAGAAGAAAAGTTAAGGGATCAGCAAAGTTATTACAATTCATCCTGTGCAGAACATGAATGTGTTGTCAATACATTTCACTCAAAACCACAAATGTCCTCATGTTGGCACTAGAGGAAAGGTCAGAGGGCTTTATCCTCAGCCGTCACTATGGTCAGAGACACTATGCTCGGAATTTCGTATTGAGCACCTTTAACTTTAAAAGCAGCACAATGACTAAAGATGTCTCTCATGCTTAAGCTGCTACGAGCGGATATTGTATTTCAAGGGCAGAAATGTAGGAACAAATGAAATACTTTGTCAGATACTCTCAGTATGACCATTTTGCGACATGGCAAATACATGCATCTTTACAAACCTAAACTGAACATAAAGTCATCCAAATCCCTCAGGTATGGATGGATGCTGGCAGCCAAATTTTCTACTCGTATGGAGTTTGCACTGGTGTTCTGACATCTTTAGGAAGTTACAACAAGTACAGCAACAACTGCTACAGGTTTGTATATCTTTGTAATGAATTCAAAATTTAAATCAGTTCTTACTGTAGTTTAGATTATATCACAGATTTTCTAATGTTCCTGTATTTCTACTCTCTTACTACAGAGACTGTGTTTACCTGTGCCTGTTAAACAGTTTAACCAGCTTTATAGCTGGCTTTGCCATCTTTTCTGTGCTCGGTTTTATGGCAAAGGAGCAAGGTGTGGATATATCAATGGTGGCTGAATCAGGTATGGAAGCTTAATAATGCTTGACAGAACCCCAGAGTGATACAGTTTGAATTGTTTGTTATGTTTATATTACATTTTTTTTTTCATGTACCTTTGCAGGTCCAGGGTTGGCATTCATTGCTTATCCTCGTGCTGTGGCTCTAATGCCACTTCCCCAGCTCTGGGCTATTTTCTTCTTTGTTATGATCATCTTCTTAGGATTAGATAGTGAGGTAGGACTACAAATCTGTTTGGAATATATAATAATTAGAATTATAACAATATGTAATAATTAGATTCAGACACCATAATGCAATTATTTTGTATTAATACAATATCTTCTCTTTCATTGCCGTAGTTTGTATTTCAAGAGGCATTGGTCACAAACATCTCGGACATGTATCCTAACTTCTTCCAAAACGGTTGTCGTCGTAAACTCCTCCTTCTTGCCATTTCTGTTGGAAGTTTCTTTGTTGGCCTTCTGATGGTCACAGAGGTGAGTGGTGACATCTTTGTGATATTGATTTCTGGAAGCAATCATTTACCGTATATGTAAGGGATAATGTGCAGGGAGCCGGTCATTGTTATGAAATAAACCCTGACAGGGCAATGCGGTGGTGTTTATTTCATAACAACCCACTAGCTGTACATTTTCACGCTTATTACACGGCTACCTACTCAAGAAATCAATAATTCGAGAGTCCGAAGTCAGAACTGCGTCCATAGCAACGATCTGTTATACTGTACATACTGTAACAGCGGTCTTCTATAAAGAAATAACAGACCTCGTAGAACACCTTAATTGACCAATCAGAATCGAGTATTCAACAAAGCCGTGTAATAAATGCATCTACTGTAAGCATGAAGGTGAAGACATAAAATAGAGGAACAAATGACCTAAAGGAAATCCATATATCAGAACTGAGGAAATAACCTTTTTGTAAGGGTTATATTTACATGAACAAGATACTTTTGTAGAGCATATTTTCTGCTGTATATGGTAAGTATTTTTACAATAACACATTGGACACACACTGTAGATGAATGACAACCTTGTTTTGACTTTCACTGAAGGACTCCGTTTCTTGTCCTTTGCAGGGAGGCCTATATATCTTCCAGCTGTTTGACTACTACGCCTGCAGTGGGATGACACTCCTGCTCTTTGCTGTTATTCAGTCTGTCTGTATTGGATGGGTCTATGGTAAGGACAACGTTTAACCTGGTAAAAAATATGTATGTATAAATTCATATTATATGTAATTCGCACAGAGCAGGGAATCATCACTGGTTTGGTTAACTTCTTCATAGATGTATGTAACCTGTGATGGCTCACAGGTAGATATTGCTTCATTTTAAGGGTTCACTAGCCCTTAGGCTTGCCGCGGTAGTCGGTGTTACTGCCCCCATTTTCGTTTTCTTTTTTTTACAGAAATAAAACCCATTTAGTTCATTTTCACGTAGCGCCGTGTTATCAATACATAGTTGGACGACGGACACTACAAACTGAAAGTTAATGTGTCTGCTACGTACAGAGTCTCAGCACAGAGTACCAGGAGTCATATTTCACACACACGGGACGAGAGAGAGTTGACAGACAAGACGATGGCGGAGGATTTGGTGTTGAAGCAAAAAGCAAAAGTGCCTATTTGGCAATATTTCAGATTTAAACCCAATGCTATAAGGGAACCGTAACGTTAATGAGGTAATCACTGTGAGGAGGACGGAGCGGTCACAGCAGGTGTGCACGGCGAAGCAGCGCCAGGTAGACCTCTGCGGCCCTGCAGTAAAACTCGACTGGAGAGGCCAGACACACCGCCGTCCAGCATTAAAGATCAAAGTTAGTACGCTACACATATTGACCGTCATCTTTTCTTGTAAAATGTCCGGTATAATCTGTAACATCGGTGTAGTCACTAGTTTATTAACCGGTGGGACAATTTCCTCACTGTCACATCCCTACTAGCCCACAAGCCTAAATGTTTGGAAACCCTGGTTTAAACTTGTATAACTATTCTTTTGAATGCAAGTTGAGATCCCAAAGTGTCCTATCATACCAACAATGTGAGGCTGAATTGTGAGGAGCTGTACACAAAATGATCCAACACTGTTAATAATTCAATTTGATGGCCATAATGTTGTACCTATAACACTACTGATGTTCTTCAGGTGCAGATCGTCACTATGATAATATAAAGGACATGATTGGATATCGACCGTGGCCTTTTATGAAATATTGTTGGCAGTATTTCACACCAGCTATCTGCACTGTAAGTATTGGAGATGTAGGCATGCCTGCCTTGTAACGTTTGTCATGCTTTACTAACAAGCAAGTGTATTTGACAGCTGCCAGAGGCTTCTGTCCTAAAGGTAATCCATGCCTCAACCAGATGGAGACCAGTATCACTGATGGGTTACTTTATTGCAACCCAAGGCTTAAGGTTATTTTGAAATATATGTTTAGGGAATCTCTTAAAGAAATATTTTATGATATATTATTATAATATTAATCTAAAGAGAACTTAGATATGTGATCTTTTTGGCAAATAAACCTTAATCTGTAGCTATCACCATCTTTAAAACGGATGTAACCGACGTATGAGAGCAGCGCAGAGCGGCGTCCGTGAGCTAGTCAGTGGGGCACGAGCATGCACTAAAAGCATGCGCAACCGGACCGGCTATGTCAAAGCACAAATAAACTCAGATTACAACACACACAGAGGGAGAGTGACTTCATTCTCTGTTCAGGTAGACATTACTCCTCTATAGCAAATAGCTGTTTGATGCTATATTAATGCTCTGGATATCGTATAGAGCACCTTTGAGAAAAAGATGAGACCAAGATTCATAATACTTTTCAAGCTTTACATTGGCAAATAAACAAACTAAAAATAGTAGATAAGGGCTAGTAATGTAACTTGGGTTGATTCTTAATTTTTTTTTATTTTTCAGATCAAAAAAGTTTCCATTTCCTGTGTTGCAAATGGTTATACTGGTAGATTTAGCTAAAAACAGATTAATTATGTCATATAGAACTAAAAACAATCATGGACATTAGGTATAAGTCAAGTCAACAACACCAACAGCTTCAACAGGCAAGAAAGCTGGGGATTTGGTGGTTGATGAAGCTGCAGCAGCAAACAGCATTAAGTCATCAGCAAAAAGGGTTATGAAGGCTGTCAGCTGATGCAAATCTGACTTTAACATTCCACCTGAACACCGGAGTCTCAGCTTCCATCATATGTTTTTCTTAAACTAATTAAAAAACACAATCGCCGATTTCCTTTCTATATGTCATTCGAATGAAATATCAAATCATGTCGAGTGTTTCTATTCCTTCTCTTCTCTCTGCTGGTGTTTTTTTTTAGTGCACATTTCTCTTCTCCTTGGTCAAATATACTCCGCTCACATTCAACAACACGTATGAATACCCCTGGTGGGGCTACACAATTGGAGGATTTCTCACTCTCTCTTCAACTCTCATGGTTCCTCTGTGGATGCTGTATGCTGTGAGTGTAACTCCAGGAACATTAAGACAGGTACGGTCACATGTTTTTACTGTTACAAACAAAAGTAAATTAGACAACAGAGTTAGAATCTGGCCGACACTCGATCTGCTTAAAAAAGATCAGCACTGGCGCCAGTACAAATTTGGTGTATTGATGTTGGCATTTGGTTTGACTGCATGAAAAGAAGGGGATCTGGGAAATTGTGGGGCTGAGTCTCACTAACTGTTTGTGGGAATAAGTAGATCAGAGTTGTGTGGAAGGCAAACTTTTCACAAAAACAACAAACAACTATTGCAATTTTCAGTTAAAATTATACCAAACCTTTGGTAGCTAGTTGGTATGCAGATGAATTGTAAAAAGTTTGTGGTTGAAAAAGGTCTGAAAAAGTCCAAATGTTTGCTGCCGTTTCCTTGTCCGGATTTGACTTTTTTTATGCGGTAATCAGGCATGCTGTGCTCTGTATTTATTTGAAAAACAAAACTGTATTGTAGTTGTTACAGATAGTTGTTTTTTATTATAGAGAGAAGCATGATTATAGTTCATCAGATTTGTTATTTAACCACAGTTAACTGTAGACATTAATAGCAAACTGTCCTTTCTTTCTCTACACAGAGACTGAACGTTCTGTGCACTCCAGCAAAGGACTTACCTACTGCAACGTTAAAGAAGCCATTAAATAAAGAGGCATTTCAGACTTTCACAGTCTTGTACACACTGTGCTCGACAGAAAGTCCTGATGACAAAGGCAGCAGAGCTCAGACATCATCCATTATCTAAACTGCAAGAACAAAAGTACTGAAATGGAACACTAAGCCTGAGGAGTGCAGATCCTAAGCAGTTTTACTTGATGGTAATGATGGTAAGTTAGCGATATGCTTACTAAAAATCCATAGGGGAAAATAGGTGATAAGGTACAGAGATAAAGAAAATTGTTAGGTGAGTACAATGCATCTATTGTATTACAGACCACACCTGTGTGCCTTTAACACCTGAAACTGAGGGAAAACTTGGTATGCAGGCTGTAATTCAACACATTGCATGTTTTCTCATTTAAATTACAGAGTAATATAAAGCGTTAGTGTTCAACCATTTTACACTTTAATTACAGTGTAAGCTTACTGCTTACACACACTTTACTCAGTGGTGAAATAACCCTACAACTTAAAAGAAACTTGGTAGTCTAAAGATAATTTTCTGACATTAATGCCTCCCATTTCCCCCAGTTTCAGGTGCTAGCATGGAGACAGTCCAACATGCCATATTTTATATTATATGCTGTCAAATAAACCTAAAATAAGACTCTTAACAAAAAGAAAACTGAACAAAGAACTCCCATTTTAATATCCTTAAACTGGCTGCCAGGTTGTTTTAGCATCATCATTTCTGTTCAGCTGTTTTTACCTGTAGGTCTACCAAAAATTAAGCTTCTTTTTAAAAATAAATAATAAAAAATAAACCATGAGTACTTCATAGCCTCCTTTCCCCAGACTTATTTCCCCCCGTACCCCAGACACTCTATATTTTAAAATTTCTCAGTGTATTTTGCCTAAAACCTATTATTTTTCTTACCCAAATGTACCTTAGTGTTTTTTGTAAAGTATATTGTAATTTTTAAATAAATTGTATCACAACTATTTGATGACTTCATGAGCATTTTTCACATTTGTCTTACTCTGTAACATTATTACTGTACCTTGTAAGTAGTAAAAGAAACAGACATAACTGACTCCTATCATACAGGTCATCACCTATTCCATGGTTTGTCCTCTGGGAGGCGCTACAGGCCTCTGTTCAAAACCTCCTGCTTCAAAACCAATGTATTTCCTGCTGCAATAAGGTTTCCAACCTCTGCTCCTTAGTTGCAGGAGTATATCCATGCACCTCCACAATGTGTCAGTTTAACATTTTCCTCCTACCTGTGAATACTGACAATATTGTAGCCTAATATGTTTTATTATATATTTGGATTATATGTTTTATTAGATAACTGCAAAGTTATACTGAAAACAAGTTCCACCAGCTCTCCTTGTTCGGTCTTTAAAGCGAAGTGATGTGCTACTAAGTACTGTGTGTGATTTTCAATAAATAAAAACAGAAGTACTGCTACAGCCAGGTCACAGAGCTGTAATGCCTCTTTAGTCTTGTGGATGTTGACAGCAGGACATCTGCTGGCTGAACTTTCAAATTACACACATACAGGATTTTTGATTTATGAATGTTGAATGGTGAACATTAAAACAACTCAAATGTGTTAAAACATTAATTAAACACTAATTAAAAAAAACAATAGAGACTCGGGTGAGGTTCTGAAAACCCTGCATACATGAAGCTGTCAATGAAAATTCATATTACCAGCAGGGACTTCTGCTAAAGTGTAGGCTGATAATTAAGAATTATTTAATGCATAGATTTTTTTTTTATTAATCCCCAGATAAGATACTGATTTTGATCACCCAGACAACATTACACCACTACAACATAGAAATACAATTGGTCAATTAAAAAAAACGCAAATCCTAATGAATCACCTAAAACCAGACCAATAAAATAGGAAATACATAACAATTGAAACCTAAAAATTACATTAAAATATTACCGAAAACATGCAATCATTACATCATTAACAGTGTGTTTTGAACTCTTCTCCTTTAGCTAATAAATCAGGAGTAAAACCAATAATAGAACCAGCATATATAAATGTTTTAAAGATATTCCTGTTATTGGCAGTATTGCTGTTACCCCAACATACAACAGCATCAAACAACAACTAACATTTACTGTATTTGCGAATATTGAACCATGCTGATCAGTATAAAATGAACCACCAGAGGGTGCTTAAGAAGCAAACATTCAGTCATGGTAAAGAGTTATTTTCCCACACACCTAACCACCTTATAATGACTGTGTTACCTGTCATAGTCCTGCTGTTGAGACTGTTCTTCACATTTGTTTTCCTAAAGCATAAACCAATATGGAAGTAGTCCTTGTGCTGTTTGAGATCCTCCCTCATAACTCACGCTATGCTCAGAAATTGCGATGAATGTAAGATGTTCTCCTTGATGTGCTCCTCTATGTGTCGTCTGTGCCCTTTCCTTCTTTCTTCTTCTTCCTTTTCTTTCTATTATATTAGTTTTGATTTACATATAATATTTTTAGGGGAAAAGATGGAGGAGCACAAAATCTGACACACAATATGTAAATATAACCTGATTCAGGCATACATAAAACAAATTAAAAACCTTCTCATGAGTTAGGCCTTTTAGAACAAATCACATGACTGCAGGTGATTCTTATTGGAAATAACAACCATTATCATGCTTATAACTTGTCTTAACCTTAAGGAGAGGGGATCACTGTATATTCAATGTGCAATGAACATATTACAGCTGATGTGGATGCTAATGTGCTAAAGCTAGAGATAGAGAAATTAGTAGTGCTGCTTCTTCCATCCGGCAGAAAGGTGACATCTGTTGGCGAAACTGTAACATTACAAACTGACACAGAAGGGGATGTGAAGCTTGTCCTTTTGATTTAATATTTTGTTCACCCACATTGATATAAATCGGGTGGATAAAGTATTGCAAACATTTCTGAGTATAGCACAAAAATAATTGACCAGCATCATAATCTACAGTCTTATTGTACAATAAAGTTGCATCATAACCTTTGTAACCAAAAACTGAATTATAACCTTCACGAAAGCAGGGTTAAATGCAGGGTTTTTACATTAAATTGCACTGAACAGAAAAGAAGACAGAAATAAATAAGTTTGGGGAAACAATTAAAATATATTTAATAATAAATACATGTAAAAATAACAAAAAAAATAATGCAACAATAAATACATAAATTAAAAAATGTATACAAATAACTAAGTAAAAGGGAATTAAATATAAGAGTAGCTAGATAGGGGAAGTAATACAAAGATAAAGAAAGAAAGAAATTAAAATAAATATACATTTTTGTCACATTTTATCAATTAATTAATATCCTACATTTATTTAAAAATATATTTGGTTCATTTAATGGCATATTTATTTTATTTATTGTTTCATTTATTTATTTATTTTTGATTTTGGCAGGTTTCGTCCTCCATATAATATTAGTGATGTGTACCTAATAAACTGGCAAGTGAGTGTGTACCACTATTTGCTGAGCTTGAACTGTGCTTAGCAGTATAAAGCAGACCGTCAGAGGGCACTTCACAAACAAATGCAGTGTTCATATATTTGATGCATCTATCACGTCCCATTTGATATAATGAACAGGGTTACTACATGATTATCAAACGATGATAGGATGGATGATAATCAGATAGAATTTGGCTCTAATAATGCAAATATTTGACTTTGAATAAATATTTAGTCGTGGTCAAAACATTAGGCTTAACATACCAGTCAGAACTTTACATTTTTGTTTAAAATGCAGGAACAAATTCTAACCATTATTATGTTTATGAATTTTTTAATGAATTTTGGAGATTTCCCTTTGACATCTGAACTTTGGGACATGGAGGGTGTAATGAGATGTTATGGAAATGTTTTTGAGTATAATGTGTTGGATTCGGTATCAATGGCTCGTAATATCTATGCATACGTAGGTGTGAGAGGAGAGCGTTAGACGTTAATCCTCTGGTGTCTGGGCCTCTCTGGAGAGCAGAGATTAGACGGCGAGACCTGAGAGAAAGTGTTCACTTATTTAACGTTTATCCCGCTGCAACACAGTGACCTAGTAGGATACTTTGACGGGACATTCAATGTAATTTTAATATTCAAACACAGTTTTCCCTCAGAAGTCTAGAGCACATCTTCTTGTAATGAATGAATCATAGGTCAGAATCATTTTTATAAGATGCAAGTCAAAAGATTTTCATATTTTCATGAAAGACTCTTTCAGGCTCTTATCCCACTTATACGTTAGGATACTTAATTTATTGTCATGTGAAGGAGAAACAACAACAAGCAACAGCCAACAAACCAAGCAACCAATATTCTGCTTAACAAAATGATTTATCAAAACAGTTAGGTGACCTATTAGTTTCCTGACGATCAACTAAATGTTTCAGCTCTACTCGGGACAGATTTTAGAAAATGCACTGGTCACTAACATACTGCATACTGTACATTTTCATTTGAAGCTATGTTTTTTTTACTATATTTTTTAGAGGACTTGATAGTTTATCATGATGCCCATTCTGCAGGAGAGTATTCACTTTATATTCGGTTTTAGCCATATTAACCTTCCTTTCAACCCACTTTGTATACACACACAGTAAAAAGGGCGTTGCAACCCTGTCTCCTAGAAATGATGTTATACACATCTATAGACAGGGTTGGGATTTCTGTATTCTGCACCTCACTTCATAACATCACTTATTGCTTTCTCCCCCAGACATTCAGACACAAAACTCTGCATGTGTTGAGAAAATTCTTTATTTAAAGAAAAATAATTTCAGCATTTGAATCCCTCTGAGTAAAAAAACAGTAACATGGGTGAAGTTGGGAGGCTGTTACCATGCAGTCAGTGTATACCCTGTAACATTGTGTGTTCAATGATCGACACTAACGTGGTACAATATGTTCTAGATCAGTCATATAATGTGTCTTCCTGACCTACTAACAGATTAGCTGCAGTTCCTGTTTGCCACAGGCACAGCACTTCCTGTTACAGTTTCACCTCCACAGGAGTGTGTTAAGTACTTGCATAGCTGTAAAGCAGAAGGCTAATCCCAATTAACTGTTCTGTACGTGTGACTTTACGCAAGAGGCAGGCACCCTTTTGATCTAAGCTTTAGACTTCTCACCTGCGTCGGGCTTGAGAGTGTCTCCAAGCTTCTATATCAATCTCATTTAGAGCTCAGCTCTCGTCGTACCAGATGCCCCACATAAGCAAATCAACACTCTGACCCCTTTCAACCATGCTAAAACAGGTTTTTATACCTGTTTTAACCTGTTTTTTTATTTTATTATTGCAAAGAAGTGTATTCTTTGATTTGATTGTTCAATGCTCAGCAGCAGGTCACAAATACGAGCATATACACCTTAACTGAGGACATTTTGATTGAAACATATCATCGGATTCATTAAAGATGTTCTCAGTGAATTCCACAAGATTTTTTGAGATTAAAAGTAATGAACAAAATAAAACATTTTCATTATTTATTATGAGAAAGTCAAAGGAATATTAGATTAGATTAGATTAGACTTCCTTTATTGTCATTGTACAGGTACAATGAAATTGAGTTTGCAACTCCCCATCACATACACAATGCATTAAAGACAGTCTATAAATACAGGGTACTGTATAAAGACAGCTATGAGGTTAGTGACCAGTGTCGTATGTGCAAACTGTCACAAATGGCAGTAAAAGTAAGTAGACAATCTAAAACAATATAAAAGATAATGATTATAATAAATAATTAAATACATCATAAATAGTATACATAATATAATATACATTCATAATGTATAGTAGGCCTATATATATTTGAACATACACATATAATATAAACACAATATCCTGTGTATGTATTACTGTATATGTGTCCCTCTATACACACATTATTAACACAATTATAATATGTCACACAAGGACTAGTGGTGGAAATACATTTACTCAAGTACAATTTTGAGGTACTTGTACTTTACTGGAGTATTTCCATTTTGTGCTACTTGATACTTCTACTCCACTACAACTCATAGAGGAATATTGTACTTTTCACTCCGCTACATTTATTAGTCAACATTAGTTACTTTGCAGATTTAGATTATTAATTAATGCAAAATTTAATCAACAAATAAATTGTGATGTGTTATTATGGGCAAAGAATAGACTTTATTGGTCCCTAAGGCTGATTTCACAAGCTACCCAGCAGTATATATATAGTATGAAATAAGCCCCACTTTTAGCTGTAGCTCCAACATTAAATGTGCACATTAATTTATCAATAATTACAATTCAATAATATACTATTCATTATTCTGTAATAGCTATAATAAATTACTCTGTACTTTTACTTTTTGTACTTAAAATATATTTTACTTGTAAGAGTGTTTCTACACTGGTGTTGCTACGTTTACTTGAATAATAATGTGAGTACGTCTGCCACTGACAAGGACACACACAATGTAGATAGTTTTCAGTATGTACATTACATCTAAATAATTAGACGAGCAAGCTTTAAATCACAAAGAGAGAGCAGCTAACATTACATTTTATCGTGTTGTGATTTATAAGGGGGGAATATTGGCCTCTATAGTGACCCCTAAACTGAAAAATGTCATCATCATCATCGTCATCATCATCATCATCAGAAGAGCACGATAAAACATATTTGACCTTATCTGCCTTCGGAGACAACCTTAAGTTCTTTGACCTCAGGAGCCAGTGTGTGGCCGCTGTAATTACTTTTGAAGGCGACATGAATCGAAGGAGACAGGTGTCACCTCTAACGTGCGCGCTGACTCCCAGACAACCTGCTCAACGCCTCTGAATTGCGTACAAGGTGTGAATCCAATTTGTGAGGATTGAAGATTAGAAAGGGCCAAACCCCTCCGGTTTAACAGCTTGCTTGTGACAATTTTTAGATGCTAAGCAGATGAACACAAGCTCCTTGGTCTGGAAATCCCACTTGTGGGAGTTGGCGTACTTATGAAAGCTGTGTGACAGATGGTTTCCTGTTTGTACATCCAGGGCATTACCATACATGATTGTATTATCATTAGACATCAGATCACTTTCTCATCAATAGTTTGAATGTTTGATTAAAAGACACACTAATGTTTATTCCAATTACTTTGAACTCACCATCAACCCAAACCAGCACTACTTGTGTCATACGCGTCAATATATCTGTCTGTATTAAATAAAAAAAGAAATAAACCCAACATATGTGTATATATACACAGTATATACAGTATATATACAGTACATGTATATATGTGTTTATATATAGCTGTATACTGTATTTACATATATATGTGTGTTAATATATATATATATACATACAGTATACAGTATATATATTTATATACATATATTAGGGATGCTAATTTTGAAAAGAAATTTTAACCGATAAACGACCCTGGTTAACTGATTATTAACCGTTAACCGACAAGATTTGTGCGTCTCATGCGCCAGCTGCTGTGTATGAGCACAACAGACAACTGAGTCCCCTGTTCACCCGTCCGGGAGCGTTACGGTAGCAGCCACGATGCTGCGTGTGGTGTCGCGGACATGCAGCCACTTTCCCAGTAACTTTCCACCGCACATTTAGTTTAGTTTAGCAGGTTGTCAGCTGTGTGTCTGCCCGGCGTAACAATAGCGAGTGTCTGACAAACCGTGTGTGTGTGTGTTTGTGCTACGTTAGCAGCTCTAGCATTGCCGGTGGCTTCGTGCTCGCCATTATCACACACACATACGGTCTGTCAGCGCGGCGTAACTTTAGCGAGTGTCCGACAGACCGTGTGTGTGTGTGGCGGCGGTCAGTGTGGGGTTGTCGGTCGCGTTATAGCTGTGAACGTAACTTTGCAGTGTGTGTGCAGTTTATTTGTCGGTGAATAAATGCTACGTCTCCTCAGCTCAAGCAAGTTCAAGACGGGAGTCAACTTTCTGTATCTTGCAACGCCGGCTCAGACTCTGTTAAGGTGGGCCAGCTTTTCTCCTTTGAGTTTTGCTCAGCTTTTTAATTAATTAGTTAATTAATTATTATTATTAATAATAATAATAATAATAATAATAATAATAATAATAATAATAATAATAATAATAATAATAATAATAATCTTTTAACCGTTTAACCGATAGCGTTTATTGGTTAAAATTCTTAATGTCGGTTAACGGTTAATTATTAACCTCCATAATATATATATCAACCACGGTGAGCAGTACAAACACCACTCAAACTTTAAAAATGTCATCATTGCATTCTGATGAATGGAAGCTTGTTATGATTCCATACACAGTTTTACACAGTTTCACAGTTTCTTTTGCAATCATTACATCATTAACAGTGTGTTTTGAACTCTTCTAATAGGACCAGCATATATAAATGTTTTAATGATATTCCTGTTATTGGCAGTATTGCTGTTACCCCAACATACAACAGCATCAAACAACAACCAACATTTACTGTATTTGGTAATATTGACCATGCTGAGCAGTATAAAATGAACCACCAGAGGGTGCTTAAGAAGCAAACATTCAGTCATGGTAAAGGGTTATTTTCCCACACACCTAACCACCTTATAATGACTGTGTTACCTGTCATAGTCCTGCTGTTGAGACTGTTCTTCACATTTGTTTTCCTAATGCATAAACCAATATGGAAGTAGTCCTTGTGCTGTTTGAGATCCTCACTCATAACTCACGTTATGCTCAGAAATTGCGATGAATGTAAGATGTTCTCTTTGATGTGCTCCTCTATGTGTCGTCTGTGCCCTTTCCTTCTTTCTTCTTCTTCCTTTTCTTTCTATTATATTAGTTTTGATTTACATATAATATTTTTAGGGGAAAAGATGGAGCAGTACAAACACCACTCAAACTTTAAAAATGTCATCATTGCATTCTGATGAATGGAAGCTTGTTATGATTCCATACACAGTTTTTGAGTTAAGAGTTACACGGTATAATGGAGCTCATTTAACTCCCCATGCATTTATCACTCAGCCATGGTATACAAATAGCCTACACACCATATTCACATTTATAAATACTCAATATGACAAACTTAACAAACAGACACAAAATGATGAGGATAACCTGTGCAGTTTAGGAAACATAAAATCCATTGAACTCTTGAACCATTTGATCCCAATGTTGAAAATTGAAAATTCACACTTTACTAATGATGACGTGTTACTGTATATAACTAATCAAAAGTATTTGTAATCCAATTAACTCAAATTGATTTCATAATTGAGCCATTATTAACTTACAAACATGATGAAAATATGAAAACTGCCAACCCTGATTAAACATACATTAGTTTATGAAAATCACTTCCATTAACTTGAATTCATTTTTAAGATTGAGCCATTATTAAACAGCACAAACACCATTCAAATGTTGAAATACTCAGTATGGCTTATTGAATGACATTGCAATGACGCCAAATGCCAGGCTTGGTACTGCAAGTAAAGCTTATTCATAGGGAGGGATAAAGGGACACAGCATCACAGCAATATATAAAGAGTAATTAGATTAGAATGGCTATATGGGAAATTATGAAACAGCCAATAAAACAAAATTTAGTGAAAGATAAATTATTACTGATTGATAGCTCAATAACAACAATTAAAACAAAGAGTCTCTTGAGTCTGTTTCCACAGTCGAGAACGAACTGTTAAGCTAACCAATCAAATTGTTCTTGTTTGCTATGGCTACAGATTCTGTCAGAGCTACTTTTCAGAATAAGAGTTCTAACTAATTTTCAGGCCAGTAATAATGAGATAATAGGGTGTATCAATTAAGAGCTCTATCCCCATTATCTGCCCAGAGAGTCACCTCATTTGACTTTTCAGTAAATGGATTAGCTCAGAGAAGACTGGCAGAGGTGCAAACAAAATGAAGGAGTAAAATCCTGCCAACATGGTACGATCATAAGGTATAATCATGAATAAGTGGCAATATTGTTACTGTAATTGACAAATAGAATGGTTGAAACTCAGCCAAGGATCTGGTTATTTAAAGGTGTATTAAGGTGCGGAGTGAGGCAGCCAAAAAGGTTCTTTTAAATTCAATAACTTATTAAACAGCCCTTGTCATACTGGCAGATCATTACATTGAAGGCATGTTGAGCAGCCAGGTGCTGTAGGAATTGTAGTCCACATTGTGACATCAGTAATAACATATATGTCATACTGAATTAAAGACAATGTATGAAATATGCATGATAGCTACACTTTACATTTGATATAATACTGTGTTCATGAAGCATCTTTGGAAACACTGAGGTTAAGACAGATGTACTTCTGGTTATTTAAGAGGAGAACTTACAGTATCAATTATAGTTTTTAAACACTAACAGGCTGCAGTAATTGAAATGGACAGGGATTTGTCATGTTGCTTCAACTTATAACCACTGTTTTAGCTGTATCATTGCCTTAAGCCTGATTGTGGTTTGTCATGGAATAACTGGGATAGCTAATTAAAACAACACTGACTTTTCTTGCAGTGATTGGTTTTCCATCAAATGATGTCCTTTTCAAGACAATAATAATGAAGTAATAGGTTTTGGTTTGTCTAATTAAATAAGAACACAATCCCTATTATCTGCTGGATTAGTCATCACATCTGACTTCCGATAAATGGATTAACCTGGTCTCGACCTACAGGACCTAAAGGACCTACAGGGCACACAGTGTAGCAAAGAGACCTACAGTATGTGATCAATGACTGAGCTGCCAGTGCATACTGATATGTACATCATATGTTATAGAACTATACATCTGTGGTTGTACATATACATCAAAGTGCCTTTGTGAAAAAGTGAACATCATTTTCACATAACTCCTGGAATTTAACCCATTGCTACTGAATCACGGCCTCATCAGTTGTAGCATGTTTATATTGACAATGGAATAAGAGTGAGAAAATATAAAATAATGGATAAACCTGGTAGAGAATTAATTTGTTAGGAAAGTTTTTAGAGTTTTTGTATTATTTTGTGTTTCTGCTGCTTAGAAAGTCATTTACAAACGGCCCCAATAACAGAATCCAACGCAGAGTTCTGAAGATTCTATCAGATACAAACTGCACAAAGTTACCTTTATTCTGATAAGAAATGTTGTTGTTGTTATTCATATAATACATAATTTTAAAGCTCTTTTGTGCTCTTTATGCTGGAAGTATCCATGGACACATCAGATATAAACTGGGGAAAAAAAGTTCGGAAACTTGTGTTTGGTGGATTATTTCTCTGTTGTTACAATGCTAATGGTCATTGTATTTTACATCGTTGGAAAGCCTGTTTATTTACCTTCACAATGATGTCCAACTTGCAAGGATCATGCATTTGTGGGATGAGCAGCACAGCTGATTATGTGGGTAGCACCAAAGAAAAATTTGCCAAAATGCTCCGTCAATGGTAAACAGTGTATTCTCCTGTTGGTATTGACTCTTGTTTTGAGTTGTTTGGTGGATTGGATGATTGAACTCTCTATCAGTAACAAGGAACAAACAAGACATATTGGCTATTTTACACTTTATTTATTTAATCCACCGTCAGGAGCCTCAGTAGCGGTGGAAGATCCATACGCAGCCACAACAGCCTGGCACCTCCTCCTCATGCTGGTCACAAACCTGGTCACACGTTGCTGTGGGATGGCGTTCCATTCAGCACAGCTGATTATGTGGGTAGCGCCCAAGAAAAACTTCCCAAAATTCTCTTCCAATGGTAAACAGTTTATTCTCATAAGGCTACCAGGAAGCCTGCAATGACTGCCCTTCACCGTCAGGCCCGTTTTTTCCCAGTTTATATGGAGTTAGTTATAAGGGCATTTGGAGTGGCATTCAGAATTTGCCCCATTGCAACATTAGAAGTCAAAGGTCAAATTCTCTTTACCTCAGTGTCATGACAATGTGACTGATAGATAGATTATAGTTTAAGCTTTAAAATGATATATGACTTCATGATATGGTGTGTTGGTTTCCCTCTTTTATACTGGATCTATGTGTAAAATGGCGAATAAAGATGGACAAATATTAATGATGGAGGGATGAAAAAAGGAGTGATAGCACATAGAAAGCTACCATTGCTGAAATGCTATCATGCATTTTCCAACACTAGGGCCATAAGCCCTGTTCAGACATGGTATTAACAGGCGTCCTCAGTGATCGGATCACAAGTGGACAGCTTTAAGTACGCCTATTCACACCTGGCATTAGAATGCGTCTCCACATGCGTCTTCAGTGGCCACTTATTATCCGATCTCACTTCAACAAAAACACCAACACATCTCCGATAGTATGATAATAATGCACTTTGCATGCCTAGTCTGATAGTCTGTAGATATGTAGCCTATAATATGTGGTATATTTTCAAGTCTTGCACATGACCGAGAGGCCATAAGGGTAAACACATGGGTAAGAATCATAAGTGGAGAATATGGTCACAAGATATGACATGGGGCTGAAAGATAAATATGTAGGACAAAGGAGCCATGCATGGTTATGTAGGACAAAGGAGCCATGCATGGTTATACGCTCAGCTCAGCTGTTACATGCCATGGACCCGATATAAGGAGGCGAGAGAGCTCCGAAGGGAGGACTCTCAGATTTGACTTGAGACCTCCGGACGCTCTAGACGTTCGTTATGACATTTGTTGCTTGTTTGTAATAAACTCTATTATACCAAAAAGAACAGTGTCCGCAAAGCATCCTTCATCATCACTTCAACAGCACTGTCGCAGGAAAGAGACTACAAATTTGGCGTCACGAACAGGATCGGAGGTGGCCGCAACAGCAGTACTGCTACAACTTCACAGAACGGTGAGCGCACTCATTGAATGCTGGTCATAAATTGGGGCTGTTATGTGGAGTTGTTTGGCCACACCGTAAATTAAGAACCTTCTTGTTATGGACATGTCCTGTTGATTTGATGTTTAAAGTGAGGCTCCGTGCTAAATTTAATGAAAAAAAGGGGGAATGAATAGAGAAAAAAAAATATATATATATATATATATATATATAAAGTGAAGAAAAGAAGTATGAGAAATACAAGGAATAGTTTAGAATAGCTTCATGGTAACGGTAAGGTGTGTTAAATAGTATCGTGCGAGATTAATAAAGAGGGGCCCTCAACTTATTAACGGTAAGACACATGCATATTAGCCACTGCGTAACGATGGCTCTGACATAGTCCGGAATTAAGTTAGAAAGACAAAAGTGGGAAACCTGGATCCAGGTAATTTGAATAAATAAATGTAAAGAGTGTTAAGAGACAGAGAAATAAAGGAAATAAAGGAAATAAAGGAAATGATCATATGACAAGCCGCAAATCGGATAGAATAGAAAGCCCTCAAGTGGAGGAGCATGTAGTATGGGCCGCAATTAAAACCTGAAAACGACATCTTATGGTCAGTTTAATAACTGGAGAGTGTAGAATCACAATTCGAATGACCGTTACCACTCTGACGTTTGTTGACGAACGGTGTCTGAAGCAGCCTCTCGTCGAAGATTTTTACACCTCAAAGGTAGCACAAATTTTATGAGAAAAAGTAAGGAAAATAGCGGCAGAAAGCATGCTGTACGAATGAAGATATCTAAAGTTGGAGTGAAGAGAATGTGTGTGTATGGACTTTGGGAGGAGGGAAAATGTGTGTGTGTGTGTGTGTGACATTTGGCTCCAGATGTGGACTATAAAATGCATGGGAAGAGAGTATATGTGTCATTTAATAATTTGTAAGAATAGATACGTGGCCCGAGGTATTGTATAAAACCATGAGCTTCTGTTTCCAGAAGACTAAATGAATTAAATAATGTAAAACATAAGCTATTGATTGTGGGAATTTCTCTGGATCAGAGATCGAAGCGCACTCTCTCTGGATCACTGTTGTCACTCACGCCGTTGGGCGTGATGGCACGGCCGGTAGGAGTGGACGCTTGTTTTCTCTGCAAAAGAGGGATTTCCGGGAGATACAGTAAAAAGAATAAAACGATGAGCCACTGAAATGAGCCTGGTTACGATAAACGCATACACATAAGATAAATAACTATAAACCAGGACAAATAAAGTGGAGTTGTGTAACTGCAGTACCCGTATGGCCCTTGGAAAAGAATAGAAATATATGAATTAAATGAGTCAGTAAATAAAACATGAGCTCTTCTTAAAGGGGAGGAATAAAATTGATGATGCTGTTAAAGGGACCTAATGGGTTCACAAGAGACTAAATCATTGCATGTTTTTTGTCTGTTATGTCATTTATGGTGAATGAGAATTGAAACGGGAGGCAAGGCAGCGAGACGGCCCACCACGGAGTGTGGCTTGCTGACGTCCATGAGGAGGCTTCCGCTTCAATCTACTAAAGGCCGGTACAAATTTATCCACAGACTCTTTAACAAAAACAAAACCTGCATTTCCATATTTGTATATATTCTCAGTCGTAAGCAACATTGATGGTACACATATAAACCTGCTTGCATTTATAAACCTAAGAGGAGACTGACCTGCTCCTATACACATGAAAGAGTACATGCTCTAGGCAGTTTGGAGAAATAAATAAATGAATAAATAGACAACTTGGCAACGGATTGATCAGTTAATGCATTTGATTAATTAATGGCATATGATTGTTTAGTCTAACCTCTGCTGACAATTGCAGATGTTCATTTATGTTATTGTGCGTGGATTGTCTGATCTGTGCTGTGGTGGATATTCAATGTGGTAACTGTTTGACGATTTGAGCTGAATATTGATTAATTGGATAATTTATGATTGGTTGATTTGTTGATTAATTGGATAATTGGATAAATTGGTTAATTGATTGATTGGTTAGTTGATTGATTGGTTAATTGATTAATTGGATTAATTGGATAATTGGATAATTGTTGATTGATTGATTGGTTGATTGGTTGATTGGATAATTGGTTAATTGATTAATTGGTTAATTGATTAATTGGGTAATTGGGTTAAAAAAAAAAAAAAAAAAAAAAAAAAAGGGGGAAGTAATCTAAAAAGCCTTGAGTAGTTTTAATTTTAGCAATTACTCATTAAAGTACAATAACGGAACATAAGGAAGCCGTTATAATGGGAAAAAAGAACACTAAAAATCCAAAAGTAATCACTCCTGTTGAGATAGTACAGAAGAATAATCCTTTAATTAGGGGCATCGCAAACATTGCAAAAAATATCGGAAAAATGGCACAAACGCTGGCCTGAAATTGACCAACCATGGCCAATGGAGGGGACTCTTAACCCAGATGTAATCAGAAGTAGAGCTAGGGTTACCACTGTGTTACAGAGCTATGGTGGGAGTTTCTCTAATGTACAATAAAGCATCCTCTGTAACAATGGGTTATCCAGTGACAATTCTTACACATCATAGTCTCAGAAATCTTTTGAATTATGGTAAGAACAACTTGACCATGTCTAGGCTCAGAGACTATCATAGGCTCTTAGAGCAGGAAGATGTTACCCTAGCAAGATGTGTTACGGTAAATACAGCGGAGAATTTGCCAACTCCAGAAGACGGGGAGCCACACGATTGTGTTCAAGAAGCAGAGAAATACTCTAGGCTTAGATCAGATTTACAAGCTCTCCCATTACATGTGGTAGACCTGGAGTATTGGACCGATGGGTCTTGTTATCGTGTGGGCGATAAATTAAGGGCCGGCTATGCGATAGTAAAAGCCCAAGGAACTGGATTTACAGTGGAGAAGGCTGAAGAGATACCACAGCCTGCATCTGCACAACTTGCTGAGCTGGTGGGGTTAACTGAAGCGTGTTTGTTGGCAGAAGGGAAGCGAGTGACGATATATACTGACTCTGCATATGCACATAATGTGTGCCACTTGTTTGGAGCAGTGTGGAAGAACCGAGGGTTTAAGAAAACGGATGGTTCGCCGATACAGCATCACGCCCAGATCATGAAATTGTTGCATGCTATGATGAAGCCTAAAGAAATAGCAATAGCTAAATGTGCGGCACATAAGAAGGATGCGTCAAGGGTTTCACAAGGGAACAGAGCGGCTGATGAAGCTGCAAAAGCAGTCACTGGAGCAGATAAATTGGGCAAAGTTCTTCTCGTCACGCATGAAGTGAACTTGGAAGACAAAATTACACTCAAAGATGTGATTTTAATGCAGGAAGCTGCTCCTGAAATGGACAAACAGTTGTGGCTAGACCGAGGTGCCACCCGAGATTCTACTGGACTTTGGAGAAATCATGAAGGGCTGATACTATCACCTCCAGACCTGTTGGGTCTGATGATTCAGGAGGCGCATGGCTTAGCTCACGTTGCAAGGGGGGAAGTGAAGAGAAAGATCACGAAAGAGTATGGGTTTTTGGGCACCATGTTTGCTTGAACAGATTGATTATGTCATAGGCAGGTGTACTATCTGTCTGAAAAACAATGTTCGGAGGGGAGTGTCGGTTCCTCCTGGCCACATCCCAACTCCAAGGGGTCCTATGCGTGAACTAGTTATAGACTATGTTGACATGATAAAACCGATTGAAGGGAAAAGGTACATGCTAGTCGTGGTGGACAGATTTTCACGATGGCCTGAGGCCTGTCCAACAAAACGAAAGGATGATCAATCGGTTGCCAAGTTCTTATGTAGAGAGGTCATAAGCAGGTGGGACTTCCAGATCGAATATCCTCAGACAATGGGAAAGAGTTTGTGGATAAGACGGTGAAATTGATTTTGTAGGACCAGGGTTGAAGCAACCTTGGGAAAGTCAGTTCGGCTTCCATGTCAGTGTACAGAAGAAAATAGTGGTAAAGGGAAACTCAGAGTTCAGTGGGAAGATAGCCATGGTAAGATCCTAGATCTGTCAGAGACAGCACCATTAGGGAAATATACATTAGTTAATGACAAAAGGATAGTGAAGGTTGAGGGAGACTGTAGTCTCTATGTATATAAGCCTCAACAGGAAGATCAAGGTGATTACAGGTGTTCTTTTTACGATCGACGTATTGGAAGTGAGCGGTCCAAGTTAGGATTTGTAGTTCGCGTGGTGTATCTAGTGATACTAGGGGGGAATAAAAGCATAGACCCCCAAGAGGTTGGGGAAACAAGAGAATTAACAACTATGACATCAACTCTCCAGATGAAAGCTGGACAGATGGAAGAGAAATCTACTCCTTCAATGGCAAAAGCTATTGGAAGTATAAATGCATCACATGTAACTACAAAGGCGCCTCAGGTGATATCTATAACGTCACCTCCTTTGAGTACTGTGATCAGAGCTAGGTTAGGAGGAACAGTTTACCTTCCTTGTCAATGTGGGAGATGGAATAATGGAGGGAACTTGTTTCCCAAATGGGAAAATAGTCGTGGTGAAGATTTGTTGTTGACAAGACCTGAAGATGACGTTGTGCCTCGTGATCAGAGGAAGTATATTTTGTTTAATGAGGTTAGGTGGATGAAAATTAATGATGATTGTTCCCTGGTCCTGCGTAACGTTACTCGGGAAGACGAAGGAGAATACATGTGTTCTTATGAAGAACCGGAGTTTAAATTTGTTCCATATCAAAATTATTGGATCAAAGGTCGTGTGACTCGTAGAGTGTCACTCCTGATAAAAGATTTGGGGCCTATTGAAGTTGCTATGGGTACTAAAGAAGTTCAGAAACAATTTACTACAGTAACCACTCCAAAGGTGATTAGTACACAGATAAAGCTTGTTACATTAGTTCCAAAAACAACTAAGAATGTTCATACACCTACTCTGGCTACTACTCTAGTTATGACTTCAAAGGGGATGAATGCTACAACAGCGACGACATCCGTGGCATCTACGACATTTGTAAATACAACGCAGATATCTAATATGACATCTTGGACCTTTAAGGATGTGACTAATGTACTCCAGAAGCAAATGTCAAAAATAGAGCCTAGCGTGAACAGCAGTAATGACATTGTTGAAGTTAGAGAACAGAGGATAGAAGAGAAGTATGTAGAGTCATCTATGACAGCCCAGAGGACTAGTTTAAACATAGATGAAACCTTTGTTGACTCTGATCAGACACCAGAGTACATGATGGATCATTACCATACAATACAAAAGAGAGACACTAAATGGAAGGCATTTGGGTTTGATCCTTCAGTGTTACAAATCGCAGACCCTTGGGCAGGTAGGAACTTATGGTTTCAGCAAGTAACCCACTCCGTAAGATCGGTTGTGAAAACGGATGGTCCGTGTCTGGTGAAAATCCGATCGCCAAGCTCATGGCCTTCGATTTTAGAGACTATACCAGAACCACTAACCACTATGTGTCAAAGTTATGCATTATCATGGCTCTTGTATCAACAGCAATCATCAGTGGATAAAGTGATGGCTTTAGCAATGAACCTTTTTAAGCCTAGATTGACTTGTTCTTGGTTGGCAGAATTACCATATGTAAATGTACTTGATCAGCATGAAGATATCAGAACAGCGGTCCCTGATATAATGGAGGTGACAGCAGTAGGAGCTACCAGCTGTTTTTGTTCAAATACAACTCATGAAGGGCCGGGAACGTTTATGGGGTTATCAGAGTGTGATAAATATATGATGGACTTGGGTAAAATGGAACGTGGGAATAGTAATGATTCGTATGAAGCATCTTTTCAGGTACCACAACACAAAGAGAAGACAATTTTAAGGGTACATAATCAGATATTGCCGGGGAATGTGACTATAGGGAATTTCAAGGATATTTGGTGGGTCTGTGGTAATAAGGCATACATATTTCTACCATATGGGTGGACAGGATGCTGTTATATGTCACTGTTGAAACTTCCATATGAGGTTCTTACTATCCAGAAGGGAGTAGGGCCAGAGGGGGTCCAATCTGATGTCGCTTCAAGTAGTAGGAGAAAACGTGAGTTGGCACAGTTTCACAAGTTGGAATCCTTCCATTGGAGAATAAGTTTAGGAGAGAAGTGGGGTATAGGATTATTTCCATGGTATGGGGTGGCATTCTTGGCAGATCACATCGACAACATTACCTACACCTTGCAAGGCTTTGCGAACGAAACCATAAGAGGTTTCGAATTGTTGTCAAACACCCAGAGAAGTCACAGACTGACGTTGCTGAAACATGACATGGCTCTTGATTATATTTTGGCCAAACAAGGGGGCTTATGTGTTGCTTTAAATTTAACAGGAGATGCCTGCTACACTTTGATTCCTGATAGTTCTGATAATATGACTAGTGTCATAGGGGCATTGAAGCTCATAAGAGATGCGTTTGGCCCATCAGAAGACGCGGGATGGTCTGCAAATGCTTGGTTGCAGGATAAATTGGGGCCACTAGGGGCAGTGTTAGTTCAGGTTTTGGTAGCGCTCGTTCTGGCGTTGTGTGTGATGTTTTGTTTTTGCACGCTGTTGTTGACCTTTGCAAAGGCTATGATAATTAGATGGGTTGGAGTTGTGCTGCCTGGCGAGCAAACGCTGATGCCATTATTACACGAAGCTGACACGGACGTGGATGAGGATGACGCAATAAAGATCGAATTGGTGGAGGAATATCCATTTTAAATATCTCATATGATTATAATCCTATTATTTACCTCTGTTTTTGCTTGCGTAGTTTGTAGTGTTGATTTTGTTTTGCTCTTTCGAGACTTTGTTTAGTCTCGAAGGGGGGATATGGCAACAAAGGAACAATATGATTTCTAATTTCACATTTTGACTTATATGATTTCTAATTTCACATTTTGACTTATATGATTTCTAATTTCACATTTTGACTTATATGATTTCTAATTTCACATTTTGACTTATATGATTTCTAATTTCACATTTTGACTTATATGATTTCTAATTTCACATTTTGACTTATATGATTTCTAATTTCACATTTTTACTTATAGAAGTGTTCTTATTCTGTGTTTGATGTTTTAATTTGTATCTGTTATGTATGCAAAAGATACTGGTTTTCTTTTCTTTCATTCTAGAACATATTGGGGGAAGACCACTGTGAGGGTGGTAGATTGTCAGGGACTCCGATGGGCTGAATGGATTCAGACACTTCAAACATGAAAATACGAATGGCCTGAAGAACTCTGAACGTGGACTGGCGATACAACATCCAGAGTCAAGACGTCATCGATACTATACCGGAGTCAAGGCTGCTGAGAAACTGCAGCGTTATATAGTCTTATGTCTTCTCTTAGATGTTACATTAGTATTCGTAAAAATGAATTGTCTTTTTTGTGTATTACATGCTTGGCAAGTGATGGTTTCTAAATATAATGGGACCTCAGATGTTTTCTTTTTCTCGATGTTTAGGGACAGTGGGGTAGGCAGGAAAAGGTCCATAGAAAGGTGCGATGGGTCGACCAGCCTGACTTTGGACATTGTCTTGTTTTAATTTGCTGAGAGTTCCATATGTATTTGCTTAAATCATTTCCATACACAAATTGCTAAATTTCCTCATTTCAGTGGTATGAAGTTCTACGTATGGTCGCCTTGGCAGAGGGACCGTGAGAGAATTTTCCTGTCTACATTGTTCAATGGATATTTCAAGAAAGATTAGCTGCCTGACAGGTTTTTCACTCTCACTTTTAGACTCCATACAGTTGTTTCAATGGTAAAAAGGGCGGGTTGTTAAATTTGTCATGTTAAATACACCTGTATGTATCTTCTTTTATTTTTTCGAGACTTTGTGTAAGTCTCGAAGGGGGGAATATGTGGTATATTTTCAAGTCTTGCACATGACCGAGAGGCCATAAGGGTAAACACATGGGTAAGAATCATAAGTGGAGAATATGGTCACAAGATATGACATGGGGCTGAAAGATAAATATGTAGGACAAAGGAGCCATGCATGGTTATGTAGGACAAAGGAGCCATGCATGGTTATACGCTCAGCTCAGCTGTTACATGCCATGGACCCGATATAAGGAGGCGAGAGAGCTCCGAAGGGAGGACTCTCAGATTTGACTTGAGACCTCCGGACGCTCTAGACGTTCGTTATGACATTTGTTGCTTGTTTGTAATAAACTCTATTATACCAAAAAGAACAGTGTCCGCAAAGCATCCTTCATCATCACTTCAACAGCACTGTCGCAGGAAAGAGACTACAAATCAAAATATATTTGACTAAAATACAGTTGTACCGATAGAATACAGTAGAGCACAGAGGCCGTTTCCATGCTGACAAGCGCCCGTGTCTGCCTGTTTATTCACCTGAGGGGCGCGGTGATCCCGCGGATCCCAGCTGGACATCAGATAAGTAGGCAGTCCTTAATGTGGCCAGGACACATTCGCGTACACACTGCTAAAATAATGTGGTCATATGTCGCCCAGATCACCTCTGAATGTGGTCTGAAAGATCCGATCTCAATGCGTCCTCAATGCGTCTTGAGTGCGTTCACACCTGTACTTACAGCTGTCCACTTGTGATCGGATCACTGAGGACGTAGGTTAATACCAGGTCTGAACAGGGCCATGGACCTTTAAAAAAAATCACTATGAGACTTGCTCCCTCCAAAGTGGCACGACCAACCCCCTGGCTCATGGACTATAATATCATCAACCATCAACTCCAGCTCCGGAGCCCCTCAGGGCTGTGCCCTCAGTCCCTTCCTTTACACCCTCTACACTAATGACAGAATGGTATTTTTGCATCACAAGTTTACACACAAACACCAAATAAATAACTCTTTCCACATGCCAACTGGTCCTCCAGGACCCCAATACATTGGTCATCTTAAAAAGCACTAATTAAAACAGAAAACAATGATATGATATGATATCCGTAAAGTCAAACTGAACATTAGCAACTTCAAATTTGTTATGAACTAATCCATTGTTCTTAGACTTATGCACAGGTTATACAAAATAATTCGCAAAATATTGGACAAAAAGCCTACGAGGTATCATCACTGTCATATAATTACAAAGTACAACCTATTGACCTTTGATAATTTTGTCTACCTTGCAAACTCCTGTTTAATGTTCAGAATTACCCACAATCTTGCTCCTCCCCCACCCTTCAGAGTTTCACTATGTTCAGATAACATCAGGCAAACAAGAGCAACTACCAGAGGCAACTGTGTAGTACAGGTCAACTGAATTTGGCCAGTCAGCTTTCTCCATTTGAGCTGCACAGAACATAATACTTGACTTAACTTGACTTGACTTGACAGTACCCAGCAGTATCAGACAATGCTCTACTGGTCAAAATTTGACCAGCTCAGGGATTTAACGTTAATTAGCTAGCAAGCTACAGTTCATAAATCCTGCCAGTGAAAATTTCTGCTGAGAAATTCAGCAGTTGGGGGAAAACAGAGTCCTCCTTTTGTCTACTTCTGTCTCCCTTTCACTCCCTACTGAAGATTCGGTGTGGGACTTCAAAATGATTCATGGTGATGATGATGATAGCACTTTGGTGTCAGATCTATTCTGAAATTGTACTTGCATCCCAGGAGCTCCTTTTGCAACATCAACAAAGACAAAATATTTAAGACAAGTAACAAGGATACATTTAACATACCATCACACTCACCGCTGACAATATATTCTCTCAACGTACATTTGATCTGCGATTAGGCTCCATATTTCATTTTTGGATTGACTGGTGTACAAAAGTGTGCTTCAGTCTAACCCTATTAAATCGTGGAGCCCTGTATCTCCGATTAGATAGCAACATGGTTGAGGTCAGAGATGATGTTGTTGGCCAGCCTAAGCCTTAATATGTTACTATGGTATGCTGATTCATAGAGTTTCTCAAGGGGTAGACCCACAATCTTTGAGCAGATTTTCATTTGGTGGAGCAGTTTTGACTTTAAGGTAGTGGACAGACACTTGTAGTATTACAATACTGTAGAACACTCATAATCACAGGAGTAAAGAACAGAAGAAGAATTTGTGTACTCGCTCCAAAGACCTAAGGACAGATTCAATATGGTCTTTCCAGGATAACAGATGGTCTATCATTACATCGAAGTACTTATATGAAAGTACCTGCTAGATTTTTTTAACTTTATGAGATTCATATAAAAAACAAATAAGATTTCTTCGTTTTTTTTTTTTGTGTTAATCTCAAGAGCATTATTATTATCACTCCACTCGACCACTCTGTTTACGCTATGTTGGTGTAGCCCAGGGTTGTCCGAGTTACTTAAGAGAGATATTAGAGCTGTATCAGAATACTTCCAAATGTAATGATTTGGTGTGTCTGTTAAAACGATTTGTAATTTTTTCTTCTTCTCTACGTGGCACCATGAAACACAAAATTGTTTGCTAAAGGCTGACTACAGTGAAACTACCAGTGCTATGTGTCTATTACTACTAAGCTTGCTAAGGTAAAGAACTACTTGACTTTGCTACATGACAGTAAATCTGACATAGTGCGTAATTGTGTTATAACATTTGTCTTGTGTTTCTAAGAATCTAGGCTCTATACAGAGCAAGGTAAAAGCTACAGGTGCTGAAACACTAGCCGGCTTCTTAAGTGTTAAACTAATCTAAGGTAAAGCTAGCGCCTACTGCGTCGCGTTTTTGCAAACGTCAGGCAGTTTTAACGTACTAGAAAGCAAGCGCCTGATATTACTCCATTAATGATATGTTGAGGATGTGAAGTAAGGAACAGTACAGAATCAACTTTTAATTCAAGCTGTTGTTTATCATTTGCTGAATCTAATGGCTTTATGGGGTTGACACCTGCAGGGATAAAGCATGCTACTCCACCTGCCTTAAATTTTTGTCTCGCAGCTAACCGTGGAGCGGGGTCACACCTGGAGCGAGGTTATACCTGGAGCATGGGCACACTTGGAGCAGGGTTTCACCTGGATCTTGGTGGTCTCCGGTATTGTGGCTGCATCTGCTGCCGCGTCGGTGCCTGCTTGACACCAACTGCTACCATCCCTAATTAACTACGTCTGTACGAGGGACTACCAATGCTAACGAGGGATTTCCAACACCTAGTGACAATGTGGCAGCCTGGAGAATAACACTTCTCAATCACTGCCAAAGACATCAAGAGCTCCTAGCAAGCATGCTGATGCTGCAGGAACCAACGCACGGGCATCGATCACAGGGACGTCCCACACCAATACACATGGACGTACTGAGGAGAGATGCTGGACAGTGCTGGCTTTCCGATAGTTGTATTATCACTCTTTCCATCCACCACTATTGGTTTTGTGTTATCAGTCCTACTTGTATTAGCTATTACAGCTGCTAGACTGCTATTGTGGCTGTTTCTCTATCTCTCTCTCTCTATCTATCTCTCTCTCTCTCTCTCTCTCTCTCTCACTCTCTCTCTATCTATCTGTCCCCCCAGCCGGTCTCGACAGATGGCCGCCCGCCCTGCGCCCGGTTCTGCTCCAGGTTTCTTCCCAGTAATCGGGGAGTTGTTCCTGGCCACAGTGCGCTTGGTGGATCCTGTTGGGTCTCTAAACTATGGTGTACGGTCATAGACCTGCTCTATATATAAAGCGTCTTGAGATAACTTCTGTTGTGATTTGACGCTATACAAAAATAAATTTATTTGATTTGATTTGATTTGATTTAAATGGATTAAGTGGATTATCTCCAGATATCGAGGTTGCTCCCTTTTTATGGGGTCTAAGTTCAGTCTGCTTACAGCCATGTTAGTGATGAACAGGATCTACTGTATTGTTGACTTTCTCTGTGACTCATTTCTCTGTGTAAGCAAGAAAAGCACAAACAAGGATAGCTGATCCTGAAATCCCTATTCTCAATCATTTTAAGAAAGCTCACTCATATTTGACTTCAGACTCCGTACAAGTGCAAACAGTACAGTAGTTGCTGGGTTTACTGTAAGTGAAACTGCATGAGGCACACTACACTATATACAGGTACAATGACGACTTGTCTACCAGCATAGTATCCCTAGAAATTACGCTAATATTAGTTTATTCCTCACCTCAAAGTTTACGTTTAATGGCAGCATTTAGTGCCAATGCAGGAAGTAGTGTGCCCTTTATGTGGTGTTATATTCAATGAATGAAAATGGATGAAAAATCCCAAAATTTGCATCCTCCAGATGCTTCTTTGGTCTGAAAATGGGTGTGGCTAAGTTTGGCGTCAGGCATGTCTTTCTTAAATCCACTTCAGCCACTAATGACATCTCATATGATCAAATGACTCTGGATTTTGTAGTTTCATATTTACCATCAAATCAAATGATCTCCTACCGTCTTTTTCTGAATTATCATGAGAACAAATGGGAAAGCGGTTCATTTGTTCTAGGGTTTTAATCAGTACTGATGACAGTCTACTGACTGACATCACTAACATTTGCTGCCCCTGTTTTACTTTTTGAATCTTAGCATCTGGTTAGCATCGTGTAGCCTTTGTAGATACTGTGGGGATTGGCTATCTCTCTTTATCTTTGCTTTAAAGAGTGCATGCATTAGAATGAATGATTATTGTAGGATTTTGAAAGGACAATCCACCCATTATATTTATGAGATTTCACTCATTTCCCATAGTTTCATAGTCAGGATTCTTACCAAGTGACCATTACATGGTAACACACATGGTACTCTACTTTCGGTGCCACTGCCATTATGCTTTGAATTATTTGATGTTCATACAACAATACTTCATGAAGTCCTACGTACAATGGCCTTTAACATGACATGTTGCACGATTACAGTCTCAATCAAAACTGCTGTGTGTGTGATTTTCATGTTCTTACTTCTAAGGTTAGACACAGAAAGGTTGTAGCATATAATGTCAACATTTTATATGATGCATCCCACATTGTACATGTCTTGTATTCGCAGGTACATTCCTGAGGGTATTCAGGTTTCCTGTGGACCCGACTACTACACCTCGGCCCCAGGCTACAACAACGAATCATTCGTCATGTACATGTTCTCCTGCCACTTCTGTGTTCCCGTCTTCACCATCTTCTTCACTTATGGAAACTTAGTGTGCACAGTGAAGGCGGTAAGAGACTTTATCTGATGATGTTGCTTTTATATGAAATTGTAGATTTTTAAGCTGATCAATGTGAGAGAATATAACTGATGTTGACCTAATTTTCAGGCCGCAGCTCAGCAGCAGGAGTCAGAGTCCACCCAGAAAGCTGAGAGGGAAGTGACGCGCATGTGCATCCTGATGGTGTTGGGCTTCCTGGTGGCCTGGACTCCATATGCTAGCTTTGCTGCGTGGATCTTCTTCAACAAGGGAGCTGCGTTCTCAGCAACAGCCATGGCTATCCCTGCCTTCTTCTCAAAGAGCTCAGCGTTGTTCAACCCTGTTATCTATGTGTTGATGAACAAACAGGTACGGTATAACCAATTTGTAGCAATCCTGATGGTGCATTCACACGTATCAAGTAATAAAAATAAAGAAGAATAACAATATATATTATTAGGTAATAAGACAAATAGAGGACAAATTGACAACACACTGTTATGTTGATGTAAGTAGATACAAGGGCATTTGTAGGTGTTTATTAATGTGTTTGTCAATAATTATAACTACTCCTTTAACAGTATAACATATGCATAATCATAATCGATGACATTCTGTATGATGACAAATATAAACAAATCCTTACAGTGCGCTATAAAACATGTATTAACTGGTTATACACATTTACAAATCATTCACAGACTGGCTTCAAACAGGTCTAAATAAACAGATATGCCATTATGAATATAATCATAATAAGTACTTCATTAACAAAAAACACATTCACACTGAAAACACTCATATAAAGTATGGAGACATATATATATATCATATTACAACTGTGTTGTTTTATGTTATATTGCCAATTACTCATTATCTGTTTATACACCAATTAGGAATGCTTCACAGGATAAATTATATTTGTTGACAGATACATTAATACATTTCCTTATAGCTACTTAAAACTACATTATAGTGTGTTAGAAACCATATATTTACTTTATACTTTTTAATGCTAAAAAAGTGTCACCGTTACAATTTGTTAAGTGATTGTTCAGTGTCATTTTCTAATTATACTTTGTGCTGTGTTTTCAGTTCCGTAACTGCATGCTGAGCACTGTTGGAATGGGAGGCATGGTAGACGATGAGACCTCAGTATCAACCAGCAAGACAGAAGTGTCCTCTGTTTCCTAAACACAGACCAATCTCAACAACTCTAATAGATTTTTTCGCATGGACTAACAACAAGTATATCAAATCAAATCAAATCAATTTATTTTTGTATAGCGTCAAATCACAACAGAAGTTATCTCAAGACGCTTTATATATAGAGCAGGTCTATGACCGTACACCATAGTTTAGAGACCCAACAGGATCCACCAAGCGCACTGTGGCCAGGAAAAACTCCCCGATTACTGGGAAGAAACCTGGAGCAGAACCGGGCGCAGGGCGGGCGGCCATCTGCCGAGACCGGCTGGGGGGATAGATAGATAGAGAGAGAGTGAGAGAGAGAGAGAGAGAGAGAGAGAGAGAGAGAGAGAGAGAGAGAGAGAGAGAGAGAGAGAGAGAGAGATATAGAAACAGCCACAATAGCAGTCTAGCAGCTGTAATAACTAATACAAGTAGGGCTGATAACACAAAACCAATAGTGGTGGATGGAAAGAGTGATAATACAACTATCGGAAAGCCAGCACTGTCCAGCATCTCTCCTCAGTACGTCCATGTGTATTGGTGTGGGACGTCCCTGCGATCGATGCCCGTGCATTGGTTCCTGCAGCATCAGCATGCTTGCTGGGAGCTCTTGATGTCTTTGGCAGTGATTGAGAAGTGTTATTCTCCAGGCTGCCACATTGTCACTAGGTGTTGGGAATCCCTCGTTAGCATTGGTAGTCCCTCGTACAGACGTAGTTAATTAGGGATGGTAGCAGTTGGTGTCAAGCAGGCACCGACGCGGCAGCAGATGCAGCCACAATACCGGAGACCACCAAGATCCAGGTGAAACCCTGCTCCAAGTGTGCCCATGCTCCAGGTATAACCTCGCTCCCGGTGTGATCCCGCTACAGGTATGACCTCACTCCAGGTGTGACCCCGCTCCACGGTTAGCTGCGAGACAAGGAGGCACAAGGACTCCCGGGAAGGAATGAAGTTAGTAACAACATGGACATGGGACATGAGTATATACAGAAGGAGAGGGGAGCTCAGTGTGTCATAGGAAGTTCCTTATGACAGTGTGTCATAGGAAGTCCCCCGGCAGTCTATGCCTATAGCAGCTTAAGTATAAGCGTTATCAAAGAGGAAAGTCTTTAGCCTACTCTTAAATGTAGAGACGGTGTCTGCCTCCCGGACTGAAACTGGGAGCTGGTTCCAGAGAAGAGGAGCTTGATAGCTGAAGGCTCTTGCTCCCATTCTACTTTTGGAGACTCTAGGAACCTCAAGTAACCCTGCATTCTGTGAGCGCAGTGCTCTAGTGGGGTAGTAGGGTACTATGAGCTCTTTAAGATATGATGGGGCCTGACCGTTTAGCGCTTTGTAGGTGAGGAGGACGATTTTAAAATCTATTCTGGATTTTACAGGCAGCCAGTGCAGAGAAGCTAATACAGGCGTAATATGATCTCTTTTTCTAGTTCTAGTCAGTACACGTGCTGCAGAATTCTGGATCAACTGGAGAGTCTTAAGAGACTTATTGGAGCAGCGTGATAATAAGGAATTGCAGTAATCGAGTCTAGAGGTAACAAATGCATGGACTAATTTTTCTGCATCATTTTGACACAGGATGTGCCTGATCTTCGCAATGTTACGTAGATGAAAGAAGGCAGTCCGTGAGGTTTGTTTTATGTGAGAGTTAAAGGACATATCCTGGTCGAAGACAACTCCCAGATTCCTTACGGTGGTGCTGGAGGCCAAGGCAATGCCATCTAAAGTAACTATATCATTAGATAATTTGTTTCGGAGGTGCTCAGGGCCTAGTACAATAACTTCAGTTTTGTCTGAGTTTAACATCAGGAAATTGCAGGTCATCCAGGTTTTTATGTCCTTAAGGCATGCTTGAAGTTTAGTTAACTGGTTTGTTTCGTCTGGCTTGATTGATAGATATAATTGGGTATCATCTGCATAACAATGAAAGTTTATGGAGTGTTTTCTAATAACATTGCCTAAGGGAAGCATATATAAGGTAAATAGAATTGGTCCAAGTACAGAACCCTGTGGAACTCCGTGACTAACTTTGGCGTACATGGAGGACTCATCGTTGACATGTACAAACTGAGATCGATCTGATAAATAGGACTTAAACCAACTTAGTGCAGTTCCTTTAATGCCAATTAAATGTTCCAGTCTTTGTAATAGGATGTCATGGTCAATGGTGTCGAAAGCAGCACTGAGATCTAGCAAGACAAGTACAGAGACAAGTCCTTTGTCCGATGCCATTAGAAGGTCATTTGTAATTTTCACTAGTGCTGTCTCTGTGCTATGGTGCACTCTAAATCCTGACTGATAATCTTCGAATAAGTGATTGTTCTGTAGAAAGTCACACAGCTGACTGGCAACTGCTTTCTCGAGTATTTTGGAGGTAAAGGGAAGGTTAGATATAGGTCTATAGTTGGCTAGGACCTCTGGATCAAGAGTGGGCTTTTTAAGAAGAGGTTTAATTACAGCTACTTTAAAGGACTGTGGTACATAGCCTGTTAATAGAGACACATTGGTCATATCCAGTAAAGAGGTGCTAACTAGAGGTAAAACTTCTTTAAGCAGTTTAGTTGGGATAGGGTCTAGGAGACAGGTAGATGATTTAGATGAGGAGATCAGTGAGGTTAATTTGTGGAGATCGATAGGAGAAAAGCAGTCTAAATATATATCAGGTTGTACAGCTGTTTCTAAGGTTCCTAAGTTTGAGGATAAATTGGTACCAGTTGACGGTAGGAGGTGATTAATTTTGTCTCTAATAGTTATGATTTTATCATTAAAGAAACTCATGAAGTCACTACTACTGAGGGTTGTAGGAATACATGGCTCAATAGAGCTGTGACTTTCTGTCAGCCTGGCTACAGTGCTGAATAGAAACCTAGGGTTGTTCTTATTTTTCTCTATTAATGATGAGTAATGGGCTGCTCTGGCATCACAGAGAGCCTTCCTATATGTTTTAAGACTATCTTGCCAGACTAAATGAGATTCTTCCTGTTTGGTGGAACGCCATATCCTTTCCAGTTTCCTCGATGCTTGCTTTAATTTGCGTGTTTGAGGGTTATACCATGGAGCTGACTTCCTTTGTTTTACTAACTTCTTTTTTAGAGGGGCAACAGAATCAAGTGTGACTCGCAGTGAGTCTGTAGCACTATCTACAAGATGATCAATTTGGGTAGGGCTAAAATTGACATACGAGTCCTCTGTTATATTGAGACATGGTATTGAATTTAATGCTGATGGAATCACTTCCTTAAATTTAGCTACAACACTATCGGATAGACATCTAGTGTACACACTTTTATCTGATGGTGTATAGTCTAGTAATAAGAATTCAAAAGTGATTAAATAATGGTCTGATAAAAGAGAGTTCTGTGGAAAAACAATTAAATGTTCAATTTCAACGTCATATGACATAACAAGGTCGAGGGTGTGGTTAAAGCGGTGAGTGGGTTTATGCACGTTCTGCGAGAAACCAATTGAATCTAATAAAGAGATAAACGCAGTACTGAGGCTATCATTATCAACGTCCACATGAATATTAAAATCACCTACTATAATGACTTTATCTGTTTTCAGGACTAAGCTTGATAGAAACTCTGAGAATTCAGATAGAAATTCAGAATATGGGCCTGGAGCGCGGTACACTATAACAAATAAAATTGGCTGTAGTGCTTTCCAGGTTGGGTGTGAAAGACTAAGAACAAGGCTTTCAAATGAGTTATAATTTAGTTTAGTTTTAGGGTTTATTAATAGGCTTGAGTCGAAGATGGCTGCAACTCCACCTCCTCGGCCGGTGTCTCGAGGAATGTGAGTATTAATATGACTCGGGGGAGTGGATTCGTTTAGGCTGACATATTCTTCCTGACACAGCCAGGTTTCAGTAAGACAAAATAAATCAATGTGATTATCTGATATTAAATCATTTACTAGTAGAGCTTTAGATGACAGAGGTCTGATATTTAAGAGTCCACATTTAATTCTCCTGTTTTGTTGCTTTATTGCGGTGCTAGTGTTAGATTTTATTAGATTATTATGTTTAACCTAAACTTAATTTAGGTGGGGCAGACACAGTCTCAGTTAGGTTTGGGGTTAAGCTATGGGTGGGTAACTGCTCTAATGGAAGCGCAGAGAAGTGTGTAAGACTACAGCTCTGCGTCCTGGAATGACCCTTGGTTATGCAGACAGTGGTATCATTTGGTTACATACAGTAGGGTCTCCGAAGAAATACTACAGGTTTCGAGTCACCTGCAGTCGGGTGTAGTATGTGAAGCTTGCATCATATGCAAAGCATTAGTTTTCTCTCTCACAGCGACCAGGACCAGGTAGTTCTGCTGTTAAAATGAAGGACACATCAGCATAACTCTTCACTACCATTAAACAAAATGTGCTTTGTTATCTGGCAGGAAATCACTCCAGTTGGCCCCATGAGGAGATTTTTTATGTTTCTAACATCATCTTTATAAAAGCACTTACTTTGTTCTGCTATATTGAAACTTTTTTTTTTTGGGGGGACCATGATTTATTTTTTTGGTCAATTGTATATATATTTTATAAATGCTAGTGCCATTGTAAATGTAGGTAAATAAATGCATGCATCCAAATATGTCTGTTTATTTTTATTTTTTGATGAATTGCAGTAGTTTAAAGTGTAGCTAAACTGTTATTTTATTTGTGATCAGCAATTTTTGCCGCATCTTTAGTCTTTTTCTGGCTGTACACACTGTCAAAGAAACTCCTATGGTAATTATTGTCCATGCACATTCCGTATGTGCAGCTGTTATATTGGGCAAAGATTTGCATTGGGACATAGAGAAAGTCTACGGTTATGATTGGGTGGCAGATAACACCAGCCAAACACATTAATCAAGGAGGATGTTAAGCAGCTTCCGGCGTCGCACAAACAGATAGAGCCAGAGCAACATGACCCACTCTCCATGCCAAACAGATAGAGTCAAAGCAACATGTCCTCCTCTCCATGCCAAACAGATAGAGCCAGAACAGCACAACCTCCTCTCCATGCCAGATAGATATAGCCCAGGATGTAGCGCACCACTTTCCCAATGTCACCTAGGATAAGCTCCAGTCCGCTGATACTCTCAACAGGATGAGTGGTTAATGGATGGTTGATGATAATAATACACTTTATTTATATAGCACCTTATACACAAATTCCAACTCAAAGTGCTTTGCAAAATAGAAAAATATAAGAGTAGACACACAATCAGTCAATACATTTGGCTAATATAATAAAGAGGAAGGAAGTAAAATAATAAACTGTTAAAAAAAAAAAAAATTAAGTAGAAAATTAAAGTAATGTAAAATGATATTCACTGTAAATTTGTTTTGTTCAACTGTATAACACAGTTTAATCTGGGTTTTCCCAAGCGACAAAATTGGTTCATCAGTGCCTTCAGAAAAGACCCATACGACCTCAACTCAAACTACCTGGTTAATGTTAAGAAAAACTTGTGGTCATGTTTAAAGTTTCCTCTCACGGTCCAAACATGCCACCAGCCAGACTATTAAGAAATGAATGGAGGAATAACACTGACCATAAAAATGTATGAAGCACCAGGGCAGAATACATATGACTAAAAACATAAGCATAAAAGCCAACATTTAATCTTACGACTATCATTTGGTGTTTCTAATCTGCAGACTTCAGTGGTGGTGATTAAGGTGGAAACAGTCTTGAGGTGAAAGGAATGAAACAAAAAGGAGCGATCATGAGCATGATTTACTGTAATGTTTTCTGGTTTAAACACAAATATTACATTTCATATGATGAGGAAATGTATTCAACTTACAGTTGTTAACACTCTGCTTTAAATGTTGTGATGATTATATAGGCATTGAAGAAGTCATGTGCGGCCAGAGGGACATATTTATATATGGATATTGTAGTTGAAACTGCCAAATTTCAACTACAGTATTCAATGAATGTGTTGAGCTATTATATATTTACTACTTCTTTATTAGAAGTCAAAACAACTCAGGCAATTTTGGTATAATATCCTAATAAGGCTTTTTTATTTTCTAAAATTTGTCTACCTGAATTTAGAATTAAAATGGCAAAGATTTCAGTCCTTGTTGAGTGAAAACAGTGGAATTGTGCTTACAGTGCTTTAGCAGTCTGGAGTCATAGAAATAAAATACAACACATTTTATTTCTATGTACATGAGCTTAACGTTTTCAGAATTGTGTGCATAGTTTGATATTTTGTTTTGTATACAAAAGCATTTTATCCAAAAATGTCACCACAGACACCCAGTACTGCAAATATATAAATATTGCAATACTTTCGTCAGTAGACCACAGGTTCAATCACCATTGTATTTTAATCTTATTTGGTTATGGATGATATAGTGACTTAACAGACATTTATTTAAATGAAAATCTTCCAGATTGCCACTTTAAACATCAAACAAATTTGTAAAAAGAACAAAAAAGTTTTTCTCTTCAATTACAGTCCTGCTATTGTGGTGAATAATGAAGATGATGGGATGAAAAGAGAACTGCATTAAAGCAACAGAATAAAACAAAGGATTATGAATCAAAATGATTTTCTATTATTTGTTAAGAAATAAATGTATAAACCAAAATATTGAATGTTTTACAAATAACAAGCAGCAAACAATAACAAGGTAGACGTTAAAATGTGTTCAAAATATAAAAAATCCACCGACTTGCAGGGTATTTATAATTAATCAATTAATAAATAACTATTGAAATGTGTAAGAGGTTATCAGTTGTGTGTAACATGATGATTCACACTACGAGGATAAGAAAAAACAGTTGGTGAGAATTTGCAAAGAGATTTTACTTTTCTCCAGATATGCTCAGGGTTTTTTCTTCCTCAAGCACAACGCAAGTTAGTGACGTTAAAATAAAGAAAAGATAGAAGTCTGGAGGGTGAACTCTGTTTACAAAACTCAATGTTAAAGTAGACAAGTAACCGTATTAAAGTAAATTACTGAGTTAAAAGATTTAAAGACTTAAGACTTTAGCCTTTTAAGATAACTCAATCCTCTTGTAATCCACTTTTTGAACACTATAAAGTTAGACGTGAAACCAGCTGCAGAGGGGTTCAACACTGCAACACACAGTCGGTCCTCTCACTCAATCAAGATGGAGAACGGCACAGAGGGCAAGAACTTCTACATCCCCATGAACAACAGGACGGGGCTTGTTAGGAGTCCTTTTGAATATCCACAGTACTACCTTGGGGATCCAATTCAATTCAAACTGCTGGCTTTCTACATGTTCTTCCTGATCTGCACCGGCTTCCCCATCAACTTTCTCACTCTTGTGGTGACGGCTCAGAACAAGAAGCTCCGGCAACCTCTCAACTTCATCCTTGTCAACCTGGCTGTAGCCGGACTGATCATGGTCTGCTTTGGATTCACCGTCACCTTCATAACTGCTATTAACGGCTACTTTGTTTTCGGAGCAATGGGTTGTGCCGTTGAGGGATTCATGGCTACTCTAGGAGGTATGCTATACGAATTGCATTAATGTATATTGTTGCTTTTGTCATGAAAAAAATAATAATTATGTCATCCATATTTTACAGTACTGCCTGAAATATCCACTGCAAAGCTCTGTGATACATGTAACAATTCAAACATAGACGCAACTACCATTTTAACCAGATGTTTTTGTCTTACAGGTCAAGTTGCTCTCTGGTCCCTGGTCGTCCTGGCTGTTGAGAGATACATCGTCGTCTGCAAACCCATGGGAAGCTTCAAGTTCACCGGAACTCACGCAGGAGCTGGAGTTGTTCTCACCTGGATCATGGCTCTCGCTTGTGCCGCCCCTCCACTGGTTGGCTGGTCCAGGTAAATATGAAAGATGAAACATCTGTGCCAACGCTAAAGCTAAAACATACAGAGACACTACACATTAACAGATAGCCTCACACTTTTTGAAGTCTGTCTGTAAACAGCACTCACATTCAATTCAGTTTAATTTATATAGCGTCAAATCATAACAGAAGTCATCTCAAGACACTTTTCATGTAGAGCAGTTCTAGACCGTACTCAATGATTTAGAGATCCAACAAGAGATTCTCCATGAGCAAGCACTCAGTGCGATAGTGGCAAGAAAAAACGTCCCTTTAATGGGTAGAAACCGTGGGCACCTTGGCAAGGCTCTGGGCCGGCGACCGGTTAGGTTGAGAAAGAGAGAGACAGCAACCACAATAATAGCACAACAGCTATAATAGTAATACAAATAGGACTAATAAAAATAATCAATATGGATGGATATAATAGAGTGATAATAGTGATTCCAGTTATAATAGCAGTAATATGACTACTACTACTAATAATAGCAGTAATATTAGCTGTAAAAATACATGCCCACATGTACAATGATGATCTTTTGGTTGCTGTAATTGTTAAGCATGGGCAGGAGGAACAATTATGGTGACCGAAAACTGTTGCAATGTAGATGTGGTCAGGTGAGGTAATCAACCTCTGGTCTCTGAGAGGATTTTCTTTTTGTCTGAGTGGAGCTGAAGAGGGATGAGCAGGAGGGTCAGAACTCACTCTACTAATCTGTTAGTAACCAATTAGGTCAACGACCTAAATTAGAACAATCAAACAAGAAACCATTAGCTACTTAAATGAAACCCTATGCAGATTATTTGCAGTCAGCACTATGTTGCCCTGTACAGTGTCTCAATAGAGTTGAGCATTGGCAAAACTTAAAGTAGCCACAAACTAGTAACACTAAAAAAAATAAATTCAGATATAAGAGTCCTGCATTCAAAATGTTGTCAAAGTATTGACTTATTACTCTACCAGTCAAAAGTATCAAAGTAAAAGTACTCTTTGTACAGACATATCATTATATATTATAATAGTGGATTACTATTACTGATGAATTAGCATTTAAGCAGCATTTATTGTTGCAGCTGGTGGAGCTCATTTCAACTACTTTTTATACAGGTTTTTTTTGTTTAACATTACATAATATTTTACAAATTGATCATACTAGTGATCATTTATAGCACCAGAAATGCTGCTTGCAGCGTTGTCAAGAACCACGGAATGGTTGCTTGCACCCACCAAGTGTGAAGTTGATTGGATGAACGGTTCTCGAGATATGCAACAGTCATACATACATACACAGACGGAGATTCCTTCCTTTATAGTTAGATTTTGATTATTGTTTTTATTTTGATTCTGCTACAGCGCCACATATTGGCCAAATGGCACCAAATAGAACAAAGCGTTCAGGAGATATAACATGCCCACAGCATTTGAGCTAACTTTGAGGGCAGCTATAGCAAAACTCTATGGGACATCAAAAATCCCAAAAAGTAACTATTTCCTGCTCGGTCCAAAGATGTTTTGTACCAATTTTATGACAATTTCTCAAAATCTGTAGGAAGAGTAGCAAAATATCTGATTTGGAAAAAATTCAAAATGATGGAAAATAAATCTAGATGCAAATGGGCGTGGCTTATATGGATAGATTCATCTGGACCCACAAAATCCAGGAAAAAATTAAAAGTACAGTATAAAGTAGCGTAAAATAGAAATACTCAATTTAAGTACAAGTGCTGTGCCTCCACTGTGCTGCATCACTTGGATGTTTGCATTAAGAGAGAATATTTTGATGGACAGTACAGTAAAGTTGCAGCTGCAGCCTGAACAGATGGTAAAACAAAAGTAGTTCTCTGATGTTCAGCTGTCAATCAAGTTTCCAACTGCAGCCCAGTACAGCCTGACACAAAGGGATGCTTGTGCTGTCTAAGAGTGATGTTCCTACAGAGGGAAAGGGATGTTTTGGCCTCATCCAAATCTCCTGTTGTTGCTTCATTTATTATTCTGCAGCTGGTGAAATGGGCAAGCTGTAGCTGTCACGACAGCACCTATTTGAAAATGAAACAATAAAATGGATCCAAAAATACAGTAAACAGCGAGAAAAGTGTTTCTTGCTTCCACAATTGTGTTTATTCTTTATTTTAAAAACTAGATTGAACGTGTGTAGTGGTGTACAGCATGTTTCCTCCCTATAGAGCTCATTGATTGTACAGTTTGGATTGATTGTCTCTGTTCTCACACAGGTACCTTCCTGAGGGTCTGCAGTGCTCTTGTGGACCTGACTACTACACTACGGCTCCAGGTTTCAACAACGAATCATACGTCATGTACATGTTCACCTGCCACTTCTGTTTTCCCGTCTTCACCATCGTCTTCACTTATGGCAGCCTTGTGCTGACAGTCAAAGCTGTAAGTCTGATTTCCTTAGCTGTACTATACTATAATACTCTTCTATGAAGGGTGACGAGGCCTTTTTAAAGTAGTTACACCTCCCTTCTAACATCCCACATTTGACACTCACCTGTTCTTTGTGTTTACTACCTACCCCATTTTCATTTTAATAGTAGTGTTTACCCTTTCTGTGCTGTAACGTGTCTTTGACTACTCTAGCTCTATACAAGTCAGATTTATTCATATTACTGTTTTATAATATATTTATACGCTGATAAATACGAAATTTAAACTCAATTTCCCAAAGTTACAGCCTCCTTTATCACTGTGTAAGATAAAATAAGATAAATATTGTAGTATCTGCAAAGCTTTCAAGTGCACTATTCATATTACTAGTAAACCCTAAGCAACTGGTCTGCAGTTTCTCTCTGGGGACCAACATATAGGGCATAGAGCTTCAACTAATTATTGATTAAACTGCCAATTATTTTCTTAATTAATCCATTAATTAATCTATCAAATCTAGTTAAAGCAACACCACCTAGGAAGAAGACTTTGTGATTCACTTAACGGAGCAGTGACTCCATGTTAAACTGAGACTTGCTGTGAGTATGTTTCATTAATCTCCTTCCTGCTCCTCTGTTCAACATATTTCAGGCCGCAGCCCAGCAGCAGGAGTCAGAGTCCACCCAGAAAGCTGAGAGGGAAGTGACGCGCATGTGCATCCTGATGGTGTTGGGCTTCCTGGTGGCCTGGACTCCATATGCTAGCTTTGCTGCGTGGATCTTCTTCAACAAGGGAGCCGCGTTCACAGCAACAGCCATGGCTATCCCCGCCTTCTTCGCAAAGAGCTCAGCGTTGTTCAACCCTATTATCTATGTGTTGTTTAACAAACAGGTCAGTTTATTACTACGTTGTGTGACCTCTCACTGCATAAACCAGCGTAGTTCTCCTCAGGAGAGATGGACCAAAGGCTGATAAGTCACTCTTTATAAAGGGTTTATAAGCTGAATCTAATGGCTTTATTAATGATGAATAAGTGTTTTGCTAATGCTTTATAGAACAGTTATAAGCCGTTGACGAAAACAACTTTTGGGTTGCCAGGTTGTGAAAAACCTTTCTGTCTTTTGATTCATTATTACGCACGTTATTAGTAAAGGAAAATAAACCACCAGGTCCGCAGTTATGTCAAATACATTACTGTGATAATAAAGGCCAATACAGTTAGTAAGTCATCTGCAATTATAAATGTTAATGTTAAAAGTATTAAAGGATTCTAACTGTTGCATAAAGCATCAGTAAATTAGTTATTAACCATTACTAAAGTTGTTACAGTTTATATACTCTTTATAAAGTGTGATAATATAGTAAAACAGTTATGATATAAAAAGTCTTCATAGGAGAAGTTATAATTGCTGTTTACAATGACATTTTAGTGTGCTATAAAGTATTTACATGTTTTTTGTACTGCTTATGAATGCTAAATAGGGGGGGACTTAAAGTAAAGTGTCACCACCACGATCAGAAATTCATGCTCTGTCTGAAAACACCAAAAAAGGCAAACTTTTCAGATTAGCGCTCATCCATATATTCATGGATTTGAGATTTAGAAACAAATGTTGTATCAATAATAGAGTGAAATTTGGTCTGATATCTTACCTCTGCATGTTTTCTCCTTTTCAGTTCCGTAACTGCATGCTCTCTACAGTTGGAATGGGTGGTGCGGTTGATGATGAGACCTCAGTATCAGCCAGCAAGACAGAAGTCTCTTCTGTCTCTTAAGAAGAATAACTTCACAACTCCGGACTGCCTCCTTCTTAATCAAGAAGACTCCTTTGTGTCTAACAACTGGACTCCAACATCATGTCTCAGCTGAAAAAGGATCAAGCAAAAAACATCTCTGAAACACAGCCTGAAGTGTTTTCTTGTAATAATGATGTGATGTTTGGATGTGCAAGTGGGTGAGAATCATCTTTGTATATTTATGACATGGAGAGGTTAACATGTCTGTTGGCCTCTGTCATAATATTCTGTATATATTTTATAAACACAAAAGTGTAGAAAAAAGTTATTAAATGCATGCATGAAAAGACTTCTTGGGTCAGTGTATCTTTTGGTCATTCGATTTCCTTGTCACAAAAGGATAGTAAAATACAAACATTTGAGGTTATTTGATTTTCATTTTAAAATACAAAAATTAAAATTGAAATACCAGGCGTTTTTCTTTATCAGGGTCAAAAAGGGATGAACTAAACTTAAAAAACAGGTTGATTTTCATTTTTTATTTCTAAAAACAACAAAATAAAATCACTAGAAGACAGAAACAAAAGAAACGCCCGATTTTTCATATTCTGCGACCGGAAGTTGGGTAAGAGCGCGTATGAGGACGGTGCTGTGTATGAGAGATACTTCCCGGATCAATAACTTATAAACGAAACGTTGTTAAAACACAAATGACGGCTCTTTCTCACCGTAGCAAGGTAGACAATTAGCTACAACCTAATCTTAATCACAACGAGCCGTCCTCCGAGCTGGACACATAACATTGGTCTCTATGTGCAGCCAGCTGTGAGACGAGTGGTCAGGGACCATCTACAAAAATGTGTTTTTGCTTTATTAGTTTCTTATTAGTACATGAGGAGACCATTGATGTGTGAAGTAATTTTGATGGCACTAAACTGTATAATACTGAAAATATTGAATATTTTTCCCAATACAAAATCACCAAAATAATGTAAAAACATATTTTTCCAAACTAAGCATTGTAGTATAATCAGGAAGAGACCATTGATGTGTGAAATAATTTTGATGGTACTACACTGCACAAGACTGAAGTTATTGAATATTTTTATAGCAACTCTTTTCGATGTTGCACTTTGTAGACGGTCCCTGACCACTCGTCTCACAGCCGGCTGCACATAGAGTCCAATGTTATGTGTCCAGCTCGGAGGATGGCTCGTTTTGATTAATATGAGGTTGTAGCTCCTTGTCTACCTTACTACGGTTAGAAAGAGCCCCCGTTTGTGTTTTAACAATGTTTCGCTCATGAGTTATTGATCCGGGAAGGTATAGAATCTTTCAATATCTTTCCAACTATACCGAAGTTAGTTAGTTTTTCTGCAGTCATGTCTTCTTCCTTGAGACACACTCTTTAATTGTTTCAAAAAACTACATACTGATCCATGTCCATCACCTTCAGTTACACACCAGCACAATACTTTTTTTCTCTCATACACAGCACTGTCCTCATACGCGCTCTTACCCAGCTTCCGGTCGCAGAATATGAAAAAACGGGCGTTTTTTCGTTTCTGTCTTCTAGTGATTTTATTTTTTGTTTTGTGAACTAAAAAATAAACCCATTTTTTAAGTTTAGTTCATCCCTTTTTTACCCTGATAAAGAAAAACGCCATGTATTTCAATTAAAAAATGTTGTATTTTAAAATAAAATTCAAATAACCTCTAATGTTTTGTATTTTAATATCCTTTTTGAAAGGAAAATCGAATGACCAAAAGATACACTGACTTTGTTTTCTATTCTTTCTTTCTTTTTTTGTTTTTGTTTTACATTTAAACAGTTCAATTAATATTATAATACTATATATATATATATTGCATTGGTTTCTATTTGCTAATACGTAACATTTCAGCCCGGTCGTACGAATAGGTGTGTGAATGACAAGATAATGCGCAAGGCAAACGCGTGCAATAAGAACCACGTTCTTGCTTTAAGCGTGTCAAAATTGAAACCAATGTAATTGAGTTTTGTCACCACCGGAAATGGAATATATTCAAAAAGCGCGGGGCCAACTGTCATTGGTCACTCCGGAGCAGGAGGTGGCGCTAATGGAACCAATCAGCTGGAGGCCATCCGCCGCAATACAAGAAGGAAGAAAAAGAAGAAGAAGAAGAAGAAGAAGCGTTAACCGCGTAAACTGGAAGATTCTCTAGCAACATGTTGCCTCCAACAGAGACCTAACTACTGAAAAAGTAAGTTCATCATATTCATTTATATTCGTGTTCAAGTAGTCGACATTTCCACATTTCCACTATTCCCAAGAGACAGTATTACACTACAACAGTAGAACACTACAACAGTATTACACTACAACGCTGCGGTATAAGGTCTAAAAACAATTTCTGTTTAATAATACTGCAACACCAAATATTCTCACGTTACTATTATAGTGTAAAATATACATTGTGCAAAAGATAATACATAACATAATATAGTAATAATATTCCCTGATATAATAATAAGAGTTAAGTTACAATAAAGTTGCCGCTCAATTTGGACTTTTTGTCACTTGTACTGTGGGAATGACATATAGGGACAACAATTTAGTTTGGGTCTAGGTGCAAATTGACAACCTCTCTCACTCTGTCCACAGTCCTCCTGTAAGTAAAAAAGAATCATCTGTCACCTCCATGGCTTTCACACTTTTCTGCCTTCATTATATTTTTTTCTGAAAGCTGTTATCTCCTCTTGTCCTTTCACATCCTGTCACTATTTTATATTAAAACAAACAGACAAATTGTTACCCAAATCAATTCCCCGCTACCACCATGTAAGATCATTTGGTCCTTTATCTGATTCAGATTGAAGTTTCTGCTTCAACATAAAACACCGTTAAGTGTCCACTTTCCTGAGCCAATTTACGAAAGGCCAATACAACTTATCCCTGCTTTATCTCTTATCCTTGTTAATGTTATTAACCTGATCTAGCTTTACCACACTCCTTTTTGTCTTTGCACTGTTATGATCCGGTAACCCTGATGACATGATACTCAGGGGCCTCCTTTGGGTGCTGACGCCCTCCACAGGCCAGGCTGAGACTTAGATAAGGAACATTTAGTCAGCCAGTTTAGCTCTAAATAACATGAACAGGAGAAACACAAGGTTCTCTGTTTAAATCCTGATAAATATTTAGAGTATTGGCAGACAGTTTTTATGGCTTGTTGTTTGAAATTAACTCAATATGACAACATATTTATGCATGCATTTTATTTATCTATGTTCATTTATATAATATATACAATGTTTACAATTCATACAATTCAGGACCAACTCAGCAAGTGACAAAAATATAGTTTTACATCATATATAGTTGCTCATTTTGAAAATACAGTACAAAATGTGTTCCCACTGATGTAAGCGAGAACAAATATTGGTGCCAAATAGCTGAAACATTTCAGGGCCAGCTATGCCTCTGACAACACGGGGGGGAGTCAAAATGAGCATCCACATACATGTGTTAACAGATCTTATCATGATTCGCTATGATTTTGAGTTCACATTGACATGACAAACAGTTTCCAACATCCTTCAAATAAAAGATGAGAAAATGCAGTTCATGAGTTTGGTGCTGGAGCCAGATCCAGACATCCCTGAACTTCACTCAGTCCACATCCAGGATTATTCACCATCAAAGAGACAATAGAAAGGAAAATGTCCAGGTATATGAAAATGTCTCTATATTTAAGAGACAGAGGACACTTCTGTCTTGCTGGCAGAGACTGAGCTCTCATCATCCACCATGCCGCCCATTCCAATAGTGCTCAGCATGCAGTTACGGAACTGGAAAAGAGAGCAAAGAGGATGTTGAAATAACAAGCATGTAATGAGGATTGTGGTGGGTTTAAACACTAAAAAATGAAGATCATTTTCATATAAACCAACCTGCTTGTTAAACAGCACATAGATAACAGGATTATACAGGGCTGAGCTCTTTGCAAAGAAGGCTGGGATAGCTGCTGTCAGGGCGGTGAAGGCAGCGCCTTTATTCAAGAAGATCCAACCGGCGAAACTGGCATATGGCACCCAAGCTAGCAGGAAGCCAAAGACCATCAAGATGCACATGCGTGTAACTTCCCTCTCGGCCTTCTGGGTAGACTCTGACTCCTGCTGCTGAGCTGCGGCCTAAAGTGTTTGAGACCAGAAGGTATCATCAGAATTCAGAGCACAGACCGTTTTGCAGAGCTTTCAATGAAAAGCGACTATAGAAAAATTGTAATTCTCTGAGGTTTAGCCATGAGGTAAACATTTCACGACCGTAAACGTCACTTACAGCTTTGACTGTCAGCACGAGGCTTCCGTAAGTGAAGCAAATGAGGAAGACGGGGGTGAAGAAGTGGACGACAAACATGTAGATGACGTATGATTCGTTGTTGAAGCCTGGAGCCAGAGTGTAGTAGTCAGGTCCACAAGAGCACTGCATGCCCTCAGGAAGGTACCTGTGTGAGGTTTAAGAAGAGAAAATATTGCAACTACAGTATCTGCCAACCTCACGACTTTGCTTCTACACTGTCATTTTCTTAAGCCTGAATTGTTTGTTTGAGTTGTAATTAAATATTGAGATTTAAAGTAATATTTATTGTGAGTAAACTGACAAATACAAATGTGAATTACCTGGACCAGCCAGCCAGTGGAGGGGCGGCACAAGCGAGAGCCATGATCCAGGTGAAAAGGACTCCCGCTCCTGCGTGAGTTCCGGTGAACTTGAAGCTTCCCATGGGTTTGCAGACAACGATGTATCTCTCAACAGCCAGGACGACCAGGGACCAGAGAGAAACTTCACCTGTAGAGGAAAGGTAAGATTAATTCATATGGTGCAATGTTTTTTTCTTTCCAAACACACTAAAGATGGAACTTCTTGATTCGCCTTTCTTACCTCCAAGCGTGGCCATGAATCCCTCGACAGCGCAGGCGGTGGCTCCGAGGATGAAGTAGCCGTTGACAGCGGATGTGATGGTGATGGTGAATCCGAAGGCGCACATGATCAGTCCAGCCACAGCCAGGTTGACCAGGATGTAGTTGAGAGGTTGCCGGAGTTTCTTGTTCTGAGCCGTTACCAACAACGTCAGAGCGTTGATGGGAGTTCCAGTGCAGATCAGGAAGAACATGTAGAGAGCTAGAAGCTTGAACATGATGGGATCCGCCAAATAGTACTGCGGATATTCATAAGGACTTCTAACAATCCCGGTCTTGTTGGACATGGGGATGTAGAAGTTGTTGCCCTCTGTGCCATTGGGCTCGATTCCTCCGTCCCAAGCCATCTTCACTAGTCTGTTGTTCTGTTGATCTTCTTCGCCTAAAGAACTCAAGAGTGTTGGTGGACTCGACAGTCAGAGTTGCACAGTGTGATTTTTATACCTCACCACTAACCCACTATCCCACGAAATGGGATTAAAGGACTGTGAGGTAGTACTAAAATTAAACCCGGTCAGTAATTCACTTTAACACTGGAGAGATGCCAGGGCCTAAAGTAATTTGCTCCACTTCACAGGTCCAGGTGATTTCTCCTAATCCTTATTAAAGAATCAGAATTAAGTTTAGTCAACAGATCTTATGACGCCATCTACAATAAACATACTAATAATCAAACCTGGAATCATATACATTTATAATAAGTATAACATGTGATGATGGCCCATGAGCACTTGAGCCCTATGCATGACTGAGCCAAGGTGGGAATCCTCATCTCTATCACTATTTTAGTAATCACTTTTCTTTCTACTCTATTTTCAATAATATGGGCAGGATTTCCTCACTTCCTTTCCTTTACTACTTAAACACATTATGCCGAATGGCTATGTGTTTTAATATTTAAACCCTCAGTGTTCATCTCCATATGGAGGAACTGTGGGTGTCATTATCTTGATTGGATTAACCTCATTGTCTCTACGGTGACCTGGCTGTGATTTACTGCAGCAAAAGCTTACTGTCATGGGTTGGATAGAATATATTTGACACTGAAGGACCTATCTAATTTGTTATCCCACAATAGCACTATCAGTGATTATACGGTATCAAATAATAATGCCTTTTGTGTAACTGAAGCTTGAAGAGATTCTCAAAAGTCAAAGGAAGTCAAAGAAGTCACTGAAGACAGATATTGATTGAACCAACAGACAGATTTGGCCACATTAGTAGAGTGCAGATACAATACAATTCTCAGTCTACTGTAAAGAAATATGTTCATCTTAAAGAATGTCACTGTTACAGATGATACACCATTTTAAATTCAATGCAAGGAAACGCTGCTTGTTACACCAGTTACATCCAGTGTAATGTAGGTTTTTGCTTGTTTGAAGAGGAACACCACCCAAATTTGGAAATTCCGACATGTTACATCCATGGCCTGGTAAAGTTCAGAAAATAGAGAAGTAAGTCTCAAACTTGTGATGTCATAGGGTATAAAGTATAAGTATATCTCTTATAAGTCATTTTGTACTTTACAAATATATACAGTATATGTATGTATTATAAGACAAAAAACAGCAGTTAAAGAAACAAGTAAAACAGTTAAACATTTGTAATATTTTTTTAATTGTCTTAGGCCATAGGATAAACATGTATGAATTTTGAAAATGGGCGTAGTTTCCCTTTTATGTAGTTTCTTTTGCTTGTTTAATGTTTTTTATGCGTGCGTATTGTATACCCAGCTGGGGTCAGTTGAAGGACGCTTAAAAGGCTGTTGCCGTGAATAAGAAATAAGAAACTGTAATGAACTTAAGGTGCGGGTGACATCCACAAATGAGCTCATGGCGTCCATCCACTGCTGTAATTGAAGATGTCAACAGTGTCAGGGAACTGACTTCTACATCCTCGTGTCCAACGGGGAGTGTGAGAAGTCTTTTTGAGTAACCAAAGTTTTACCTGTTAAATCATGGTAAATATTTCTGTATTTGGACTTCCAGTGATGCTGAACCAAGGAGCTCCAGCAGCCTCTCATCTGCATCCTGGTCAGCTCAGCTGTGAGAGGACTGATGATGAGTCAGCATCTTCATCACAGCCAACACTGCCTGTGCTATCCTCGGATTCACAACCACACATGGAGGTAAAGTACAAAGTGACTTATAAGAGATATTAGTTGCCTGTAGAAGACTATCTAATAAATAGGCCTAATATGTAAGATGTTGGAATGAATAAGCAAATTTTCTGTTCACTCAAAATATCAGTGAACAGTAGTAGTAGTGCAGTAAATGATGTTTGAATTTCAAGTTATGAGGTTTTTATTCATTCAGTCACAAACATATTTTGAAACTCATGTCATATACATTACAGAAAACAACTTATAATAAGGCCTGTTATATACATAAATGTGTTTCTCTATTGAATCTATATACACTATAAATATAGCCTACACAGTTAAAAACAATACCACTACAATTGCTATTACTGCTGCAACTACTGCTATCACAACTACAGTTTCAATGATCAATCTCTGAATTGAATCATATATTATTGCAACTGTATAAAACCAAGGAAAGTAAACTGAAGCACATGTTTGAGAATGCAGTGAGGACCAAAGTGCAATTAGAGACTGAAGACGTGCTTAAGGAATAATTATAATTTTTGCAAAACAAAAACAATTATTAATTATATCTTTGACACTGAAAACAACAAATGCAAGGTCTCTGGCAGAGGCAGTCATGAAAGATGAACTCAGTAAACAGGGAACAATAGTAACCGATATAGTTAATACTTTATAGTTAAAGTTAATCTTATACTTAACGTGAGAGTTAAGGTCACGGTGGGTCTGTCAATCCCTGCAAACAATCTGCCTGCGAGGGTCAACTCAGGACTCTTGACCTCAGGCTATTAACGTGTCACACATAGCTGTAGGGAATTATAAATTTTTCACAACTCATTTGAGATTTTGCGTGAACCACCACAAATGCATAAATATTCTGTATTTAAGAGGTTCATATTCATACAAATCAGGTTCTTATCATGCTACCCAAGGTGCCTTAAACATCACATTAAAACATTGAATGTCTTCTAAACAATACTCAGAAAGCAGAGAAGAGAGTGACACGTCGTGTGTGTGCGTCTTGATCGTCCTGGTTGTCTGGTTTTATACTCCACTTCCACAGGTTGGATCCTTAGGAAACAAGGGAGCTGCCTTCGCTGTCTCAACAACAACTATCCCGCAATGCGCTCAGCTCTGTTTAATCTTGTTATCTAAGTGCTGTTGAACAAACAGGCTCCTTTAACAATTTTCATAGTGCAAAGTGCCAGCAGCACTGCAGAACTGACTAACAGGCTTGTTTTTAATACATCAGCAACTACTTACTTGCAGAGTGTGCATCATTTCTGATGCTGTTAATGTTTGAATTACATATATTCAGTCGTGGTATTAAATACTCGATTTTTATTGGTCAATCATGGTGTTCTGCGGTCTGTAATTTCTCTTTAACAGACCGTTGCTATGTATAACAGACCGTTGCTATGTATAACAGACCATTGCTATGTATAACAGCCCGTTGCTATGGGCGCAGCTCTGATGTCAGACTCTGGCGGACCGTTTTTGTGTAAAAATATAGATTTTTTAAGTAAGTAGCCATGTAATAAGCGGGATAATGTACAGCTAGCGGGTCATTGTTGTGAAAGAATGGGATGAACGGGATGACCGGCTCGCTGTACATTATCCCTCACTTATTTTTTATTGTGTCAAAACACAAAATGCAAATGTTTCATGTTTAATAAATATATTATTTGTACAGATTTACAGCAATGTTGTTCACATTTCATTTCCATAAGTGTAAATGTATATGCTCAGCACTGGGATTAGTGTTGGACGATTAAACCAGTAAGACAGACGTCTCCACTGGGTCAGCTCTGGACATTCTTCTTTCTATCTGATGCTGTATTATGTGTAGACTGTTTTTTTTCTTTCAGAAAAATGTGTAAAAATGTGTTGAATAGGTGTTGGTAAACTGGAAATTTGGAAGGTCCTAACTAGATTTATTTGTCCCTGCTGTATATTGTAATTTTGTACTTGATGAATTAAAAACATATTTTTTGTGTGTATGTATATGCAATATATACGTGTACGGGCCGGCACAATGTTTATTGTATATGTACACTTAAAAAAAGATGGAAACACACTTTTAAGTAACTGCTGCTCACTATATCATGCTACGAACATGTACAGCCCTTGAATATATAAAGTGTCAAAATCTCCAAATGAAAATGATCGATAAAAAAATAAAAAACACATATTTTTTAAACCACAGAGGTAAGCCTATGTGTGACACGTTAATAGCCTGAGGTCAAGAGTCCTGAGTTGACCCTCCCAGGCAGATTGTTTGCAGGGATTGACAGACCCACCGTGACATATTAACTCTCACGTTAAGTATAAGCCAGAGGATTAACCAGTGGTCTGTGACTAAGTATGTGGTTTGTGGAAGGATTCAATCTGGAAAATCAGTCTCTAATACTACAGTATTCTTTACTTTAACACAACTTCATTTTTGGCCCGCTTCATGCTCGCGTGACGGCAACGTCGCGTGTTGTTTTTTATTTCGGCGTCCATGTTAACAGGTTAGAGTGGACACACTGCCCGCATGAGACGCACGTCAGACGCGCGTCAGACGCACGTCAGACGCGCGTCTATTTTAAGCCTGGAGCACACAGCCCGCTTCATGCTCGCGTGACGGCAACGTCGCGTGTTGTTTTTTATTTCGGCGTCCATGTTAACAGGTTAGAGTGGACACACTGCCCGCATGAGACGCACGTCAGACGCACGTCAGACGCGCGTCTATTTTATAGAATAGAAGGCTCGCCTATTTTACACGCTAGCCGCTTACCTCTCGGCTGCGTCTCCCAGCAGCAACAGACAGTGAAGGTGATCTATTGACAGTATATGAACATCATACCAGCAAGATTACTACAGTTTCCATGTCTAGACATCTGTAGAATATGTCACTGACCATCAATATTTTACACTTCCTATCTAGATTTCAAAATAAAAGGCCTCTAGCGTTTTTAGTGCACAGAATCATGCATTCGTTAACACAATGCTTTTATTCTGAAATACTCTAAATAAAGCAGTGGTGTACTTGCAGGTTTCCATCAAGTTAATATAGTACAGGCTTTTAATTTTGTAAACACTGTAGTAGTCATAGCAGAAACCCTACATATGCTATAAATATAATAGACTGGGTTAATAGGTTATAAGAACATCAGGTGATGGCCAGTATTTTTCTGATGCCTCTCTCTCTCTCTCTCTCTCTCTCTCCCGCTCTCTCTCTCTCTCTCTCTCTCTCAACAAACACCACTTAACTTTATTGTTCTTTCTTTTAGAGGTGTTATTTAATTTTTTTTAAGATATTTAATAATAATTTTCGTTTTCTAAAGGTTAACAAATAACGAAACTGTTTATTTTGCCTTGTTTTATAATAATACAACAAAAAACACTTTACTTATATTTACTCTGGTCTTTATTAACACAGGTCCATAAATTGAAATAGTTATAATTACCTCAGTGTGACGGCAAGCCGCTGTTTTGGTTCAATGGCAGCCCTGTAAGTTGTTGTCTGCCTGGTCAGGTCAGCTCCAATCAATGAAAGTAAATTGTCCATTTGTTCAGCGCTCATTCTGAAATACTTCAGGTGTTTTTCTCCATCAAGGCGCAGTTTTTTGTATTAATATATAGCCCACAGAAATCCCTCTTCACTGACAGAAAAGAGGGATTTATATGGGCTATATATTAATATTTATGTATGAATTTATTTGCTTGTTTTTAATAATATTTACAAATTACCACATAGTTCTTACCCTTTTTTGTCTTAAATAAATATAAATCACATTTATTATGAAGTTAAATGGCCATTAAAAGGCAAACTCTATGTAGAAAGAAAGGGCTGTCAGCAACAGCAAAAACACAGCAGGTGGCTGAGACGCTCCCGAGACGTGGGTAACTCGCATCTAGTGTGAACACCCTAGGTGGGCATGACGCGGCCACGACGTGACGCTGCCGTCAGGCGAGCCTGAAGCGCGCTGTGTGGCCCGGGCGAGTAGTTACAGTTGCTAACACATCATCAGAGTGTACTGTTTACTCTGCTGTTTGATCCAATAAGGTACAATCAGACTGTTGAACAAAGCTCACACACTGACTGCAAGACATGGTTACAGCATTAGGCCTACTGTTAAAAGTATTGAGTACATTTAGCCTATTACATTTTCTCAAGTAGGCCTAACTGGGATTGGGGTTAATTAATATTTAATTAATAAATAATAGTAACTTATACATAATAAAAAAGACTTTGTGCAGTTTGGAATCACATTGAGCTGAATTGAACAAATTAGAATGATTTATTAATTGCATTTTACTTAGTTTTGTTTGAATAAAATCAGCTATGAATCACTGAGTAGAACTTAATTATATTTTATCAGTTAAATTTAAGATGCAGAAAATTGATAAATTTTACTCATTGGGATGTCTTTAGTTTTAATCACTTTACTACACTTCCGTCCACGGCATTTTGGCGCCACATGGACTTCCAGCATTGTCTGCAGCACATTGAGGGACTGCCATTTTACCGTTTTCACAAAGGTAAGACCTGTTTAATTGTTTTTAGTTATTAACGAACAATTTATAGCCAAGTTGCTGTAGCAGTTTAACATTGTTTTACGTTACTGCAAGTTACCAAAAATGCCAACTTTACTGCACTGTAAGTCAAAAATCAACTATCTAATGTTAACTTTAGCTAGGCCTGTATTCATAGTCAGTCTGTGTTATCTTTAATTCAACTAAAGGCATAAAGGACTGAAAAAGAGACTGACTCTGTGTCACAATTTCATGTGACTTTCCCAGGTATAACGTTATACCACATATAATGCCCTTTGAATATACCAGCTAATCTACTTTTACACATGTTCATAGGAGCTTCCACCCATCCCCACACTAACAAGCTAGCTAACGCCAGCAAGTAGCCAGACCCCACACCTGTTTAATTATGCATTAACATGCACAATTAAACTTAAACAAACAAACTTTCCTGCTCTCAGAGGTGATTAATTATAAGAGATATTTGACATTACTACATTTCGTTTTCTCAAGTAAACTGTTGAAAGCAGTTACCAACTTGTCAGCTTTTGTAGCCTAAACATCAGTAGTTTAATCAGGGTTTGTCATTACATTTTGAAAGTGCCTTATTTCCTCTTTCTCTCTCTCTAAAGTTCATGATTGTGTTTAGTGAATGTTCTGGTTGCTGTTAATCACTAATTCACGGAGCCTCGCAGTTTAATGTCTCTGTTCACGGTGCTATGAAGCCACAGCGGGATTCAGATGGTAGAACCGACCCGTTTTACTTTGACTCTGTTGGAGTAGCGTTACTTTCAAACAGTGTTTGCAGCTCATGCGGACAGATTACACCAAGCCTCGTTAGTGAATGCGGATTTGAGGTCAGTAAACTAGTTACCGCTGGGACAGACTGAGACTGTGAGCCGGAACCTGTTGTTTTTTATTTCCGCGTCCACGTTAACAGGTTAAAGCCAACAGAGCTGCGTCTCTTCTACAGATTACTGGTCTCGTCTATTGTTTTCCGTGTGCTGCGCCGTTCACAGCAAAGATAGACAGTCAAAATGACCGTTTGACATTTTATTGACATCATACCAGCAACATTACTACAGTTTCAATGTCTAGACATCTGTAGAATATGCCACAGACGGTGAAAGTGATCTTTTTACTGTATATTGACATACCAGCTACATGAATTAAAGCTAATATGAATGTCTTTCCAGGTGCATCAAGAGTCTTTGACTGAAATCTATCAACAGGTATGTATCACACTTATATGCAATACACAATCTGATGTGATACAATGTTTCACATACAGTACATGTTGTGTAATGTTTTGTACACCGTTTGTTTTGCAATACAAAATTTGGTTAATACTAGCTTTTTTTGTATCAACTTTTGCTGGTTAGAAAGCAGATTTGCTTCAGTTTTGATTATCAGTGATGGACAACAACACCTGTAGTTCCAACCTGAATTTGACTTAAAGCAGCAGAAAATGTAAAATACTGATCACTCATTTCTCATAGACATAATCAAGCTATGATAACACATGGTTTGTGCATACTTTTCCACACCCTAGTTACAATTTATATTACTCAAATTAATCACTTGTTCTTCTTGTAACATTGTAAATAATAGTAATAATAGTTTATTCTGAATTTTTTTTAGATTTCAGACAAAAACCCTATAACGTAATATATACAGTATCAACACATACTAAACAACAAATACTAATATTACAATTATGTTATTGATTAAATACAGAATAAGGAAATATTTGAAATTGGCAAATTTAAATATACTTTAATTACATTAACAATCTAATTAATAAATTAATTAGTTCTATTTTTTTTTTCTATTCTGGTGGCACACTCCAGCCTCTTAATTACGTTGCTCACTGTATGTCTTGTCTCATCTTTAAACTTCTGCTTGTGATGCTATTGAACTTTTGTCTATTCACATTCTTGTCAGGCTGGCAGAGATGTAGGCAAAGCTCCGAATGATGATTGATGACCGAATTGAGAAGTTGGTACTTCCATCAGGAATCCCGCAGTGTACAGTCAGATGATTTAACCCAGAAGGTAAACAATCAGCAAACACGGATGTCATAAAATTGTATAATAGTAATATTTGAGGCTTTAATGCTGGTTTTATTACTGGTCTTTCAGATCCAGGATGAGTTTCACAGAATCACAACTGTGCACCTTGAATCAAAGTGCATGTCCAAGCTGGATGAATACACTCCCAGGCTTCTGAACCTCTTCTACTCCAAGGGCGGAACCATGGGGTTGAGGCTGCAGGCTATCCTACTCAAGGTATCCTTCAATGAGTATTATGTTTGTTAATATAATTTTTTAGGAATTTTGTGATCAAACCGCTGGAAGATAATTTGGTAGATGATATCAGATTGATATCACTCACATGTCTGTACTATAAATATGAAGCTACAACCAGCAGCATAGCGTATCATAAAAAACTGGAAACAAGGGGAGACGGTCCAAAGTTAACAAAATTTGCCTACCAGCACATTGAGAGCTCACTGATTAAAATGTAATGTGTTGTTTGTTTAATCCATACAAAAAGAAAAGTGTAAATGTTGTAGTTTTATGGGAGTTTATATGCTATGCACTCTTTCTTTGATGGGACCAATGACCTCCTGGAGTCCCCGCTGGTTCCCTGGAAACCTCAGTAATAACGGGAAGTGTTTCAGTAGACTGGTCACTTGGACAGCACATTAAGGATGCTTGATAGGAGTTTGTTAAACAGTAATATAAGCCACTTAGTGTTAAAAATTGCATCTTCTGGCCAGTTTGAGGTCAGTGGATGATTTTTACTTGAATAGAACTTGACCTATGTTTATTTTTGTCATTCCAGGCCCCAAGTAATCCAAGCATCAACATGACCAGAGATGTTGTCATTTAGTGTTTGATGGTGTACCTTGGGGAATCGACGGATCAACTCTTAAAAGAGTATGATGTAAGTTGAATGTTAAAATATAAAGAAACTGATCTCTCTCTCTCTCTCTCTCTCATTTCTCACCTTGTACAGTATGTCTTGGGAAGGTCAAATAACAAAATACGATCTTAACTCTATTTCTTCAGTAATTCTTGACAAGGTTTTTATAGGTTTGTTGAGTCGTGTAAGTAATCATTGTCCTCTCTGTGTGTAAAGTCTTTGTTTTCCATTACAGAATTCGTACGTACTACTGTAGAAATAGGTGTTACTAAATGCTCACCATCTCATTCTGATTTTACCAACTGACATAATTCAAGTTATCAGTAGTTGACTTCTTCTCTTTAAAATGTGGCCCTAAAAGTTCCTAGCTAAGAGTTTTTTCCTAAGAGCTATTCACAAAGCAGCTGAGAGACAGTTTTACGGAGAGACTGAGGCAACTTCTAAAATAAGTTAAGGAGCAGAGTTGATCCAGTTGCTGTGGATTACTTCAAGTTTCAGGAGTGAGCGTACACTGCCATAGAGGACTGGTTGACAGGTGACCAGCCTGTGTTAGTGAATGTAGAATAAGCTATTCATCAATACACAAGTGCAAGGAAGAAATTAATTTATGGAGCACTGGATTGATTTAATTTAAAAAATTTCATTTATAAATATTTACAACTGTGAGTCAGTTCAGACCATCATCTCTGGTGTCACTGAATTGTTTTGATTTGTTGGTGAGCTGATTGGATCTTTTTTAACTTACCTGGCATAAAAATATGCTTTTGCAAGTACATTATTTCAGATTTTTCTAAAACACTGATGTGCAACAGCTTTGACAGCCCCAGATTTTCTTCTCCAAAGGGTTAGAAGCAATTTGGGAGATGTTCAATTAGGACCTTCTCTATTGGCTGCATACTCTGAAATACAATGTTTGTGCTATTTCAGGATGCTGATGAAGACAGTGTGTCACAGGACCTTGCTGTACAGAGGATGAAAATCTACAACATCAAGACTAATACGTCAGAGGTTCCCGACGACATCGGTATTGTGATCGAGGGCATGAAAGTTCTGACTGCTCTGGGTAACTTTCCAAGGGCTTGCTCCTTGCTCGTTGGGTTGGCATATGCAGTGAACCTCGCCTATCCAAAGGAGCTCAGGTACACGCTTGAAGTCTTCTAGAAACTCTGCCTCAAGCTGGATTGTTTGAATTTTTCCCCAAAAGTGAACAGCCTCAAGAATAAGCTACTAGCTTAAGAAAATGGACCCTTGCAGAATGAAGGGAATTGTTAAGTAATTGTGAAAACTGTCACATTGTTACTTTCAAGGGTTAGTTATTTTTGTAAAATGCACAAGTTTCAGTGTTGCAGGTGGTTATTTAGAAAGAAACAATCATACTCATTTGAGGGGAGTGGTATTATGTTTTTGACTTAATAATGCCACAGGTAGCTGTTCTTGTACCTTGTGATTCTACTGTGTACACCAGGGATGCACATTTAATAGGTTTTAATTGGGGAATTTTAACAAATGAATAATGTGATTGTCCAGAGTCCTATTTTAGCCAGTAGTGAAGATGTAAGGCAAATGTAAGCACTTGACCTTATCCCAAACTGTAAGTCAATTAACATGTGATATTTTATCGCTTACTTTTAGCTGTTTGAAAAACATAATGGCCCTGAGGATTTCAATTAGTGCATGTCATTAATAAATATTTCATATTCAAATTTAAAAAATAATTGCAGTCTGAAAACATACAACATAATTTAAATGCATTAAACTATCAGGACTGAACCTTTAATCACATCCAAAAAAAGGAATCTGTGCCTGTAATGAAGTGATGGGCAGAGGTTACAGGTCATTGTGCAGTTTTGGTAAATTTAGCCTTTTCATCATTCCAAGTGAACATCTGTCTGTCAAGTAGTCTCAAGTATACATTTGTCAGGTAAATATTAATTGTATCCCTGTTGTACACATGCATGGTTTCTTTCTTTGTTTTATTATAGCCCCTCTCTACTTTATTGTTGTATGTTTGCACTTTGCACTTGAAAAACATTGGAGAAACTTAATAATTTATAAATGGCTCAAATAAATGTTTACCTGCTGTACTTATGCATTGTGATCTGTTGGCCCAACCGAAGTAAACTGTGGCACCAAAAAGGCATGATATTTAGTAGATTAGACATAGAAAATTTGTGGCAACAAAGTGACAATTAATATTATTGAGTAGATTAGACATAGAAAATTTGTGGCAACAAAGTGACAATTAATATTATTGAATAGATTCAAGCAACAATGTGTTAAAATGTTAGTTGATATTATTTATTTTATATAGTGAATCCAAATCATTTTTATCCAAATAATTAGTAAATATAAATCAATTTTACCCTGATATTCAGTAAATATAAATCAATTTCAACCAGATATTCAGTAAATATAAATCAATTCCACCCAAATAATTAATAAATGTAAATCAATTTCACCAAGATAAGTAATTAATATAAATCAATTTCACCCAGATTTTCTGTAAATATAAATCAGTTTTCCTTGTGAAATTAATTTGGATTTACTTATTATTTTTGTTTAAATTTAATTAATTTATTCAATACTTTTTAATCAAATTTGTAGTAGTAAAATCTACTCAATTATATTACGTGTCACTTTGTTGCCTTAATTTTTTTAAGTAAACCATTGGTCACATTTTTTAGGGTGTACAAACTTCAAGTACTTGTACTAAACTTAAGTGTTTCTATATTTACATTTTCTCCGCTACATTTATGTGACAGGTTTAGTTACTTTGCAGGTTAATATCCATATACCAATCATGGTCAGTTTATGAAATATAATGCACATCCAACAATATTATATGCAATAGTTAATTAGTTAATTAATTAAAATGCTGCTTACACATGCATCAGTAATATACTATTTAACAATGTAATACCCTAAAAAGGGCCATAATGAGTGCTCTTATTTTCACATTTTAAGTGCATTTTGCTGTTAAGACTATGCCCCTTAAAGTGGCAGTATGCAGTATATTTTTGGCATCATTGGGCAAAAATTCCATAATAAAATCTTGCAGATGCCGTTAGGAGCACTGGAGGACAACGGAGGGCAACGGAGGACACAGAGGCACATGATATTTTTCAGGTTACCTGTCTCATGCACTACTGTCAGGATATAGTGACCGTTTTATAAAAAATCACTTTTTTAAATCATATTTGCTCCAATCTTGCCTATACTTCAGCTTTAATGAAAGATACTATTCTACATTATAGCATATTTTTCAACCTGGAGTCTATTTTCCCATGTTTTTGTGTCTAACTGACTAATGGGGATAACAATGTCTGAAATTCCATACTAACATGCTATTTAGCACGCTAAAACAGTATGTGAGATATTTTAGTATGTCTGAAACCTTAGTATGAAACCAATAGTACATGAGTTGCATACTATTTACAGTGAAATATTACAGTATGCAACGCTGGACACTACAGCGGCATAATATCCCACAACGCAATGCAGTAGTGACAACAACATTCATAACAGATGTTGTTGACAGACAGCTCTGTACCATCAATAACACTTCAATTTAACTGTAGGAATAACATTTCACTCTGCCGGGCATAATATATAATTTAGATTAATTCAGACTTTCATTCTCACAAACTGTCGTTTTGATCACATGAGGTTGGCACGGGTTACCATGGCTACACATCTCGAACCGTCAAGGAGGCTCTCAGGAAATAACGACGTAAATCACTGCTCAGTGCGTCCGAAAAGATACATACTACTGTTTATTCACACAAAAGTATGTTGAACGATAGTACACCTGTTGAGTATGTAGTAGCCTACATAGTATGCGATTTCGGACGAAGCCCCCCTACCATGGTTGTATTCAAGGTCCCATATTATAAAAAAAGTAAGATTTGCACGTTTTTTTTTAATTATAAAGCAGGCTTAAGTCCTATATAAATACTGTGAAAGTATCAAAACACTCAATCCACAGGGAAATACACACAGCCCGTATTCAGAAACTCTGCATTTGAAACAAGCAGTCAGGATTTCTGCCCATTCGTGATGTCACGAATATACAATATTTAGATCCTTGACACAATTTTAAACATAAGTATTCTAAATGTGTCCCAGTTTATGTGAATGTCATCAGCTGACAGGAAGTACACATGGACCCAAGCTGTTGCCTAGCAACGCAATTCTGTTGCAATTCTGTTGCAATTCTGTAGCAATTCTGTCAAAATGCACTAAAACGGAGCGTTTCAAACAGAGGGTAAATCCAGGTATATTCAGACAGACAGTATGAGGAAAATAATTTTTTTTTTAACATCACAGCATGTAAAAACATGTTCTAGTAGAAACACAAAATACAAGTATGAACCTGAAAATGAGCATAATATGGGACCTGTAAGAGAAACTAAACCCCCTACTTGTGTCTGATATTATGGAATCTCACTCAAGGAGAAGTCTCGTTCTGAAATATCGCGAGACAATAACAAACGGATCAAGCTAAAGGTAAGCAAAGAGTTGCTAACATTAGCCTCCTTCTTTCACCACTGCTGCAACCTGCATGAACATAACTCACTAGAGTTAGTAGACTACTTTCTATAAAGTTGTAAAGCTCTTTGCTTGCGCCTCTGCAAAAAAACAACAATCACTACTTCAAAACAAAAGCGCTGTACAGGACATCCGCTAAACTTCAAAATAAAAGTTGTGGGTCAACTTGTCTGACGTGCTCACCACCTGTTGAGAACTACTGACCAAAGGGATCCCCGATGCGGTTCACTGTCATACTGTTACCGCTAATGTTAACGCATTATGAACGACTTTTGCACAAACATGTGTAAGCCACTAAAGTGTGAAATGCTGTGGTTTTATTGGCTAAATTGCAGATGCATTGCATGCATACATTTGCTTTAGCAAGAAAATCACATGGAACAAATATTGTTATCATAATACAACAGGTGCAGCAGTCTGTTGCATTATCTGCAAAATCTAAACTAAAAAACAAATCATCAATCTATCCCTGAATTCCGACCAACAATGTTGTTGAAATTAAATGGAAATATCATTTTTTTTAATTTGTTTTTATCAATTCTCATCGTTTTGAATGAGTAATGACATCAAACAATAGATAGAAAATAAAAATCTTCCTTCCAGGACTGTGATATGCCCGTCCTAATGTTCCCTCTGGCTAGGTGACTGTGCCACACACAGTTCAGCTGCTGAGCAGTGCACAGCCCGGTGGCTGCAGGCGCACTCTAGTGGACTCATTCAGAGACAATAAGGCATGTCTGAGCACAGTGCAGAGGGAAAACACTTTTACTTCTACTGTAGGTGCATTTCGCCCTCAGCTGAACTGCATTATCACTAACTCATCTACTGTAGGCCTGGCCTCTTCATGCACGTTGATATGGTGTGAGTGGATCTATATATTTTTAGATAATCATTTGTCATCGTTCCAATAAGAATATTAAACCCCTCACTCATTCTTTCCTGCATTAGTTGAAGAAATAGTTAGTAGTTATTTGTTGTTTTAAAAAAAAACCTGCAACACATTTTCACACTTTGCTAATGTGTTTAGTATGTTATTCTATGTTTATTCTTTTATTTATTATTTAGTTGTAGTCTGGTCTATCTATCTATCTATCTATCTATCTATCTATCTATCTATCTATCTATCTATCTATCTATCTATCTATCTCTATCTAATTTCAAACGAGAAATTATATATATATATAATATAAATAAAAAAAATATATAAAAAAAAAATATATATATTTTATATTATATATATTCAAAAATAGTTTAAAAACAGGTCAAAAATATGCCACGATTAAAAAAACAAATATATATATATATATATATATATATATATATATATATATATATATATATATATATATATATATATATATATTAATTTCTTTTTTTACTTTTTATATATATATATACTATATATATATATATGAGGAGTGAAAAAAAAGTAAAAAAAAAAATCTAAAATAGGTCACAAGTAAATAATTTTCTCAACCAATTATCAAACGGATTGAGCTCTGAACTTCCTCACAATCCTCCTGTAATCTAATTTTGCCAATTTGAGGATAACCTCAGGGAGGTATAAAACAGGACCCTGGAGAGCATAATCTGTGGGAGTTGACTTGTGACTGAGTGACTTTACACGTCTTTTGCCACTGTTCATCTAAGCTCCAGCAGAGAAAGCAACTGAAGATGGCTTGGGACGGAGGAATCGAGCCCAATGGCACAGAAGGCAAGAACTTCTACATCCCCATGTCCAACAAGACCGGGATTGTTAGAAATCCTTTTGAATATCCGCAGTACTATTTGGCGGATCCCATCATGTTCAAGCTTCTAGCTCTCTACATGTTCTTCCTGATCTGCACTGGAACTCCCATCAACGCTCTGACGTTGATGGTAACGGCTCAGAACAAGAAACTCCGGCAACCTCTCAACTACATCCTGGTCAACCTGGCTGTGGCTGGACTGATCATGTGCGGTTTCGGATTCACCATCACCATCACATCCGCTGTCAACGGCTACTTCATCCTCGGACCCACCGCCTGCGCTATCGAGGGATTCATGGCCACGCTTGGAGGTAAGAAAGGCGAATCAAGAAGTTCCATCTTTAGTGTGTTTGGAAAGAAAAAAACATTGCACCATATGAATTAATCTTACCTTTCCTCTACAGGTGAAGTTTCTCTCTGGTCCCTGGTCGTCCTGGCTGTTGAGAGATACATCGTTGTCTGCAAACCCATGGGAAGCTTCAAGTTCACCGGAACTCACGCAGGAGCGGGAGTCCTTTTCACCTGGATCATGGCTCTCGCTTGTGCCGCCCCTCCACTGGCTGGCTGGTCCAGGTAATTCACACTCTCTTTTAAAACTTACATTTTAGTTTAAAATGTATTCTATTTTAAACAAAGATTTATACTCAAACACACCATTCAGATGCTCTTAGATACTATAGACGCAGAGTTTAAATGTCTTTTGTAATAAATGATTTGTTCTTAAACCTCACACAGGTACCTTCCTGAGGGCATGCAGTGCTCTTGTGGACCTGACTACTACACTCTGGCTCCAGGCTTCAACAATGAATCATACGTCATGTACATGTTTACCGTCCACTTCTTCATCCCTGTCTTCCTCATTTTCTTCACTTATGGAAGCCTCGTGCTGACAGTCAAAGCTGTAAGTGAAGATTTTTTTACAATATTGAGGCATTTTATTTGTATCTATCATCGACATTCACATAAACTAACTACTGTATATAGAACTTATTGAATGAACTGATCTTTTATCTTATCAAACACTTTAGGCCGCAGCTCAGCAGCAGGAGTCAGAGTCTACCCAGAAGGCCGAGAGGGAAGTTACACGCATGTGCATCTTGATGGTCTTTGGCTTCCTGCTAGCTTGGGTGCCCTATGCCAGTTTTGCCGGTTGGATCTTCTTGAATAAAGGCGCTGCCTTCACCGCCCTGACAGCAGCTATCCCAGCCTTCTTTGCGAAGAGCTCAGCCCTGTATAATCCTGTTATCTACGTGCTGTTTAACAAGCAGGTTGGTTCAATAGATTGTCTAGTTTCTAGTATTTTTTGCTTTTTCTTCTTTGTTCAATTCGTGAACCGTGGGCTCATTTCTGAATTTGCTGTCTTTGCTCTCTTTTCCAGTTCCGTAACTGCATGCTGAGCACTATTGGAATGGGCGGCATGGTGGATGATGAGACCTCAGTCTCTGCCAGCAAGACAGAAGTGTCCTCTGTGTCTTAATCACGATGACATCCTCAAATCTATGGACATTTTTCTTACTGATCGCTTTCAGATTTTAAAAAAGATCCAATGAAAAGAAAAGTCTTAAACTTTTGCCAAATAGATTTACGGATTCGATGAACGGACTCTGGACCAAACACGCTGAGGGATTCTATCTCACCTGTTAATATGTACAAACTGAGAATTGTAATGAAATGCATTTGCTCTCAAAGTTATCTTGCACAGCATTTGTGGTTGTGTGCTCTTAAGAGCATTTGAGTGAGTGAGCGAGTGTGTGTGTGACTGTGCAGGACTTGATGACACCCAAGAAACTTCAAATCTCAAGTCAAGTTAAAATTTGCTGCTACGATGCATGTGCAATCATGCACGTGGGGGTATTTTCTTGTAATTATGTGCTTTACTGGTCTACCAGTGGCATTGTTTTCTTGTATAATGTGAAAAAGAAAAAAAATATATAGGATCGACTAGATAATAAATGCATGCATGAAAAGAAAATGTGCTCTTGTGTTCATTCAACTGGTTTGATTACCTGCTGTTTAAACCAAAGTATAAAGTCACAGATTTGAGATACAGAATATTTCTATATCACTAGCCTTTGTGTATCTTTGGGAGCAAGAGATAAGACTAATTTGACAAACAATATTTATTAGTGATGTTTTCTCTGTCAGTCAAGTCACCTTAGTTTAATTTCTATCTCCCAAAAACAAAAAAAGCTTGCCTCAAAGGGCTTTAAAATCTGTACAAAATACAACATCCGTGCATTGGATAACTAAAAACTAAAAACCCTTTGATAGGGAAAAAAAGGGAGAACAGAAGATGGATCCCTTTTTCTCTGCAGAAGTCGTATTGCCTTTTGGATTAAATCTAGAAATGTAAAATATTGCACATTCAGCGTTGCCTCCTCATTACATTCTCATGACCTTTTCACATGGCAGAGAAAGGTTCATCCCACTCTAATCCCTCAATATAATCTTTTGTGAATTCTCTAAAGAGGCCATAAGAACTGAGGTCATTCCAGGAATTGCTGCTCAACCAATTAGTCGGGTTTTATTTACAGTAATGCCACTTACAGGAGTGCAAGTTTAAAGCAACAGAGATTTCAGACAGGTGGCAGACTTAGTCGGCACGAGAAATCTTAGAATTGTAACACATTAGAGACAAACTTTAATCGTTTTAAGCTCTTATAATGCACTGGGAAACAAATAAAAACATGATGCATTTCTTTCATGTTTTAAGTGGCTTCAAATTAATCTCACAGTGATTTAGAAAAGTCACAAGACACTGTATTATCTGTCTGAATGAAATAAATCTTCTCAAGTACGGTATCTTACTGAGGGGACATTCCCACAGGTCTACAGTTGGAATCAGTGTCTTTGGGTAGAGCTCTGATTTTACATTTCCTTCAAAGCTGAGTAACCTACGGGATCCTCTGAGTAAAATATGACACATTTAGATAAACAAAGCGTTTAAATATCAGGTGTCCTGGAGGATTGGGCAGCATGACATCCAGTATTGTTTAAGATCACAGCCTATCTGCAATTTTAGTTGTAGTTAATTTATGGCTGCCCCCTCTTAGTCGACTAATCTTCGTTTTGGTCTCAGTCGACTAAGATTTCTGTAGTCGATTAGTCATTCTTTATGCTTTTTTCATGCTGAATGACTTATTTGTAAGAAACTTATGAGCACATCTCTGTTAAACACACAATTTAAAGTGGTGCTTTTCTGTGATTCTTTGTGGAGAAACTCAGTTTTACAGATCTGTCGAGTAAATTAACTAATCAGTGTTAGTCAACCAGGGCTTCAACTAACGATTATTTTTATTGTTGATTGATCTTTTCGATTAAAGCTGCAGTGGTGTGTGGTATTTCCTCAATTTATCTTAACATGGCTGCAAAGTCACAAACTTTCTAATTTTACAGCTAAACAGTACACGACAAGATGTTTTTGAAAACATTTAAGCCGAGAAATAGGCATTACAGTAACAGAATATTGATGCCTATAGTTTGACCGATTGATCGGAGTTTGCAGGTGATTAACAGCTGCTCAGAGATGGTAGACTCCAATCCGTCTCTAATTGGTTGTTTTCCTCCAGTCTGTGAAATCTTACAGATGCCATTAGGAGCACCGGAGGACACAGAGACATATGTTTTTTTTTTAAATTACCTGTCTCATGCACAACTGTCAGGATATAGTGACCGTTTTATAAAATAAACTTTTTTTAATCATATTTGCTCCAATTCTACCCACTGCAGCTTTAACTGTAACATTAAAATGTGAAATAAATGCTCCCTCTTGCAGGTGAGATTCTAGTTTAAAAATGCTTTAACGATTAATGTTCTTTCTCATCTCTGAGTTAAAGAGAACAAGTAACGGAGGGAGACTTGTGTGGCGACAATTTAATGGGAAAAAAAACTCCTGTAGTCCACGTAGAAAGACATGATTAACTCTATATATCATGCTACATCTGTTGGAGCCAAACTCATGTATGCTACATTTCTGGTGTGATGCTATACCACCTCCTTGAGGCCGACATCATAACATTAACCCTAACATTAACCCTAACATCATATCTGCAGTGTGGTTTCAAGTATAATGTAAGCCCACATTTTGAAAGTAGAAAATTACACACAATTTCTGCTCATATGTTTAACGTAAAGTGACCAACAGCTTATTTCAATTTCAAATTATTTGAAACAAGCTGACTGGTCTGTTGGAGAGCTCTCAAATGATAAGACAGGATGATGACGCCCCCTGCAGGTGTCTGCAAAGAAGTGAATCATGTCTTTGCAGTCACCAGTACACTGTACACTGTACTGGTGTCTGTACAGAATGCTCCATATTGTGCTCCATTTGTAGATATAATCCACTGCTGCATCCTGCGCTGCTGGTGGGAAATAAAGACATAACCAAAGATAAATGTCACACAGCATGTATATAACATGCTGCAGCTCACAGGGGATTAATTACATATAAATACACCCTTCTCTTCCATACCCGATAGTCCATCTATCTCATGATGTAGCCCTTTATTTCCTGCTGATAACCTGACCCTAATTGTCATGCTGTGAGCACATACACTGTAATTTTCTTCAGAGGCTGCTCTGGACACCTGCATGTGCTTAGTGTCTCTGTCAGGGGGCCGGCTGAGCCAAGCAGTGGCTCTCTTTGTTCTAATTGCTCGGATCAGATGGGAGGAGCTGCATACAGAGGTCTTAATAACAAACTTGGGTATGCACTGGATATATTTCCAAGCTGACGTTCACTGTGAGGAAGACACTATAGCTCTGCTGACTGAGGCAAGCAACAGATAATAAGCTTTATTGTTGAGATAATATATGAGCTCAATGATATTTTCATATTTATAAGAGTTGTAGATGTCAGTATTCATATGTTGGTTGTTGGGGACTCAATTACTACAATCATTTTATGAAGAAGGTCAAATTATGGCTTTTGGGAAACTTGCAAATGTAAGCTTGACATAAAACATCAAGGATCACAAGTGTTGGACTTTATTGTGTTACCCTTCACACTTTCTTAGTAGTGTGCCATTCGATGTCCTCCTTTTTGTAATGTCAAATAAATACACCAACAATAATAGCAATAATATGTTTAACAATATAATAGTTCAAGGCATGACATTTCCAGCTTTGTTGAAAAATGAACAAATGCAGAGAAAATCAGTCGGATTATTACAGATTAAGAGAATAGCACAATTGTCTGATATCAGATTGCTACAGAAATTCAGCTCAAGCTTTTAAACAGCAACAGCAGGTGACGTAGAGAACGAAACAAATGTGTCACTGAATCTACTGTAACTTTTCAAGTCAACTAAATTTTACTTCTGTCGCCCAAAATCACAAATTTTCCTCCCTCGGAGGGTTTTATAATCTGTAACCTTTGACATGACAACTGTTTTCACAGGCTGTACAATACTTTGCATGATGGGTAAACTGAAAATCCATGTATAAAATTGGTGGAGTGCCCCTTTAAATCACTGACAAACAGAAACTTTATTCACGATCATCATCACTAAGGGTCATGAACACAGTTTTTTATTCAATGAGAAATATTTATCGTTGGAACCTGCTGACATTTAACATAAATAATTGACCTAAATAAAGCAATGATTTGTGGCCACCACTCAGTCGTAGATTTTCAAAATAAAATAATTAATTCACGTCTTGTGAACTCTTGAATTTAATAGCAGCACTTCTATACTTTACCGATGAAATTAATTTATCCACGTACCCAAATCTTTGTCATCAACAGGGTGCAGAGTGGCAAGAGCTTTTGGGTATTAGCAGGTATTATGTTAATTGTCTTAGACAAGATGAAACAGACACCCTGAGGGATTATCCCTTCAGCCTTTGCAGTTGAGATAATCCTGATACACAGTGTGAAACATGCTTTAATGTCTACGCTGGTGTCTAAGTAAAAGTCAATACTCATTACTGATTCCCTATATCGGTTTACCACATTTATTTTTCAGTATTTCCTCACTTTCAGTCTCCTCTGCTCCGTTCCCTTTTCCATGGAAATGAAGAGGCTGACACCATATAAGAAAAACCATGGCAACAACAGCTCCACAGTGGATACGCACACTTTGATATCAGCTACTGAAAAACATGAGTATCACTGAAAAAGCATGCAGAGCAACACTTCAGACACACTTCAAGTAAAACAACGGATTAAACTGAATAACTGACATGAATTTATACGCTTAATATATCTGGAAGCACACATTCAAGTTACTCCGCACGTTTTGAACTGTATGCTATGAATTATATAGACATCATCTTCCTGTATGAAATTATAGTTTTAATGATCAGTATAGTGCAGAGGACTGTGCGAGTGCAACACGAGCACTTCAACATGCTCCACATACACGTCTTAGTTTTTTTAGTACGCAACATATTGTTTTAGAAGAGATTTCTTCAGCCTTGACAAGAGTATAATAAAATGTGAATATATGTATTTACACAGAAATACACACAAAATAATTAAAAAATAATAAAATATTCAAAGCTCCACTGAAACAATACTTATTATCCATTTGAAATCAACATTCATTAAAAAAAGAGAGGACATTCAAAGACACTGGTGTGCCACGTTGATTATAATATCAGGAAATCCATAAGTAATGTCAAAAGGAATAAATGTTAAAATCAAACATTTAATATCTATAGAAGGAACTCTAGCACATTGATTAGATATATTTCTGAACTGATACTGATACTGCACATTTTTTTCTGTCAAATATAGTATTAGGCAAAATGTGTAATATGTATAATAGAATGTATAATGACAAACAAAGATATATTTTTTTCCATTTATAGGGGAAAATTTAAAGGTATGACAAAAACAAAAAAAACAACAAGTGAAATTAGTTCAATATCAATACCATGTAAGTCCTAGCGCCATGCTAAAACAACTACATCACTGGCCATTTATACCTTTTATTTAAATTTTATTTTGATGGCTTTCTAGGGATTCGGAGTAACATATTGTCATATAATGTTAAAAACATTTAAAAAAGTGGTCACGATAAATAAGAAATTCACACAGAGACACAGGAAAATATGTCTGAGCTCAAAAACTATTAGCTTGTAAAATCATCAATATCTTCCATATAGTTAATAGAATTAAGGTACACCACCATGGGTAGTTTTGTCTGCAGACCAAGTTTCTACCACAGTACTTTGCCTTGAGTAAATCCTTTATTTAACATAGTTAACGGATACTTGCAAATACTTTGTATTACACCATACTTATAGTAAATATAATCTCTAAATCTATATATATACGTTACAATAAGCTGTCTGAGCTGAAGTTAGAAGTTGTATTATAGGCTCTATTTTAGGCTGCCTCTGTTAAAGGTACACTGCCAGAATATCAGTGCCCTCCAGCTACATATGTGATTTGGTGGTTTTTATGGTGCAACAACCGGGTTACCGTAGTTTTATGTTATGTGAATATTAAATTTTCCATTGATCCAGTATAATTATTATATTTTAATACTGGTTTGTAATGATTTCTGTCCTTGTGGTGATTCATGTCCTTAACAGCAACCATACAAGGTGCTCCAAAGGGGAGCAAGTTGACCAAAAATATAATAATTAGGGCCGTCAATTGATTGAAATATTTAATCGCGATTGATTGCATGACTGTCCATAGTTAATCGCAAATTAATTACAAATTTTGTATCTGTTTAAAATGTACCTTAAAGGGAGATTTGTCAAGTATTTAATACTCTTATCAACATGGGAGTGGGCAAATATGATTCTTTATGCAAATGCATGTATATATTTATAATTAGAAATCAGTTAACAACACAAAACAATGACAAATATTGTCCAGAAACCCTCACAGGTACTACATTTAGCATAAAAATATGCTCACATCATAACATGGAAAACTGCAGCCCAACAGGCAACAACAGCTGTCAGTGTGTCAGTGTGCTGACTTGACTATGACTTGCCCAAATCTGCATGTGATTATCATAAAGTGGGCATGTCTGTAAAGGGGAGACTCGTGGGTACCCATAGAACCCATTTTCGTTCACATATCTTGAGGTCAGAGGTCAAGGGACCCCTTTGAAAATGGCCACACCAGTTTTTCCTCGCCTAAATTTAGCCTAATTTTGGAGCGTTATTTAGCATCCCTCGGAGGGACATCCCACAAGCTAGTATGACATGGTTGGTGCCAATGGACTCCTCAGGTTCTTTAGTTTCATATGATACCAGTATGTATCTTCACTCTAGCTTTAACACTGAGCCCGCAACAACCTATAAATCCCAAGTTGTGTTAATGCATTAAAGAAATTAGTGGATTTAAAAAGAATTTGCGCTTACGCGTTGTCGCTTTAACTCTGACAGCCATAATAATGGTAATTTTGACAGTTTATCTGCACATCCCACATCCTGAGCTTCCTGTTAAAATGCAGTTGCTCTATGGGCCTTTTATTTTGAAAAAAAACAAACTCCTGAGTTCCCTGATGAGATACAGTTACCTTCTGGGGCTTTAATTTTGAAAATCTCTAGTTTCCTGTTAACATACAGTGAGTGTTGGGGGCTTTTATTTTGAAAAACAAGCCACATCCTGAGCTTCCTGTTAAGACATAGTCACCATATGGGGCTTTTATTTTGAATGGGGTAGGAGGGGAGAGACAGAATAAGACTGTCTGATGTCCACAGGGAGGTTATTCCATTAGAATGGAGATAATCATCACTTATCATCGAATATACTCTCTCAGCTCAATATCGAATAACCTGTTTCACTATGAGCGCCATGACACTTCACTGAAGACGCTGATATATATCATGTTTACATACTGAAAATGCCTACAGGCCAAACACACGCACACAGTGCGTTATCAACACCATATGCCAAAGAGATGCTACCAGTGTTTTCATCTGATCTGAAGTTAACAATCATGTTCCCATCTCGTTCACCATGTACAGCACTATACCAAACGCAAAATCACATCTCGTTGACAAATATCATCGGGCCTTGAGGAACTACCGGTTTGCCGAGATATGCGTGCGGTAAGCTCAGGCTTACTTGTGACTGGTTAAAGCTACCTGGTCTGTTGACCTGCAGATTGAAACTGTCTTGTCTGGAGGGCCGTGGACCGAAACCCTCCTCCGGCTGCTCGAAGCTGCTCTCGCTGTATAGCCGCTGTCGCATTTCACTGGTGCGTTTCCCAGAAGCACTCCTGGTCGGATATCTCTGACCCGTCTTGTACCAGCCTGTCTCTTTGAAGACGAACCAAATGTTTCCAACCCAGACTACGACGTTTACGAAACCAAAAACCTGGAGACAGAAGAAGGGACGGGAGTGAGTGGCTTGTTTTATCCAGGTTCATGTTTCAGTGTTGACTGAACACCTACCGCAGATGTATTGAGTCGTGACCAGAGAGGCTCCTGGGTGGCCGTACATCTGTTCTCCTGAGCTCTGCAGGCTGCGATGAGCAGAAGCACTCGTGTTGGGTTTGTGGCCGTCTTGATATCAGAAAGAGATTTGACCCAACAGCAACTGCTGACCAGCCACATGAAGGAGAAGAGGATTGTAACAACAAAATCCTGCTCAGGAGAGAAAGAGTAGAAAGAACGTAGAAAAACATGGAACAAAATAGTCAGTTTAACATCTTTCATGCCATACAAACATGATCACACTATATTGTGTCTAATTCAGGTGTGGACATTAGAGGAATGTTTGTTGAAGGTATAAACCCACTGACCAGAAGCGGGCCTCTGTTGTTCTGCAGGTACTTGTTCTGGTAGAAGACATAGACGATGGTTGCCAGCAGAGAGTACAGGAAAGCAAAAACACCCACGGTCACGAAAAACTGAGCAGCTGAGGAGAAGTCACCATCCAGGAAAATAACCTCTTCCCTCTTTCCCTCACACAGCGGAGCCCTGAAATGCACTTCCTGTAATCTACAAGACAGAAAGAGGAGGATTAAAGTGAATGGAGAAAAACAGGTTGCTATTTCAAACTGGCATGTGAGGAGTTTCAGTCTGTCGGAAACGCGTCACTTTAGCCGCCCATTGTTCACTGGCAATCTGAGAGAATTTTCGTAGCTAACTTTTTGGCTAAAAAAGGAAGATTCAAGCTAAAAAAACTACGACTTTGTATTTGGCCATTGTAGGTAAAAAAAAATAAAAAAAATACAGAGCTGATGGAGGTAATATTCCAGAAAAAAACTGGAAAAAGTTGTATATGAGAAAAAATCTTGGATATTCTCTGACATTAAAGTGGCAAATTCTCGTAAATTTACGACTTTATAATCTCGCAAATTTGTGAGTTTTTTTCTCTCATGAATTTGCCACTTTAATCTCAGAGAATATCCAAGTTTCTTTTTCAGAAATTTACGGAAATTCTGACTATTTTTCTCAGATTAAAACCCCCTCCCCCAGCTCTGTAAATCTTTTTTTTTTTTTTTTTACCTACCATGACCAAAATACACCATTGTAAAAACCATAACTATGAAGCTGAGAAACTTTTATTTGTTGTTGCATACAAAGGGACGAATTCTACAAGATTTATAAAGAAGTTGCCAGTGAACAAAAGTAGTTCTGTAACTTGTCTTTTCTATGTGACTAAAGGAAGCCACATCTGGAATGTGAAACAGTTTCCAAACTAGGGCAGCACAATTAATCAACATTTTATCAAATTTCAATATGGCCTATACTGCAATTTTCAAATTACAGGAGGAGCAATATTTGCTAAAGGTGAAATGTGTGTCAAAATACCTTTTTAAATGAAATATTGTAGTGTTGCAGCGATGTCCTGGCCTACACATCATATTCTATGGACTTAAGATTGTCTCTAAAATCACACCATAATCATTTTAATATGTTTTTCAATGAAAATGAGAACAATGATGATCACTCCCTCTAATATTGCAATTTCAGTATCAGTCAAAATAATTAGATATTTAAAAAAAAAATGAAGATTAATCATGACATTCAATGGCAGGGTGTTCCTGACCATTTAAAAAAAAAAAGAAGTGTTTATATATTTATTTTTGCCTTTTTTATTTTTGCCATGGTGTATTTATTTTGTATTTATATTTGCACAATAATTTAATTTTGAATAAATAAAGCTCTATCTTATCTTGTTTTATAAATCATTCATTTCTCAGGCATTTGGTGCGTGTAGTCTTATAAATGCTTACTGTATGACCTAAGTGAGTTCAATTACTGTGTCACCGTGACAACTTAATTGTAGGTATCGGGAGGGTTCGGTCACCATGGGTTACGGCGGGCCACAGTTTTTATCTGCTTGATATAAATGAACAATACAACAGTTACAACAGTTACAACACAAAAAGTTACAGTTTGGGTCAGTTTTTTTCAATGTGCATGCTTAATAACTAATTAATGAAAGCATGGTGCAGCACACTGACCCATCCTTTTGTTGGAAATTAAGCAAAAAAAAAATACTATGCTGCTTTTATCATTGTTATAAAATTAAGGAAAATTACCAGACATGCGTATCTAAAACTATTTCAGTCATTAGTCATTGCCTTGTTATCAATCAGTGTGTAAATCACACAGACACATCTTTCTTGTCCAGATGCTGAGTCCCAAAAAAAAGAAAAGTAATTTAGACCCTTGCCTCCCAAGGACTCAAAACATGAAAGCCCTCTTTACATTTCAAATGAGCTGAAAAATACTAAAATTCTGTTGGAAGCAATTTGGGTTACTGTTTCTACACGAGAGTGAACTAACACACCGACACCGCTGTCAAGTCAGCTGAGATGTTGCTGTAATTGGACAACTAATTACCAGTTCAGCTTGGCCATACACTGCACTGCTGCACCACAAGACCACAAGAGTTCACATCCACGTACATTCATCATCCAGATGACATGTTAAAGGTGGCCAGTCGTTCTCAGTCGAGATATTAAGATATGTGGAAGTCGTTCACTTAAACATGTCTTAATATTTTACTGTTATTATCATTTTATTTTGGCTTGACTTTTTTTTGGGGGGGGAGTTGATGAATAATATCCAACTGCAATTTTATTTAATTCATGGGTGATTGGATTTTATTTCCACTTTGCACACTGAAATTAAAATCTATTTTAGCTCTGTAGCTCTAAATGAGTACTTTCTTCACTCAAAATAGCAACAAGGATAACAAATAGAGTCTATAACAACTCTTCAATAACAACTCTTTTGTCTCATCCTCCAACAGCGGACATAGTCCCAGACGGTCCTCCTGAGTGCATGCAGGTCTTCAGGAGTCAACATGAAACGGGGACAAGGAAAGACACCAGTGCTGTAACATCACAAGAGCCCACCCGAGGTTAAGTCTCGACTGACAGGAGTCCAGGTAACAGTTTGGTCGAATGATGCAGTGAAACATTTTGGACTTAAATTGGGCCGGCTTCCTACTGCTCAGCTGTCCAGCTTCTTGTTTTTAAATTGGGCGAGCGTTAAGAGAGAGCAGCTCCTCTCTGCTTAGCCTGACTCCACATGATGGACTACAGCTGTGCAGCTTTTAAGTTCTTTTTCTGATTTTTCTGGCTGACCACCTGAAATATGCAGAGATAATTGTCTGGTCATGTCTGGTTAGTCCAAAAGCATTGTATTGGGTGTCCTGTAAACTCTTCGTTCTTTGTCAATTAAATCACATTTTTGAAATTATATAAATCAAAAAATGTTAGTTGTCAAAGATTGAATGATTAATGTCATGAAAACCAAATTATACAACACTTAATATTAGTTCTTTATGTATATCAAAGGATGCACAAACAAGTAGTTCACCTGAAAGGATAGCCAAAATCAATGTCGATGCTTTGGTTGCTCTGCCACCTGTCTGCACAGTCCACTTTAACCTGGAGGTGACCATAGTATCCTCCACATGTTGCAAAAGCGCAGATGGCAAAAATCTAGGAAAACAAACAAATTAAAAGATCACAATCTGTTGATAATTAATACAATTGATTGATCCAATATCAGGTTTATGGTTGCAGCTTAATGCATAATGTATTCACATCAAATCATTACTGGACTGTTTGTTAAGATTTATAATTGGTTTGGAAACAAAACCTGAATAATTTAAAGGTCGGAAGACAACTGACAGAGCTGCTCACTGTGAGCTGGAGGGTGGCCACAGCAGCACAGTTCTTTACTTTTAACTATGTGGCACATGTGGCATCAATAAAACCTGATAGATATTTCACCAATCAAGCAAATCAAAACATCAAGGTCACACTTGATATTGTAATTTATACAATGTAATATGCAGCGAATAGAAGCAGAAATCATTACAAACAACATATAGAAATGACCAGACTAGAGGAATGAAACTTACCGGAGCAAATATAACCATACACATTTAAAAAATTACAGATCTCAAGTCCAACTCCACACAGTGTCGACAGCTGTTGTCATCAGGGTTGAAACGCCACTGATGTAAGACAAGAAACAAGAGAGCAGCCGGCGACTCTTCCAGAGGAGGGGAGGGCTGACAGGAGATTTATTCCCCCAAGGAGGAGTCTGAGATTTTACTGTACCTCTACAGTTTGTTCACAAACACTTGAATAACTTGTAAATACCTGGTGAATGTGTATTAATAGGTTGTTTACTTGTTGTTGTCAGACCAGAAGGACTGTTACTCTCAAAAGATATTTTTTCTAAATAAGGCTTCATCAGAACATGAAACAAATAGAAATATCTGCTGCAGCATGTCGTCGCTGCAATGAAAACTATGTATCTCCAAATTTAGTGGTTTGGAATTGTTCACATAAACCGAAGGATTAGGTGTTCCTTTATGGACTGAAAAAAATACTTCTTAAATGATATAAGCTATTTAAAAACCCATTGGATTATCTGAAGAACGCACGGTCAAAAAGATCAAAACAGGTCTGTTTACATGAACTGAGATACATGGTTGCACAGGGCAGCAACTAGCTGCAATGATTAGTCGACTAATCGATTGGTCGATCGACAGAAAATTAATCTCTATAAATTTGGTAATCTATTAATCGTTTAAGTTTTTTTTTCTCATACAAAAATGGCAGAAAATGCTGTTTTCAGCCTATCAAATCTGGAGCTTTTCTCTGTTTTATATCATATTAAACTGAATATCTTTAGACTGAGAAAACAAGACATCTAAAGACATCACCTTGGACTTTGGGAAACTGGAATGGCCATTTTTCACTATTTTCTGAAATTTTATTGATCAAATGATGAATCAATTACTCTAGAAAATAATTGGCAGATTAATTAATTACAAAAATAATTGTTAGTTGCAGCCCAAACAACAAGGATTTCAGCATAGCAGCTATTTTCCTGGACTTAAACTTCAGTAGTGGCCTAACAGAGTTGACCTTAAAACAACCTTTGAACTTGTGTTACAGTGCCAGATTGTATAATTTAAAACTAATTGAATTTTGTAGATTTTTCATCATAGGGGTACTTGTCATCCCAATCCCAATAAAAGAGAATCAACTGATGTTTTTTGTTTTTTTTCTGAAGATTTCAGTGGGAAAACAATAATATTATTATAGAATTATTTGAATTAAGGAGTTTCTCCTTCTTTCTGAAATCATGTGTGGGTCTGTGATAATGTTAGGTGATTAATTGAATTTATTGGGATATACATTACACTAAGCTATTTCCTCCCCAAAACCAGTGTTGCCATGGTAACTGAAGTGTATTGACAACACATTCTCTCTCGCAAATCGTCATATACCGCCGCTTTGTCCCTCGACGTGCGGGGCACCTCTCTTGCGTTACTTTTGGATGGACCAGGGACGTGCATAGTGTCCTTTCAAAAATAAACTTCCGTTTTCACAGGAAGTTAGGTTTAGGTAACACAACCACTTAGGTAGTCGTGGCTGACATTAACCTCACTGACTAACATCTCACGTGACTCACGGAACTGACGATACCGATGAGTCACGTGACTAACAACTGACTATGACAAAGTAAGTCAACGTTAGTTTTAGTTTCACATGGGATAGGAAGGAACACTGGTCTCCTGGTTGAAAGTCTTGTGTTTGTTTGACCCATACACCTCTCCTCCCGTCCTCCCTTAGCGGACTCTCACGATATTTATACTACGTCACTCGCTCTGACCGTCAAATAACGCCGCGGGTGGGTTTACCTTGGAGTTCGTTGAAAGCCTGGTTGGTCACATACAGTCGCTAAAGGGTGCCTCCGTGCGTCGTATTCCGAAACCGAGGGGCGCTGCCCAGACAGCTGTATTTGACGAGCTGGGAGTGACACCTGGTTATATTGACAGTAGTTTGTGACCCGGGCGCCATATTGAAAACTGTCAAGCTAAAAACAAGCACCGCCCATCAGCCGGAGCAAACTTTCCAATTTTACAGCTAAACAGTACACTATAAGATGTTTCTGAAAAGATTTGAGGAGAGAAATAGGCATTACAGTAACAGAATATTGATCCATATTTGATCAGCGCTGCCTAGATTGATCGGAGTTTGCGAGCTTTGTCAGCAGTGATTGACAGCTGCCGTAGAGACTACTCGGCTCTGATTGGTTGTTTTTCATCGGCACATTGAAATCTCCCTCTCAGGAGGACAAACAGGCACATGATTCTATTTCGTATTACCTGTCTCATGCACTACTGTATATAGTGACCGTTTTATAAAAATAACTTTATTTTATCATATTTTCTCAAAGTTACCGACGTCAGCTTTAAAGACACGCTCTAACTGAACTATGCCTCATACGATATGCACATTAGCTGATTCTATAAGAACAGAAAAAAACATACTTGAGACTCATCAAGGTCCGATGATTAATCAGTGTTTATAGTGTTTCAAAGTTTGCAAAACTTGTGGTAGAATATTATAGGAAGGTAATCGAGGACATGGTTTTGAGATCATTCTTTGGCCGGCCCTGCAGCAAATATATAAACACAATACAGCTAATATCATGATTTCTCTTCTACAAATCAACACATAATATTTTGATTGAAATAGTAATATATCAAAGTGATAAAATAAAATAAACAATTGTTCTGTTGATTATTGTATTTAATCATCCTGGATACTTGAATTACATTTTCTTTCCTAATGATCCACTGATGATTGGGCTATTTACACTGTAATAAAAAGGGTTCTGCTGACCTCTTTTGGTGACAAGTCTGTAGTACAGATTTATTTTTATTGAATGAATTTAGGGTTGTGCACATCGCTGAGGGGAAATTATCCCTCGGGCCTCACTTTAAAAAAGATGCCCTGTTCATCTTAGAGGACAAAAATGTCTGTTTTAAAAAAGAAATGTCATAAAATCATATATTAATATTATTTTCCACTTTCAACGAATCAAATATTTTAACCAATTTCAGTGCTGATCATAACTATTTTCCAGTCTGGGATATGTCAATTATTAGCATCAACATTGATTTTGATTAATTTTGATTTTTTTGAGCAGTATCAGATTTATAAACAACAAAAAACTCCCACTTACCTTAGAGGAGAAAAATGTCCCCTTCAACTATTATAAAAATACTATACAATAATATTATTTTCCACTTTCACTTAGTTAAATTGTTTTAACCAACATCAGTCCTGATCATAACGACCAAATATTCATTCATTTCAGAATTTTAACCCTTTGTATGCCAGTTTATTTTACATAATGCCACTGTTTTGACTTGGAAAAAAACAAACACAATGTAATTATCTTTCTGTATACTAAATACTAGAGGGTCTGGGATATGTCAGTGATCAGCATTTTTATTTTTTGTGTGCAGGAAACCAGGACAATAGGATGCACTTACCCCATATAGGACAAACATGAGAAAATGGCTCAATCTGGTGGAAAATAGTAAACTTTTAAAGTGAGGGCTCTGGATTGAAAGCCTGATATAATAGTCTGTATGATGTTTTGCTGTAATGGCTATGGGATCAGAAATGGGGACATGTATGTCCTTAAGTGTCTGAGTGTCTCTATTTTGGCTACACAGTTTATTATAAACGTATAGGAGCTGAGGTTGAACTTCAAAAATTAGAAAGAAAAAAAATGCCAAAATGCTCAAAAAATTATAAAGCAAAAATTGTTCAACCTCCACATGCATTCTATTTCAAAGAGCTCCTCAGCTAACTCCAGAGAAATCATGAGCCTCTGTGTGCATGTGTGTGTGTGTGTGTGTGTATGTGTGTGTGTGTGTGTGTGTGTGTGTGTGTGTGTGTGTGTGTGTGTGTGTGTGTGTGTGTGTGTGTGTGTGTGTGTGTGTGTGTGTGTGTGTGTGTGTCTAGACCCATCAGCCAGATATATATCATTTATGACTGTACGCTCAAGGACCTCTCGTGGTTGCGGTGATTCACAATTTTTGAAAATGTTATTACTATTTTATTGGCTGCTCTTTGGTACATTTCTCAGATCAGAATTGAAATTTTCAAAACTACTTGTTCAACCTCCACATCATCACTTGTCACTTGAGCACATTATAAAAGCAATCAAAACATTAGAAATTAAAAAGCCCAAAATGTCCCTAGTGAGGCACACAGGTTAATAATGTAATTAACTGCAACCTGGATTTTAGACATATAGACTTATTTTAGACATAAAGTATATCAAGAAATACCTCAGACTGATCTGATTTTGTGCACCATAACATAATTAATCTTCTCTCTGTGTTCAGTGATAATAAATATTAAGATTGGCCTTTTTATAAGAGAGGGGCTCTTAATGACAAACATTTATTGGGAATAGTTTTAATTGATAAAATGGCAACTTCTTCAACTTTTTTCTTTTACTGGATTTTTGTTTCCATTCATTTGCTCACATTAATCTAAAGTGTACTGCAGTCACCCTCAGTTATCACCACACCACTGAATCACACATTATGGTACTTTAAAATGATTTACAGAGTACTTTTAAGAAAAGCACATACTCAAAGACACAATGGAGGTAGTAATACAGGATAACAGCAGTTATTAAAAAACATACACAAAAAATAACAGGATAAATAGAAGAAGTTAAAAAAACTAAAAGAATGGAAAGTAAGACATCACATCACATAAATGCCAGTCTACAGTATAACACGCTGGTTTATTGAAGTCATTTGGCTGTGCAATATAACAGCTGCTCTGTTATTATTGCTGTGTGTCACAGGGCTCTATTCTCCTGACTGTTCCTCACACATGTAGGTTATGAGTAATCTTAGAAACATCATTTAGAGTTTGATTTCAAGCTGTTGTAGGTTTGACATTGACAAGACTGCATCTTAAAAATATCTTAATATACTTTATGAATTACTTGGAAATATATATAGGAGTAAATGGGCCATTGGGATCAGGAAAGTAACACAACCACAGGGGTGTAACAGCCGATTCAGGATTAAAAACATGAATAACAATGACTTTAAAAAGTCATTAGAAGTGTGTCTTGAGAAGTTATCTAAAAAGAGGGAGTGACTTTGATTGACTAATTCCCTCAGGCGGCCTTTTGATGTTAATGGCAAAATGACTGATGACATTTTCAGTCTGCGCTGAAAAACAGCCAGAAGAAGTCGGTGCCAAAGGATCACTGGCTGCTTTTTGGTTCATATGAGGTGAAAGGATTTGAAAGGCAGCCAGACGCCAGACAGCGTTTAGTATTAAATTCTGAACGTGATAGATACCCGATGCTGGAGCGTAAACGCAGAAGTCATGATGAGTATTTTAAGACTTATTTTGTACAGACTAGAGGAACATTAACATGGGGGTAAAAATAGGTTGATGCAGAGAACAGGTGAAGACATGAAAACCCCTCTGTCCAATTTGGTCTAAGAAATAGTTTGATTTTTGTAGTTCCAGGACTACATTATCTCCATTTGCACATACAATCCAACATTAAAGCAGCAGTGGGTAGAAATGGAGCAAATATGATTTAAAGTTATGAAGTTATTTGTATAAAATGGTCACTATCGGAAAAAATCACGTGCCTCCATGTCCTCCGGTGTACTCCGGTGTCCTCTGGTGCTCCTAATGGCATCCGCAAGATTTCACAGACCAGAGGAAAACAACCAATCAGAGCCGAGCTGGAGTCTGCTGTCTCTGAGCAGCTGTCAATCACTTGCGAACTCCGATCAAACGGTCAAACTAGGCAGCGCTGATCAAATATGAATCAATATTCTGTTACTGTAATGCCTATTTCTCTCCTCAAATGTTTTCAGAAACATCTTGTAGTGTACTGTTTAGCTGTAAAATGAGAAAGTTTGTGACCCAGCAGCCATGTTGAGATCAGTTGAGGAAATACCAAGCACCGCCCACCAGCCGAAGCAAACTTTCTCATTTTACAGCTAAACAGTACACTACAAGATGTTTCTGACAACATCTGAGGAGAGAAATAGTCATTACAGTAACAGAATATTGATTCATATTTGATCAGCGCTGCCTAGTTTGACCGTTTGATCGGAGTTCGCAAGTGATTGACAGCTGCCTCAGTTGAAGGAACAGCCAATAGGAACGCTCTCTCTCTGAAATGACCTGTGATTGGCCAAAGATTTTTTAAAGTCTGAAAACAGAGCCATGATGAGGTGCAGAAGTCTAGTTTTATTTTGAAATACCCATCCAATGTCTTTTTAATGAATGAGGCTAGTAGAGCTGTGGAGATGCATGTGGACTCATATTCAAATATTCAATGATGTTCTTGTTTTATCATGAATAACTCACAACTACAAAAAAGGGCGTAGATCCAATTGTAAGTTTGACAGATTATTCCTGTAACGTTCTCAAAATACAGTCAAAAATCCAATCTGTCTGAACCTCTACGTTCCTTTAGACTGTGTTATATTGAATTCTATTATGTATAGTCAATTTTGGCTCCTTCAGTATCTTAGTTGGTTTTGGTAATTTGATTTGAATTGTAACATTTTGTGGACTTGTAGAGAGGCCCTGAGTCAAAATCTAGCTTGAAGAGCTCTACTATTTTAGATTATATTGTGCTTACATGGTACATGCTGCACAAAGTATTTCAGCAAAGGAGTACTAGTTGCGCTGGACAGCAGGGAACCTGGAGGCGACGGAGTATATATACAGTACACGATGCACAGAGTGGGCTGGGTAGGTTGCGGGCAGTGGTGGGAGTACTCAGAAAAATACTCTTACGAGTAAAAGTCCCCCATTCAAAATCTTACTTCAGTAAAAGCACAAGTAGTAGCATCAAAATATACTTAAAGGACCAAAAGTAGAAGTACTCATCATGCAGAATGACCCATTTAGAATAATGTAATATTATTGGTCTATGTCTCATTGATGCATTAATGAGGTGGAGCTTGTTTTAATTACTTTATATACTGCTGGGAGCTTAATCTATAATAATACAGCGTTATTTATTTGGTATCTCTGCTAGGCGTAAGCCTGGATGGATCAAGAGTTCAGTCGTGTGTGTGTGTATGTGTGTGTATGTGTGTGTGTGTGTGTGTGTGCGTGTGCGTGTGCGTGTGCGTGTGCGTGTGCGTGTGTGTGCGTGTGCGTGTGCGTGTGTGTGTGTGTGGACCCATCAGCCAGATATATATCATTTATGACTGTACGCTCAAGGACCTCTCGTGGTTGCGGTGATTCACAATTTTTGAAAAACCTATTTTATTGACCGCTCGGCTCTTTGGTACATTTCTCAGATCAGACATGAAATCCTCAAAACTACTTGTTCAACCTCCACATCATCTCTAGTCGTTGGGGCACATCATAAAACAATTTCTCATTCTTTTGAACAAACTGCAAATACTTTAGTACAATCATGCAATGATTATGTGCACTTATCTGCTGTTTCCTACATTATCAATAGCTTATATCATGTTGATAAAAGTGCATTATACTGGTTCCCTGTTGAATAGCCTCGCAAAACATCTAGGCATTACATACGTCATGACATGCAACATGGTTGAACCAGTTGTCATAATCCGTCAAGCATATTTTATATATATTTCTATTAGACTTTTCTTTTTTCTAAATGTGTCCTGAATTGATGAATTGCTCTCAAGTGAATCTTGACTTTCGTTAATGAAGGGGAATGTGTGAAACGTTAGATCAATCAGTTTTCTATAGCTCAGATGTTTACATTTCAAATTTAGTATTTTGTTCCTTTATGCAATGCAGTGCTGTAAATCAGTTTAGTCTCTTTCTTTCCTGTATCACAATGACGGATTACAGTACAAACAGCAAATGTGAATCCTGTCCAATCCCTTGCAATCAATCTCCAACATACAGTAATGTGTAACTTTGTGTAGAGGAAAATAGTCACACACTTGTAGCCACGATGCAAAAAACGATTTAATAATTCACCAGCGTTTCAACAAGACAGTCTTCCTCAGGGTATTGAGAGAACTTTGTGCTGTTGAATTTGATATATGCCCAAAGAGAACGGGCAGCCTTGTGCATTTTCAATCATAGTCATCAAAACCTTCGCCATAGTTTACATCAGAAAATACTAGAGTACACTGTTGTACTGAAAACATGGCTAAACATTTAGACAATCTTAATGTTCGGATGATTCGATAAATGTACCAAAGACCTTACTTTAACTACTGTTTGATTATTTGGCCAGCACAGTTCGATTATTTGGCCAGCAGAGGGCAGTACTGAGCTTTATGCTGATTGAGAGGAAACTCTCTGGAGCTGCAGTGATGAGCTCTTCCTACTTTCTCACTGCATTTGATATTTCTCCTAAATCCAGTTGTGTTTCCTTCAGGTACAATAAGCTAAACACATCTCACTGCACTTATTGGATGAATCGTATACATCCCACTTGATGAGAAGATTGTGCTGGTCCAACAGCTGTAGGTTTTTTTTCGTCATGTTAAAGTGTTGAGGCTCCAGCCTCACGCTGCATTATTAATGAATCTTTTTCTGGCATCATCTCTACCCTGAAAAACTGTGGGAGGAAGAGACAAGCATAAATCTGGTGGTTTTCATGAGGCCTCCACCTGGAAATGGGCTGTCCAAAGAGTTGATATAGTGTTGTATAGTGACCACCTTTGGCCCGGGGCTAATCTAGAACAAAGATTGAAGCCCACTTCAAATCCTAGTTAAGGCTGATTGTATGCAATATATGTTTGTTTAAAAAAAATCATTCCAGTGTAGCCTGAAATTATAAACACATAGAGTTAATTTTATCTACTGCATCTCTTTTTTTAGAAAAGGAAAAATATCATGTAAGTAAAGAAGTTGGTGCATTTCTACACAAAAGGATGTCAAGAGAAAATGTAAAACAGATGAAACACCTGTTTGGATGCCACCTCAAATTCACTGCAAGCTTAATGTCAAAGAGGAACATGGAAATATCAGAATTTGGTTTTCTATTTTTGCATTTGAAAAAAATATGAGAAGCTGTGTTACGTAAAAGGATTTGCACAGATTGGTAATTTCTCCAAAAACGGGCTTCTCCTTAAAGCCAATTAATACCCATCTCCGCTTTAAACAGTTACACTCCACTGCAATCCATATATCCAGTCAATTTCACATGAAAAAAAAATCTAAAAACGTCTGTTACCACGCATATCTTTAAATGCCAGTTACTCAGGATGTCCACACATTCCTGGTGAAAATGTCATCCTACAGTATATGTGCTGGGTGTGAAGCCCTCTGTGAAACAGCTATGTAGTATAGCTGCAATGCTGACACTGACCCTATTCCATCAATCTCACATTAAAAACGCTCCCAGCATTTAAATATTTCAAAGAGCTCCTCGGCTAACTCCAGAGAAGCCCTGAGCCTCTGTGTGCATGTGTGTATGTAAGTGTGTGTGCGTGCGTCACTTTCACTCTGACAAACCCTTTCTTAAACTGTTTTTAAAATGCGGTTGAACCCAGATCTGATGACTAAACACTAAATCTAAAAAGAGTAAATTAATCACATTTCACATCTCTCTCTCTCTCTCTCTCTCTCTCTCTCTCTGACACTCTTTAAGAATATATACTGAATAAAATAAACATGCTCTGTGCATATACTGTACTGAGTGGCAGGACGGATTTATAAAAGAAGAGAACGAAGGGAGGGAAGTCATAAATATATCATCATGCCGTTATTCTGTTATGTTTCACTGTCTGGTTCATCGCTGTGTGCTTTACATACGCCGTCTGTGTCAACTCTCCAAAGACACTCGCATGTCTGTGTGCAAAAGACACACGCAGGAACACGTCGAAGCACAAACCAGTGACTCCAGTGTGTTTTTATTGCTTCTATGTTGCGTGGGTTTTATGATACCATGTTTTCCTTTGACTCTGGTTCTTGTATTCTTTATAGTTTTCAATTTCTTAGGGACAGAATTAATGAAAAAAAAAAAGACAGTTAAAATGATACTCAGGTGTGATGATGAAGTCAGGGGGGTCTCCATAGAGTATGACTTCAATCAATAATTCATTTCAAGGGTAGGGTCAGGGGAAGTTCAAATGATTCATCTGATGATCACAGTCAAATATCTAGTGTGTGGTATATCTAGTATAGTATATATACAGTATATTTCTCCAGGTTGAACATATTCAACAGCTTCTTTATTTCCGTTAACATTTATTTGACAGATATGTTGATATTTGTGAGTGTACATAAAGTCATTAAGTTGCTTTCAAGTGATCATATGACTAAATATAACGTCACCTTTTATTAAAGGAACAGTGTGTAACATTTCGGGGGATCTATTAGCAGAAACGGAATATAATATTCATAACTATGTTTTCATTAGTGTATTATCACCTTAAACTAAGAATTGTTGTGTTTTCGTTAGCTTAGAATGAGCCCTTCATATTTACATAGGGAGCAGGTCACAGAGTCCATGTTGCATGTTTACAGTAGCCCAGAACGGACAAACCAAACACTGGCTCTAGAGAGAGCCTTTCTCATTTTTACGTAACCTGAAGGCCACCGTAGTTCTCCGACACGCTTGTGAAATTGCGGTAACGTGACAGAGTAACAGAGTGCAAAACTGTGGTACCGCCAGCCGCCGTCTGTATTCCGTTGCTCCTAAAGTAATGTTATTATGGTACGGATGGCCTCTGAGCGAGGCGAATGGCGTTACCATGGTTTTGCACTTGGCCGCTCACATTACCCCACTCTTGGAAAGGGAGGAGTGAGCGGAGGGGTACTAAGTTGGTTGCAATCTGCAACCACATCACTAGATGCCGCCAAATCCTACACGCTGTCCCTTTAAAGGGACATCACCTTAAAGAGTCTCTATATGATATCCAGAGCATCAATAAAGCAGCAAACAACTATTGTCTATATAAAGATATAGAGAAGTAATGTCTACCTGAGCAGAGAATGAAGTCTCTCTCCCTCTGTGTGTGTTGTAATCTGAGCTTCTCTGTACTTTGTTGACATAGCCGAGCCAGCCAGCTCTGTCAGCACTGTTGCTGTAGTTGTAGTGTCTTTCAGCTCATTGTTTCTCATTCGCTGTATTCAGTCGCTCAAAAAACTGACTGCCCAGCCCCAAACGGCAAATAGGTAAGGGATAATGTACAGCGAGCCGGTCATGTTGTGAAAGAATCCCCTTCAGGGCGATGAGAGACTGTCCCGTCGGGGTGTCCCTGAAGGGGATTCTTTCACAACAATGGCCCGCTAGCTGTACATTATCCCGCTTATTACACGGCTACTTACTTCAGAAATCAATATTTTGACACAAAAACTGTGCCACAAGAGCCGTGCCCCTAGCAATGGCCTGCTATACAGAACTTACAGACCGCAGAACGCCGTGATTGACCAATCAGAATCGAGTATTCAACACAGCTGTGTAATAAACAAAGTTAGCGACTAGCTGGTGAACATAGTGGAGCGTTTAACAGCTGAAGATACAGATATTTTCCCTCAGGAGATGGAAGGGACCAAAACAGAGCTACAAGTGAATATTGGCTTACATTTGTCTGGCGGACACAAACATGACTCCAAATGAATGCTAATGTTGCTCCATATCTGCTGTCTGTGTAAATAGGCAACTATTTTTCATATCAACTTAAAGGACCAGTGTGTAACTATTAGGGGGATCTATTGGCAGAACTGCCATATAATATTAATATGTATGTTTTATTTAGTGTGTAAGCACTTGAAAATAAGAGTTGTTGTGTTTTTGTTACCTTAGAATGAGCCGCTTATATCTACATACGGAGCGGGTCCTCTCTATGGAAGTTCACCATGTTTCTACAGTAGCCCAGAACGGACAAACCACTGTGTTAACTTTGCTAAGCTTGAGCCGGAGTCAATAAAGTTACTCGCTCCGGAGTTCACCCCCGTTACTCCACTCAGCCGCCAGGAAACAAGACACAGGAAATCTCTGTTGGTCTTGAGGAGCTTCAGCATTTATTCCTGCACAAACTGCAACTTCCACCGTACATTCACCTGATATTCTCAGAGCTAAAATAACTCTCTCTTCTGCTCCACTAGCTCACTTGTTCGCTCACACACATTGGCCGCCGCTCTCTCTCTCTTGCTTCAGCACTCAGTTCCCAGGTACACACACACTGTAAGCACTGTCTCTGCTATTCTCCAAATGTCCTACGCTACTCTTACAACAGCTCTAGAGAGGGCCAATCGTATTTTTACGCCGGCCACCGTAGTTCTCCTACACGCTTGGCACACGGTAGATGTTGCAATCTGCAATCTCACCGCTAGATGTCGCCAGTATTACACCTTTAAAAGGTGGTAATATGTCGATGTTGCGTCCACAACTTGTTTCTTCTGCCCTTAAGTGGCCAAAAAAATCTGTTATTGCAGGTTTAAGGACCAGTCACCCATGTTGATTTAAAAGCTAAGTTCATTATTGACCTTGGAAACAGCAGTTGAGAAAACAATCTCCTAACAAGGTTTATTTATAGCAGCTGTTCTGGAGCTTTTAACCATATCACATGACCTTCATCTTCATCAGCATGTGGAGATGAACAGGTGTTTACTGGACGTTATCGTGAGATTGTTTTCTGAACTTCATGAACACGAGTCTGACAATGGACATTTACCACAAAAAGGCAAGCATTCTCTCCTTAAAACACAAACAAACAGCTGCACGACAAAACTTGTAGTTATTTTCCCACACCGCCCTTTGTGTTGTGCTACGCTGAAGAACATCAACATTTAATGTATACACTCTCTAGTTGAAGTAGAAGCGCGGGGCAGAGAACATCAGTCAATTATTAATGTTTAAAAGGTTTGGAGAGTTCCGTTGCTGAGGATAGTGCTAGACTTCTCGGAGGGATCTCAAGAGTGTGCTGTGGTAGAAAACTGAGGGGTCTCACCCATCAGGCACTGGCAGCGGCCTGTTGAGAATCTAACGAGCTGAGGGCTATGGGGAACAAAGGCAAACATGCTGAGAATCCTCAAGGGCAAGCTGTGTCGGTAAAAAAATAAAGGAGGACTATTAAATGTCAAGTAAGGGCAACAGGAGATCCACTGGAGTAAAACTGGAGATGAGGAGTCCTTGAAAGCGTGGTTACCTGCAGGGAATTTCCTGGTCAGATGCATAAGGAACATCTGGACTAGCAGCTCGTCAGTCCAGCTGTCAGATTCAATTTAATCTTGAAGTAGGCAGGCCTGCTCATCCGCTGTGCATGCTGAGTTTATAAAGGCTGTCATGGGTGCTGGTACTGTGAGCACCATGATGGTGGGGGAGGTGAACACAATGGAGGGTCAGAGGGGTGACGTGAGTGGTAATAAAAGGGGAAAATAAGCCTAACCTCAATCATAAATCTGAAATGGTTTCGACCAGAATGACATTCATTGTAAAGAATGACATCTTACAGGTTTGATCTGATGGGCCCTGTGTGAAAATCAGGTTTTAATTACGTTCATTATTTTAGGTTCTATTGTACTAATATAGTGCATCTCCCAGCGTTAAAGGAACAGTGTGCAACATTTCGGGGGATCTATTAGCAGAAATTGAATATCATATTTAAAACTATGTTTTCATTGTCACCTGAAACTAAGAATGTTTTCGTTACCTTAGAATGCCAGCTGCCATCTGACTTCAGTTTCTCCAAAAGTAGGGTTATTATATCAAGGATGACCAATGAGCGAGGCGAACGGCGGTACCACGGTTTTGCACTCGATGGCTCACGTTGTCTTGGAGAGTGAAAAAGGAGGAGTGAGCGGAGGGGTACTCAGCTGGTTGCAATCTGCAACCACACCACTAGATGTTGCCAAATCCTACACGCTGTCCCTCTAAGTTATGTTTAATTAAATGACTTCAAATTTATGTAAATGGGAAACATCTGGGCTCACATTAAGTTGCCTGTGTAGTTTGCTGGGTGCACTGGACTTAATGGGAGACGATAGGTTACATTTGCATTGCGAGGGTGATAGGTTCGATGTTGGGGGGATCAATAAATGAAAAAAATTACATTTTGGCACTGAAGCAGCAAATGCCATGCTGCCAGTCAGAGACTAATTGATCTCACCTATATGTATGATAGCAGGCAGGTTAGTGCGTGACAGTAGAGCAATGGTTCCCAACCTGTGGGGACACAAGATAAATCATGAGATGATTAACAAAATCGAATTTAAAGAATATATTGCTGTTACACAAATTATGTTTCAAGTGTAACAATATGAGAAGGATATATCACTTTTTGGTTGAACAGCTCCCAACTTATAGACTCGTGCAACCTGTGACAAAGAGTCGTAAGCAGATATTGCTTAATTTTAACAAGTCATAAACCAAAATGTGGAAAATGGAAAGAGATGTCCAATCAGCAGCAGGACGAGGCAGTCAGACCAACTGCACAAGCTCTTAAAAAATCTCATCAGCAGGGGGAGATATAATCATCGACTCCAGTATGTTGTTTAGTCGGCATCCTTTTTATAATGTCTCATTATTATGAGCATTGGGTTTCTACGGCGATACAGTTAGAAGGGGATTATTAGATAGCTGTGGCGAAAATCTCTAAAATGTATCCCCATGTCTACAGGTAATAACAATAATAATAATAATAATAATAATAATAATAATAATAATAATAATAATAATAATAATAATAATAATAATGTGTTCATGGACAGATTATGAGACAATGGGTTCCTGGGCTCAGACATGTAACAGGCCCCCCACCCTGTCTACATAGGAACATCCAAACTCAAAGAGTCTACTTGTAATCATTTAACATCTCTTTGTGGTCTTTTGCATCTTTTTGTGGTGGTTTTGCATCTATTCCTAGTTGTTTTGCGTCTTTTTGTAGAAATTTGGGGGCTCTGTTTGGTCATTTTACGTATCCTTATAGTCGTTTTGCATCTATTCTACATTCTGCGACATTCTGTGAGTCAGGACCCCTGACCCCTTGGACGCCTGGGCTTGTGCCCGGTAGGCCCGTTCAGTAATCCATCCATACATATGTTCAGTAGATGTCGATGGTTGTGTCTCTCTTAATTCATCTAGGCCAACACTGATTTGTCAGTTTAATTAGGTCAAAAGGGCTTCTGGTTAGGGGTCAGAAAGCAGGTGTGACCTTCAGTCACAGCTGTCCTACTGTGTCATATAATTTTCTAAAAAAGAATCAACAAATCAAAGTAGTCTTTGCATTTTCTCTGTCATGTTGGCTAATAGGCGACCTTCTTAATCTGCCAACTCAGTGTTTTGGATTAGCAAAGTGATGTCAACACATAAAAAAACAACAGGACCTATGAAGGTTATTTTTTTTAAATACTGGTCCAATCAAGAATATTTAATGTTTTTTTCCCCCAAAATTTTCAAGATTGTATAATGACATAAAAGTAGAGTGAGAACAGTTGCCAATTTTTGTCTTCACAAGCACAAAATGAGTTTTGCAAAACCATGTGTCATGTAAATGTGGTCTGTTTGCACTGTAGTATTGTGGTGTTGTAGGTCATCTGACCACTTTATTACACAGTGAAGCAAATCACACTTTGATATCCTGAAGTTTTACAACACTGTCATCTAATGTCATATTTAAATATACTATAATTCAACCAAATCACGGGCTTTGCTTTATGTTATTTTATCAAAAATTAACACTGTATGTTCATAGGGCTGCAACTAACGGTTATTTTCATTGTTGATTTATCCGTCTATTATTTTCTCGATTAATCGATCAGTTGTTTGGTCTATAAAATGTCAAAAAAAGGTGAAAATCTGTGTTCTCAGAAGCCCAAGAGGACGTCCTCAAATGTCTGGTTTTGTCCACAACTCAAAGATATTCAGTTTACTGTCACAGAGGAGCTGGCATCAGAGAATTTCTTTAAAGAATTACTCAAACCGATTAATCGATTATCAAAATAGCTGGCGATTAATCTAATAGTTGACAACTAATCGATTCAATTAAGCGTTGCAGCTCTACTGTCATACAATCACATTTAAATAAACCACAATTCAACCAAGTCGCAGGCTTTGCTTTATGTTATTTTATCAAAGATGAACACTGTATGTTGGACATTTCTCTTCATAAATCTTGAATACTAAATCTCTTATTTAGCAGAGGAACCTTGTGAGCTTGTGTGTCTGCAGCGTTGAGATAACCAGCATCACACATGCTGCAACAATCAATTTGTGGACCAGAAGCCTTCAGACAGACAGAGAGAGAGCAGCAGCAGCAGCGCTCAGTGTTCATGGCTATATACCAACCCAACCCTCCAAACAGCACGGCACGGCACGGCACGGCACGGGGCGGCTCGGGATCACACATTTTTACGCACAGCTATAATCTGCATCCCGTTGAACTGAATAACGTGCCCCATTTCAGTGACAATATCAGAGAAAAATCCTGTGGCAGCCATCTTAGGTGTGTACCACTGCAGTTAGATTGAGGACGAGTCGCGCATCCTTCACTCTCTCTGGTTTGTTCCTGTGCGCTGCTTCAGCACCGCGGACAGCTCCACCGCGTTTCAGCACCGCGGACAGCTCCACCGCGTTTCAGCACCGCGGACAGCTCCACCGCGTTTCAGCACCGCGGACAGCTCTACCGCTCCACCGCGCTGCCGCTGCTGCGTCCTCCGCGCCGCGCACCCAGGGAGAGGCCATCGGCCGCTTTCACCGCGCTCCTCTCCTCTCCTCTCCTCTCCTCTCCTCTCCTCTCCTCTCCTCTCCTCTCCTCTCCTCTCCTCCCCTCCCTCCTCTCCTTCCTCCCTCCCTTTCCCTTTCCCTTTCCCTTCCTTTCCTTCCTTCCCCTCAGCTGTGCACTACTCTCCCCCTGCCCCTGCTCCTCCCCTCCGCTGCCTTTCTCACCTCCCCCCTCTCTCACATCCGCAGCACTGACTGGCCAATAAAACACAGAAAAATACGTAAGCATCGACGAGTGCTCGGCGCAGGCGGAGAAAAGCTCAGTGTGAAGCTCAGGCTCAACCTCCTCCAGCACCACTCGTACTGCTGACATCCCCCCAGCGAGCGAGTACAAACCAGGGCCTGTATCCCTGTCTTCACTTCACGGGCATCTTCTTCTTCATGAAATCATCCAGGCACCGATAAAGACATCATCTGGGGGACATCAGGAGAAGAGAAAGTCATTTAGTAGGTCAGGATATCTGTAGAGGACGCGTCACCTCTATAGAGCAAGATGTTAGATCCGTCGTCCAGCGAGGAGGAATCTGATGGGATAGTGGAGGAGGAGAGCAAAGAGGCGATGGCACCTCAGGCCGGATCCCGCATCTCTCCGAGCAGGACCAGCGAGAGCTCGGGTGGACTAGCGCCCAGCAGCAGCCGCAGCAGCGCCCGGCCGACCAGCCCGAGTCCGTCGGCCGCCAGCGAGGAGAAGGAGGACCTGGAGAAGATGCAGAGGGAGGAGGAAGACCGTAAAAAGAAGCTGCAGTTGTATGTGTTTGTGATGCGATGCGTCGCGTACCCATTCAATGCCAAACAGCCCACAGATATGGCAAGGCGACAGCAGAAGGTAAGGGCCCCTTCAGTGCAAAAGGCATCATTAATAACCACATGCTGACGAAATGCCTATCGCAGATGCTGTCATTGATGACCTACATAAGGTAGAGAGCACACAGAGGAAGAGGAGGGGGGGTTTTGGCCACTAGGCCTATCCAATAGCGCACAGTCCCAGTACATGAAACCACTGTTTGTTTGTTTTTGACGCAAAAATGTTGAAACCCCTCAGAGCATGACAGGAGCTAGAGGAGGATAGTGAAAGAGACACATGGTGTATAGGCTGCTGCTGCAGAGCTGCAGACACTGAGTGCAGTCCATGTTACTCTATCCAACAAGCTCATAAGTGAGATCAATCTCAGAGCTTATTAGAATTGAACGTTCAAGAGATGCTGGTGTTGTGGCTTTTTTATTTTTAAAAACGGCATTGTCCTTGTTGGCCTACATCTTTACACCTTCAGATATGCAGCTGTATGTGTGTGGCTCCATCTCCATCCTTCCATTCTTGGCAGATACCCAATTCCAACCGGTTTGCGCCATCACTTATCCCGTCAATTTGGCCTCCCAAGGTGACTTTTAGGCACAGACCTCTGGAGGAGGGTTGCTTAATAGCCTCTCCTCCTCTGCAGATGAGATTGGCTCCTCTCGACGGGGTTACAGTTAATTAATTGCATTAAAAAAAAATTAAATGTCCACACATTTAAAGTATTTTCTAATATAATGTACTAGTAAGGGACAAGGCCCACGTCCTGGCTTCACGCTGCTGCTGCTGCTGCTGTGAGGCTCCATTGATGCTGAAGCCAGTTTTGGGTCATGATGTCCTTACTGTCAAAGTCACTACGCTCTACTGTACTACAGGAAGGTTGAATTGATTGATTGTCAGGACAGTGGACCTGCAGTTTATTGTCCTTGATTTGTATGTCACACCAGCAAATAGACCATCTGCTGTTTGAACTCCAAGGTTGCAATGTCAGTTTTAATTAATTAAGGTACAAATGCAGCACGTTTAGTGTGTAGGGCTGTTTATATATCGTGAAAACATTGATCATCACATGGCTCAATAGTAGCAGCTCTCTTCTCACAAGACAGAGTGTGTGGACCTTGCAGAGGATTCATTCAGCTCAGTTAATACACAGCTGATCATGTATCTCTCTGTAAACAGTATTATGGAAATTGCGCTTGGTGACTGTTTTTTTTTTTTATTTAACCTGCAGACAATTCCTCTTCTCCTGGACACAGTTTAAGCCATATGGTCTGAATTATTTTCTGCTGACTCATGCACAAGTGCATGTGGGAGGCATAAACCACAGTGTTTCCATCTATTTGTTTGTTTGTAGTCCCGCTCAGCGTAGATTACAGTCTAATGCACGCTTAGTAATGCACTTTCATATCTGCTAGCTGAGACGGCCACGGTCCTTTTGCTGTGGGTGAGTGAATATCCGGACTAACAATCCAATGCCTGCTGTCAGAGCAGGAAATCAAAGTGTGTCTGTCTGCCTACGGTCTGCCTCGGGACTATGATTTGGGCCAAATTTGCTTTGGCTTAAAACAATCCCTTCAGAGGAACTATACACATTGTGCAGAATTAAATAACAACAAGTCTATAGTCTTTTTTTTGTAACACATATTAATTGGTTTGATTTGACACTGAAAGGAAATAATTAATTACACGGAAACATTTAACAACAGAGAGCACATTCTGTTTACAGTGTCATAGCATTGAACAGTAGTGATTTAATTATATTTCTGTCTTGTGTGTTTATAAAGAAAATATTTATCACAAAATACACTATTAAAGAAAGACTATTCAACATTGGTCTGATATTTTCTCTAGATTCCCCCTCCGCCATGAACCTCCCTTGAATGTGTGGGCTCTTCAGACGTCCGTAAACAATAATTTATTAAGGAAACTCCTCACACCGTTTGGCTGCACAATTTAATATGTAGCCTATTACGGTACCCATTTTTCGCTATTATAGATTAGTCACAGAAATATGATGAAGCAATTTCTGTAATGAAAAGACTTAAAGGCCTGAGCGAAACATGTGGAGCAGCTCCATGATAATCCGTTATTAGAAGCTCTGGCACAGTGATGGGCTATCACAGAGAAACAGGCCAGGCTGCAGAGAAGGCGAGCTCCACTGCTGCTTCTTGAAATGTATAACCTTGTGAAAGGGTAACACAATAGGGCAGTAGCAGGCTTCCGTTAGAGGGGCGAGGGAAAATGTTTTCTCGCTCAGTCTGAAAGATGTCATCACAAGCGGTAGCATACTACTGCCGTTCAAATGTTGGTCGAGTGCATTTGCATATTTGACTGATGGTGACGTGTTTGCGTGCAGGCTAATTGTCCTGGGACATACTTACACTAATGGGTGGCTCCCTCCCTGAACATGTCGTAAGTAAACCATTGAGGTTATTCACAGAATTGTATTGGTGTAATTCATGGAATTATGGCATCATTGTGAATTGTCCTGATTGCAAAATCCTGCTTCATTTAATGGCAGTAAGCTGCCTAAACTGTGTGCACGGAGGAATTAAACATGACGGATGATTCAGAAGGCAAGGTCACGATGGCGGTAGAGTGTTTTGAAATGAAATTGAACAACATGTTGTCGGTTGTTTGGTCTGTTGGTTAGATCACCACTTTGGTTCTGACTGAAATATCTCACGGCAGGGCTGTAGTACTCGAGTCCGGTCTCGGTTTTGAGTTCGGTCTCGAAACCACTTTTTTGAAGTCTTGCACTTGTCTTGGTCCCATGCCTTGTTGGACTCAGGATTGTCTTGGTCTCTGGCTCGGCTATTGAGAACTGGTCAAGTTGTTCTTGGCTGCTGATTCGGGGTCATTTGTACAGGCCTGATTCTACCAACATGATGCGTGAATAAAAAAATACCCCTCCGCCTCTTCCTTTACATACCCGTAGAAACCTGTAATGATCCTCCAACCAAAATTCTATGCATTGATTAGTTTGATTTTACATGATAGATTAATATTGTTTTGACTTGGTCTCGACTTCCTTTTGACTGATTTGGACTCAACTGAACCTGGTCTTGGACTCAATTAAGTTGGACGTAACTACAGCCTTGTCTCACAGACTATTTGATTGATGCCATAAGGTTTTCATTCATTGTCCCCAGAGGATGAAGCCTGTTGATGTTGGCGAACCCTTGAGTTCATCTGTTTCCACCAACAGTTCAAAGTTTCCACTTATCTAGTGAAATATCTCAACATGTAGTAGATGGATTGGCACAAACCTTTGCACAGACATTCATGGTTCCCAGATGTTGAATCCTAAAGACTTTGGAGATCCTATGACTTTTCCTTTAGTGCCACCATGAGGTTGACATTTTTGTGGTTTTGAGCGAAATGTGTAAGCAACTGCAGGGATTGTCATGAAATTTGGTACAGACATTCATGCTCACCTCAGGACAAATTATAATAACTTATGACATTTCATCCAGAGCCATCAGGTTAAAAGTTTAGTTTTTCCAGCAGTTTGGTTTAACCTGCTAACTACTAACACTTTTGTTCTGTGCTAATTCGCAAATGTTAGCATCATAACACACTGAACTAAGATGGTGAACATTAGCATTGTCATTGTGAGCATGTTAGCACGCTGATGTAAATGTTAGCTCATAGCACTGCTGTGCTTCCAGCAAGTAAATACAGCCTCACAAAATCACAAACATGGCTATAGACTCTCTCAGTCATGTTCAGCCCGTTCTCATTCCCAGGGCACCAAATACTGACTCTTGGTCACACTTTTCGGCGACCGATGCACAAGTCACCCTTTAGCGTCTGTATGAGACGCAACAAGCTTTCAAGTAGCCAAAATGTAAACCCATCTGCAGCAATATTAAACGCTCAGAGTGGTGGTGGTGCGTGGCGATGGAGCAAAAGAACACACAATGGGCGGGCGGGTCCAAAAAACATCTTTGTGTTCACAACATTAAGTTTCATTTTTACTTGACAAACATAGTAATTTTAAGCAAAACCATCATGTTATTTCCTAAACCTAATTAAGTGGTTTTGTTGCCTAAACCTAAGCAAGTGTTTTTGTTCAAATTCACGTCATGAACCACGTGTTTACTTCGACCGTAGTGGAGCGTCATATTTTGACGCGCTGGGCTACCCAGTGCGCTAGAAAGTGACGCCAAGGGGTCCTGACAAAGCGTCAGTATGTGACGAGTTGGGATGACAATGTGTTGAATGTTAGGTTATAAGCACAACCTAACAAAAAATTGAAAAAGCTCTGATATTTTTGTGTAATGCAGATTTGAATCCTAAATGGAAGTTTTCATGCAGTCAAACTGCTAAAAACAAAACCTGAGAAATCAAACCCATATGCATCTCTAGATCACCATGAATGTATATTTCAGAATTGAATAATATCCTGGGTTCAGGATTTTTTTCAATTAGAAAGTGTGATGCCCAGAAGATAATCTGACCCAATCAACTCACCTGCCAGCAGGCCTCCTTAATAGAGTGCCTCTTGGCTCAGCATTTTAATACCGTACAGTAGCCCGTTGATGCTCTGAGGGAGAGGAGCTGCGAATTGTGCAGCAGGCTCTGTGATATGAATGTGAAGTAGACTGAAATGCAAATCAGAGATCCTTGGATGAAGTTTGCTTCTTTGGTGTTTAGTGCTGAGCCTGGCAAAGGATTCGGGTGTCCCATTGAGAATTGGTTTTACATGGACTGGGATTCCTATCATGTTCTTACATCTTAATAATAATAATTGCCTTGCAAATGCAAAAACTGTTGTACTTAATGTTTTTAATGACAACTGTATTTGGAACAGACCATACCCAATAAGACTTGACAAGAACGAGTAACAATGTCTTGCCAGGACAAATAGTGGTAAGAGTAGCATATATAAAATATAAATATAAAAGTGAATGGTGAAGTTATCTTTAGGTCACGAAGGCTTATTGTGAACCAATTTAGACACCAGGAAAAGAGATAATAAACACTAAAAGATATGTGTGCATAGACAATCACAGTATAGTTATTGAATCTCCCCAGACCTTATGACTGTCTATACATTTATTCAGTGGATGACCATGGTGATATAATAGATCTGAGGATGGAAAACTAGAAGAAGGAGCTGACAGAGAGAGGCAGATTAAACTGACATCATTGGAAGAGGCATGAGTAAAATTAGTAACATTAAAACATTAATACGAATTCTCTCTGGTGTAAGGATTTTCAATAACGGTTAATGTTTTTGTGCACTGTATGGTTTTAAAAATGGTGATGTGTATAGACTTTGTCTCTTACGTCATTGCCCCTTATTTCTCCTGTCTTCCTCGAGCAAAATCAGACATTCTGCAAGATTATATGTGAACAACCAACATGTAGATACACAGATCTGCCTGAGCTCATAACGTTCATGAAACACACAGTCATGTGGACAAAAAGGAAAGCGGCAGTAAATGGGGAGTTCAAGTATGACATTGAAATGATTTGCATTATTATGTAAGATCTCTAAATGGTGTACTGCCTGAAAAAAGGCATCCTTTCACTATAAAAGAAGCTTCGCAGTCGGTGTCAAAGTCAAGCTTTGAGTTAACAATAAAACATGTCAGAAACCTGCTGCTGTTTTAGCGCATTCCAGCAACACTATTGAAGAATAAAAGGCGTTTCTTCAGTGGTATGGATATAAAAGTGGATTCCAAAGGGGTAACAGCTGAAAAGCAGCAGGCGAAATACCCCCTCACCTACAATCTGTGCAGCAGCGTGTAACAAATCACAGCTTCACAAATTAAACAACTCCTCCGCCTGCATATAACCAGGAGGGAAGGCTAAGATCTTATCTGTTGGAATACCGACATATTCTCCCAAAGGTTTGACTACTTTGAAGGCAGCAATCACAGTCAGAGTCAAAGTGACTCATATGTGCCGCGTGCATTTGAGTAATCCAGTCCTGTGACCTGATATATGCACACAGGGCAATCATGTTGACGAAAATAGCTGCAGAAATGCAAATGTTACACCACAGAGTGCTTGCACATGGATGTACAGTATTTGATGTTTCATGGTGGCATCATGTAAAGAATTATTCCTCAAAAGAGACAAAGATATATCTCTCACATAGCGATGTTTCTCTCCTCTCTCACGTTACAGTATGTACTTGTTAATTATAGTCGAACCTATGTGTCTTTACAGCCTATGTAATCTTGTCTGCTGTCCAAAGTGGCGTCTTAATGTGGGTAGACAAATGTTAACAATCTACAGTTAGCATTTCTCAACCTAAATGCTGGTGGTACAACACAAAGAGCCCCATGTTTCCTGAAGGACACAGCCCTCGAACACGAAGCAGAATGGTCTGACTGTTAATATGTCCTCATGCTGTATGCACGGGTTGAGACAGATTAATCTGCAGGGCTCCTGTCAATCTTTTTTCATTGTTACTATATAATCCCTGCATGCTCCCAATACTGCACATTAGTCATACACAGAAAAAAAAGGTGGAAAACGAAAGCTGGTTTGTTGAAAATCGACATCAGCAGCCCTGGCTGGCAACGGAACTGGAAAAAACAAACAGATTAGTGTTGACAACACGCTAAATGTATGACCTATTCTTACATTTATTATCACCTTTATTACAATTATAATAAGATTCTGACTAACCTTGTCGAAATTAAAGCTAGGGCTGCATTATTTCCATTTGCTGATTATTTTCTGCTTTATAAAATGTGAACAAAAGGAAGAAAATCTCCATCAGAGAGTCCAAGGTGATGTCTTCAAACTGCATGTTTTGTCACACCAACTTCAAAAATATTCAGTTTACAATCATACAGTATGAAGCTAAGAAAACCAGCTTGCATTCACATCTTAGTAGGCAGAACTAGTGATTTTTCTTTGTTGTATTTTTGAATTTGTCAAAATAGTTGCAATTAATATTCTGTCAATCGACTAATTGATTAATCGACTGATAGTTTCTGTGTCGGCTTATTGACATTTAAAAGCAGCGGGCACATGGTAAAGTTTATCTGCTTATTGTATCTGTAGTTTGGGATTTATTCTATAATTGTCATTAATGTCAATGTGTACTATATTGTTGATTATTTATTATATTTTAATATTTTTTTCTCATTTTATTATCTTTTTCTTTTCTTTTTTTTTTTAATTTAACTTTGTTTATTTGTTCTTTATCCTTTTTGCATCGGCAGTAAGTGAGGGTTGAGCGGGAGGGGGCTTTGGGGGAAAAATACCAAAATATGGAGGGACAATCATTTAAATTTTTGCTTTATTTGTATGTTTCTGTACGCCTGTTGTTACTGAATACATGGTCGGCTCTGACTCACTTAAAAAAGCCTCTCATCCACTTAAAAAATGTAATTCATTTATTTAACAAACTTAAATTTTCCAAACTTTGTTCTAAATGAACTTCACGAAGAAACAAAACAAAAAAATCCATTAATGTCAAAGCAAATAGTCAAATAGCTCTCATCAAAATGCTGCTGGTAATTACACGCCATTTCATCGGAATTGTGTTGGAATAAAACAGCTGGGGTCCAAGTTTACTCCCTGCCAGATGTTGACATTAACAACTGCAACAACAATTAAAATATTTAAGTTTGAAATCATCAGTAGTCGCTGAAACTGGTGAGCCGCTAGAGCAACCTCGAATAGATCAGTGTGTGCTTTGTGTGTTTGTGCTCGAACAACTCCGGCGACTAAAGACGCCCGTGAAGTCTTCAAACTGTTATAATCACATACTTTTCTTCATACACTGTAATTTTTTTCCACATAATTACGAGATAGTTTTCCTCATAATTACGCGATTCTAAGTCATAATTATGACGTATGGGAGTTATGATCACTGCAAACTTGTGTGAACTTTCTTTGATGAACACAATGTGCGGCTGTACATCATCACACTTTTAGAAATCTTTTTTGAATCATGAAAGTGAAATGAAGGCGGGCAGCTATTGGTGGTCAAATGTGTTTTGTGTGCGGTTATGTTCAACCATATGAAACATTGCTTCAAAGGGAAAATTACTGATGTATGACTGGAACAAGACAAAGAGGAGAGAGACGGAGAGAGAGATTAGTAGTGGTGGTTTTCCACATTAAAGAAAGAAGACAGAGGCAAGAGCTGTAGCAGGATCATTACTGCAGTCCTCTGTTGAACTTCTCTTTCCCTCTTTGTCTGATGACTCTCACATAAAAGAACGCAAACAGCAGCCGTGACGCTGTACGTAAGGTTAGACACTCACTCTAAGTTTCTCTCCTGTGTTATCATGGGTGTCACATGTTCCTGTGCCACCTCCTTAAAACAGAGTCAGTTCTCCACCTCAATCTGTTTCAGGCGCCTTCTGTTTTTTTTCTTCTCAAAATCATTGATGTAAAATGACAGAAGAAACATTATCATCCATACACCAATGCAGTAAAACAGCATAAATATTCACAATAGATGTATGTGGATAACAAAAGACAAAAATGCAAAAAAACAAGCTCAAGAAACAGGCAAATTAACTTTTATTCTTAACTTTTCTCCTATTATTAAAGGAGCAGTGTGTAAGATTTCGGGGGATCTATTAGCAGAAATGGAATATAATATTCATTAGTGTATAATCACCTGTAACTAAGAATGAGCCCCTCATATTTACAGTCCACCATGTTGTGCTGCCAAGTTTCTACAGTAGCCCAGAACGGAAAAAACAAACACTGGCTCTAGAGAGAGACTTTCCCGTTTTTACGTAACCTGGAGGCCACCGTAGTTCTCCGACATGCTTGTGAAACTGCGGTAATGTGAGCTGCAGAGTACAAAACGGCGAACGGCGGTACCACGGTTTTGCACTCAGCGGCTCACGTTGCTGCAGTCTTGGAAAGGGAGGAGTGAGCGAAGGGGTACTCAGTTGGTTGCAATCTGCAGCCACATCACAAGATGTTGCGAAATCCTTCACACTGTACCTTTAATTAATTAAAAAAAACACATCATTACACACCAAAGTCTGACTACAGGTCTTGGGGACTTCTACCGCATAATGAAAAAGTTGTATAAAGCCTTTTGTGGCTCCAGAAGGAGCTACATGAAATAGATTGCCTCAAGTGATGTCACTTGAGTTAGCATTGGTTGGTTCTGAAGACTCCAAGTTTGAAAATGAAATAAATCTGTTGTCGTGGAGTTACCTGACCTCTGTAGGCCTCATCTCAGCTTTAGGGTCATGTCTGGATGATACACCACAATTTGTGAAACTCTCGAGATGCTTAAAATTAGCCATTGACCTAGGATGGTTTAGGTTAGGATAGGTCATCGGGCAGCGAATCTCAAGAGAATCTTTGCAAGTTTTTGCAATTTGTGGGTTACCTTCTAGACACGACCCTGCCAGAGGCTAACGGCTCAAAGCATTAGTCGCTACTTTAGCATAACACACCGAAAGCTCCGATCAAACAGTGAAGTTGAATGGTGAGAGTGCTGAAATATTTTGTAAACATATTTTCCTTTCCGTCTACAATCTTCAAAAGCGTTACTGAACTTTCAAGTAAAAAGTCTGATTAATATAATCTGTATGATCTATTTTCACTTCATCTTGAACCGTTTACTGTTGAAGAATAGACACAATGCAAACCTCACTGAGCATCTAACAACAGATTGGCACAAAGAAATGGATATCTGAGATAATCACCTCTAAAAGCAGAGTAAGTGAGAGAGATTTACTAACCGGAGAAAAGAGGGAAAAAGACAGTAAGTGATTTGTGATGGATGGTGGAGGGAAAGGATTTATGTCTTAGGTTCTTGATGAGAGTAATGCACCAGCATCGTTTAGAGATACCAACCCACAGTCTGCTCCATGTACTCTACAATATAAGATAGCGTTGCAGCACTGCAGTAGGTACTTTTTATTTTAACTGAGAAACACTATCACACAAGGACACAGGAGATAAATGCAAAATAAATAAATATAAATTAATTTAATAAATCCTCTTTTTATAAGACACACATTTTTTTTTTTCAGTTAAAAAGAAATCAACTGTTTCCAGGCTTGACCTTTTTAGCTGTTTGAATTTTTAAATGCTGGAGCGCAGCCTTTGTGTTCATACAGTACAAGGCCACTCGTCACTGGTTGGACTTTCATATCAAACTGCATGCAACCGTAAGAAAGGACAGGAAATAGATATTTCCGTTTGATTTTGAAAGAAATACCTGAGATTACTTATTTTAATGCGGGATCACAACTAACAATCATTTTCATTCACAAGATCTGAGAGCCAACGGTGAAGTTGTGTCCGACCAACAGTACAAAACCCAAAGATATTCAATTTAAAATGATATATAACACAGAAAAGCAGCAACTCAACTAAATGGATGCAGATTAGTTTTCTGTTGATCAGGTAAACAATTATTTGATTAATAGTTTCAGATCTACTATGAACATTTCGCCAAAAGGAACATACTAAAGGTATGTGACCCTGTATACCAGAGACCTTAACAATCAAAACAAAACGAGTTGAACATTTCAAGTAAAAGTAGCCGTATGTCACAAAATACTCCAATTTATTATTGATTAATGAGTAATTTATTGATGCATTAAAACTGCTCTATATGATATCCAGAGCGTTAATATAGCAGCAAACAACTATCTGCTATGTAAAGCTATAGAGGACTTATGTCTACCTGAACAGAGAATGAAGTCACTCTCCCTCTGTGTGTGTTGTAATCCGAGCTTCTCCTCGCTTTTATTAGTGCATGGTCGTGCATGTGAGCGTGCCCAACTGACTAGCTCACAGCCGCCACTTTGCTCTCATACGGCAGTTACAGCTGAAAAATCCGTCCCGACTGACGCCGACGTTGTGGAAGTGTAGCACCCACCCTCCGGTTCCCCCTCAGGTTAACACTGTTAGCTCTGTCAGCAGTGTTAGCTACGAGCCACTGGCTCAGCCTTCGCCATGTTGAGAGTCGTGCGGAGGCAATAGAAATGTTTTTAATCCTGCATTTAGCATCTTTAGTATATAAACATTAGCACATTTACAACATTATTATATATATAGCTTTGAGTGGTCAGAAGACTGGAAAAGCGTTATATAAATGCCAGTCCATTTACCATATAATTACAATGCATCACAAAATGTACAGTGGAGTCAAAAGTGCAGCATATCTCTCCGAAATGTAGTGAAGTATAAATACAAAGTAGCATAAAATTGAAATACTCAAGAAAAGTACTTGAATAAATGAACTTACTTAATTTCCCGCTCTGCTGGATGCTGATTAGTTTGTATGAGGACAAAAACACATTCAGAGGGAACATTAGGCCCTTGCCAAGTTTTATGGTCAACATGAATGCATTTATTTAAAAGTCATCAAATCAATTTAATCAAAATCAGGCAGGATAAATAACTTCAGCTTCAGTTTTTCATCAAGTGAACCATATGATGCCCGTAATGCAACGGAAAGGACAGCATTGATTTGACTGTTTTGGACCAAATTGATGCAAATTGTCCCATTGATTGTGTCCTCTCTATATGGAGGTTCACATGTCCATACCGTTTATGTTACATTAGGCTAAGGGCTTATTCTCATGCTCCGTAACTGAATGAGCATAATGAGGAACCAGCTGAGCTGCGCGGCTGCTGCCAGTGAGTTGGTGGTGTGATACTGGATGACTGTTACAAGAAGGGGCTTATAGCTGGTTGTGAACACTGTGTTCTCCCGTATATATCAGCAGTGCCACAGCTCCAGGATACGACGACAGTGAGGAGACGGGTTATACAGAGCCGGAGCTCCCTGTTTTATCCCTGTTTGCCGTGTGTCAAGCTCTGTCTGCAGAGTATACACCTGGCTGTTTACTAACCCAGCGGAGTGGTATTTACTCACACAACGCTGGGTGGGTGTGTGCGTGTGTGCCTTCAGAACAAATCTACGTGAGCATGTCCGGTTGGAGATAATAGTTTGTGCATCTGTCTTTGTATAATTGTAGTTTTGTGACCACAGTCAGTACACGATGCTGGTGTTCTGTGTTTGTTGAGGCCTGTTGCTGGTAGATTTTGTGCAGCTGTCGTGCAGCGCTCGTTCCCGTACTCCTGTTTGCTGTTTACTCAGATGTGGGCTGGCGGTGTCATCTGCAACATGACTGAATTATGCTTTGTCTGGCTAAGGGATTCAACGATACCATGTTTGCTGAAAACCAACAGCAGCATTGGTAGGCATGCATTTCCTGAGCAAACAGGATTAGTTGGTTTATAGTTTGCGTGATATCCTTTCGTCATCACTCATCACATTTGACCTCATGAAAGTAAAGTTATCCCCTTTTTGACATTAGGGCTTTCAATCAATTCAAATATGTAATCGCATGATTGTACATGATTCATCGTGATTAATTGCAAATTAATCACACATTTGTAAAAATGTACCTTAAAAAGAGATTTAATACTATTATATTTAATGTATTTAATCCTCTTGTCAACGTGGGAGTTGGCAAATATTCTTGCTTTATGCAAATGAACGTATATATTTATTATTGGAAATAAATTAATAACACAAACAATGACAAATATTGTCCAGAAACCCTCACAGGTACTGCATTTAGCAAAACAGATATGTTAAAATCATAACATGGCAAACTCAAGTCCATCAGGTAACAACAGCTGTCAGTGTGTCAGTGTGCTGACTAGACTATGACTTGCCCCAAACTGCATGTGATTATCATAAAGTGGGCATGTCTGTAAAGGGGAGACTCGTGGGTACCCATAGAACCCATTTGTATTCACATATCTGGAGGTCAGAGGTCAAGGGACCCCTTTTGAAGATGGCCATGACGATTTTACTCGCCAAACATTTAGCGAAAGTAGTATGACATGGTTGGTATTTTTTAGCCTCATTTTTACATTTTAGATTGTTGTTGTACACATTAGTTGTTGACCCTAGTCCTTACACTAACACACACAATGTTGGTGTGTTTTTTTATGAATCAAACTTGTATGATTTTGGTCTACTTTTTATGAATCAATTACTAGTGTATTTAATGTACCCCTGCCCACCACTGAAAACTGCCCACCTGCTGTATTTTGAAGCCGTTTGATTTTGGAAAGCACCTTAATTTAATGTTATTTAACTACTAGAATTAATGGAAGTGTGAGTCAGCTTTATTGTGCTGACCAACACTACAGTATATACTGTATATACAGTATATATATACTGCATTCAATTAGCTAAATTACTCCACTCATCACATCGCTGCAACGACGGCTGATATGCTGCAAGCCAGGTAGATTTAAAAACCTCTAAGAGATAGTTTGATAATGGAATCTTAATCATTATTATTGTATTTGATTACAGGTATTATGTAGCCTGCTCTTATTCTGCTTTAGTCTCCCTTTCTTTGTTAACATATGGAGGTTTACAACAAAAGCATAAATGCACTATTCATACACACAGAGAGAAGAGCTGCTCCTCTGAAGCCCTTAAAGGAACAGTGTGTAACATTTAAGGGGATCTATTGGGAGAATATAATATTAATAAGTCTGTTTCTTTAGTGTAAAAATAAAAGAAATAAGAATCGTTGTGTTTTCGTTAGCTTAGGATGAGCTACATACGGAGCTCGCCGCCATGTTTCTACAGTAGCCCAGAACCTAGATAGGGCCATTCGTGTTTTTGTGTCGGCCGGCCACCGTCGTTCTCCTCCACGCTTGGTAGACGGGAGAAGTTTCAGTTGGTTGCAATCTGCAACCTCACTGCTAGATACTGCCTGATCCTACACGGTACATCTTTAATAGCTTGTAATATTTGAATATGACCTGTACTCATCTTCCTCTCTTTCCTTTATTTGAAAGAGAAAAGAGAATTGTGAGTTTCAGCAACCTGAATTTACACTGTACAATTACAAACTTTTAAAAAATATTTTATCGGCTCATATTTTAGGTCTAAGAAACGAAAGGATGTAAATATACGCCCCCATTTCGACCTCATGATTTTAGTATTTTAAAATCCTGGCTATTTCCCTGAATAGTCTCTACAATTTACATATGCCGTTATGTCACAATCCTCCTATTTCATTGAAGATTGACAGCTGTGAATATTTGAACATCCTTTCAAAATGTTTTCCCAGTTTTTGATGCCTTAGTTTAGATTAAGGACAGCTCATTGTTACATTTGTCTATTAAAAGCTACCTGGTATCTTCTGTCATGTTGTATATGAACTGTTATAAAAAGATCCTTACAACCTACACTCCACACATATTGACAAAGCTGTAAGTAGAAAATAGACTTGTTCGGTTCACTGAATAATCACTAAAGACAGCTCTCATTTTACAAGATACAGTATGTGCCTGAGGGGGCTTAAAACCTGATTCAGGGGCTCAATAGGCTTTACGATGCTAGACATATTTATTTGAAACTTCTCAGTCATGTTACACCATTTGTTTTATCTCCACACTGTCTGTTAAATAGTGATATGTGGAAAATTACCATTTTGAGTAATTATATAAAGTTTAAGGGACCTAAACTACAAAAAAAATATTCATAATTGTGCATTGAACCAGTTTTTAATTAAACCTTCTCGGGTCGTTAAATATTTGACGGTGTCTCAAATATCGCATCAGCTGCAACTAAACTATATATCGAACTATGAACTCAAATCCATAGTCATTCTGAACTGTAATAAAGTTACTGTACATCAAGCCAATGCAATGTGCCTATCCCCTCTATTGATATGTGAAGGGTGATTAATGTCACTGCCCACTTCATTGCAAGCCAATGAATCACAATGTAACACTGCAATCTTGATAAGAGCCACAGAGAGAGAATCAATACGAGCAAAGCAGGAAAAGTATGTATTGGGAGCCTGATGGAAATGGAGGCATTTTCTCTCATCCATCATCTTGGTCACTAATCAGCACAGTTCTCCAATCAGCGATGGAATAAAGAGCAGCCATAAATACTTTATGCAGCTGGGCTTTACTTTGGGGGAGAAGTGGACACATTTCGCCTGGTTTCCTGCTACACACACACACACACGCGCGTGCACACACACACACACACACACACACACACACACACACACACACACAAACACACACACACAGAGATAGCAGCTTGCTGTGTTGTCACATAAAGTCAGATCGGCCGAGAAAAACTGTCAGCAGAAGCAAAAGTATTATTAGCTTTGACCTTTCATGGTGAATTTTTCAGGTACAACACAAATGTGTTTAGACGACAATACCAATGCCAATACCCCATCTCCTATAGTTTATTATAATATCTTTGTGATTCTGCTACATATCTGGGAGGGGAATTAATTCAGTTAATATGGGAGGTTAATAGAGGTCGCTCTGTCCTTGCCCACATGGATTACAGCCAGGGCTGCAACAAAGGATTCTTTGCATTGTTAAATAATCTGCCAGTTATTTTCTTGATTAATCGTTTCGTCTATACAGTACATGTCAGAAAATAGGGAAAAATTCTAATGATGATTTCCCAGATATCATGTTTTCAAATGGCTTGTTTTATTCTCCAAAGCCCAAAAATATTTAATTTAATCCATAGACTGAATATATACTGTAGATGGACGACGTGTATACATTTCCTCCCACTGTACAGAAGTGAAGCCAAAACATCCCGGATATGGGAGCTGCTCTCTTGAGATTTTGAGGTCATTTGGAGCCAGAGTCTGTGCGGTAGTGATCGGGCGCTGGAGCCGCGGTATCAAGGTCACCAGCCCGAGCCAATCTCGAGCCGAGCACGGCTGCAGCTTGCTAGCGGGAGGGAATCACAGCTGCTAGTCATGACGTCTCACCCCCTTTATATAGCATCAAATAACTAATTAAAAACCAAACTTTAAATATTAACACTTGAACAAACATCAATGTGATAAGGACTACCTAAAATGACAGACACCATCTTTGGGAAAAAAATATTTGACGTGTTCTTTGACTTTTTAGTTTGTCCCATGTCCCATCCGCTAACATGGCAACGTATCCTCATACAGCCGTTTGTATGATATCTTACGAAAAAGATATTCCTCCTTTTTCGTTCGTTTTCCTGCAAATGTCCTGCAACACGTGTGAATTTCCGCTCCTTACATGCATACAGGCTTTTCAAAATAAACTTCTGTCTTCACAGGAAACAACTTTGTTAGGTTTAGGCAACAAAACTACTAAATTAGGCGTAGGAAAAGATTGTGGTTTGGCTTGAAATAACTCTGGAAGTGACATTACTTACGTGACAAATAAATCAATGTTGACTTCTGGTTTCACATGGGACATGAACACCAGTCTTTGTTGACACACCCACCCATCCACCCTGACCTCATCCCTACGCGACGTTCGCCCCGATTTCTACTTCCTGGTTCACAATTACGTAAATTACAAATTGATTTTGTGAGATATATATGAATTACAGTGCATTCATTTTTGTAGGTATAGCTACGAACGGTGTATGAGACCAGCCTGAACAAGGAGGGGGCGGGATTAATGACCTATACTGCAGCCAGCCACCAGGGGCCGATCAAGATGTTTTGGCTTCACTTTTGAGGAGCTGTCATGTCGTCCATCTTTATTTACAATCTTTTTATTCTGTACAGTCTATGGTTTAATTCATCAAATCCTCACATTTGAGAGGCTGGGAGCTTTTGCTTAAAAAAATACTGAAACAATTGTTGATTAATTGTCTGTCAAAGAACTAATTGATAAATTGTTCATCTCTAAATACAGCACCCCAACAAAATACAACAAAACTGATAGGTGATCTATTTTGTCGGCAGAGCAAAGTCAAGTTGCTTTTGCACGCGTTAAACAGTAAAGCTGTTGTTGTGTACCAGAGTTTGTATTCAATAAAGCTACAGTGACCTCAGGTCTAGTTGCGGGAATGCTAGCCTTTCCCCTAAAACACTTCAGTCAGCTTGGTTCAAGTCTGCTTTTGTACCTTTTTTTCAAAAGCCCAGCAGCCCTTCACCAGAAACCTTCTCAGCGCATACCTCGGTATATTGCTTTCTCTGTTGAACTGAATCACTCAGCATGCCGACACTCCAGCCTGAGCATGTATGCACATATTTTTCTTCATTTTATTCCTTTTAATAAAAATGTTTCAATCAATTATTCGTCAATTATTAAATTAATCGCCAACTTTTTGGTTAATCCATTAATCAGTCCGATGAATGTTCTAAGAAAAAAATGAAAAAATTCTCTGATTCCAGCTTCTTAAATGTGAATATTTTCTGGTTTCTTTACTCCTCTATGACAGTAAACTGAATATCTTTGAGTTGTGGACAAAACAAAACATTTGATGACGTCATTTTGGGCTTTGGGAAACACTGATCGACATTTTTCACAATTTTCTGTCATTTTATAGACCAAACAACTAATCGATTAATCAAGAAAATAATTAAGAGATTAATCGGCAATGAAAATTATCGTTAGTTGAAACCCCACTTCTGTCCATCCAAGGACAGGGAACCTTCGTCAGTTGCTCTTCCTGAGGTTTCTTCTATTTTTCCAGGTTAAAGGTTTTTTTGGGGGGAGTTTTTCCATATCCAAATCCAACGTCTAAGGACAGAAGGTGTCTTATGCTTTACAGATTGTAAAGCCCCTTGAGGCAAATTTGTGATTTTGGGCTTCATAAATAAAACTGACCTGACTTGACTACATCAGAATTTAATAGGAAGCACGTTCTCATGAGAAAAAGGAACGGAAGTCTCATAAATTAATGTAAGTCTGTGCATTATATACTACCAGTATACATCATAATGTAGGCTAAACTATGAAGAAAGGCAACACAAAGTGAAAACTGTGTGCTGTATTTATCCTGACCTTCTCACTCTCAGAAACGGACAAGAAACCAAGGACGAGTACATATCGACTTCAGCCTCTGAGAGTCCCCATAGACCGGACTGATTTGCATACTGGTGTTAATATTAACATTTCTTGCCTCAGGATGTTCCTTGAACACTGTGGTCTATTAAAACATAGCAGAGATGGCCCACACGCTCTCTTTAATCTCAGCTAGCTATTGCAAACATGAATAAACCTGAAACCTTGGAGCAGGAGCACACGTATTGATCTCTGATGTTGTTGATGTGCTGTTAAGTGCATCTTTTATGTTTGGACATTAAGTGGTATATCATCCTGACGTTCGCTCTTCCGCAACTATCATGTATCGGATAAAATAGGAGTGGCCTCTTTGGTGAAATGATTTGTGGGGCTTTGAGTTTAATGGCAGTGATGGAGAGTGTGTATCTATATTTCATGTGTTTGTATTTACATGCACCTTTGTAAATCTTTCTTATTAAACCACACTTTCAATTTGGCTCTGGTAGAGAAATCTTATGTTACCTCATTTTCTGAGCATTACTGAAGGGGGGATTGGAGTAGTACGACTGACACGCAGATGGTGTTGAGGTTGGCTCAAAGGCTCATGATATGTGGTACTTTTCCGTCACACTCCTACACCAAAGTCTGTCAATTGCAATGTGCGGCTGAACGCACGCAGACACACACACACACACGTTACCAGCAGGGCCTTGTGCTTGTTTGATATACACAACAGCTTGAACTGTAGATTGAAAGCAGTTGTTAGAAGGAGATTGTCATTCTATTGACGGTTAGGTCACCAACTCAGTAACCGTGTGTGAAATCAATCCAAGGACATCTAGACCGGAGTGAGGATCGAAAGCGAAGCAATGGGGAGACGTGGAGAAAACATCACACATGTGCAACACGACAAATGTCTGTACCAAATTTAATGGCAATCCATCCAAAGCTGTGGAAACATTTTACTCTAAACCACAAATGTTGACCTCATGGTGGCGCTAGAGGAAAAATGTGGCTCACCAAAGCCAGTAAGGATTCGTCCTTTGGGGGCCATGAATGTTGTGCCAATCCATTTATTAGATGTTGAGATATTTCACTGGAAACTTTGAACTGCTCTTTAAAAAATATTTTAGTCTGGACCAACCGGCCAATCAACAGACCAACATTATCATCCCTGGAGCCACGCAGCTAGCATGGCTAAAATGATATTGTAACTCTTGACTCTCTAGTCTTTCCTATTTTATTGTGGCTGTTATAAATAACTTCTTCCTTGTACACTTGAAGCATTACGTTACGGACGTTCATTTTTAGACATTGGAGTCTGACAAGCCTGTATGGTCACCTCTCCTGTTTCCGATATTCATGGACAGGATATCAAAGCGAAGCTGAGTCCTGGAGTTTGCCCAGTTGGGTGATATTAGGGTGGCGTCTCTTCTATTTGCAGATGATATTGTCCTTTTGACTTCATTCGACCGTGACCTACAATGTCCGCTGGAGCAGATTGCAGCTGAGTGTGATGCAGTCGGGTCGGTGGATTGCTCAGTTCAAGTTGGGGGTAGGGGAGTAATTCAGGTAGCCTACCTTAGGGTTTTATTCATGAGCGATGGTAAAAAGGATTGTAAGATTGACCGCCGCTTAGGGGCACTGGCTGCAGTAATGCGGGGCTGTGCATCAGGCTGTGTATCAGGCTGTGAGTAGTAAAAACAGAGCTGAGCTATAAAGCAAAGCTCTCAATTTAACAGTCAATTTCTGTTCCCACTCTCACCTGCAGTCACGACATCTGGGTAGTGATTGAAGCAATGAGATTGTGGATACAATCAGCTGAGATGAGGTTCCTGGTTTCACACCGTGTGATTTCACGAGGAGCTCAGAGATTTGGGAGGACCATGTTATTGAGCTGCAGCGTGACGGTCTAAAAAGGAATGCAAAGGTAGATTTAGGAAACACTACGGGGATTACACATCACCTGGGAGTGCTTGGTGTTCCCCCAGCGGGAGCTTGGAAAAAGGATGTTTGGGCTGCTCCACTCGCGCAGAATAAGTTATTCACAAAATGGGTGGATATTATTGTTATTTATACTAGTGTCTGCTTGTTTTGATCACATTTCCTAACCTGGCTTTACAGCTGAGGTGACCTCTGTTTGCCCTTGCTTCCACAGATAACCAAGCAGCAGCTTCAGCAGACCAAGGATCGTTTCCAGGCCTTCCTCAACGGAGACACACAGATTGTGGCTGATGAGGCATTCATCAATGCTGTGCAGAGCTACAATGAGGTACCAACACAACACAGCCATAGCAGCACAATCACAGTCACAACCATTTTGTTATCCAAGCTGCAGGGACTTGATGCGTTCAAATGAATCACTGGATGTGAAATACAACATTCATATGTGTGTGTTTTGGAGATTTCAGAAATGTAAAAATGAAGCTGAATTATCATTATCTATTAATACCTGTCACAATTTTTTGACATATAGGATGTACAGTATTTGATATTATATGTGCAGCCTGATTTAAAACCAGAAATGATCAGCTCTCAGTCTAAAAAGTAAAAAAACAACCACAGTCCTCCTGCTATTCCATGTCAAAACACTCGCATTCAGACGCCTGAGTGGTAAAATGGTGGCTGAAGCTTTTCACTGCACAGATTATGAGTCAGAGCATGTGGCTGACACAGCCATCTTTTCCAACCTCACTATTCAATCCGCAGATGAAAAAGTCATTATTACCATGCATACGCTCCCAAAGGCATTTGCAGATAGCGGGATACGTTAAAGGCCAAATCCATGATGGAAAAACAAGCATAGCCATTATGAGGTTGGAACCATCAGTAAACACATATATAGACTGACATGGAAGATAATTACAGGAAGACCTGCGTGTGACAGCTAACAAGGGATTTGTGATATATTTAATGTTAATGTGAAGTATACTATAATTTAAAGCTTAAAAGTAGGGTTGGTAGGCTTTTAGGGAGACCGCTTCTCTTGAATGCATTTAGTTATATTTTTTAACCCGTGATTGTGGCTGTCAAGAAAATCATCTCTTGATGTATTGTTGTAATGACATTTATTATTACTTTGTCTTTTTTTTAAAATTTATTAGTACTAGGGCTGTCAATCGATTAAAAAATGTCATCGCGATTAATTGCATGATTGTCCATGATTAAAGGCGATTCATCGCAAATTAATCACAAATTTTTTTTATCTGTTACAAATGTACCTTAAAGGGAGATTTCTTATATTCTTATCAACATGGGAGTGGCCTTATATGCTTGCTTTATACAAATGTATGTATATAGTTATTATTGTAAATCAATTAACAACACAAAACAATGACACATATTGTCCAGAAAACCCTCACGGGTACTGCATTTAGCATAAAAACAATAAGCTTATATCATAACAAGGCAAACTGCAGCCCAACAGGCAACAACAGCTGTCAGTGTGTCAGTGTGCTGACTTGACTATGACTTGCCCCAAACTGCATGTGATTATCATAAAGTGAGCATGTCTGTAAAGGGAAGACTCGTGGGTACCCATAGAACCCATTTACATTCACATATCATGAGGTCAAAGGTCAAGGGACCCCTTTGAAAATGGCCATGACAGTTTTTCCTTGCCAAAATTGTGCGTAGGTTTTAACCTCTTTCGTAACAAGTTAGTATGACATGGTTGGTACCAATGGATTACTTATAGTCCTTCCGGTGTCCTTCCTTCTAGTTTCATATGATATCAGTATCTTCACTCTAGCTTTACAACCTAAAAACCGCAAGTTGCGTTATTGCGTTAAAGAAATGAGTGCCGTTAAAACGAATTTGCATTAAGGAGTTATTATCGCGTTAACTCTGGCAGCCCTACTTAGGACTTGTGTAACAGTACCACATCCAGGAAAATGTTCTGAGTCATAACCTAAGTGGAAACCCTTAAAATCAATATGGCTCTTTCCTTGTTTTAAGAAGTATGTTTACTAGACTTTGGTAAGACACTGATGAATGTGGAATTCACTTTTGCACTATGTAAACATCAGTACAGTATAACAGTACATGTTTTTTTTTTCTCTTGTGTTATTTAGCACCTTGTCCTCAGTGTGTATATCTGTTTTCACTTTTTCTCAAAGAAAAAATGGATTATAACAAATATGAAATGTTTTCATCCACTCAAAGTGGCATCTTTATTGAAACAGTGAGGGCTACTATTATTAGCTAAATGATGCATGATCACAGGTAGCCTTGTGTACTGTCTTTGGCAAAATGTTTCCAAATGCTCTGATCTGCAAATAGGAAACAAACATCTTCTGCATTTCCGCCTGCAAACCTTTTTTATCCGCTGATACATACACCACATGACAAGGCTAATGTACCACTGTGCTGTAATGTTTCAGTACAGTAGTCGCTGCTTTTTAGCCATAATGGATGCTAAGAACGAAATGTGACTGTCAGAGTGACAAAGCAGTCAGCTCTGATGGTTACTTCACTTGATGCTGTGACAATATAGCGTTGCCTGTCTCTGTCCCTGTTAGGCTGTCATTAGCAGCAGACAGAATGCAACTCTGGCCGTGTTGAATCACAGCTTTACATACATGCCTCTGTTTCCTCAATTCACAAAATTAACAAGTTTCCTTTTGCTGACGAAGACAGACATTTAGTGACAGAATAGCTCTTCACAAGTCCAATGCTATGTACTATAATTAGGAGTCTGTTTAGAAGTCTTGAGCTGCCAAATCATTACTAATCAATTATAAAAGTCTCTATCTCTGCATTTAACTGCAATTAGTGACACTGGTCTCTCACGATGTAGGTGTTCCTGAAGAGCGACCGTGTGGCTAAGATGGTCCAGAGCGGCGGCTTCTCGGCCAACGATTTCAGGGAAGTGTTCAAGAGGCACATTGAGAAGCGCGTACGCAGCCTCCCAGAGATCGACGGCCTGAGCAAGGAGACGGTGCTCAGCTCCTGGATGGCCAAGTTCGACACCATCTACCGTGGCGACGAGGACCCGCGCAAGGCTCAGCAGCGCATGACCGCCAGCGCGGCCTCCGAGCTGATCCTCAGCAAGGACCAGCTGTACGAGATGTTCCAGAACATCCTCGGCATCAAAAAGTTTGAGCACCAGCTGCTCTATCAAGCCTGTCAGGTAAGATCTCGAGCAAACAAATGACACGTCTCAGAGGGTTTTCACAATATTTGAGTGCTGGCACAGAATTGTTTCCGTTTTTCAAATGTGTGGGTTAGTGGAGGCAACATTATGATTATTGTCTTCACACATCAGTTCAATCTAAACTGTAGATCAACTACAGTATACACCATATTGTTCTAAATATTGTGAATATGAAATGCTTTCCTATCATTATTTTAATGTAGTGACATTGATTTTCTTTTCACTCTAAACTTCTGCAGACCACAATATCCTCCTCCGTGCCACAATAGTGATGTAATGATCTTGTTGAACTGCAGTTAGTAAATTGGATGGGTTAAGAGTTGAAACAATTAGTCGATTAATCACTTAGCTGTTCAACAGATAAATAATTTGAAACAATTTTGATCATGAATTAGTCATTTATGCTGTTTAATCAAGCAAAAATGTCAAATATTTGCTAGCTCCAGCTTCTTTGAAGTGAGGATTTGCTGCTTTTCTCTTTCATTGTAATTTGAATATCTTTAGGTTTTGGACTGTTGGTCAGAAAAAAACCATCAGGCTGTTCTCATACTACGTTTGTAGCTCTACCTACGAAAAGTAATGCACTGTATTTCGTATATATCCCATGAAATCAATTTGTATGTAATCCACTTAATGGAGGTGGTTGGGTTGGTAAAAAAACACCGGTGTTTGTACCCCGTGTGAAACTAGAAGTCAACATTGATTTATTTGTCACATAACTTAAATAACACCACTTTCATAATTATTTCAACCCAAACCACAATCTTTTCCTAACCCTAACTAAGTAGTTCTGTTGCCTAAACTGAAGCGAAGTCGTTTCCTGTGAAGACGGCAGATTATTTTGAAAAGACCGTATGCATGTAACGAGCAGTGCTCCTGGAAAAAAGACATTTGAGGGCGTCGTTTTGGGCTTTTTAGAACTTGATGGACATTTTTGCAACCCCGGCTTTAGGCTAAAGTTAACCCCAGACCAACCTTTGAGTTGGACCTGAGATCTCTTTTCTGACCACTTCCAGATTTGACAACAATTCATTAAATGTATCTTGTGAAAAACTGACAATGTTCTTAAAAAACCCTCCCCGGCCCAAGTGTGAAAACACAATATTCTGTTCTATCTTAATAAAACGACTGTGTGACATTAGGATAACGGACATAAAATCACCAGATTAGCAAAATATGTCAAAATAATCCATGAAATGTGACGTTTAATCAGACCAACGCTCTACAGTAATCACCCTTTTATCATTTAATTTGGTTTAATGACTAGATTATTGATAATAATGACTATTTAATGATTCTAGGTGTGTGTTTATTTATTAGTATTCGCCATTGACAACATGTCATTGTTGTGGCGTTGAATGGACATATTTTAAAAGTAAATATGTCTCCTCAAGATATATGACCTGATAGCAGGCCAGCGATGCTTCACTGAAGGGGAGATGTGTTGAGATTGCAGGTGGATAATAGTGGACACTGAGGGCTCGTGTCAGACATAACTCTGCTTCCCTCGCTGGCTTTACTGCTTTACGGCTCTCTATGGGAATGCTGAAAGCAGCACTAATGTATTCTTTCTTCGCGAGGTTGATTAAAAGTCTCGTCACGACAGGATTTGGAGGAGAACTCCGACACATTTACATCGGCTTATCATTTAATGCATAAAAAAACTTACCTCTTCATTTCATTCGGATCTAATGGACCCAACTCTTGGACGCCAGTGAGTTTTAAAATGCTGAATTTCTTTGGACCAGGTGTCAGACCTTCTTTCAGCAGTTGCTAATGTACTGTATAAATCTGCGCAGATGGCACAAGGTGCTGTTAAACAAATTAGATCGTTCAGTATTCTTCAAATGTCTCTGTTGGCAAAGATCAATGAGCGCTCTGTTCTGCAGAGTGTTCATTTGTTCGATGCTTCTGATGTAGAGGTGCAATCCATCGCTATAGCCTCCAAATCCACTGAGCATTTTTCTTCCCAGGCCTTTGAAGATGCTTAACCTAGTTTTTCTTAATGTGCTGGCAGCAGAGCTGTTAGTATCCGGTCAGAAATCTGCATGCAGAACATAGTACCATTTCTCTGAACAGATCTGAACTGAACATTCAACAATACAATACACCAACAAAGAGGCATACTGTATATGCTGCAGAAATGTGTGTACAGCTTCATACTATGGTGTAATACTGATTATAGGTGGGTAAAATGGCACATAGATTTAGGTCATCATTGTGGAAAGGGACAGTTTTAAATTGATCGTTCATATGTGAACAAATATTACATGATTTGCCTGAGAAAATCTAATTTTTGACTCCGGCTGCGTTTCCTGCTGTTCTCTGAGTCCTCCCTCTCGCGTTTTGTTTGCCGTCATAATGAATACATCAGACTGTACTGACGTTGACTTTGAGCATCTCGTCAGTAAGCAACCAGCAGCCATATATTGCCCTCTACTAAATGATAAAGTCCTCGCTCAAAAGGAGACGCAGCAATCCAGTCAGCATGGGCTCAGGGCTGCTGGGATTTGATGAAAGGTTTTCATGGATTGGCTGGGATTCAGAGGCCATCATTTTTTTTTAACTGTTATCGCTGGGGATTTACATTTTTTGCGGTTACATCCAAATAGTAGAAAGGCAGCACTGGTCTATTTCTGTCTCATGCTGAAGCAAGAGCAGCCCCTGGAAATGACTAACAGACTGATTAGACTGGTGCGGCCGGCGGCTGAGCCAGCCAGACTCTGAGCATGCTCGACTCCCTGATGGCTGCGGTTATTTAGCTGTGGTGACACCAAGCATGACCAAACAACTGTAGGAAAATGTGTTTGGTGTCGGCGTTGCAAAGCCGTTTGGCAAACTATAATTGGATGACTATATTAATAGAACTTTGTGTCCACTTTTAATGTTGGGTATACTAACATTTCCTAAAATAATAATACAAAAAAAAGATTTGTGTTTTTGAACCTGGCTGTGGTAAGATTTATTTTTAGTTAGAGCAAAACAGCCGTGGTGGAAATCAGTCATATAACTGCAGACTGTCAAGAGCTGTGGTTCCAAAACTGGGGGGGGCGGGAGTTATATAACGGGGGAGTGGGGCGAGGCTAAGTATTAATGATGCATGGTTCTCCACTGGCCTGCGGGGGGGCTTGGAAACATTATTTATCTACAATAGGGGGGCTCTGCAGAACAGGTTTGGGAACCACTGGTCTAGAGAGCGAAGGCAGACAATCAGCGCATGACAAGATGTTATGTCTCTCTCAAATCCTCTAACCAAAATGACTTTGCTCAACACACATTTTGCTAAAAAAGTACAGCACACTCTGAACAGTGCACATCAGACACGTAAGGGATCATTTACAGCGAGCCGGTCATTTTTGTGAAATAAACCCGACAGGGCGATGCGGCATCTTGCATATAAGCCAAGTATACTTAGACTTTTCTGTATTCTTGTCAGTATGAGCCAACTATACTTATGTATACTTTTAGGCGTCACAAACTTTCTCACTTTACAGCTAAACAGTGCACTACAAGATGATTCTGAAAACATTTTAGGAGAGATATGGCATTACAGTAACAGAATATTGATTCATATTTGATCAGCGCTGCCTAGTTTGACCGTTTGATCGGAGTTCACGAGTGCAACAGCCGGCTCTCATAGATGGCAGCTGGATAGCAGACCTTAGATCAGCTCTTACTACTTGTTTTCCTCCGGTCTGTGAAATCTTACAGATGCCGTTAGGAGCACCGGAGGACACAGAGGCACATGATTTCTTTCAGGTTACCTGTTTCATGTACTACTGTCATGATATAGCGACCGTTTTATAAAACTAACTTTTTTTCAATCATATTTGCTCCAATCTCTAAATATATCTCTGATAAGTACATAAAAAATAAACTGAAAATATACTCTCTTATTTTAAGTTTAAAAGCAGTATACTAATAGCACACTTGAATTTCTTTTTGGTAAAGGTAGCCATTCACTTTACACAGTCGTGTGTTCAGTGTTCATATCAAACATATTGATTAATTAATTAGTGCCTGACTAAAATTGAATAGCTATTTGTTTCCTGTGGTATGAAATAGTTTAGGGCTGGAATTTAATTATTTTCATTATCAAATAATTTAACGATGCCTTGATTAATATGAATGAATCATTTTGTCGATAAAATGCCAAAAAATAGGGGAAATGCCTATCATAATTTCCCACTGCCTAAGATGATATATTCAGATTATTTTTCTCCAAATAGCAGTCCAAAACCCAATTATACTCAGCTAATTGTATGACAAGAAAAGTAGCAAATCCTCACAAACCAGTGAATTTTTGGCGTTTTTGAATTAGCAAAATAGTCGACTAATTTTCTCTCTCTCTCTCTGAGGTGTTTTAATCATTGATATTTATTCACACCAGTGGACTCTCGCTAACTCAAATTATTCCCTAATCTCAAATGGCTGATTAAATTCCCAAAGCCTGGGGGTGGAAATAAAGCAGGCGCATCAGAATGAGACTTTCCCTCCACTGAGCTATAAATCACGGCATATGAACCCCAACCACACTACACCCCACCAGACTGACAGACCATACTCAAATCAGCTTTCCCTGTACAGGCTTTTGAAGGAGACCCTTCCTCTTCTTCCTCTTTAATTTGTCTTGTCAGCAACTGTTAGTTGGGAAATGAGGCCTGAGCTCTTCCTGGTTTAGCCTGTAGCTGATATAATTGCGTAATGGAGCCTCTTCAGTGCACACAGGATTGGGAGAGGATGAAAGCATTCGCTATGGCTGCCACCTCTAAGCTGAAAAAGCAGTGGTGCTGAAACGCAGAGTGAAGCTTGACTGCACCCGCGTGGTTTGGAATCTGGACAATGTTTATTATAAGGAAAAAAAACTAAAGTTTGTCCTTGATAGAGATGTCCTAGCTCAACTACACCACAAAAAAACATCTTTATTAGTATCATCTGGAAATGAAGCTGCTGAGAGTGAATAAAAACAGTGAAGTTGTGGGCTGTAAAACCAAAACAAAGTCCTGCAGAGCCGGAGGGAACCGTAGAGTCGGGTGATCATTTTCCCCTATGAGCGACCCCCTTTCACATTACACATAGTACGTCAACAAGATCAAAAGATAAAACCAAATCTGTGCTCTAGACTGAAGAAATATTTCTCTAAGTTGATTAAGATGTTAGAAGTCGAGATGGAGAAAATTCACAACGTCCACTCATTAGTACATTTCCTAATTATTCATGTCGCTACACCCGCCGCACAAGAGAAGCTTTCTCTCACACTGCACGCTTTTTTTTAAACACACACGTACAGACACATAGTCCCACACAGCAAGTCTAAATATAGACCAGCTGCTTCAACTCCTCCAGGTCCCATCCAGCTCCGAGCTGGCCCTGTCCGCCCAGCCTTTGTTCTCTACAAGAAACCGCCCCTGGCCGGGTGTGCTATCTGCTACCAACGTCCCAGCATCCACCTGGGAATCTGTCATCAGCTGTGCTGTTAACTACCCGCCTGCTTCTGCTCCATCACCTTTAACCTGCTGTCAGCTTGGCTAACACTGAGGCAGTGTCACCTTTATTTAGCTGCAGTGCTGCTGTCAGCTTCAGTAACGTAGAGCGAGAGAACTTACCTTTTAGCCAGCCTTATTTTATATGGGATTGCATGTCCGCCTATATCGTGCCAGTGGGCCAATGACAACAGTGACCTTTCAGTAGTTGCAGGCTTGATAAGATTGGGGTGCTGTGGGGCTCAGTATGGGGTGGCTATTACAATAGTTCACACAGACACTGACCTCCAGCTCTATACTTCCTCCCACAGCCTCGACCGTCTTTGCTTTACACTGCTGTCAAGAGAGAGTACTAGAAGAAACCGGCCCCCATCCCCCTCCACATCACATGCTTCAGAGTCACTCCTCTCATGTTAGCCATTTTGCAGACGAGCTGCAATCTGCACATACTCACAATGACCAATATTATCTGCTGCTGCTGCGGTATTTCACTTTTGCTGAGGTTTTGTAGTCTGGAGAATTTGCCTGGACGTATAGATTTAGGTCTGTTGTGTTTTGCGGGAGGGGGGAAGCCACACAGATGAGACGGTGAAAATGCAGCGTCAGACACCGATGAGCCAAGCTTGCGGGATTTCCAGGCATGGCAGTGACAGTTCTTTTGGGATCGCACGAGTCAGATGTCGCTGGTACCGCAGTCCAATAGTGCCAAGAGCTTGAGTGTTTTGACAGGCAGCGCAGATCGCCAGCAGCAGGGGGGGAAAGGAGACATTCGGGGCACAGCTCAGGCAGGAATGCAATCAGTATCAGTCATAGTTCTGGTTGTGGGTGATTCTGGTTTTCTACTATTGGACATGACAATGAAAAAAAAAAAAACCCTCATGCGTGTGAGACTTCCTACCACAGGATGCTTGTTTGAGTGTCACTGTGTGGCAGAACAGTACTGAGTACTACTGCGCTGCAAGTGCAGACATTCTGCTGCAGCTGGTGGCAAAGTCTGATTATGTGCTCTACTAAACAGGAACTCTGGGTTATGTAGCAGGGTGGCTGTTTAGTGGCCAGCACTGGTAGGACACTAGAGTTGACGGTTCACACTGACTGTCCTCCATTTAAGATGCCATCTGGCTGACATCCTTTCATAATGTGCACATCAGTGAACAGAATCAATTACTGAAAGAAGTAATGCAGGAAAAATCCATATCAGCTAAATGTCTAGATTTAAGAAACCATAATTCCTATAAGACCTCCGTTTTTAAATGTGTTTTTTTACCACTTTATCCGTGTGACTTTCTCATCCGTGTTGCGTTTGTTGCTTGATCACAGTCCGAGCCTTGCAACGCCTCTTAGTTGTGATCTCCCCCCTTTCTTGTTAACGGCTGCACTGTGACTTCAGCTCATTCTCTCTTAAAAAGGATTGCTGGAAGGGGCAGCGAATCAATACAGTAAAGCCTGAAAGACAAGGCCTGTTAATGTAATAGGAGAGGGTGAAATACCATAAGGCACAGAGAGGTCAGCTCTGGCACGCGTCCCAGCAGCAGGAGACAAGAAGACTTTATGGCTCTGTATCACAAATAGATCAGGTGCTCAGTTGGAGAGTCCGTGCAGCTGCTCAGAGATGATGCTCTTATTATGCTTTATAGAAAGGCGAAGTCCCGCCCCTTCCGCTGGACCACCATGGGACCTTATTCCGGAAAAAATATCAACGGTAGGCAACGGCGAGAGACAAATAATTTTTTTAACTCGTTTGAATTACGCCATGAATCACACATATGATGTTTGTCAATTTAAAACATAATTTTACAAGTCAAGAAAGTCATAGTTTGTCGTTGGTTTGTCGTAGTATCATTTAGTTTTGTGGGAAACCGCTCAGTGAACTTTTAGCTATGTTCCACGCACAAATGAAACGTTATCTTACCTGATGTGTTTTATCCAGCGACTCCTGGTCTTTTTATCAGCCAGGAAGAGAAAGAACGAGCGAGACCCGTTGCTCATTTGAGTTCATCCCAGTATGAAACACACAGACATCGTAGCTTCAGCGAGAGATACGTCACTTACGCAACAGTCTGATACTTCAACAGTTTTACAACAAACTGCAATTTTCTTGACTTGCAAAATGATGTTCTAAATTGACAAACATCATATGTGTGATTCATGGTGCGATTCAAAGGGACTAAAAAATGATTTGTCTCTCGTCGTTGACTATCATTCATATGTTTTTCTGAAATAAGGTCCGATGAGGTCCACCGGAAGGGGCGAGACTTCACCTCTCTATTCACCAAACATTTATGGCTGGCTTGCGTTCCTTAAGATGATATCTTGGGTTCTTTGCGGGTTAGTTAGTCGGTTATGTGATTTACAGATTGATACTATATGTACAGAACTACATTACCATCATTTAGGGCTGGGCAATATGCCGATATATATTGTTAAAACAATATAAAAGTGTTTGTCGTATATATTTTTCTGTATCGTTTCTATGGCGATATAGGCTAGGTCTATATTTATTTATATTTTCTCCATAATTTCACTTAAAACTATTATGTTCATTTTGCACTCAAGTTCTTAAATGAGTATGAGTAAAATACTCTGTCTTTTTCATTTATTTAATATTTAATTCACACAGGAGTATACAGAAATAGGCTTTACCATGTGGTTATTTCACTATTTATTTATTGAATTACCAGAAAATATGCTATATTGTGATTTATATCATTATCAAGATATGAAATGACCTACATCGTGATAGACTTGGTTACAGATTTGGCCATATGGCCCAGCCATACCATCATTATAGAAATATTTTTAGACAGTTTTGCCAAAATACAATGTTTACTTCTAGTGGATACAGAAATCTAGATGATCATGAAAACAAAACCTACAATATTACAGCCAACCTTTTGCTGCAGCTTTGGATTGAAAAATGAAGATTCAACATTTTTTACCCTTTGCACTGGGTCAAAATTGTATTTTTATTGCATTAATGCTCACACTGGTCTGTACCTCGCCGTGTGTGCATTCTCAAAGTTAACTTAGAAGTGATAAAATCTAAACAGAAAAGCCTCATAAATCATATTATGTGGTTTGCTTTCGGAAATAAAATTGTCAAATAAATAAATGTTTTTTACAGCCATCTTGTCGCTGACAAATTGCACCTTTCCGTTCAAATATGCTCCTCTGACAAGCTGACACCTTTTTATTCCAAATATTCACTTTGTTATGCGCCCACTATAAAACGTTAACACTGAAATATGTCCTCCATGAAACCTATAGTATCCTGTTTTTCCCCCAGTGTTACAGCACCTGTGTGTAAAACTCAAGGATTTTGCAATAAAACAACACGCGGGTGAGACGAGGTCGATTTTATTTTTCACTGAAAACCTGCACAGCATCGCTGTGTGGAAAGGTTTGTGACTCCCCAGGTACAACTGTGCTGCAGATACTATGTCTCAATTAGGCTGCCGTCCTGAAGGAGGAAATGGTGACTGGTGAGTCACAACATCACATTTGACAAGAATGAGCCGTTTTGGCTGAGAGAATAACTGAAGAAGTGAAGCATACAGAAGCAGGGAGCAGGAGAGAGAGAGAGAGACATCAGCCATCTCTTCTATTTCCTTGTGTCAGCTAATATAAAACTCTCATTCATTATTGATGTGAGAGAGCCATGAATGTCTCTGCTTTTCATTACTCGGGGGCAAAAACTAGGCTAACAGATGTCAGGCATCTTTCCCCCGGAGCTGTTATTGTCCAATGCAGGCAGTTTTTAAACATTTTAAAGAAATTACCCACTGGTTTTGTCTCTCGCTCAATGTGCCAAAACAGTTTGGAATGGCTCATCCAAGTCAAAAGTTTTTACTTATTACTGTGAATGCATCCAGAGAGTTGAATTTTCACTCTGCTGATTGAAATCAACAAGAAAAGGAAAAATCCCGAAACACTCGACACGTTCAAAAAGACCTCCTCACAAACGGCGGTCCATTCACGGTCTCTATGGTGATGGCAGCATGGTTCCTATGAAGGATTGGTGAATTTCCTTTTGATTTTCATGTGTGATTTTCTATTCATGTGTGCTGCCATGATGCCATGCTGCTATGATTGCAGCCCGTTAGGACAAACTGGACCTCTTATTAGCCTTTTTATGCAGCGGCAGAGTGCTCTATACCATTCGTCAAGCTCAATGAACACCTATGGATTTTATGGTTGCTCACATGTGCTTCAACATGCCTGTTCATTTGGTCTAGCTTAGATATCTGTCGTTTGAATTGGAGGTTGACTGATTATAGGGATGCACCGATCTGACTCAGATCTGAATCAGCCGATACCGAGCACCGATCCGATACCAGAGTTTAATAATATCCTGTATGTCTCACTGTGTGGAAGTGACTCTGTTATGTGTAAGGCAAAATCAGGCTTGACTCAAACATTGCTTTCCTTACTTTATAAAACAAAATATGACCAATAAATACATAGATATAAATTTATTGAATAATTTTTTATCATTAAAATGATCAATTGTACTCCAGCAACTTGGTAAAAAAAAGAATTCAAAATTAACAGGAATTACAGTTCAAGTGTAAACCTTTTTAATGCAGCATCAAATTGGTTAAACAGGAATTATAATTCCAGTATATAATATATATTGTATATAAACATAAAATTGAATTGAATAGATCGGTCCCATTGTCTCCGATATCCGATCCAGCTATTTGAATCCGTATCCGCCCGATATCCGATCCAGTATCGGTGCATCCCTAACGTCAAGCACCGATAGGACGTTTTACAAACTATCCTTATCGGCCGAACTGTGCTCCGATAGTCACCGACGGCTGCACAGCCACCACCAGTGGGGACGTACATCTCCGTTTTGCATGGAGGCTCCATACATGAAATCAATGTGCACCTGAGATATATTCTAATGAAAGTTAACTTTATATAAGACCGTTTTATTATTAATGCATTACACTGAAGATAAATGCTGTTCTGCCGAAAGCATGCTGTCTCTGTTTAACTAGCAAGCATGGTCGTTTTAATTTGGCAAGCTATGGGCTCTATCTGATCATCTGTGGGCCACTTTTGCTGAAAACATCTGAGTGCATGTGATTACCTCCTAATATCGGCAGATGAATTCACTTTTTCCTGCTCCAAACTATCGTTATAGTTTAAAAATCCACTATCGGTCGACATCTAATTTAAATCCTGCTATACCTCACGGTTAGCATTAAAGGGGAACTGACTTTACACATCAAGGTCTGTTTAGAGGTCTTGGGGAGTACCACCGCATATGTGAAAAAGTTGTTGAAAGCCTTTTGTGGCTCCAAAGGGAGCTGCACAAAACCTGATAAGTTGGAGCTGAAGACTACAAATTTGAAAAAGAAAATAACCCAGAGGTGGAGAGTTAGAAAAAGAAAGTGAGCTTTCCGGACCTCTGAATGGAAAGTAATGGTGCTGTATTAAAGGATTTCTTGGATTTCTCATCTTTCACGGTAGATAATTGATGCTGGGAATTGTAGGTGACCTTTGACATTAACCCCTGGCCGTGATGAAAGTATTGCTGGGCTCTTAATGTGACCTCATTGATCTGCTCCTCTGGTCTTATCAATAGTTGGACAACCTGGATGAGCAGGCTGCACAGATCAGAAGAGAGCTTGACGGTCGTCTTCAGATGGCCGACCAGATTGCCAGGGTGAGTCAGACTCTGCGGGGGACTTTTTAATATGCTTTGTTATATACTTAATATGTCACTAATATGGTGTAACATCGCAGCGGGAGCCTCTACTCACAGGTGAAAAGATTGTGCAATTTACATTTTTTTATTTAAGTTGACTGTATTTATTTTATACTGAATTATATATCCATCATCTGAAAGAGAGAGACCTGCACTAATCTTGATTTGATGTTTTCAGCATTCTGGAAACTCCACATTTACCTCATTGTTAATTGTCATCAAGACTGTGACTGTTTGCGTCTCTGTTTTGTCAACAGGGCGGTAAGTTCCCCAAATTCGTGTCTAAAGAGATGGAGGCCATGTTCATCGAGGAGCTCAAGTCCTCAGTGAACCAGCTGATGGCCAATCTGGAGAGCATGCCCGTGTCCAAGGGAGGGGAGTTCAAACTCCAGAAGATGAAACGGGGACACAACACCTCCATCATCGACATGGGCCAGGAGGATGAGAACACGCTGTCCAAGTCCGATGTGGTTCTGTCCTTCACTCTGGAGGTACAGTGAACGAGGCTGGATGGGAATGTATAATCAAATGTATGTGAAAACCCACAAGGGTTTCGATCGTTTTGACATATCTCAGGATTTCTAACTATAGCCAGATGGGGCGAACATTATTTCATTAGACTCTCTAAACTCAATGAAAAACTACAGCTGTCTATGCCTAAACCAGATCTCATAAATCAGAGCTGTCGTCGACTACTTGTCTGCTCCAGACTAAGTATAGAAGCAGACAGCAGACCTGTTCAGGGGGGTTGAACAGACGCTATGTGAAGAACAGACTGACACACACATACACACACACACACCCTTTTACCTGCTCCTTAATGGGGAATGTGACTCATCTTGTTATCGGCTTGTCTGAGATGAGCTATCACCACAAAACAGGGAGCAATCACACCTCATTCCTTATGATGCAGTGCTATTTCAGAATCAGGAAGTACATAATGTGCAAAGCATGTAACACTGTTTTTTTCTGTTCCTTCACACAGAAGGAGTTTGAATGCAGTTAGCTATTTGTGGGCCTGTTTTTTAATTAAAAGGGCCCGCGGTATCGCTGGTGATCGTGACCAACTTTACTGTGAATAACAACATGGGAATATTATTATGATCACGATGTTCAGAGATTATTGTTGTTGTCCTTTTTACAATACTTTTAGAGAGTGAAAACATAATTAAAAGGTTATTTCAGCCATGTTATAAATGCAGCAGTTTATATTTGATCAGTTCTAAATTTATATTGATTATTTTGGATATTTATTATTTATTCTTTCAAAGGTCTAGAGCAGGGCTCAAATTGGGGCTCAATCTGGCAAGCCAGATGTTAGCAAATTATTATTTTTTTAATTAAAAGGCCTGCAGTGTCGCTGGTTCTCGTGACCGGCTTCGCTGTCTTTCAGAGGCTTAAGCAGGCTTTTAGAGTGAAGTTACTGGTATCATATGAAACTAGAAAACCCAAGGAATCCACTGGTACCAACCATGTCATACTAGCTGGTCAGGAAAGAGGCTAAATAAGCCTCCAAATGTTGGCAACATTTTGGCAAGGAAAAGCTGGCATGGCCATTTTCAAAGGGGTTCCTTGAACTCTGACCTCAAGATATGTGAATAAAAATGGGTTCTATGAATACCCACGAGTCTCCCCTTTACAGACATGTCCACTTCATGATAATCACATGCAGTTTGGGGTAAAAACACATGCAGTATAAATGTTATTTTCACCAATTCTAAAGTTGGTATGGTGGTATATATATATTTCTGCATACTGGGGTCCCTAAACAGTCTTGGAAATGCATGTATGACTGGAAATAAGCCCAACTGTATTCAGCATGTGGGTTTTAAGGGGTTAACTATGTTAAAGATAAAATAATATTCAATTAGGGGAACTTGGGATCCTCTTAGTACAGTTTTACATCTTAACAATACAATACAATTTTGGCCCGAGACCCACCTTTGAGTTCCAAAAAGTTTGGGCACTCCTGGTCTAGATATTCTTCCATTTTTAATAGAAATTCATGTCATGCTTTTAAGAACGTGGGCCAACAGTATTAAAAGAGCATGCTGGATGATACATAAACGAAAGCGATAGTCAAATAAAATATATTGGCACCTTGAAGACATTGGTGGATCTGATGGACACTTTCATTCAAAGTGGATGCGTTATCCTGACGGCACACATATCTGCCTTTGGTAGTCCCACTAGGAATTTACAGCTACAATATAATAGTTACCCCTGGCACTGTTAGTACTATATTATATTCACTGAGCGATTAAAGACTACGTGTAGGATTATGCCCACAAGCAGTTTCAGTGATAGAGAGTTGTACTTTATCGGGAGGATGGCTGTAATTTTTATTAGCTGCTCTAGTAGAAAATCTAGTAATGTGAGGGCACCGGCTGTACGTGGAACTAGTGATAGTGGCTGGGAGAGTGTTTCTAAAATATCTAACAAACTCAAAGGATTTGCCACCTTCACATCTTGTGACTTTTTAATCTGTGACCTGTTTCAAGAGATGAATCACTCTCATGTACAACCTTCACTGAGGTGTTTGTTTTTCTGTTTTCCCTAGGTGGTGATCATGGAAGTTGTTGGGCTGAAGTCTTTGGCTCCGAACAGGATCGTCTACTGCACCATGGAGGTGGAGGGAGGCGAGAAACTCCAGACCGACCAGGCAGAAGCATCCAAGCCAACGTAAGGTTTTATAAAAACATAAAATTCAAATGCATCAGCTGTCTGATATTGATGGCTGATTTGCTGAGTATTGTGATTATATTAAATTTAGAGTCTTATTGAATCGCACTTAGAAAAACATCCACCCAATGTTATCCATGTCATTATTGGATGGCGGTCCATTTATGTTTGTGTTTGGCAGCCACGGTTAGACATATGAGCCAGTTTTTAATCAAATTAATTATGTCAGAATAAAAGAAATGCCTTCAGTTCTATCGTTCAGACATCCGGTGACTCCACTGCTGGCAGTAACTTACAGGCTCTTTTTAATTATTCATTTCATCCAAAAGCGAAAATGTCATTTCAATAATTTTAATTATCTCTCCAATAATTTAACACTGTTCATTTTAAACTGTTGGGATTCTGCCCCCATTCTTTTATTGATCTTTGGTGCCTCCTGTGAATTGCTTCAGATGCCCTGAGTGAAATCCACTTGCGAGAAAATAGAGCAAACCTACGTTGGCAAACTGCATCTCAGTGGGTGCTTGGTTGTAGGAAGACATTTCCAGGGCTCTCGCTTGTGTTCTCTGATGCGTCATTCACTCTCGGAGGCACTTTGCATGTGAGACTCTGTGTTTAAAAAGAAATGGGACTGTGCAGTTGAGCAAACCTTCAGTTTACTCCTTTTTTTTCTTAGAAATATATCAATCATTTTTCCAGAGTTCTTGTACAGCATTACCTGAACCTGTGCTTAAAGGTGCTCTGTATGACATTCAGAGCATTAATATAGCATCGAACAACTATTTGCTATGTAAACATATAGAGGAGTAATGTCTACCTTGTTCTATTGACTTTGTTGACATAGCCGGGTCAATGTAGCGGGCCTTTTAATGCCCCACTGGCTAGTTCATAGCCGCCACTCTGCACTGCTCTCACACGGCGATTACAGCTGATAACGCCATCCCAACCGATGGCGCCATTGAGGAAGTGTAGCACACACCCTCCAGTTCCCCCTCCCCCACCCCCCCCAGGTTAACACTGTCAGCTGCGTCAGAGGTGTTGCTGTTGTTTTCACTGTTAGTGCTGTTAGCATCGTTGCGAGCATGGATGTATCAAGGGAACTGGATACAGCGTTGGCGGCGGGCTCCCGTTCATTCCTATGAGAGTTGCTCAGTGGCGCATGAAGCCTAAATGGCTCTACTGCCGAGTGATAAAGTACCCAGATCTTCCACATTGGGCCCATTGAGCAGGCACAGTAGCGTTTCCTTTAACTCCGCCTCCCAGCCCTCATTCCAGCCTGATTCTGGGTCTCATTCACATGAACGGAGGAAGGAAAATAACTCTGGATTTGGCTATTATAGTGCATTTTACAGCTTTTAAGACCTAATGATTTAAATAAGGGCTATTAGAGTGTTCGTACTGGGAAGTTGATTTACCTAAAAAGAAATCATCCGCTGAGCTACAGACGTCTCTTTCCCAATGTAATGTTGTAGTACTGCCGTTTGGCCACTACAAAAAAATTTGCTTAAAAGCCCGGTGCTCTTCCTGGGGGCTTGGCTGCAAGCCACGAGCTCAGCCGTTGCCATGTTGAGAGCCATGCGGAGGCAATAGCTATGCTCCCGATCTCACATTTAGCACATTTAATGAAATACATGCGTACAAATAATGTACAGGTTTAATGAAATCGGGTGTTGTACTGTGATGGGCCTTAATAGCAAAGCCTCTGAACTTGTGGGAAAGCAAAAACCGTTCCTGTTTCTGTTTTTGTTAAAGCTGCTTGAGTCATTCATGATTCACAGCTGAACCCAAAAACCTATTTGACTGGGTGATTTCTGACTCAGCCAACCAAGTTGTGAAAATTAATTGTGTAATCCCGCAGTATGTCAGGTATGAAATGAAATGGCATAGTTTGTAAATGTCCTTCCTTTCTTTGAGAGTGGTTTGCACGTATCCTAAAATACTTTGCTTCCTCATTGCTTGTTATTCTAGACCAGATTCATAACAATGATGGTGTCCTGGAGGCAAAAAAAGTATATCTCCGGCTAAATATATCTAACCTTTTTTTCATCTAATTAACCAGTACTGCACGGCGCAAGATTCGAGAGAAAATGTCCATGAAACATTCATGCAAATACGAGCTATTTTAAGGCCCAAATGTCTTCCTCTGATCTCCCTAATTCAAGAGCCATTTTATGACGAGAGTATGAGAGAGATGGAGGGACGTGAATGAGAGGAAGGGATTAGAGGAGAACAAGGCGAGGGTAATATGTATGTGTGTGTGCGTGCGTGTGGGTGGGTACACACAGAAAAAACGCACATGAAATACATATATTAATGTACATACTACTGCAGGTTATTTGCATAGAGTAATTGCTTGTGTTCGGCAACTGTGTGCTCAGACATTCAACCTACTATTGTGATTTTACACATTACTTTGATCATTTAATTAAGGGCTTTATATTTATATATATAACGTTGCCACAATAATTATTTTCTGTTATTGTCTTGTAATTCTTCTATTTAGCTTTTTGTCATTTGACCCACTTGAGCGCACACAGTTTCATACATTTCAAGAGCTGTAGGAGCACAGCACTGTCACGTCCATTAATAGACCTCAGATTGATCCACAAGGTCACCTTCATGCCAGCACAATGCTTCCATCACAAACCAACGCAGCGCACCACGAGCTCCTCTCCGTCAGTCAGCAGCTTCTCTGCTCCGCACGTGTCGCAGCGTCTTTGTGTACATTAAGTCGCAATTAATTATGAATGTTAGAAATGGTTACAAGGAAAACAGCTTTCCAAGACTGGAAATTGACACCATAGCCTCCATGCCTCGCTTCAGAGAGAAATTTTATAGGCATTTTATATAATGTTGCTATGGCTGCACAAGGAAGCATAACATGTTGGCAGCCCCAGATAGCAGCGAGAAGTAACAAAAGCCCGTTTACAGTACGTTGTGTAACATGTTTACTGTAAACTACATTTTTTCTGCATTTTCTTTCTTTCGTTTAATCCTTCTGGGGCTTGTGGAGGCGAAGCTGGTGATGAGGTTTAGTCATTATTAGTGGATTAATACTAGGGATGCACCGATCCGACTTTTTCAGTCCCGATAGCGATGTCTAGGCTTTGGGTATCGGCCGATACTGAGTACCGATCTGATACCAGTGTCTAACTAGAAAATGCATTCCCTGCTGAAAATGCGTGGGAATGCTGACAGCTGAAATGAATTGCAAAGCATTGCTGAAAATGCAGAAATGTGAAATGACTTGCCTAAAAATGTTAAAGCTCAAATGCATTGCACTGCACTGCTGAAAAACATAGAAGATGAAATGTACAACTTGCAGAGTTGGAAGCTGAACTGCATTACCTAAAGAAGCTAAGAGCTGAAATACATTGCTAGAAAAGCTAGAGGCTAAACTGTAATACTGTCAAAAGTGGTAAATTTGAATTTTCCTGAATAGGTGGAAAGAAGAAATGCTTTGTATGTAAATTATATCAGACAGATGAACTGCATTGCTAAACACAAAGAGAGACAGAGAGAGGGTAGAGAGAGAGTAGTATTTGGGTCATAAAGTAGTATTTGGGCAGAATAAACCTTTAAAACTACAGGTCTAGACAGAGGTCCATCAGGCAGAGACTGATGGACCTCTAATCAGCCAATCAGACAACACCTGTTTGTGTCTGAAAGTGCTGAGTCATGGTTGGGAATGACTGGTGAAAACACAGAGAGGGTACTACCTGAAAAAGTCTCCCTCGGTTACAAACGATCAGTTGTATACCTAAAATCTCTTCAGTTTGAGCACTTCAACACTTTGATGAAGATGTAGACGTGTCATTTATGTGGATTTAGTTAAAAATTACTGAGAACTGGAAGTTTAAAAAGTCTCCACAGTTGAGTCTTCTCTTTAGTGTTAAATTTCTTCTTTGTTTTACTATCCCTCCACTACGGGTCAGCAAGGAAACACTGAGAGGAAATTGTCTGTTGATTAAATCAACGAATCGATTAGTCGACGAAATCAAATCAAACTGTTAGTTGACTAAGGATTTCTTTGGTTGAGGACATTCCTAGCTGAAAATGAGGACTGTGGATTTTGTCCTCCATTACTTACATTGAAATCGCTTTTACATGGGCATGTTAAGTTAAAGCAGACTGGAAAAGTTTTACTCATATCTCGAGTTTTGAGGTTAAATTTTGAACCGCTTTTCCCCATGTTTCATCCCCAAATATAAAGACATGCAGGTCAGGTGGACTAGAGACTCTTAACATGCCCTCTCATATTCACAATATGATATATATATGAAACTATACTATATAGAACCTTTATTTCTTTGTGTTTTAGTTTTCAATCTGTTTTCGTATGTTAAGACATCTGATTGTAAATCAATATATTTTATTTTCTCACTTGATTTAAGTGTGTTTAAATAGATTGAAGTAGTCTTGGTTTTTGAGCCATGCCTGTGTGAAGGGGTTAAATACAATACAATAGACTTGACAGCAGAAGTTAATTTTAGCCAGTCTGTCTGTGGCATCTCTCTGCATCTCTCAGTTACAGACCCACCAAATACTGTTGGCTGATAAGACGGGTGTTTTGTTATGTAAAAATGTTGCCAAGTGCCGCTTTAAAGATGTCTGGTATATAAATAGCAGGAATGCATTTAGAACAAGTGACACGGAGGAATAAAGTGTGTGTGTGTGTGTGTGTGTGTGTGTGTGTGTGTGTGTGTGTGTTATCTTCAGTGGTTTTAACCTGACTTTGACATACTGTAGATCTGTGTGACTGCAGTATTTCTTCTTTTATAAAAGACTTCCAGTCAGTCCCCCATCATCTTTCTTCTGTGATAAAAAGATATACTGTGACGTTTGTGTGTGTGTGTGTGTCTATAAACAATGTAATGTCTCCGTTCGCTTGTATACTGCAATCCCAACGGTCCAAAAACTGTCAGCTGCTATATCAGGGCCGTGTTGAAGTGAAGACGTAAAGGATCTCAAAATGGAAATATTATTTCTTTCATTGCTGTATAATTTTTCTATTTGATGTTGTTTAAAAACATTGAGAAGGACGTGAAGTCTCTCTCTCTTCCACACTTTTATTGACATGTAAACGTGATTCAATGCTTGCGGGAGATGAAGTCATCGTGTGGGATCACTGCTGTGCTACCATGCTGTCATGGAAGCTAACCTCTGGAGTGTTCTTTTGTTGTGTCTTTCAGCTGGGGGACCCAAGGGGACTTCACCACCACACACCCTCTGCCTGCTGTCAAGGTGAAACTGTTTACAGAGAGCACAGGGGTGCTGGCACTGGAGGACAAAGAGCTGGGCAGGGTAACACTTGCATTTGTTTGACTTTTACCAACAACAGAAATACTCTGCACACAAGAATACTGTAATCAGGACTCACATGTTGCATAAATGAACACCAGACTAACAAAATTACAACTTCTTTGGCTTATAAGATAAACATAGAAATACAAACAGGATCAGCCTCACAAGCATTTCATTCACTGTGTGACATTCTGATTTTAATAAGTTCAACCGAGTCTCCAGTGTAACGCTACTTGCATGTGATTCAGACATAACCTTTTGATTTTTTTTTGCAAGTTAAACATGAGGTTGTCAAAACAAGAATATTTCTCGCACATTACAAAGACGCAGCAAATGCATTTTTACTTTTATTGACGCATTTTTACAAGTAGTGGAAGCTAGAACAAGACATTTTTATGTATGCTTCTCATTTTGATTCTTTTCCACTATACGCTTGTGTTTGAATTCTGCGAGTGAATTATGCCGCAGTACTTCTCTCATAAGATAGAAGTAGGATGGCAAAAAAACTTTTCCCCTTTTTTAAAATCTGATTTCTGATCTTTGAGTACTATTTAAATCTTGAGCTTCTGTGACTCAAGCGCAGAGAGAGCAGAAACCTTTATCAGTTTCCCAAGGTGTAAGTGTGTAAGGTTACTGTGATGAATGGTTAAGGAAGGTGGCGTTGCAGGTTTGCGTCTGGGGCAGTAGCGCCTCAGACGTCCCTGTAGTGGCAGTGACCTTGGCTGTGACAAGGCTCTTTGATCTCCCACTGCAGCAGCGTTGGCAGGAAGGCAGGCTTCCTCAAAGCTCTTTAACTCGGCAAAGAGAGATTAGGCCTCCTCTTCGGGGAGGCAGAGCAAAGCGCTGCTCTGTTTCTCTACCCTGACTCACTTTATTCTTTCACTTTCAAAAAATATGAAACACATAATCACCAGCCCCTGCTAACACGCCAATTGGTGTTGCTGTACGTTGCACGGGATGAGATCAAAGATTCACCTCCTGGATACAAACGCTCATAATTATGTCTTACTTTTTTTGTTTGAGTGCAGGTCGTCCTCCACCCGACTCCTAACAGCCCCAAGCAGTCAGAGCTCCACAAGATGACCGTGACCAAGGCGTGCCCCGACCAAGATCTGAGGATCAAACTGGCCATACGTATGGACAAACCACAGAACATGAAGCACTGCGGGTAAGAGATGCTTGCTTATGAAGTAAGACATGTGACGTTCCTGTGTGCCTTTTTATTTTCCATGTTTTTCTTATAGAACTCCAGCCCTCACAGCTCCTTGGCCTCATTTTCTAGTCACGTACCATGGAAAAATACTGTGAAGTGCACTACTCCCCCTGGTGGATGCTAGTGTGTAGTTTAGATTTGTTTTAATTAGAAGTTGCCAAAAAAAGTATTCACTTTTCTCATTTCTATTGCAAATCACATATTTATATAAAAATATAATGAAGTGTTTCTGTGCAGCAGGTATGTGCTCCAATCATGTGTTTGTTGTTGTTATGACATGTGGACTGGGTTTTGTGTGTGGACAATGTTTTGACAGGTATCTGTGGGCTTTTGGGAAGAATGTTTGGAAGCGTTGGAAGAAGCGTTTCTTTGTCCTGGTGCAGGTGGGTTATCTTTAATATTTACAGTGTTCAGTGTTGAGTTTGTTTCTGTTGGGTTTTATACCCCATTAGTGAGTCACAATATTGAGTGCATAACATCATATTTGCATGTATTTTCTATATTGATATTGTATATTAGGGCTGACCCTCTCAGTCGATTAGTCAACTGATCGGTTGTTTTGGTCTCAGTCGACTAAGATTTCTTTTGTATGTTAATCATTTTTTATGTAATATTCATGCTGAATGACTTATTTCCGATGAAACTTGTGAGCAAACACAAGATTTAAAGTGGCGCTTTTGTGTGATTCTTTGTGGAGAAAAACTCAGATTTACAGATCTGTCAATTAAATCAACTAATCGATTAGTCGACAATATCGTATGAGTGTTTGTTGACTGAGAATTTCTTTGGTTGAGGACAGTCCTGTTGTTTATATTACACACTGATATGCAGGAAATCTGTTGAAATATGTTCACTCTTCATTTTGTCATTTGAATAATTGACTATTACTTTAGATGTAGGGCTGTCAATCGATTGAAATATTTCACCGAGATTAATCGCAAATTAATCACACATTTCTTTTATCTGTTCAAAATGTACCTTAAAGGGAGATTTGTCAAGTATTTATTACTCTTATCTACATGGGAGTGGGATAATATGCTTGCTTTATGCAAATGTGTGTATATATTTATTATTGGAATTCGATTAACAACACAAAACAATGACAAATATTGTCCAGAAACCCTCACAGGTACTGCATTTAGCATAAAACAATATGCTCAAATCATAACATGGCAAACTGCAGCCCAACAGGCAACAACAGCTGTCAGTGTGTCAGTGTGCTGACTTGACTATGACTTGCCCTAAACTGCATGTGATTATCGTAAAGTGGGCATGTCTGTAAAGGGGAGACTCGTGGGTACCCATAGAACCCATTTACATTCACATATCTTGAGGTCAAAGGTCAAGGGACCCAGTTTTTCTTCGCCAAAATTTAGCGAAAGTTTGGAGCGTTATTTAACCTCCTTCCCGACCAGCTAGTATGACATGTTTGGTACCAGTATCTTCATTCTAGCTTTAAAATTGAGCCCGCTACAACCTAAAAAACTAAAGATGCTTTAATGTGTTAAAGAAATGAGTGCCGTTAAAAAAAAATTGCGTTACCACGTTAACTTTGACAGCCCTATTTAAATGTAATTTCTCAAGGACAGCACAGAATTCAGTAACTTAGCTTTCCTCTGGCGGTTTGAATTGATCGCTAATCCTTTGTGTTGTATAGGTGAGTCAGTATACGTTCGCCATGTGCAGCTACAGAGAGAAAAAGTCAGAACCCCAAGAGCTTCTCCAGCTGGACGGGTATACTGTGGACTACAGTGACCCCCAGCCAGGTGAGACGGCACACCTACACATGCTGTAACTATACGTTCACATACACACACACACACACACACACGTTAAAACACTAACTACTTGTTCTTTAATGTCCTCACTCAGGCTTGGATGGCGGCAGGGCTTTCTTCAACGCAGTGAAGGAAGGCGACACTGTGATCTTTGCCAGCGACGATGAGCAGGACCGCATCCTGTGGGTCCAGGCCATGTATCGTGCCACCGGCCAGTCTCACAAGCCTGTCCCACCCACTCAGGTCCAGAAACTCAACTCCAAAGGGGGTGCCTCAGCCCAAATGGACGCTCCCATTTCTCAGTTCTGTAAGTAGCCCCAAACACAACACGGCCACTTAAGCAGAAAGCAGTTTTCATCCACAATGCAGTGAGAGCTCTAACCCATAAATGTCTCACGCCATGCGCTCCACACTGCAGTCACAAAAACGTGCTGGTAGAACTAACACACAAGCACGCACACACATGCCTTGGTCTCTCACAGATCCCTCCAGCATCTGATGGACTTCCACTCATTTTCACCACTCCCACAGTGTTTAAAGGTGCAATTCCATGCTATTCCATCAGTCTGTTCACAAGGAACAACCAACCCGAAAAAGACTGCATCGTACGACAGCAGGATACGGCGTGCAAACTTTGTATAAAAACTAAATAGGTCACCACACATACGATTTGAACATTGGAGCCTGCTGGGGTTGAATTCAGACTGGCAGTGCCAGGGAGTGCTGCTCTTGTCCTAACCGTAGGCATGTTTTAATCCAGTTGTAGCTCTAGAGGGCAGCCGTGAAAGCCGCCGCGGAGACAGTTTCTCAGATGGTTCCCCTTGTCACTGAATGACGGCCAAGCCAGACAACATGTCTGAAGTTTTAACCAATCTGTCACTGTACTTGCACCTCTAAGCAGCCCACAGGTCAGGTAGCAAAGTGAAGGTAAGACTGTCTACAGTAGTGTGGCATCTGTACCAACTTCTGTTGTAACCGTCTCTTGTGTCCCCCCTCATTAAAGAAGGGAAAATATATTTTTTTATATATATATAAGTACCACCACAATTTCTGCCAGCAACAATTCTCTTCACACGATCTGTATATACCCGAGTTGGTTTTGACCTTTGCTGTCAGGCATTCTCTTATTTTAGAAAAATGATCTTTGCCCATAACAACACTAACATAGACCTTTTTGACCTCTACTGAACTTAACGTCACATATTTTTTACCAATCCACAATAATAGATCCTGCTATTCAGAACAAAACATGACTTTTTGTGTGCATCTTTTGACTCCATAGTTAAAGAATTATTTATTTTCTAACTCTAAAGAACAAGATTTTTAATTTTTTCTTAGATGAATTGTAGACAAAATAATTGGCACTATTTACTAATACAAAAAAAAAAAAATGGACACCCAGGGTTATAATAATGATAATAATATAATTATAAAGAAGCCCCAAGTTAATTCATATTATTGGAGTGAAACTATAAAGATGAATTGGACCAGTTACTCAGAATCCTATCACATAAATTCTATGTTGTTTCTCCATTGGTTTCTTTGTCCAGTATGTGATCGTTCTTGTGGTTAGTTGACTCCTCTGATGCCAGCTGTTGCCATTCAAAGCCTCCTCACAGTGGCACAGACCTCCTACCCCCTCCCTGAAACATTGTGGCACACCACGCGTACATGTTTCACTCCCTGGTGGTCTTGAATGGCACTGGGACCATAACATACACAGCCCTCCTGACTCTGCTGCAGTGGACTGATTATAAACAAGAGTCCTATGAAGGTTCTGAGCCATCTGCGCACACTTCAAATCGTTTTTTTCTTCCCTTAATCAACCAGTTTCATTACTAGAAAGGGGTTTTAGTGCACATCACATATACAAGTGTTCTAATAATTATGGAGAGGCTTATTGTGTTGAACTTTCCATTTAATAGACTGAACAGAAAATACGACAAATTCATATCATATGTGAGAATATCATAGATGGCCTAAAGGGGTACTCCAGCGATTTAGTGTAGCACTTTCATAATGTTAGGGGACTTGTGAGAGATATATTAAAAAAAAGGTCAACATTAAAGAAGGTGCGATATCCTGACTTTTAGGACCCAGTATGGGTCCAAACCAAAAATACATTGGATCTTACATCCCCCATAATGCAACTAGATAGCGTCTTTTTGTTAAACCCTCCATGCCTCGTAACCACCCACATATTTAAAACTCTACACCTCCAGTTATTATTGCAGACTTTATGTTATACATTTATGTTATTCAAGCCCAACCCAAGTCAACCCTGATGACATCACAATGACATCATCAGGGGTATTTTCTAAAGCCCCATTTGGACAGGATTAACGTTACAGGAGCAATTGGGGAATAAAATATTCACTCTGCTTCCTGGTAATTTAACTCCTCGTTCCTGACGGCATTTTAACCATGGGGACATTGCAGGATGTGGTTTGTAATAGGCATTCAGCAGAATAAAGCCAAAGAGAAAGATGAAGGGGAGGCGTGGATACTGCGTGAGTCAAAGACCGTACTCCTTCTCGGAGTCGTAAGTCAGATCTGAACACATTAACACACAGACATGAAACGTATTATTCATCAATCATTCAGTTTGACTTACACTACAGGACATCTCAAATGTCCATCGCAAAGTTACTTCAGAACTTGCCATCGCAAGTTTTCTTCAGTAACAAATCCAGTGATAGTTGTCTGTTCCTCCATGGGTATTTCAGCATGTTTTTAATGTGCTTATTTGCCAAAATGTAAACAAATATTGGCTAAAAAAAAGGCTCAAAAGACAATACGAGTACCTACTGTACCTGAAGCTGACATTAAAACAGACCATGTGATGAGATTTTACGGGTTCTTTTCTTTCTGTCGTCATAATGGTTCCAACATAAATAGGCCTTTATGTTGATGTTAGCATATTTTCATCAGATTATCAAAAACATTTTTTGACTTACTCTATTTTTCTCGCAACAGTCAAATTGCCGATTAAAAAAAAAGAAATTTAAAGTCTACTTTGAATTACAATGACATTGCTCCAGATGGGATTTAGATTCTATTCCATTAAAATGTCTTTATTGGCATGACTTAACACTGTGCATATTGCCAAAGCTTCATTAACATCAATAAAATAACATAAAATACATAAAGTCCCACATGTAAAAAGTTTGTTGGAACAATATCAACAGGAAACAAAACAAAATTAACAGACAAAAAAAATAACAAGGTGCAGACGACTGTTACTGTCACTCATCACCATCCTTTAGTTTATGGCAGGCAGCAACGTAGAGATTTTTTTTAGATTGAGACTGCAGCAGGACCAGTGAGTTTGCAGAGAAAAAGTAGGTGATTGCGGCAGCAGTTATTACTGAGGTTGTTGAGGTTACTTACATACACAGTCGGGATGGGATTAAAATCACTGAGCTGTGCAGCTAATGTTAAAATCACCACACCTCCTCGAGAGAAATAATCCAGTAGAGCTGCAACGAGTAATCGATTAATCAATAATAATTATTGAATTAATCACCAACTATTTTGATAATCGGTTTGAGACATTTTTAAGAAAAAAAAAGTTTCAGCTTCATAAATGTGAACAATTTTTCTGGTTTCTTAACTCCTCTATGACAGTAAACTGAATATCTTTGAGTTGTGGACAAAACAAGACATTAGAGGATGTCGTCTTGGGCTTTGGGAAACACTGATCGACGTGTTTTACTATTTTCTGACATTTTATAGACCAAACAACTAATCGATTAATCAAGAAAACAATCGTTAGTTTCAACCCTAAAATCCAGTCTGATGAGGCTTAAGATTTGACAAAGCTCCCCAAAACACATTAGACTGTTTTCACCGGCTCAGTAGTACTAACCATGACTAGTAGACTGATCTTTGTCTAAAATCAGTGGAGTGCTCCTTTAAAGCATGTTCAAACTTACTGCTACAACTGTGATGTGTTATCTCACTGCTACGAACACGTTCACCACTTGATTTATTTCAACCTTTCCAGGACCTTCATAGCCTCTTTTCCTTTTAAAAAAGACACAGGCATCTTTTACACATAAAAACTGACTTGGGGGTTAACTTCATCTTGGTAGGTGTGTTTGCCAATGTCCCTTTTAAAAGTCAGCCGTGTGTTTGATCTGCAGTTACACAGAGTGACAGTACTTAACGCGTAGCTCTTGACTCCTTAAGTACTCGTCCAGAATCCAGAAAAACTAAACTGCAGTGGAGTGATGAGGATCGTAACTTCTCTCTTCCTCCCTCTGTCTCTGTCTCTCTCTCTATCTCTCTCTGTCTCTCTCTTTCTCTCTCTAAATATGCCTCAACATCCGTTGTCAAGTTCACATATCCTCACATGTACTCACACACCACCGCCCACAAACTCTCATGTTGGTATAGGTTGTTGTTTTTGAGTTGTGTTTTCTTCTTCATGCTTTGCCTGTACCCTTCTTGAGTAATGCAGCTGCTAGGTCAGGGTCTCTCGTGATTGCTCTCCTCCAGCCTTGTTGCTAGTCTTTATGTTATTCTGGTTTGTCCCTTCTTACCCTGCTGTCTTCTAGCTGGACTCAAGGGTAAGTGCTTCCCTGTAGCCGGCACAGCTCAGATAATCCCCGCCGATTATCTGACAATTGCAACGTTCTTTCTCTCTTCTTTCCCCTCTTCTCCTATTTTTTCACGTCTCGCCTCATGTCTTAGATATTAGTTGATAACTTTTTTTTTGTTTTTGACGACCTCGACTCGAGGATCAAAGTATAAGCATCCATTCGTGCCAGCATAGGATGCATGTATTTTATTCTAAGAATTTTATTATTTGACTCAGTAATAGTTAAAGTTGATATTATAGTTGCTACTGCATAATTGCCTTCTCTCTTTATTCATATTGGTGACTGGATCCCTCAGAGTAAAGCAGTACGATGATGAAATGTGGCAAACAATACATTTCTTTTTTTTCTCTTTTTCTTGTAAATTTATTATTAATAATATAAATTTCAAGAGCTGAAAACAAGCTGGCAATTCTTTTATTGCAGTTAGGTAAAACCTAGTAAATATCAGATGTTTTATATAGATTTATTTAAGGTAACACTTCATTTTACAGGTCTGCAAATTCCATGGTAAGTAGGTGATAATTAGGAAGTAATATAGATGAAATTTCTTTGAAATTACTGGCAAATTACCTCAATATTTACATCAGAGTTTAACGAAAATTACTACAACATTATTTAATAATTATATTTTGCTATTTCCCAATAAGCAATAATAAATAACTGGTCATTTATTTAATATATTTCTAGGAAAATAATACAAAGTTAATTGATAGGCATGATTGCAAACACTTTATTTCCATGTCTGCTGGTAAGTAGATAATAATTAGCAAGTAACTTCTTTGAAATTCCTTAATAAATACCCCAAAATGTATAAACTAACTTCAATTTAGTGGCCTGCTCTGTAGAAGTTAGGCAGAAACAAGTTGGAAGTTAAGATGTAACTATTCAGTTACACGCCTGTTATGCAGAAGTTACATATACAGTAAGGTAAGTGGTTACTGTCCACCGTCTGCTGCTCTGATGGGGATGTTAGATATAAATGAGGTCATCTACTTACCAGTAAACAGCGGACCTGGGAATAAAGAGTTTGCATCATGCCTATCAATTAACTTTGTATAATAATTTTCCTGGAAATGTATTAAAGAAATTACCAGCTATTTATTACCTGCTTTGGGAAATAGCAGAATATAATTATTAAATAATGTTGGGGTACATCTTAGGTAAATATCAGGGTAATTTCAAATATGTTACTTGCTAATTATCACCTACTTACCATGACATTTTCAGACCTGTAAAATTACCTTATCTAAAGATAGAAGTGCAGATAAAGTGTGAATGATGATGTCAGTCTGTGATTGCTGTTATTTTAAAAAATATATATTTCATGCATGAGTGAAATTTGTTCTCAAGTGTTGATCACGCTTTACTTCAGAGGGCTCAAACGCTTTTAGTTCTTTTTCTTTGAACTTTTCTCGATGAGAGTTGGCAAATATGTATGCGGAGTATTCTGAATGCCAAAGACAAGGAGTAGCTAATGCCGCCCCTTCTTACGAAACAATACTCCGGACCCTCCCCCATCCCCTCCCCCTCCTCCCTCCTACAGTAGATGGGCCTGTAGATAGAAGCTAGACCGGTGTTACACCTCCAGAAAGGAGAGATCTCATTTTGATTTCTTTTGACTGCCCTTTGTTTGCCTGAATAGGAGAACACCTGTGTCATGTGTCCATACTTTTGTACGAATACAGGAGTTTTCATTCATTTCCCCCCATCTCCCAGAGAATGATACAGTTTTGCCTCTGTCGGCTTCATGCTATTTACCCATGTACTTGCACCAAATTGTATTGCTACCCTATTAGAGTTCTCCGGTAGTGGTATGCCTGTTAGTGTGCTCTGTAGAGATCATGAAAACACTGCAACATATTCAAGTATTGTCAACTTGCAAATGCGTAGAGAAAAAAAAAAGGAATGCCAAAAAAGATAAAAATGCAAATTTGAAAATGGGTCTGCAGATGTGCATGACATTTAAAAGCTCAATGAAAAGTCACACAGCATGTGATAATTTTATATATGGATGCAAAAGTACTCGCCTATTCACTTTGGGAATTTGGTTAATTTTATGGTCATTATCATTATTGTAAGTTATGATAATGTTACTGTAGTATTGAGTGTATTCTGGACTCCATTTTCCTCATTTAATCCAAGCAAAGGAGATATAGCCCACTCACTGTCTGTCGTAGCCCAACCCCAGGCACCTTCTGTTCACTCTTTGGATGTAACTCACTATCTCAACACTGATCCACAACATCACTCTCTTTGTAACTTGGTCCTGAGTGATTCTTCCTCTTGTGGTTATCACCACTGTCTTCTTGTCCCCATTAAAAAGGTTGTCTTACCCACTTTCATCCTGCTGCTGTCTCCTCATCCAGGTTCACCTCTATTACTTCTCTTCTCTCGTTGTTTCTAGCCCTCACGTGTTAACTGTCCTACTCTTTTACATTATGACGTACTTTACCTGTCTTGTCCCTCTCCCTCGAGCAATCTCTTATTGCCATCGTCCACATTTTACTTGTTGTCTCGCAGGTTTTTCTTCTCAGATTGGAGTAAAAAAAACAAGCTAATTTCCTGAAGTGTAACCCTCTGTAGGTTCCTTTTTTTTAAAATTTCAGTGAATGTTTAGCACCCGTATTACACCCTTCCCTCTCAGTGCCTGAAGGTTGACAGATGTCAGTACTGCTCTATACGTTGCCCCCCGGCCGTGCCCAGCCAAGATCAGGCCTCCACCTCCCATCCCCACTCCCAAACCATCGTCTCTCATGTCAGTGTCTCATGGACATGACACCTGTCACTCACTCACACCGAGGACATGACTGCGAGTCTCTTATTTATTTTGAATCATCCCCGTCCCCATCATTTTGTCTCTGACAGCTGTATTATTTACAGAGCACGAGAAATTACGGTCAGTTTAGTTAGTAGATGTGACCTTTTGTGGTTTAGAAAAGTAAAAAAGGGATTATTCCACCATGTTTTCATCCCATATTTACTAAGTTTCATCATAGTTTCATCACATTTTTTTTTTTTTTTTTACACTATTTGATGTTACTAATGTTCTTTCTTCGTTGAATTTCACAGAGCAGGTTTTATTTTTTTAAAAGTCATGGCAAAAGTTATGAAGCAAGACAAACACTAAAAATCTGAAAGAGTATGACTTCCGAGGATCCATAACTGGAGACAAATCTGCAAATCTCCATTCAATAACTTTTTTACAATTGAACTTTTCTCTTGAATTAGCACTCTATACTGTATCTCTACAGTGTGTTCAGATGGATTTTTCATACGTCATACTTCTGTCTTTTTTTTATTAGCACACGTCCCAACATTTGTCAGGACCTGAGTGACATTCAACAATTGCGAATGGCAGAATCTATTGAATACATTAAGAAGAATGCATCTAATTCTATCTAACCAGCACTTTTTCAAACATGTTTTGGATCTTTTAGAGGTTTATTTTCCCCCCCTGCAAAAAAACATCAGGGAATGTGACATACTGTACTAAGATGCATGCATGCACATACAATAGAAGCACCCATGCCTCTGAGCTTAGCTTCAGATCGCTAGAATCTCATCCACCAATACATTCAATCTCTTTACGCTGTCTGACACAATGCAAGTTGACAATGTAAGCTGTAAGTGTTTATAATTTGCCCTTAGAAGTAGCAACAAAAAAAAAAAAATCCCTGTTGTTTCTGTGTCGTGACGAAGACTGTTTGCCTGTTTGCCTCACTGATGTCTTCTCCTCTGAACCGTGTTCTTTCCCCTGTGCCGTTGGCCGGATAGACGCTGACAGAGCTCAGAAACATGGCATGGATGAGTTTATCTCCGCTAACCCCTGTAGCTTTGACCACGCCTCGCTTTTCGAGATGGTGCAGCGGCTCACGTTGGACCACAGGCTCAACGACACCTTCTGCTGCTTGGTGAGTCACTCTCTGTGCCCGTTATCAACGTCACCACATAATACATTTATGGCACTGTTTTTTTTTTTGTTGTTAGCTGATATGCAATAATGCAATCCCCATCTGTGTTTGCATTGTGCAGGGATGGTTTAGCCCAGGCCAGGTGTTTGTCTTGGACGAGTACTGTGCCAGGAATGGAGTTCGAGGTTGTCACAGACATCTGTGTTACCTGCGTGATCTACTGGAAAGAGCAGAGAGTGGGGCTATTATTGACCCCACTCTTCTTCACTACAGCTTCGCTTTTTGTGCCTCCCATGTCCATGGGAACAGGTGTGCCCTAATCCCTTCTTTTAACATGTTTGTAAGTGACGTTGCTGAACAGGATTTGAAAGCACATTAAGATCTCAATATAAATTGTATTCCTTCAGGCAAACTGATAGCTCCTATATATACAGAGTAGTTGGGAACACAAGAACAGAATAGAGATAGATATTTTTTTTTGTCTTCATCTATGTTATTTCGCCATATTTATTGTTTGTGTATTTTTATGTTCCAATTTTTGCAGCTTTTTGTGTCGCATGTTATGTTGTTAATCAATTGTATATCTCCACATATTTCCTTGTTTTCTACCATTTTTCTTTGTTTTCTTTTCTCTCTGTCCTTTGTTGCCATAGTCTCTTACTGTCCATATTATTCATCCTCCCATGTGTCCGTTAAAGTCAGAGAGGGCAGCAATTACTGGGGGCCGCTGGGCTATGAGGCCCTAATGTCCCCAAAGAGCTCCCAAAGCCCAGATCCTGGCACTGCCTCTAAACAAGCACGCATATTCAAGTTTAGAAAGAGAAGGGAGTCCAAAATACCACTCTGTCAAGGGCAAACAAGGTGAGACATTGACATTTATCTCTTTGTGTAACACAAAACGGGAACTCAAGAACACAAATCTCACACAATTTGCAGTCAGTTCCTTCGGGGGCTCGAAGCTTTCCGCCAGTGTTTTTTTTTGGTTTTGTTCTTGCGGACTCAGATGAGAGGTTGCATAAGTTGAACTCCTGCAGGGTTTCAGCTGGGTTAAAGTATGTGGGTGTGATCCTCATAGGCCAGACGGGCTGACCACAGTGAAAGTGGACGAGAAGGAGCGCTTCGAAGACATCAAGGAGCGGTTGCGTGTGATATTGGAAAACCAGATTGTAAATTTCAGGTGACTGCCGACTCCCCAACAGCAGCACATAACCACAAAAGTCACAAAACATTATGCCTCTCCGTATTTTTCCGCTGTTATTACATTTCCTGTCTCCATCTTCCCTTGTAGATATTGTTTCCCCTTCGGCCGTCCAGAGGGAGCACTGAAGGCTACTTTATCTTTGCTGGAGAGGGTTTGTAAATATAAAAAGAAAGCATTTTATACTCTGTGAAACAGCAACTGTGATGTAATGAAAACAGGTTACATAACTCCTCTTTAATGTGGCCTGTAGGTCCTGATGAAGGACATTGTGACCCCAGTTCCGCCAGAAGAAGTTAAAGGAGTGATCCGCAAATGTTTGGAGCAGGCCGCTCAGCTCAACTACGAGCGGATTCAAGAATATGCTAAAATTGAAGGTAACCAGAAACGCACAACGCAACGTCACATAACGACTGCCGGGGTGAATGTGCTAATGATATCGTGATAAAATAACACCCACTTGACTAAAATGTAAGTGTAATGCAGTCATTTAACCATGTGTGGTTTCAGATTGAAATGCTCATCCAGTGGTTGTGTGTGGAATAGAATAGGAAAAGACACTGGACTACACATAAATTCCCAGTCGTCCTTTTTCTTACTCCAGTATGAGATTGTACTTGTCACTGTTATTTATTTATTTATTTATTTACACATGGTGAACTCACTTGGTATATGGTATATTTGTGTCCATATCCCAAATGATTTGTGGCATCCCAAATTATTTGTGACAGTTTGTCGGTCACTCTCTGTCTCTCAGTCCAATAACTCTCTCCTTTGTTTCAGGCCTGCTTTAGCTCTGTGCTGTTCTGTAGGTCAAGTTGGCTTTTGTGTAGAGGTGTGTGAGTAAAAATGCATTCAAATCCAAAGCCCTGAAATCTGTTGATGTGCTGATCTCTCATTGTGCCTTGACTATTCAAGCTGTGTAGTATCCCCGGCCTCTGACATTTTGACGATTGGACTTTTGAGTTCAGCTTAACTGAATGTCCTCTCTGACTCCCAGTCGATGCACACTCCCCCCTCCCCCCACTAGCTTACCGTAGCTCTTACCTCTCTGATCCCTCCAGCCGACTCTGCCCGCCCCCCTTTACTCCCCCCTGCCTTGAAACACCAGCAGCTCTCCTTTCACCTCTATCTTATGTTCTTGCTGAAGATCTTCCTCTCCCTCGCTGCTCTCTGCTCTGCTTTTTTTCTCCTCCTCCTCCTCAACCACAGTTTGGGCTTTGCCACAGTTATCACGTTATTTGACCTCTCGACTATGTGATAAGTGGCTTTTTAACCAAAGGAATGCTGGGATTGAACGCCAACAAACCAGCATCAGCCACCTGCATGTGCTTTGAGACATAACAACATGGCCTTTCTTTATTGGCATGGATTACATATCAAAAAAATAACATCAATGGCAAGACATTTTTAGAATGTCTTATTCTCTCTTGCTGTGTCTTTTGCTTCCAGTACACCCATTAAATGCATTGACATGCATTTTGCATATTTACATAGATGATGTTGTTTATGCCTCGAAAGAAATCCCCCCAGGGTGCTAAAGATACTAAGGGTTCAAACCTTACTATCTTGCCATGCTATGTGAATTTTACTTTCCACTGTCCTTGTGAGGCGCCTGTTTCAAAATAAACCAAACATTTGACTTTGCCTCCTGGCCAACAGAATGTCGTTTTCACCTGGACAGCCCTCTTCCCATCAGCCTCTGACCTCTAGCCTTCCCACCTCTGACCCCAGCCTCTTGCATGCCCCGATCCTTTTTTATAGGAAAAAAGAGGGAAATGTTTGAGCACCCTGTCTTCTGCTTGGCGTCTCAAGTGATGGATTTAACCATCCGTGAGTACCTTCACCATCCTCTCCCCACTCTCTCTCTCTCTCTCTCCTTCTCCTTATTTTAAGCGCACTGTCACCTCATCGCCCCTTCTGCCTCTTCTCTTCCTCCAGAGATGTCGCTCTTGCCATGCTTGTTTTTATCTGTGCCTTTTGTCTGTGAGAGTGAGTGGGGAGCGCACCAGTCGAGAGATCTGAGCAGTACCACACCGAATCAGTCGGCGGTCCTTTTTTTAGTACCATCTGTTTGTGATGGGACGTGAATGAGCAAGTCTGGTCTGTAAGCTTCTTTCTTTTGGTTGGATGCCCATTCCTTTGACTTGAATGCATTTTTACATTGCTTACATTGTTATCTCCTCCAGTCATTTGGTCTGATCATGTGTCAGTGGTGTGCTGTGCCGAACAGGTAGGCTTTCCTTTCACCGCGACACCACAGATAGTGAAGGAGCATCTGTCGACAGAGCTATTGTATGGGGAGGACAGGACAGGGTGTAGGGTGTATGGATTCAACAGCTCCTGTTTGTGTATTAAATTCACTCAGTGTGTCCCGTCTACGATCCTGGCAGCTGTTTGTGTGTCCTACCTGTTGACGATAGTCTGAGCTTTGTCTGTTTGTTAACAAACATCTTATCACTTTTTTTAATTTCCAATTTTCCACAGGCTAATATTTCTGTTTTTTATTGTGTGTTTGTGACGTTTGTCTGTTGCCCAGAAACCTCACTCCCTGGAGCTGATATCGTCCCAGCAGACTCTTTTGAAAAGGGTCACATGGTGATGAATAACAACTCTGAGCTTTCCCCCCCCCTGTCACGTGAAAATAACCCTAGAACCGTGCTAATTCTAAACATCTCCTCTTTATCTCTTCTCTCCCTTTTTCTCGCTGAAGTTGAGAAAGGTCAAAAGGATCAAAAGGATCCAGGTGAACCCATGTTTAGCTTGTGGTTTAGCCACAGTGCACACATACATACAAACATACATACATGTACACACACACAGACCCCTCACAATCCTTCCACACACGTGTCTTTTGTGAATAGATACAGAACATATGCATGTATGCGCAGAGTTTACCTGTAGCACATCTTCCATACAGTATATTATTGTAATATACACACTCATTCAAGTTCTCAAATGTCTTGGCATGTTTAAAGCATCTTTCTTATAAAGTAAATACGTAGAGATTGTATTACTTTATATCATTTCAGACGTGGCTCAAGACTGTTTAGTTTGTTCTGGAAGTTTTCTTTCCATTTAGTTCAGCATTAGTGCAACGTTGTACTCACAGAACAAGTATGCCGTTAAATGGTTGTACAGTATGTGGCTAAAAATACATTTAGCCAAACATTTTTCCCGTAAAGAATTATAGAGTAATACAATCTCTTACAAAAACGAATAAGTCACATATTTGCCTACGGGTTGAAGTAAAAAGGGAAAAGAGGGACATAAGAAACATCTTAATGTAACTCATATTATCATCAACTTGAACACACATTAGCAAACATTTCCACTAAAAGTCATACCTCTGATAATGGGATTGTATATGTAAACACCTTTTCTTAATGTCATATATGATCATACATTTAAATAGTCATTTTAGATATTTAAAGGGTCAATTTAACCATATATAGTAAAAAGCAAACAAAAAAATGTGTCCTACTTTCGTGGTATATAGTCATGCGGATAGTTATGGTTTTATTGCAACTTGCACTTCAACCGCAACCTCATTTTATTGTCCCCTAGGGGGAATTTGTCTTGCAGTGAGGTGAAACATAGAACACAAACAGACGTAAGCATACATTACATAAAACATAATATGCTAAACCCCACCATACAAGCCCAATCAGGTGACAGCAAAAGATAAAACCTGGAATACATCCAGCTACCTTCATCCAAACAACTATTTGCAGCTGGTTTCAGATATCTGCCACTGTATCTCCGACTATTGTCACCACTTGAAACAATTTGCATGGCTAAATACCACCGAGGATATGTTAGAAAGAGCTTGTTTGTCTTGTGTTTTTATTGTAATTTTGGTGAACTGGCCCTTTAATATTCCATACCAGTCAGACATATCAGATATTGGTGTTCTGTGTTTGAACAGTGCCATAATAGACATATTACATACTGCCTAGCTTCTGATTGAAATGCGTTCACGGTGCTGATGAAGCCACAAAGGTCCGCTGTGCTTTTCTTCTAGACCAAACCATGAGATCTGCTCCCAGTGCTCCCCTTCACAGGACATTATGACCACAGAATATATAGTTACTGTAATACAAATCCATGTGATGCCATCCATTAGTGTCGATTAAATGTCCCTAAAGACAATGACTCAAGTATCATGTCGGCTCTTTAGATGTCTCAGATTTCCCCTGATGGTAAACTTTACATGACGATTGAAAGAGTAACCTATAAAGTGGCAGATTAGCATTTCTATTTGACAACCAGGACCCTAAAATAGATACATATTTCCATTTGGCTAGAATAGAAATACCTGAGGAATATTTGAGAAAATGCTTCTACTTAGTAAAATAATAGTGAAAGCAACAAAAGACCCCCCAGTCAGCACTGCAGTGTAAAGACCACTACTGTTTTATGTAGAGTTACGTATATATGTGCTTTTGATTTGTGTAGCCATTCAGTTCCATGTTCAAATTATACGCATATCATACCACATAGTCGTACTGTTTTGAAGAATCCCATTTCATGGCGTTTAACTGTCTTTATCAGATCATTCTGTCAGCAAAGGTACAAGCAAGTGATTTGGAGCTTTTGCAAATTATAGACCAACGTTGATAAGTGATAGAGGGCCAAAGCAGTTTTTAGTGCGCAAAATCCAACACCATCACACTGTAAAAATATTCATTCATTCAAATGATTGTTTACTGGTTTATTTATTCATGAGATAATAGCTGATTCATAATGAATAACACTCTTAAAGCATCTGTTTAACCAAACACGTGATGCGGTTTGCTGTGTATTGAGTCAAAATGGTGTCTTGACACACAAAATCAAAGTCGTTTTGTATGGTATTGTCGAGAGATTATGTAAAAAGATGAAATTCAATATAATTTGGAAATGCATGTCAAAACATCTCTGGAATTGTCCTTAAAAGTCTTAATTTTTTTTTTTTTAATTTGGCTATAAATGTAATTTTAATTATTTTTTTTATACGTTTCTTTTTTTTTACAAAAATATCTGCACAAATATTGATGAAATTATTATATATATTTTTTTATGTTATTTATATTTATTTGATTAATTATTAATAATAAATGTCTTAATATACTTTTTTTTTTACTAATTCCATTCTACAGCAACACAAGTAAAAAATAAGCTTTGATTTTATTCAGTAATACAGTATTAGACCAATTGGATAGGAATTGAAACTATTAAAGTTAATTTAATGGAAAACTATAAACAGAAATAATGAATTATTTTTACAGTGTGTGCTCATTGAGAGTTAATTTTACCATGCGACAGCTCCTTATACAGATGGCTTATTCAGTACCGCTTCACGATATGCATGTTTTTGATGCCACATTGCACCTCCATCTCAACGCCACTATTCTCGTGCCTGACAACATAATTATCCTACAAACACATTAGTTATGTTGCTTCATGTCATGCAGCCCAAAATGCATATAAATGAGAACACTTGTTATGAGGGTATGGTAGATAAACATCACAGTGTAAGCGCTGTGTTTATACTTTTTATTAAACGGTCAAAAATATAGACAGGAGAAATCTACTGAATAGTCATAAAAATCCCCCTGGATTCCTTCTCTGTGCTTGACTAACCACTCATCCCTCATCCTCATCCTTTTGTCTCAGAGAACGTAGGCCGCTTAGTCACGCCTGCCAAAAAGCTGGAGGAAACAATTCGCCTGGCGGAGTTAGTCATAGAGGTCCTCCAGCAGAACCAGGAACACCATGCGGAGGTGAGTGAGAACCCTCTCCTCCTCTCCTCCTCAAAACACTTTCCCTCTATACTCTCACTCTTATCTCACTTCGCCCCTCAACAGGGAGTTAGTCTTATTATCAGCCTTCTATAAATAAAGCTGCTTTCATCTATGGGTAACTAAAAAAAAAAACTTTCAAAGATTAATTTAATTTAGGAGAGCTCTAATTGGTGCTCAACAGACCATGGCTACATGGAATCAGAGCGCCGTGTTTGAGCAGAGACTGTAAATTAGGCATAAAATGATATCTTGTGTGCAGTTCTTTCCTCTGATCACAGCTCATAACTCAGTGTTGCAATGTTACATAAGCCGCTGAAAGCGTTAAACCATGGTAATATGTTATCGGTAGTCTGGTATAAACAGAAGGCAGGAGGGTAAACAGAATGGAAACAGAAATACAGGACCAATACACAACGCTCACAACCTCTGCATTCACTTAACAAGTTTTCCTTTTGACACAATTAGGAGACGTAATAGCCAGTGGTGGAAGAAGAACTCAGATCTTTTACTTAAAGGTGCAGCATGTAACAGCGAGCCACCGGCTCCAAAGAAATAGGGGGCAGCATTTCACCTCTGCTGCTGGGCCCATGCAAATCATCAGTTCTATAAAACAAAAAATAACTTCTGACTAACAGCAGGGCAGGAACATGCAAAATTCAACCAAATGCTGGAAATCTGAGAGTCGGTCAAAATAACACGGCTATCTTAATAATCTTCACGTGTGGTGTCGGTCGATAGTTTACGTTAGCCATGTGTGTGTTTACTGTGACACTAACGGGGGGCTGTACGCTCTGTGTAATGTTACGTTTGTTTATTGGTTTGGATCTGGGGTAGCAGAGACAACGGAACAATTCAGGGTTTTTGTTTTGTCCTCCCTGCCGACGGGAGGGGAGCGTGCGACAGCTCCAGGGGACGAGCTTCAGTTAGCAGCCGTGACGGATCGGATTCGGCCGGCGAAGAACCCTAGCACTGGGATTAGCGTTGTCACGATACTGGAGTTTCTAACTCCAATACAATACCTTAAAAAATATCGATGTTCGATACCATTTTTGATAACACGAGGAAAAATGTACACAACACTGAGGGCATGAAATTTCAGATTTTTATTGAAAGATAAATAGCCGAGTGTGTGTGTGTGTCAACTCGCTGTCGGGAGAGAAAAGAGAGAAGAAAGCAGAACTGGTACCCGTGAATCGATACTGCGGAAAACCGTTTCAAATATTCAGTATCGATATATAATAACGATATTTCTATATTTTTGACAACCCTAGCCGGGAGTCACAGCAGGCTGATGGAGCGCTGGGTCTATCCTGTCTAACGGCAGCAAAAGTGAGTTTTCTGATCCGACGGGGAGTCAGGGCAGTCCCCGGGATTAGACCCCTCGATGGGGTTCGCTCTGGCTGAATTTGAGTTAACTGCTAACAGAAGCTCCATCTGTCTCACGGAACTGCCGTACGCTGTACTTTACAAGCAGCCTCCCGGTGGCGGGGAGGACAATGCAACGGTGGGAGTCATTTTGTTGTTTCTGCTACTTTGAATTTAATCAAATAAAAAACTATAAAACGCACCATGGATGTACTATTGACAAGCCCTCGGTGCAGCTAATTTCAGTAAATTTCAGTAGATATCTCTGCAACCCAACACATAGATGTCTTTGACATAACATCAACACTACAACCTCTTCGCATTCTGTTGAGAACGTGAGTTCATTTTTAAAAAAGTTGTTTTAAACTTAAATTCTGGCCGAATCTTACACATTGCACCTTTAAGTAAAAGTAGCCTACCAATACAACAATTTAGTAATACACCATTAGAAATCCTGCATTCAAAATCCTACTTAAATAGAAGTACAGAAGTATTAGCAGCTAAACATACTGGAGGTATCAAAAGTAAAAGTGCTGTTTCCTCAGAAAATGAGTGATATATCCTTACAATATACTGTATATTACATTACAGTTATTATTACAAGAAAATACAAAGGTGTGCTACACAATAGTGTGAAATATTGGATAATTGTACCTCTTCACTGCCTTATACAGTTGAAACAACCTGAGATGTTTAAAGGGGAAGTTCAATCAAAATCTAAAACATGTTTTTTTTGTAACGATTTACAAGTAAAAAAAGATCGGAAAGCACTCGTTTAATCTATAACAATGCATTTTATTTAATAATCTTATCATATGTAAAATCTTAATCTGAAACTAGTAACTATAGCACTCAGTTAAATGTATTGGAAAGTTTAATATTTCCCTCTTAATGTAGCGGAGTAGAAGCATAAAGTAGCATTTCCACCACTGCTAATAGTTAATTTACTGTACCCTGTTTGCTGCTATAAACACTGAGCTGGTAGGAAAGCATGATGAACATGTGTAGTTGTGTAGATCTGAAGGTGATCCAATGGGATCTTAGAATATACAGATAAAGCAGATTTATTGTATCTCTCTGAATATGCTTGACAGGCGGCAGTCACAAGTTCTGGAGATCAATCGGTACAGTATTTTTATTTCTTTTTCCTCTTCAGTCCCCCATCACGACCCCCCTGTATGGCATGTGCGCCACTATGGCAAGAGGCACCTTTCTAGACAGAGAATGATCTCGTAGGTACTTTTAGCAATGGGTGGGTTTTTTAGGAATAGAAGTGAGAGCAAACATGTTTAAAAATTAAAAAGGCACTGTAGCTTGCACAACATAATTGTGATCATAAAGCATGTTCATCGGGCCATAAAGAGGTTTCCTTTCTCTCCAAGCATGCTGAACCAGTAAATCTCCCAAAGTATGCTCCATGTGAACCTTTTGAAGTTTGATCCACCATAAACATTTGTTTCCCCCTCCATCCAACGATTAATTTCACAGTCCGCACTTGTTCAAGCATTACTTCCCCCAGCTTCTCCTCTTCCATCCCTCTCTGCTGTCTATTATTATAGTTTTAAAAAAACAACCTTTTAAGAGAAATGCCTCAAAAACACTTTATTGTTCTGTACATCTTCCTGTGTTCTCACTGTCATATGATTGGTGACTGTCGAAGCAGGGAAAAGAGGTATGTAGTAAAGTTGAATGAGAAACTCCCATAATGCTTTGTGCATGTCCAGTAGATGATGCCACGTCTCCTTCCCCCCTCAGCATCAGTACACTCCCTCAGGATTGATCCCATGACACGGTTGCATTGTTACAGCACTTTAAGTCTGTCTGGCTGAACACTGGGTCTGCCCTAGAGCTTTCAGGGTCCTGTATGTGTCCCTTAACCTTTATCAAAGGTTGGAGGCCTCTCCGCCTGGCGGCCTTTGAGCATTTTCCTTCCCTCACCTGTTGGAAACTTTTACAATCCTCCCCTTTAATCCCTCCCCCATCCGCAGTAAGAGTAACTCTCCTTGAATGTGATGGAGAAGAGCTTTGTTTGCTGCCTGTTTCTCTAGCATTAGATCTGTCAAAGCATTTTTAATTGTTGGGAGTGGGCAGGTAAGTAGACAGGTAAGTCAGGTGGTGGTGAAGCCAAACGGGAAAAACAACAGAAACATTGTAAAATAATAAAATAAAGCATGCAGCATAATTTGGAAAGGCCGAGCTTCATTTATTGAACTTGGCAACATGTTTAGTCTGAATGATGAGCAAAATAAGCCAAGACTGCCAGCAAAGCAGCTACTGTACTCCTTCCTCCTGTCAAAGGGCGAGAAAATCCTGACTGTGCTAGAAAAACCGTCCGCTGAATCTCAGAGACTTACTTAACTAATTGGAACAGACGCACTCCAACACTAGAGATGCTGTACGCTGCAGTCTTCGGTGTGCCGAGTCAAAGATGTGCATGAGTCACATTCGCATCTAGCGGACTATGGGTTTGTCACTGATGTGAATGGTGGACCCCCTCGTCTCTTAGCTTGAGAGAAAAGCATGCAGGGAGCTCCACGTGTGCATGACAAAAGCACCTTTCCCTTAAATCTATAGATGCTGTCATAAGTATAACAAGGCACGAACATGCAACCCTACTGTGTGATCCTTTTGCTACGTAGAAACTTCCTTACTTACAACTAATGCCACCTTCAAATAACAACAGTGGATTTAATCAGAGTATGCGAATGGAGACACACACACACACACACACACACACACACACACACACACACACACACGCACGCAATGTGTCCTTTCCTTACTGTGAAAACTCTGTTTGAAAGGAGTCCACATACAGCACGAGACAGTCACTCAGTATTCATGAACATGAAGTCATTTTGGGAAATGCACAGGTTTGCTTTCTTGCTGAGAGTTAGAAGAGAAGATAGATACCAATTTTATAACTGTTAGTTATATATATGAAGTTATAGCCAGCAACTGGTTCATTTAGGCGGATGTTTTACTGGTGTCCGGTAGTCGCTTTCAGTCCAAAATGGCAGAAGTGTAGCTTTGCTGCAGCGCGCTGATGTTGCAATTGAACGAACAATTGACTTTCACTTCTTGGCAATATACGTTCTTTGGCCAGAGACTGCGCAGTAGTGATCGAGCAGCGTAGCCGCGGTATCACAGGTGCTGGTAGGTGGATTTTTGTTTAACTCTGGACAGAGCCAGGCTAGCATGAGAGAGGTATCACTTCCCTTATCTAACTCTCGGCAAGAAGGAGAATAAGCATATTTCTTAAATGTTAAACAATTCCTTTGACATACATTAAACATACATTGAGCATACAGAGATCCAGTGGAATTTCCTTTTAAGACCGATGAGCTCCAGTTGTGTGTATTATTCCCTCCTTCCTCGTCTTTCTTCCTTACGTCATCTCATCTCTTAACCGGAGCCCTTATTCACCTGTTTGTCTTCCGTCCTGCTGTGTCTGTAGGCGTTTGCGTGGTGGACAGACCTCATGGTGGAGCACGCAGAAAACTTCCTGGCCCTCTATGCCATCGACATGGACGCCGCTCTGGAGATCCAGTCCCCCGAGAGCTGGGACAGCTTCCCCCTCTTCCAGCTGCTCAACGACTTCCTCCGGGCAGACTGTAAGCCCCCGCATTTATTTTGTAGACACTTTGGGTATTGTGTAATTGCTTAAACAAAGACACTAATGACTTTTCTGTCTTTTTTTAATACAGATCACCTGTGCAATGGAAAGTTCCACAAACACCTCCAGGATCTGTATGCTCCTCTGGTGGTTAGATATGTGGATCTGATGGAGTCCTCCATAGCACAGTCAATTCACAAGGGCTTTGAGCGAGAGTCCTGGGAGCCTGTAAAGTAAGGAGCCTCCGTCTTTCTAGCTAGGCTGTAGGATGGTTGGAGATGCGAGGCTTTTATGTTCAGATGACAGCGTGGAGGCTGAGAAATCTCGGAGAGCAGCAGTAATGCTTACCCAGGCTTCCTGTTGGTTCACTTTTAAAGAATGAGCCAAGAGTGGGCTGAATAACCTATTTTCCCTCTGAAAGAAATGGGTTATTTATTCTGGAAATAGTCTTTGACTAATGTATGTGCCTTAGCAATTTCTCTGTGACACATTGGGGTCAGGGCAGCACCTAATATCTCTGTTGTTTTGTTTTGTGATCTAACCTTCATAATGTGTGCTTTGACATGTTGCCAGAAACAAAAGGCCTCCAGTCTGTTGTGTTGCTGTTATAATTTATTAGTCGTGGCGTTCCGTTCACACTTTTGCTTTTACATTTTTTATTGCAAAGATAATATTTAAGATTTATTAAGGTAAAGGTTTCTTTCCTTGGTCTGTATTTGTGTTTATTCATTTCAGTATTATTAAGTTGCTTCTACCCTCTCACTGCATTTAATACAGTATACGTGTGCATCCTGAGCCCTCTTTACTCTCGAGGTCTTTGTATAATGTGCGTCTTTGACAATTAATGTCGGTCTTGTTTATGTGTGCTAACTGTACGTTTCTGTCTTTGTCTAATTTCTGATTTTACGTTACTTTTATGATGAGTGTTACATGGCTTTTCTGCAGCTCCCACACCACTGTTATGGATTCTTTTTTTCTTTTTGTCTGTCTTTTCTGCAGGAGTTTAACAAGTAATCTGCCCAATGTGAATCTACCAAATGTGAACCTCCAAATTCCCAAAGTACCAAATCTGCCAGTGCCAGTAGCAGGACTATCAGTTAACCTTCCACAAATGCCTAGCTTTTCTACCCCGTCATGGATGGCTGCTATATATGACTCTGAGTGTGTATTCAACTAGTTTACTTTAGAAATATTAAGCAAGCAGAGACTGCCTTGGTATGAAGATGCCCTCAGTCAAAGAGCATTCAAAAAAATTTAATTCTTTTTTTAAAGTACAGCAAAATTTCTTCTGCATGACTCCAAACTGGAGAAGAAATGCTGCACAAAGATCAATTTCAGTATGTTTTCTCTTGCGTGAATGCGTCATGATTATGTCCATGTTCATGCCAAGGGCACTCTGAAAGGTGTTAGAGTAGATGGGGTTCTGCTTTCTAAAATGAGATACGCTCTCATTTGTCTCAACATGCATGCTGTTGAGCTGAGGTGTGGAGATACGGGCCAAAACAAAATATATGTATATATTAATATAATATATTGCTCCGAGGCTATTTGGAAACAAGTCTCCGTTCTACAAAAGATGTATCTCCCCAGAGGTGTTGTCCACAGACATTTGCTTTTAGTGCACTGTAGATGGTAAATGGCCGTAGATTCATCTCTGACCTTGACCACCTGCCAGTAGTCTGATTGGGAGGGAAGATAATGGATTGGATTGGAGATGATAGCACGGAGAGGCTGGGCGGCTGCTGTTTCAGACCTCTCCCTCTGCGTTTTATCACCTCCTCTCCCAACTCCACATCTTTCCCAATGAGCTCTACTCAGGATGCCCTAAAAGGTCTGCATGGTTTGTTTAGTAATAATTCTTCCAGGGCCCCCACCAGCCTGGGGACATGGATGTTGAGAGAGGGCCTGTGATGAATCAATTTTTTCTTTTTTTCTGGGCCCATAAATGCCATTTTTTACACGCCCTCCCTCACTTCTCCATTCCCAACTCTTTTGTCTTGACACAGTGTGATTAGCTGCTATATCTGCAGTGACTTTACCTGCATGTGGCCACCTCACATCCCAGTCAATAATCATACTCTACAGTATGGTTATTGAATTGTTACAGTAAACCCTGCCCGCTCCTTTTCACCCATACACTGACTGTCCAGAAACACCTGCATTGAGACAGACATTTGGACGAACCAGTCAGTATATGGTCGGAGTTTAGTTTGACTGTGCTTAGGTGTGGAGGAACAGCATCCTCCTCTGCACCTGCCACAATACCACCCACCCCCACTCCCTCTCTCCAGCACTGTGACCTTTGTCTACTAACCTGTATGTGTGTGTGTTTGGGTTGATGGCAGTAACGGCTCCGGGACGTCGGAGGACCTCTTCTGGAAGCTGGACGCCCTCCAAACATTCATCAGGGACCTGCACTGGCCCGAGGAGGAGTTCGCCAAACACCTGGAGAGTCGCATCCAGCTCATGTCGAGCAACATGATCGAGAACTGCGTCAAGCGGTGCGTTTGTTTGTGTGTCCGTGCATGAGAGGAAGACAGATTGACGGAAACAGAAATACTTGGAGGCACCAAAACGTTGCGAATGAATACTGAACACTTCGCTGAATATTTTATATTTTAGTATAAATATTTCACTTGCATTGCAGCACCAGGATGGCATTTGAGAACAAGCTGACAAAGAGCAGCAAGTCAACAGATTTCCGCATTTCTCCAACATTATGCACCATGTTCAACGTGATGGTGGATGCCAAGGACCAGTCAGCTAAATTGTGTGCAATGGAGATGGGCCAAGAGGTAAAAACTTCACCTGGGACACCGACTGCATGTTAATAAATGAGTTTTGTTTTCACAAAAAGAAAAAGATCTGTTAAATTGATGTTTTGTTAAAACTTATCCCTTTTTTTTTTTGCAGAAACAGTACCACACCACAATAGACGAGCTGATCGAGGAAAGTGTGAAAGACATGATCCAGCTTCTGGTTGCAAAGGTACGCCTGTATATCAACTGTGACAACACATGTATTATTTATTATACTAGTGCGGTGCCCGTTCAAAACATGCCTGTTCAGAAGGGGCTGTATGCTCGGTCCGTAGTGTTGCTGTTGCTTGCAGCTTTCTCGAGAGCCGCTCATACAAACAACTCCACACTCCACACTGCGCTTCCATGACTCCTTAGCAATACACCTGCCATAACATATTGCGTCACACACCCAAGGTCAAAAACATTGGTGTAATAGACTTAGCCAAGGTAATTTCCAAATAGGCGTATTAGTCGCTTGCTTTGACATAACCACTGCCGTTATAAAGTTGAGCAGAGATTTAATTGGTGGAAGTATTTTGCTGGTAATGTTATTAGAGTTATACGTTAGTATCAAGTCTTAAAGCGGGGAAATGCAGTCTCACTCACAGGGGGGGGAAAGTTGCAATGGCAGAGTCATACTTGCCAACCCTCCCCATTTTCCAGTTTTTCATTGCCCTCTCCCGGTTTCCTCCCAGGGTCACAATTCTCCAATATTTACCCGATTTATATCAAATTTTCACACTTTTTTTTCCTTTTCGTTATCTTAGCCTGTTTCTGGAACTGAGCAGTGTGTATAATCCCTACTGTTTCCACCCAGGTGACAATAGTGCTACACCAACTGTCGTTTCGCAATAAAGAGAGCTGTTTTTGCTCGCAACACAGCACAGTTTGAGCTCATGTTTAAGCTGCGCTCACCTCAGCGTGCAGCGCCCCCAATTTGGGCTTTGCTCAATGCAGCGAAAAGCCGTCGTGGCAACACGCAAGCCATGGGAATAACAGGTTTCTGAGCGTAGTGGTGCTGTTGTCGCGTTGTGTCTGAAAGGACCTTCAGTGAGTGAGAGAAGGAGAGATAAATGGAGTGCACTAAGAGAAAGAAATACTCAAGTAGGATCAAAAATAAATAAAAACTCATGAATACTAGATTATACCAGAGATGAACATGGCAAGTTCACGCCAGGTGGGCGAATTATTCAGTTTTCTTTCCTGAGAGTTAAATGTAAAATCAAAAGTTTAACATTAAAATGCTGTTGCAGTGTACTTATTATTTTGTTATTTTCATTGTTTTAAAGTCACCAGAATGCAGGAAACAAAGTCTCTGAAACTCAAACTCCGCTTTGGTTTTGAAATCCTCCTTATTTTTAAGGTCTCAAGGTTGGCAAGTATGGGCAGAGTGGCTCTGGACGACATGCTCGTCTCAGTCTGCAGATTGATACCTGCGAAACTACTGACATTCCCATCAACCTCAGCTGTAGTTTGTGTTAATTGCCAATTAAAAACTAAAGAATAAATACAAAAAAAAATACACTAAAGATGGCGAACATGGTAGAAACATTATATCTGCTTAACATCAGCATGGAGCACTGAATCCTGTTCTTTCTCTCGTTTCTCAGTTTGTTGTCATTCTGGAGGGCGTGTTGGCTAAGATTTCCAGATATGATGAAGGCACTCTCTTCTCTTCATTCCTCTCTTTCACGGTGAGACGATGCTTCTCTTCTCCTCCACCTTAATGGGCTGATTCACTAATATCTAGGGCTGGTTATCGAACCTCAATCCTTTTTCGATATTGACCAAAATGTGTCCATCGAGTATTGTTGTACCTAAAGCTGGCATTAAATGCTTCCTTTCTCAGTTTTGTAATGTTCTGTATTTTTTTAAATTTTAGACTTTTAAAAATGGATTTGTAGAAAAACATGTTTATATCTGTCAAAGTAAGCTATCGTAAAAGTATTGCTTTGGAATCAAATCTCATCATATCATATATGTACTACTAGTATTGAACAATGTAAACAGATATCCAGCCCTAATGATAGTAATAGTAGTTAAAATGTTCTTCTATAAACTCTCGGCCTGTATTTTGTTCTGATTTCAGGTGAAAGCTGCCTCTAAATATGTGGATGTACCTGTAAGTGCAATAACACCTTACCTTCCTGTGTTTACCTGATATACAGTAGCTGAACAAGCTACCTTTTTTGTTTTAATCATCATCAGTGTTTCTGTCTATATCTTTTTTGACTACAGTAACCTGCCAGTGTTTGCGTGTTCCTGCCCCGACCCTGTTCTCTTTCTGTTTTACAGAAACCTGGGATGGACGTGGCCGACGGCTATGTGACCTTTGTGCGCCACTCTCAGGATATTCTCCGTGATAAGGTCAATGAGGAGGTGTATATAGAAAGGTTATTTGATGTAAGTAAGATGCCGTCTCCTCCTCACAACAAGGGAGGGGCCTTCCAAAATGTGGCAAAACAACAGGGCAGAGAGGGATAAGTCCCATTTTGAGAGCAGGAAATGTACTTTAGCCTGGCAGAAGAGGCTTTTTCTGATCCTCTACCTCTTGACTTTTCTCTTTCTCTCTGTCTCTCTTCTCTCTGAACCTTAGCTGCTGCCCTGTGCATTCTGGTGTGCATTGCCACAGTGCTTTTGGGCCTTTGTGTATTACAAAAAAGGAAACTTTTATTTACAAAGAGTCCTTAAAAGCATCCTCAAAAAAAAAAGGATTATCTGAAGCAGTGCTCTCTGGAAAGAACAGAACTATCCACAGTGATCACATACCAGCACACCAACTTATATTTTTTTTAGCTCACCACTGTGCTTTCAGATACTTTCCACATAAAGCATGTCAGCCTCTTGAATGAATGACACTCAGCCCTCTTGGCCTCAGTCCACAGAGCACCCAGGCACGTTTCTCTGTGAACGGAAAATGCCAGGTGAAAGATGCACTGCTGGATGGGCCGGGGCGACATAATGATGTCAAACTCTTAGGCTGACATGTCGTATACCCTTGGTCTGTTAGAGCAGTGGTTCCCAACCTGGGGGTCGAGACACCACCATGTGGTCGCAAGATAAAGCTGAAAGGTCATGAGATGATTTACAGGATAATATATATAATAATTTTCTCAAATTTGACTTTTTTTTTTCCCAGTAAATACTTTCAGCAGCCTGTTGCACCAGTTTGAGTATAAAGTCAACACTAAATGCTACGTGGTAACTAGTTAGTTTCATACTAAACTCGCTACTTTGTATAATTGCACCATATGAACTTACATAAGCGCAACCATAATGAAAAGATGATTGCAGGGCGTGATGTTTTACCTCGTCAATCATTCTGATAAAATGACCTACAACAGACTGTTTCATTGAAGAGGAGATGGTATTGCTTAAGTCTGAATTTCCATACTAACAAGCTATTTAGCATGCTAAAACAGTATGTGACATTTTTTTAGTATGTCCGAAACCTTAGTACAAAACCAATAGTACGTGCATTGCATACTCTTTCCGGGGAAATATAACAGTATTCAACACTGGACACTACGGCGGCATAAATATCCCACAATGCAATGCGGTAGTGATGATAATGTTAATAACAGATGTTGTCAGACAGCTCTTAAACATCAATAACGCTTCAGTTCAACTGTAAGTATAACATTTCACTTAGCTAGGCGTAATATATATTTTAAATTAATTCAGACTTTGATTCAAACAAAGAGGTTGGTACGGGTTACCATGGTTACACGTCTCCAACCGGCAAGGAGGCTCTCAGGAAGTGACGATGTAAATTAATGCTCAGTGAGTCCGAAAAGATCCATACTACTGTTTATTCACACAAAAGTATGTTGAACGATAGTACACATATTAAGTATGTAGTGCATAGTATGCGATTTCGGACGAAGCCATAGTTTGTTATCATGTGTGAAGGAGCATAATATATGATACAACACATGTTTGTCCTCATTAATAACACAACGACCATTTATTGATCGCTTCTGTAGAACTTTGATGTTTTTTCACCAAAGTGAGAATGGCTGTATCACACATAAATGGTAAATGGTCATAATTAATAACAATATAAACAAAAATCTCCTCCAATACAAAAACATTTCCAATGGTTCTTCCATCATTTCTGTCTCCAGATAATAAAGAGCGACTCACGGGAAAGTGTTATTTTTTTCAAAGTTTTATCTTTAGAGCTGATTCGTCAATTGAAAGAAACGTAATTGACAACTATTTTGACAGGTTAATAAAAAAAAAAGAAGTAATTTTTCAGGCAAAAAAGACCAAATATTACCAAGTTCCAGCTTCTCTTCTGGGAGAATTAACTTCCTGGTGCAACAGCTTGCAGGACTGTAAAATTAAGCAATCATCACTCTGGTTTAAAGGGATAGTTTGGGTGTTTTGAAGTGGGGTTGTATGAGCTACTTATCAATAGTCAGTGTATTACCTGCAGTAGATGACAGACGGTGCGCTCCCCGTTTGGAGAAGCAGACAGGAGTTACCGCACTGAACCAAACAATGTACTGCTGTGGACGGGGCCGGCAGCAAAACGTATTATAGCCAACTAAAAGAAAGGCTCACCTAAAAAAATCTATATCAATTTAAGTGTACGCTATATTTAGAATATTTTCCGATGGGAAACTGAACTGAAAGTGAAATTTTTCCAAGATAAAGCGGTGAAAATATTCTATATATAGTTTATACTTAAAATGATATAGATTTTCTTTAAGTGAGCCTTTCTTTAACGTGGCTAAAATAAGTTTTGCTGCCGTCCCCGTCCACAGCAGTACATTACTTTCTCCTGTAACGGTACTCCTGTCTTATTCTCCAAACTGGGGGCGTGCCGACCGTCATCTACTGTAAATAATACACTGACTATGGATAAGTACCTCATACAACCCCACTTCAAAACACCTGAACTATCCCTTTAACAGCTCACGGTTAACAGAAATATACACCCTGTGTCATGGGCGGTTATGAGTCGGCATGACGCGGCTACAAAAGGTTGGGAACCAGTGTGTTAGAGGGTGAAGAGAGCACTGTCTTACAAAAACATAATCCTAACGGGATACATTGACAGCAATGTGTCCTCCATGTGTGATTCGAACGACACATAATGCTGTGATGTGTGTGCTTCATGTCATTCAGAAACTATTTGTACAGACCTGTGTCTCTACAGGTGTGTGATGGCTTTGTGTGTTTGACAGATCCTCAGTTCTGTGAGGCAGTGACGTGAAGTCTTTTTTTTATGTCTGAGAGATACTCAGAAGTCTCCCTTTGGTTTTATATTTTTATGTTTGGCTGTAGAAGCAGGAGTCTTGTGCCAGATGAATATGATTTTTTTGTTTTGTTGTTGTTTTTGGAGTGAGGAGTGATGCTGTTGTGAAGTGGGTCTGCTTTTTTGTCTTTGAGGTCCGCACAAGCTCCCCCGTCTCCGTCTGTGTTGTCAGTTTTTCTAGTGTGGAGTTTTTTCCCCCCTCGTGTCCTCTGTGTGGCCCCGAAGTGCACCGAAATCGTACTCCGCACTGTCATGTTAAATTCTTCTCAGAGATCTCTCAAGCTGTGAATGTTTCAGTTTTAGCTTCTTTTTTTTTTAAACTGCACTTTCAGTTCTAGGATGTCTATGTTTTTCCTCTTTCATTTGAATGCATTTCCATCCATCCATTTGCATGCATGTGAACAAACAGTTCCTAGATGTTGCATATAGGCTCTACTTTATCTCTCTTTCTTTCACTAATTAATTTCAATCCTTTTTATCTCCTCTTTTCTGATTAACACCATTCCTGCTGCCTCCTCTATTCAGAAAGTGGCACTTATCTCTAGTGTTGCGTTGCGTTGTTTTATCACATTATGTTGGTTGGCATGATTTTAAAAGTCAAATAATCTTCCTGTGTACATCTTCTAGCATGACCCTCCTCCTCAGAGTTCTGCCTCATTTGCACATAGAGCAATCTTCCTTAGCACGTACTCTGCCACCCACCCACCTGCGAGGTCTGCATGCACTGCACGCTCAACTCGACTGTGAAGTGGACAGGCATCTGCATATCCGGCCTCGAGTTCAAACCTTTCAACCATTCACCTAATCTTGACCTAAAGAAACCTCCACTCAAAGCTAAACCTCGGCAACCAAACAAACGAAATCCTCCCACTTGTAATCGGGCCGAAGAAAAACCTTTCTCTGCGTTCCTGCCTACTCACATGTTTAAAGTTGACTTCTTTTTTTTCTTCAAATTGGAGGTGTGACAACTGTTTCTATTAAGACTTGGGTGCTGTTCTCTTGTAACTTTAAAACAGTCTGGGAAACTGCCACCCAAAGCAATGTAGAGAAAAGGTACAAGATAATAGCACCGCTGCTCCCTGCCTGCTAACCATTTACTCACTCTCATTCTATTTTTCTTTTGCTAATGAACTCGTGTCAAAGCTATAATTTCAATTCCCCATACAGTGGTAGTTTTTCTATCTTCAGTGTAGGGTATTTAAATGCAGCTCGGCGTTTTCTACTTGAATAAATTATAAATAGAGGCTAAGTAATTGCCTTCAATAATTGATGGGCCATGCAGCTTTTACAAAATATTGACTTGTGGAACTTTTTTTTTAGCATTTCAAAGGGTAATTACAGTTCAAGACAGATAAATCTGTCAATGCTTTACGACTTCCTTCGGTTTTATTATTTTCTTCAAGTAGCAGCAGTATCAGTGCTCGGAGTATTTCCTCTAAAATTGCTCTTTCCAGCTCTTCAGAGTGCCATAAATGCAGTTTGTGTGTGGATGTCACACTCGTGGTGTGCCTGTGCGTGTGTGTATGTGTGTGTTGGCAACATTACTGAAACAGTAACGCCCAAATTTAAGAAACTCTCACTTATTTTAGCAGATATAATTTAATTAGATTAAATTTGTCTTTATGGTCAAATTGTAATTGGACCAATTTTCATGTTGTAATATAATAATATATATTATATAGATAAGTCTTTGTTCAATACATTTAAAGGCCCTGAAAACATGTTTTATCAATCAGCTTCTTACTATGAGTGATGCAGACCTACATGTAAGAAACAGTTTGACCTTTTGGGAAATATGCTTATTTGCTTTCTTGTTGAGAGTTAGATGAGAAGATAGAAACCGCCCTCGTGTCTGTCTGCTTAATATGAAGCTAGAACCAGGAGATGGTTAGCTTAGCTTGGCACAAAGACTGGAAACAGCTAGTAACACAATCTGCCGACCAGCGCCTCTAAAGTTCACTAATAAAACATTATATTTAGTTTCTCTAACTTGTACAAAAAGTGAAGCGTAAAAATGATAATTAAACGTTTTATTAACACTAATGGGTTATGTGTTAATTAGGGCTGTCAATTGATTAATATGTAAAATCGCAATTAATCACATATTAATCACACATTTTTTATCTCTTCAAAATGTACCTTAAAGGGAGATTTGTCAAGAATTTAATACTCTTATCAATATGGGAGTGGGCAAATATACTATAATTGGAAATCAATTAACAACACAAAACAATGACAAATATTGTCCAGAAACCCTCACAGGTACTGCATTTAGCATAATAAATATGCTCAAATCATAACATGGCAAACTGCAGCCCAACAGGCAACAACAGCTGTCAGTGTGTCAGTGTGCTGACTTGACTATGACTTGCCCCAAACTGCATGTGATTATCATAAAGTGGGCATGTCTGTAAAGGGGAGACTCGTGGGTACCCATAGAACCCATTTTCATTCACGTATCTTGAGGTCAGAGGTCAAGGGACCCATTTGAAAATGGCCATGACAGTTTTTACTCGCCAAAATTTTGCATAAGATTGCAACGTTGTTTAGCCTCCTTCTCGACAAGCTAGTATGACATGGTTGGTACCAATGGATTCATTAGGTTTTCCAGTTTCATATGATATCAGTATATTCACTCTAGCTTTACTACTGAGCTGCTACAACCTAAAAATAGGTAATTAATGCGTTAAAGAAATTAGTGGCGTTAAAACAAATTTATGGCGTTAAATTTGACAGCCCTAGTGTTAATTAGTGAGCTTTAGAGAGGGTGGTAGTGCAGATAGAAGACAGAGCCAGGCTAGCTGTTTCCTCCTTTTTCCAATCTTTATGCAAAGCTAAGCTAACCGTTTGCCGGCTCTAGCTTTGTTCTGAGCTCACAGACATGAGAGTGGCATTGATCTCTTTAATTAACCCTCTGCTAGGAAGTGAATAAACGTATGTCCCAAAATAACAAACTATTCATTCAACACACAATTTTCTGTCAAACTTAGAACAGTTAATTTCTTACGAGAGACTTATATCTGTGAGAACACCAACGCAGTCCCAATGAAGCAACTTAGTTCAGCATTTGAGGATGTGTTTTTTTACAAACTTTTGAATTTGGCTTTAGTCATTTATATTTAAAAGTACCGAGAAATCTTCTTTGAAACTAAGTTTTCAGGGTCTTTAAAAGCACTAGAACTAGATGAAGGCAGAAGGCAATCATAGTAGATTTATTGCATATAAAAAAAAACAGATCAAACAAACACACGTAACTATGACATTTTATTCTTTTTAGCACATAAGATTTGTTTATTTTGACTTCATTCTTACATGAATGCAGCCTGTTAACTTGCACCGACTGCTGATTCTGACTCGTGAAATGCAGGAATGTCTGTCTTGTGAAGTGGGAAGGTAGACTTGACAGTAAACCTCACTAACTGGTGTTTTATACTGCACACATGGGTGAAATGAAAACGTAGCCTCACATGGATTAAAGCTGCTAGCAGGTTTTATTGAGGTGATGCTTGAACGCACACACGAGGGTGCTTGAAAGTTAATGTTATTGTCATATACTGTGTGTGTTTAGATGTAGTTCTTTATGTGTGTCGTAAAGGTTAGTGTTACGTTATGATGTCTTGAGTATGTGTGTGAGTGTGTGTTTTGCTGGAGAGTGTTGTGTTTATGTGTTTCAGCAATGGTACACTGCCACCATGAACCTACTGGGGACCTGGCTCACTGAACGCATGGAACAGCAGCTCCATGTCTACCAGCTAAAAATCCTCATCAGGATTACAAAGGTAAGACGGGAAAACACCCGTCAGGTCGATGAAAACACACAGGATTTTTGTTGGCGTCCACACTATGCTGACGATAGAATTACTTATGCTTCAAGTTAATGGTCAGGATTTTCTGGATGCGAAAAACTCAAACAAATTGCTACGTAATCACCTGACCAACATACTGTACCCAATACGATCAAACAGAAACTCCATCATCCAACTATTTCCAGACTCAGACATTAGGAAATGGAGATCTGACGCTGTATCTTTGTCCCTCCTGTAGAAAAAGTACCGGGACTTTCGCCTGCAAGGCGTCCTGGACTCCACCCTGAACAGTAAGATGTACGACACGGTGCGCAACAGGCTGATCCTGGAGGAGGCCACTGCTTCAGTGAGGGAAGGAGGCATGCAGGGCATCTCCATGAAGGACAGCGACGAGGAGGACGAAGAGGACGACTAGAGCCCGTACACTGACACTCTCTGAACCCTCCCTCACCCCGACCCCCTTTCACACTTTTGACTTTAGCCTGGTTACCGATGCATGTACCAACTCAGATAGCCACTCTAGGACCTCTTTGTCAGCTCGAAAATGCCTATGAAGGAACTATTAACTATAAAATAGTACTTATACTGAGGAAAATAAAAATTAAAAAAAGTGAAAAAATAACCATGATTGGCAGTTTAGCTGTGTCATGATAAAGATAGCACCTATCTTTGATTCATTCATTTCTAAATTCATTTCTATGTGTTACTAAGCAATATGGAGAACCATTTGTTTGACAATGTTGAGTGAGATTAATAGGTGTGTCCCTGTCCAATGCAAACCTATATGGCGCTTCTTTGTCGTATTCTACATTCATTAATGGTACATTGTCGTGATGATGAGTGTGTGGACCCTTTTCTTTGTCTTGTCTGTTTTTAAGTGAATGCCAACTGCTTCAAACTGAAAATAAACCTGTGTATTTGTTTACGGCTGTTACAGATACACTGTTGTTGTCTACTCACTGTTATTAACATCAACAGTAAGTCCAGACCTGCATTTTTATCATGTGTCAATGCTATGTGATCTTATCTCAATTACTAATTAGACACGGTTCAACAGGAATCATGAACTTCAACGAGTGGGTATTCTAGAGATGCAATATTCTCATAGGTCCATTTTGATAACTTGGGAGATTCTATTTTTATTTCAACATTAAAAAGGCCTTGAAACAGGTTCTATTTTAATTGAGTTGCACTTTTACAGAGAAAAGAGCAAAAATAATTTTTTTTATTAAAAAAAAAAAAAAAAGTTGGTCCGTCTTTGTTCTGTAATTGTGTAGAATGAGATGTCTGGCATTTGTTTGGGTCTCACTGTTGTTTTGTATATATTATATAAATATATATATAAATATAAAATGCTGTACATTGCATTCTGAGCCATCGCTGCATGCCTGTGGGTTCCCACCCTCCCCAAACGCTTTCTGTTTTCTGTGTGAATTAGCTGGTGGATTCATTCTTGCTTTTGCCTTATGAAAGCCAACAGTTGTAATATGCAAGAGCTGTGGCCTCTAAATAAAAATTACTGTACATGTGCATCTGCTGTCATGTTTACTAGCTGCATGTCCACCTGAGACACAATTATAGACACACTGAAACTGCACTTGGAAAGTAACTAAGTAGGCTACATTTACCTACTCACTGTATTTTAGATAGGCTGCTGTAAACACCAGAACTTGGCTGAGAATCATCACGTTTTTAAATTTTCTTCAGTACCAAAGTAATCCAGTGGTAGTTGTCAGTTCAATCATGGGCATATTGCAAACAGCAACTGCTAATAGCCAATTCGGCATGCTTTTAATGGTGTCAATTTGTGGCTTCTAAATAAAAATTATTGTGCGTCTGCTGTCATGTTTACTAGATGCATGTCCACCTGAGACACAATTATATACACACTGAACTACTTGGAAAGTAATTAAGTAGGCTACATTTACCTACTACTCACTATACTTTAGATATAGGTTGCTTAAACAACTTCCTCTCAGTCATAATTCAAATTTGAACACACAGACAGGCTATATCTTTAGATTCACTGTGACCTACACTAGGGTGACCATATTTTGAAACCCCCTCTAATGCACCCTCCCACACGTGCATGCATATTAACGTGCACGTGGGAGGGTACATTAGAGGCTGTGAGAATCATGAATTATCACATTCACTACTTTCACCCCCTTTATTCACAGGGCTATCGCCGCCATGACTGACAGTTTGGGAGTCCCGTAGAGAGTTTACCTCTGAGGAAACGTGTTGTTGTCTGGGCCTACGTACAGTATTTTTCACCTTGTTTTGTCTCAGGCTATTATAATTAAAATTGTGGAGCTCGGATGACATTTTGGTCAGGATGGAGACACCGGGTGAAAGACGGAACGGACCGTCCTGAGCGAGTTCAAAATTGAATTTCCCCTCAGGGATCAGTAACGTGCCCTTCTTCTTCTTCTTATAAGAGGAGCGAAATGCCTGTTGATGCGCAGAAGGAACTATGTAGAATAATTAATCAAAACGATACTTTTGATGTGCACATAAGCACAGAGGGTTCTGTTGTTCAAAACTGCATTTAAAGCAGCGGATCTACCGTGTACGTGCGTAATTGTGGCTCGACAGCGTGCAACATCAGAGATTGCAAGGGTGTGCTTTGCTGGCTCTCTTATCTAGGGTGACCGTATTTTCAAACCCCCAAACAGGGTTTGTCTGGTCACCGTAACCTACACGTTCAGAGGATAAACGGCTGCATATAAATCATGGGAAGTGACGTTCCCTATAACACCGGAACTTGCCTGAGAATCATCACGGTTTTAAATTGTATTCAGTACCAAAGTAATCCGGTGGTAGTTGTCAGTACGATCATGGGCATATTGCAAACAGGAACTGCTAGTAGCCAATTCGGCATGCTTTTGATGGTGGCAATTTGCCAAAATGCAAACAAATATAGACATTTTCAAACTTGACAACATAAACATTTTAAATGAGCCCCTTTGTGTTTCCTGTTGCAATGTTTGTTAATGCAGACAGGAAGTAAACTTGGACCAAAGCTGTTGCCTACAGTAGCAACACTATGGTCGTCTTTTTCTGTGTTTTAGCTCGGCTACAAAAGAAAAACGTGGCTCAAGCCTCAAGTTGTAGCCCACAGCATGTGTTGGATATTAAGACAGGTGCTTTAAATTGTCACACACTTGTTGATATGAGGCATTGTGGGTAGAAAAGGGACATCTGTTAGACACACCACCTGAGACAACATCTTCTCTGTGCTGAAGCTCTGAGGTAGGATACTTTTTCGTATTAACAGCTGCTTGGTGTTTATGTTGTCGGTTACTGGAAGCAAACAACATATTTTAGATTAAGCTTCGTTATGAACTTCTTGAAGATTTATGAAACTAACCCGGAGATTTACCCGGAAAGTTTTGGAAGCGCATCATATTGTCAGCTGTAGCATGCTGGTGGGTTTAGCTTTAAAGCTGAAGTAGGCGAGATTGGAGCAAATATGATTAAAATAAGTTATTTTAATAAAACGGTCGCTATATTGTGACAGCAGTACATGAGACAGGTAACCTGAAAAAAATCATGTACCTCTGTGTCATCCGGTGCTCCTAATGGCATCTGCAAGATTTCACAGAATAATCTTTTAGTGCACAGTTTAGCTGTAAAATGAGAAAGTTTGTGATGCTATTGCCGCCATTGTGAAATCTGGTGAAGGAACGCCAATGTGACCAGAGCACAGCCAATAGGAACGCTCTCTCAATGAAATGACCTGTGATTGGTCAAAGTCTCCCGTCACAGGCTAGATTTTCTAAAGCCTGAAAACAGAGCCATGAGGAGGAGCAGAAGTCTAGTTATCTCTCAGAACACTTGAATTACAATATGCTGAAATGTTATTATGGAATTTTTGCCCAATGATGCCAAAAATATACTGACTACTGCCACTTTATTGATTTGTTTTCTAAAGCATCAGGTTTAAAACTCAATCACAAGAAATGTGAATTAATGGCTGTACATGATTGCAACCTCACAAAAAGCTTATGACATTCCTATCAAATCTTCTGTGAAATATCTTGCATCCATATAACTAAAGATGATAAAATCAGTGAGACCTTAAACATACGAGACAAAATTATTGATAGTAAATCTAAGCTGAATATGTGGTTACAAAGAGATGTGACCTAACTAAAATGGAATCCTTAGCAAGGTGTATTTATCCTGCATATTCCATGGTCATACCTAATAACCATCAACCAATTAAACTTTAATTTTATCTGGAAAAATCAGGCTCATTACATTAGGAAATCAGAAATGGTTAAAGAATACAAAGATGGGGGTCTGCAAGCTATTGATTATGAATGATTAAATGCTGTGCTAAAGTTAAAATGGCTTCAATCCTTTCTGCTAAACAAAGATTGTATCTGGTATTGTCTCCTCAGAGGTCTATTAAAAAAAATGGGAGGTATTGAGTTTGTTCTTAAATGTGACTTTCAGATTGAAAAATTGCCAGTCAAACTGTCCTTATTTCACAGACAAGCATTGATATGCTGGAAACTCATGTACACACAATCTCGCCCCGCATCAAACCCCCATTTGGAACAATGGATACGTGTTGTGTTAATGGTAAATCTCTCTACTTACGGCATTGGATGGATAAAAATATCTGGTCAATAATGCATCTAATGAATGATCAGGGATACTTGCTGTCTTGGGAAAGCTTCTGCTCAAAATACGACATAGTTTGCACACATGCCCAGTTTAATAAAGTGATCAGAGCGATCCCTGTTCCAGTTAGACGACTGGTCCAAAACATAGATAAACAGTTGTGTGTAATAGAATTACCTGTGCTTCAAGTTCAGTCAGGACCACTTTAGTCAAAGAACTTTATTTACATGCAGTAATATATACATTTATATTTGGCGGTATGGCTCTGCTCTGGGATCTCCCTACCCATCCACGCGCATACGTGGATCCACGAGCCTATGTGGTAGCATGAGACAAGGAGAGCACTCCTCCTTGCCCTTCCATGTGCACACATGGAAAGCCAAAGGCAGGGAGAGCAGCAGCAAAGACCCCCCCGGGTGCAGAACAGAGCCAGCATCAATAACACAGAATGATATTGGTTTAGTCACACACATTATTAAAGGAGGTGGTGGGGTGGAGGTGGGTTGCGAGCGGCTTTGTAGAAGAAGCAGCACAGGTGGCCAGGTTGAAGGAGCTTAAATAAGGCGCCCTGTATGAAATTTGCCAATGAATGCCTAGAAGGGGGCTGATCTGATCTGTCAGATGATGCGTCAGCTGATTGGCCGGCCTAAGATCGGCCGCCATCAGCCGACAGCTGTCACATGAGCAGCGCTTGACTTCATGGCCTGCCTGAACTAACGCTACGCTCGATTTAATGGTCAGGATTTTCTGGATGCGAAAAACTCGAACAAATTGCTACGTAATCACCTGACCAACATACTGTACCCAATACGATCAAATAGAAACAACATCATCCAACTATTTTCAGACTCAGACATTAAGAAATGGAGATCTAAATACATCACTTATCCTGTAAGCCCCGAGACAAAACAAATCCATTTCAAAATAATGACTAATATTTATCCATCCAATGAATTGCTAAGACTGAGATTTAATGTTGATCACAATAACTGCAACTTTTGTGAGACTGAGATTGAAACTACTGATCATCTGTTTTTCCACTGTACTGTATAAACTCTGCGGCATTCTGGGAGGATTTGCAGGACTGGCTGTCAACCAAAATCCAACGACTTGCTCCTCTCACAAGATAAAATATTGTGTTTGGTATTAACATGAAGGACATTAAGAGTGACTGGATTTTGAATAATCTGATACTGCTGGAGAAATTTTTCATCCACACATCCAATTGGAGGAAAATTAAACCCCTATTTTCCGTTTTCAAAAGGGACCTTGTGGACAATCATCTCAGTGCTTTAAGACTAAAGAAAGGACAACATGCAAAGTCTCTCCTCAGAGCTTATGAAGAACTGAACATATGTCATGATGACCCCTAGAGCTACTATGGAAGAGTGCAGTCTTAAAAAACGTAATTAATTAATTAATTAATAAATAAAAAGTCGGGATCGATGACCGGGCGCACTTCGTGGGGGCTTGGTTGTACCCCGTACCTCAAGACCAGAGGTCAGCAACCTTTACTATCAAACGAGCCATTTTAGGCACACAAAAAAAATCTGCCTATAGCCGCAAAACATTTGATCATTGTGATGAAGTTAACACAGTTTATAGTCTAAGTATATAGTATATAAGTCTAATGCAGTGAGGGCCCAAGTGCAAATGTACTACGGAGTATTAGGGCCACATTGAGGGAAAAAACATCTGAGATTTCCAGGATAAAGTCAGAATGTTACTAGAAAAAAAGTCATAATACTACGAGAATAAATTCATAACTTTACGAGAAAAAAAGTCGTAATATTACGAGTTAAAGTCATAACTTTACGAGAAAAAAGAAAATAACACATAGAAGATACTACTTTATAATATTATGACTTTATTCTCTAAATCTCAGATTTATTTTTTTCCTCAATGTGGCCCTTATACTCTGTCCTACCGTCGTACCATAGACCTACAACAATGATAAATAAAAAATAAAAATGAAAAGGAAAAAAAATATATATATATTTTTCCATTTTTATAAATCCACAGGGAGCCACTGGAGAGGAGCTAAAGAGCTGCAGGTTGCTTAGAGACCCCTGCCCAAGACCCATGTCCGCCCGCGACCCAGCCTCCTTCCCAGAGGCCTTGTGTCTTACCTCGGAGCAAACGAAGGAGTTTTTGTTGATCAAACTTATTGATCGATGGATTCAGTTGCGATTAAGTTCTTCCATAAATGCTGTTTAATCCATATCCGACATCGCTCGTGTTTTTGGCTTCGGGAAAGCGAAGAAATACGACACTGGCTTCTAAACTTTGAGGATATCTGCTCTACGATCCGCAGGTTCCATACATACCGTCAGGCCTCCTGCGCATGCGCCAGGTGGTAACGGAGGATATGCTCGTGTTAGGGAGGGGCTTAAGTTTCAATTTGTGCAAGGTTGACCAGTTTTGAGAAACTCATTTATACTGCATTGGTTAAATAATGACTTAATGCTGATGGACAGTTACTAGCATATAATGAATTCTTTTCCAAATGTAGATTACCAGTTACTTCAAAAGAGTCCAGTCATTTCCCAACTTGGGATCAATAAAGTACATCTATCGATCTATCTATCTATCTACCTACCTAGTACGTAAGCAGTGGTGTTTGATGCTCTGCCGAGAAGTGTGGCGCAACTTCTTAGAGGTCCAGTAAGGAAGATATCAACGATCCATCCATTTAATAGTGGTATATTCCTTGGAGAAGTCGACATTACCAAGAATAAATGTTCTAATAAACACATTAGGAACTGCATACATACGGGTAACATAATGCAGTAAATGCGAAGGCATAACGACAGAGGAAAGAGAGGAGGCCGTTGGGAATATTAACATTTTCCTCAGACATTATAGAAAATTACAAAGAAAAACAATATACAACTAAAATTACAATATATTAACTTATTATGCATCGAAAAATGAACTTCAAAGGCCTCCGACGTTTCATAAACAAACATGTCAGACAAAGTTTCTTAATCGATGTGACGGCCTGAACTGTGCCATCATACATTACCTTAATAAAAGTAATTTTCTCTTAAAACGGCGTGAAATTTCTTGTGTATGACAACTTTGTATTTAAAAGCATCTTGGCTCTAGTTTTATAATAAATACATATTTTGATTATCATATTGTTTTGAGGTGTAGGGCAGATATCAGGGCACTATTAGTGTAAATCTGAACTAAATCCAAGCAATAGGTGAAAAATGACACAAGAATAAGTATTGAGTATTTTCACAACACGTTCACTAGAGTGAAGCATCTGAATCCTTCTTCCACCACTTGTTCTGGTGTTTGGTGACAGCCTGACAGCAGGGGGCGACAGCATAAACAGATTGATTATTTGCTTTCCATGCCATCAGTTTAAGTGAAAACTCCTCCATCAGTAGTTCCATGTAATACAAGGATGCTGTGCACCCAAACCCAAACTTTATTTCATGAATAGCAATACAATTTTACCTATTAAATAACACGATTACACTAGAATAGGATATATGACAGCATCATAGGAATATATGGCTATGATACTATCATATAAACACGTGATATGATGGACAAAACCATTGTATTATTTATTTTAAGTTACAAAATAGACTTCACTACCAACCTGGCGGAAATGCACTGAGGCTAACACACTGGATCCCTGGACCGCTGAGCAAATGTCAGGAAATATCTGGTTTAAATATCAGCATTGGTCCTCAGAGGGGCAGGCATGACTGTAGGGATTTTTGCTGTGGATAATAAACTTCCCACAAAAGTACAATCTGTTACAGGGCCACCATACAAACCAAATCTTTGTATGAAAATATAAACTTCTATGATCATCACAAAGATTACATTAAAGACATTTGATTTTTTGAAGTAAATGTGCGCAGCCACAGTACTCAACGAGCGTAGAAATATCAAACACAAAGGACCGTTGGCATTCATACAAAAAGAAAAACCCTTAACAGCTGTTTTGTTGCGAAGAGCGAAGTGATCAGCAATCTGGACCGTTCTCCAAATGTTGGAGAGTTTTCACTGAATTTAGCAAACTCCCCTTTGTCAGAGAAGTGGGTGTTCACAGAAAGGAAAAAAAGTTTTCATCAGAGGGTACATCATAAGAGTATGAGGATACACATAAATCAATCAAGACAGAAGGGATGTTCAGGGTTGAAAAGGGCTTATAATTAATAGTCACAAAATAGTGCCGAGAGACAGAATATCAGCCCGAAATAAAATATATTTCACAGTCTGAATTTAAAATCCTGTTCTCTGATTCTTTTACTGGAAGGTGAGATCCTGAGGCTGGAACAGAAACATGCTTTAACTCTTGTTCAGCACTGCAATATTCAACAATTTGGATTTTAAATTCGAGTTGATTAAATAGATCTCAGGACAAAACCACTTACATGTTGCAAACTGGAACCACATCTTTGGTTACAAATAAAGCATCACCCCCCCCCCCCCCACTCCCACTAACAAGAAGCTACAGTGCCTATTAGAAAGTATTCACCTCCTTTGGATCTTTTCATGTTTGATTTATTTACAACTTTTGAATCACAGTGGATGGAATTAAGATTTTTTTTTTAACACTGATCAAAAGAAAAAGGCTCAATTGAGCTGCGAACTAAGTAAGACGTATAATAAATCAACTGCTTGCACATATATTCATCCCTTCACTGTGAGATCTAAATCATCACTGGTACCGGCACTTTTTTTACAAGTTGACTGGAGATCACCTATGTGTTATCAAGGTGTGACAAGTTCTTTAATATACCCGGATCCAACAGCTATTTAGTCAATTTACCACCATGAAAACAAACAAATACTCCAAACAAATCTGTGAGTTTACTTAAAAAATACTAATCAGGGGGACATACGAACATTTCCAAGGCACTGGATATCCCTAATACGATTATAAAAAAATTGAAGGAGTATGGCACAGCTCTAAAACTCATCCTCAAAAACTGAGTGTGTTGAGAAGAAGTGCTCACTAGTGAGACCGCGAAGGGCTCACGAGAGGAGTGTAAAACCAAACACGGCACATCTGCTGAAACACACCATGCTCATCATGAGGCCTGGTGAGGATATAACTCTCTGCAACAGGCCCCCCTCAAGGCTTGTGAAGGTAGAGAGTAAAACAAATGCAGTAAAATATAAAGAAATCCTGGAGGAAACTCCGGTTCTCTATGTGAGAGGACTGCAAAATATATTTTTTTCATCAAATACAAAAGCCACAGCTACACAGGAATGTCTTTAAAAAGAACAATGATGATGTCGTTGAGTGGCCGAGTCAGAGCCTACAGTAAGACCTCAAATCAGTCCAGAATTAGTGGCAGGACATGATGTTCACTCAAAGTCCTTATTAAACTGAGTTTGACAGGGCAAAACATGTCCAGATGTACAAAGTTATCCACATAAACTCACTGTCAATTCTGCCAAAGGTGTGTTTTTTAACTAAATATTGTCTTGAAGGGGGATGAATAGTTGTGCAATCAATTTTGTGTTTTTCTATTTTGAATTTAAAATTGATTTGTTGACGTTTCTTTAACATTCTTCTATTGAAAAGCATCAAAAAATAAATCATAATTACATCCACTGTGATTTAATGTAGTAAAAGAATAAAACATGGAACATTTGTGTGGGGTGAATACTTGTAGTAGACATTGTACTGTGTCAATACGGATACCCATTACACATGTTAACAGCTGAGCTTTGACAGTTGAGGTTAGAGAAGCTGGAAAAAACAATTATGAAAAATAAAATGGAGCTTTGTAGATTCACATGACAATCTCAAAAAACATGAATCTACACCAAGGCCAGTGGACAATTAGGCAAAAGCACTAAAAAAAAAGAGAGAAAACATCGGCTGGCTATTAAGGATATATTATATATATATTACAAAACAATATAAATCCCTGTAAAAAGCAATACATGTTCACATTAGATGTCGTAACACATTATAACAAAATAAGCCATAAGTACATTATACAAGACAGCAGTGAGATATTTGGACGATATATGAATATTAAGCAGGTAATAGTCTCTTAAACGTGTGATAAAGAGCTTCTTCACCCGGGTGGAGCGGAGCCTCAAAGCAGTTCGTTTCGATCGAGGTGACAAAGTGACATATTGCGTGCCGGGCAACGATGTGATGTGATGTTTTTTTCTTTCGAGACATTATTGGAAGTGGATCGCTTCAACTCATCCTGGTCTTCATGCTTCAGGTTTTGTCTCAATGCGGTCCAAAAGATTCCAGTCGTGTTCGTGACGCCAGGATTTTAAACTGTGAAACGTCTCCACTCGCTGGATTTAGGCAGTAACACTGATAGTATAGTGCAAACTGGACAGAGCTGCTTCTCCCCTCACGTCAACTTAAACAGGTGCAAACGCTCAGCAGGATAACATTTAAGACGAGAAATAAAGGACAAAAACATAAATATCAAAAAACTTTTATCAGTATAAAAAGTAATAAGGTTATTCATTTAATCAATAGTCTGGCAAAAAAGGCCTCAGAAAAGTTCTCGAGTTTTTACAAATTAAGTGCCTGTGTGAGAACGTCCTCAGACGAGCGACTCCATGCTCTCTGCGGGGTCCGACTCGTCTGCGATCACCACCCCCCCATTAGTGTCCATGTGCAAGGGGCTCAGGCCGCTCTCTCTGTTACTGACCAGGCTGAGCATGGCTTTGTAAAGGTACTGGTACTGCTCCTGTGTACAGAAACACAAAACACACGACAGGTTAACGTTACAGATCACATCCTGTGACCTGCGACACAACTGTGACAGATCATAACATTTCTTTAACAACTGCATTAATCAACACTGTTGATACAAACCAGTGGGCAACTCTGGGTTCTGAGAAGTGAAGCCAATGCTGAAGTGCCTTAAACTTGTATTCTTTCTAATAGCCAGCAGGGGGGGGGGGGGCGACTCCTCTGGTTGCAAAAAGAAGTCTGATTGTATAGAAGTCTATGAGAAAATGACCCTACTTCCCACTTGATTTATTACCTCTAATAGTTTATTCGATCGACAGACCTAATGCCCGTTGCTCTGTGTCTGCTGGATGAAAAGTGGGCTTGTTTGCTAACATGTCAGCCATAACAATATACTGTAGGCTGGTGATGGTGGCTGCTGCGCTGTGTTTTTCTGCCCACCAGTGACAAGAAATTGACCAACGCAGCCTTAAATGTTGCTTAAAGGGACTATATGTAACTTTCAGAAATGCTTGTTAACAGCGACACCTGTGGCCGTTAAGTCAACGAAAGTCAGCGTCGGGCTCGGGTTTGCACGCTCTAAATAGACATGAACGAGCATCGCTCAAAACAGTGAGGCGACACACGTCAGCTAAAACCACAATATCACTCTATAGTTCAGCTGCTTGGCAGTAATGTTAGCTGACCAGACGAAGGTCTCTCCATGAATCAATGCTGATCCTAGTGTTGGCTTTGAGGCTGAAGCAGGAAGAGAAACATTAACGCCTTCGACCGCAGCCGGAGAGAGACACCGGCACCCGGTCGGAGACAGTACCGTTTCTCTTCCTGCTTCAGCCCCGCTGCAGGAAGAGAAACGTTACCGTCTCCGACCGGGTGCCGGTGATAACGTTTCTCGCTGCGGAGCCCCGTCACTTCACAAGACACGGGAAACCTCTGTTGGTCTGGAGGAGCTGCAGCAGTTATTTCTGCACAAAAGTCCACTGTACATTCACTAGATATTCTCAGAGCTACTAACTCTCCTGCAGTGTGGAGTGAGCATGCATGCACATTTAGAGGTGGAGCGAGACAGCGAGGACGCGCGCGTGAAGGCAAGCAGGCAGCGGAGCAGAGACTTCAGCTTCACGCGAGCGCGCATATGCGAGCGCGCATGTGTCCCGACCCGGTACATTTATACGCTTAAAAAGTTACAAACAGTCCCTTTAAAAGCATGAAATTGATATGGTGAACTTGTTCAAAAACAATTGCCTATTAAAAGCCGTTTCACACCGAGCACGGACGCGGGCTCTTATGAATGCTTGCACACCGCTGTGGAACACAGAGTTTGTGTCCACCTGACAATGCCTTTTAGCCTTTTTTTTGGGTCTCCACCAACTCCAGAGGGAAATATTTGGCTCTTTAGCTTCTAAATGCTCCACTCTGTTCAACAGCTAGCTGCTGACTGGGTCTGTCTTTTTTTTTTGTATTTGACATAGAAGTGAACTCACTATATCAGTGAAGACTCCCGGCCTCATGAGGTTGATCATCTTAGCCACCTGATAGATGTCGACGACCCCCTCGTTCTCCAGCTGCTGGGACAGTGTGGTGAGGGCGCAGAGCATGCCCGCTGACACGGCTCCATACCTGTGTGCAAATGTTCAAAATCAGCTCTGTGGGACCAACCGTGTGTCTAAACTGTCTTCCTGTTCAGGTGGTCTTAAACAATGTTACATCACACCTCCGAAATCCTCCGTTTAGTGTATAGATCTCATCATCATTAACCAACTGCAGACTGTGACGTTAGTAACATAATATTCTCTGCAACCAACAAGTAACTGCCAATAAAATACACTACAGTCTATGAAAGGATAAAATGGGTGAAGTAAAGCAACTGCTTCCATACAGACTGTTAGCAATTAGCTTCCCATCCCATTAGCATCTGTTGTAAATAGGTTGGGAGACAGAGTGGCCTGTTATTTAGTCTGTGACAACTTCAGATACCGCTTCAGGTAAATGAGGGATGAAGTGTGATTGATTATCAGGGCCTTCAGTGAAGGAGACTATTCAATTAGCTGATGTTTTCACTAACAGCAGCTGAGGTGCTGAAGGCACAGAGGTCTGTAGGAGAGACGTCAGCAGGGAACAGTTGTGGAAGTTGTTATGGTTGCCTGGTTTCTAAGAGACGTCAGAGTGGTACTTTTGTTTATCTTGGTCGTTGCCTGTAGATTCTCAGTGCTGGCATACACTGGAGGACTCTCAAACCCCCAAGCCGTGAAGAGCACTCCACATTTAGTGGCTTGTTTTCCATCCTACCAGTGCAAACACTACAGTTTAACAAGGACAAATCAAAAGGTAATTAAACATCTCGGGATTCTGTTGCCACTTCTGAACCCTTAAAAACACAGATCCAGATGCAGCCTTTGAAACAATATGAAAGACCGACAACATGATAAAAATCTAAATGGTAATTAATCTACAGAGTCCTCGGGCCTCGTTACAGTTGCAAAAAGAAGTCTGATTGAATAGAAGTCTATGAGAAAATGAGCCTACTTCTCACTTGATTTATTACCTCAGTAAACATTGTAAACATGAGTTTATGGTCTCAATCACTAGTTTCAAGTCTTCTTCTATACAGCATGATGTTCATTTAGTAAATGATGGTCCCATTTAGAGTCAAATAGACCATAAAGCAGGGGATGCTTCAGGGCATGGCTACCTCGTGATTGACAGGTCGCTACCACGGTCCGGACTGGGGGTCGTCCGTGTTTTCATCTTACAACTTGAACCCGTTCACAGTGTCTTTTCAGTTCATGAAAGTTAATTGTTGGTCACCTAAAAATGCTTATTTAAGCGTTCGGTTGTACTTAGCTCTGCTCTAACCTCTCGTATAGCTTTTGGATGCAAAGAACCAACATGGTGACGGACAAAATGCCAAATAAGAGGCTTCAAAACGGCAGTCCATAAACCAATAGGTGTTGTCACGGTGACATAGGATTTTCCCTACCTTTGAAATTGAAGTTAAGATATGACAAGCAGTTAGGATATTTTGCTGTAATGACGCCCCTGGACTGATCTATGACTGGATCTTACTTACAGTAGAGCTTCCCTGTGCTGACAGAGGACGACACAGAGGTAAACACAAACTTACTCATCGTGCACGATGGTGGGGCCATCTCGAGTCATGGCCTCCTCCTTGATGACACTGATGAGCTCGAAGGTGCTGCTGAGAGGAGCGTCGGGGTTGGGCCATTTAGGGCACTGAAAATGTCTCACCTCCAGAACGTAGTCGTCCTGCCACAAAGGAGTCAGAGTATCACTCATATGACATGACAGAAATAATGTGATGCTGGTTGGGGATTGCACAGTCACAGCAATCAAACGCCAGGAATGTCCTGACTTGTGATGCTTTGTGTGTGTGTGTGTGTGTCACAGTGATCTAAGTAAGGTACATCCGGTACCTGTGTGGCCTCTAAGATGAAGTCGTGGATGATGATCTGTTCCTCGTTGGAGAGGCACAGTCTGTCCTTACTGATGAGTGTGACAGTGAAGGCGATGCAGTTCATGGCCTCCTCCCGACTCGGCCAATAAACAAATTCATCCTCAGCCTGCAGAGGAACAAAGACGAGTCAAACAAGGTATGTTGCAGGTACCTTTATTCATCGAACTCTATCGCTAATTCTTTGTTTTACTGATTTAGCTGTCATTATGCCATCCGTCTGTATGTAGACTAGATTACAGTACACTGCCTGCGCGGGGCTTTTTATTTCGGCGCCCATGTTAAAAGGTTAGAACAGCCCGCGTGAGCACTACTACTTTTTCTGTGGACAGAATCCCTTCATTTGTTAACACAGGGCTTTTATTCTCTGAAATATTTGCAGGACAGTGTTGTGGAAGATGCAGTGACTTGCACGGCTCCATAAATGAATAGATTACCGGCTTTTAATTATGTATTGTTATTGTTATTTACAAATGAGCACACGCTTTCTAACCTTTTTTCGGTCTAAAATAAATATATTTATAATGAAAAAAGGCCATTATGAAAGGCAAACTCAATGTAGAAAGAAAGGGCTGGCAGTAGCAGCGCTGCAGCAGCAGCAACGCTGTCTGCGTGGACACCACACGTGTGAGAGATGCAGCTGTTCAGTGAGGTAGCCATCATGTGCTGCTCACGCAGGCAGTGTGGTGCTGGTGTTAGACATTGTAGATATAAAGGATAAGTAACATGAAGACCACAAATCCATTATCATGTTTCAGGGTAACTTACCAGGCCCAGGTTGTCAGGCAACATGACAATAATTTGAGCGTTATGATCCCAAATCATCCTCCAGAAGTCTGTGGTGGTGTGGGGTAAAGGATGCTGGGTAACGATGAATTCATTACTCCTGAAGTAACCCTGAGGTGACAGAAGTGAGCTGTTAGCCTTTCCAAAGATCAGAGTACTCACACTGACGGATGACTGTGAAAGCTGACAAGACTTCTGATCATTTTCTTAGAAATTGCCATCAATAACTGTCAGAGCCGTCAATAAAATGATTTTAAAAAACACAGTGAGCATCGGATAGAGAAGCCAGACTATCACACTGTACCATTACGTAGGACGCATTAATGTAATCTGTTCCTTTCATTCCAGGCAGAGTGGTGAGTCCGACCCTTGCTCGCTCCGCTGAAGAGGCAGAGAGATAGAGAGAGAGAGAAAAAAAACACTTTAAATCACAAACCCAGGCCTCTATAATATCGCACTGGCTGATAATGCACACATTCATTACCAGTCCTCGCTGTTGCTATAGCAACAAGTACGTCCTTTTCCCCTGTCAGGGTGCAGAGAACGCATAGAAAGATTAACTTATAGGATTATGGAAATAGATTCTAATTCTGGAGCACAAATTGTCTTTAATAATTTACAGACTGAAAAATAGGAAAATGTAGAACACTACTTTAGGAAATGCTGAGTCTTAGTTTCTTCCATTTCCAAAAAGGAGGGAAAGTAACCAACACAGAACAGATTTTATTTGTAGAAAATATTTTTAATAGTGTCCAAATGTAATTTTATCCTTCAAATTAAAACATATTGTTGGTGTGTGACTCCTTTCTGGACAGCAACCCCTATAACTCTCTATGTAAACCCACTATAACCAGCCCTCTTGACACCCCTGAATGCAGACTCTGGCGGCTTTACATGCTCAACATGACCTCGGTTTTTCCAAAACCTCAGCTCCACTGCAACTGTGCTGTGGTAAAAGATAAGATACTCACAGGGAACCACTGAGGAATTGCGGTTCTTCTCCTTGTTGCAGTCTTTGTGCGCACTAAAGCACTCCACAAAGCGCGCGTTGCATTGAGTCAGCAGCTGGTGAGAACGGAAAGCAAAGACCAGAAGTTCAGGAAAATCTGACTTAGTTCTGAGAGTCACTGTACATTCAAATCACGAGACACAATGTTGTTTAACACCCGAGATTAACGGCAAGTCTTGCACATTAATAATGAGCATGTGCAGCTCGGGAGGAAGTGACATTATGTGTGAGCAATTATCGTCCCTCTGCTGATGTTGACAGAGCAGGAGCTTGATGAAACATTCATCAAGCTTTGCATAAGGCAGCAGGGGTGACAGACATGACTTTATTACAGCCAACATCAGAGACGCTTTCAATCTATTCCCGTCTGGAACTGGAGAGCACGTTGCTAACAAGCTTCTGATCCAAAGACTGCCTTGATTTCAGCTGGCGGTGCCGCTGCAGACGGTGACAGCTCGTCTAAACGTACCAGTCAGGCTCCCAGAAGGTTTACTCACCCTGAACTGCTTCTCCAGCAGCGTGCGGCCTGTCGAATTGGGCGTGAGGATGCTGTTGACATAACTGTGCAGCTGCCAGGCGGGCACCTCTGTATCTCTACTCATGATGGTCTCCATCAGAGCATCGTGGATGAAAACATACTGCTCCTGAGGGGAGACGGGGGGTAAGGAGACCAAAAGTGTTCAAAATGAATACGAATAAATACATAAAAAAAAATATATATAACCCAGTGAAAAAAAAAACAATAAATGTTTTAAACTCAACTTGCGATAATGAAATTTTTTTTATCCAGCTTTTTATTGCAGGTATTTTTATATTTAATTCCAGCAGTTTTTCACAGGGCAGCAGCAGTTATGTACGGAAGCCCTGAGAGGCAAGTGAGAAAAAAAAGATTCTGGTGATCCATTTTCTAGGTCTGATCTGAATTGTTTTCTCTTCTGTGTTTATGACTTAAAAACATGTGAAAGGAAAATATTTCTAAGTTTCTTAGGTTACTTACTTTTTTTTTTTTCATTGAAAACAGGTGAATTTCTTTTTTTATTTTTTTTTTTAATCAAATGTTTGTTGTTGTATTACTCATTTTGGCCACAAGAGGCTGAGGTGCATCACTACCCCTAAACTAGCATTCATGTTTTCTTCCAGGTGAGTTTTTATTTATCCGTGCACTCTAAACACACGGTACATATGTTGTGTGTTAACATGTTATGTAAATTAAAACTCACCTGGAAGAAAACATGAATGCTTTTAGTCCTGGGGTCTGTTTCACAAAAGCAGGATAAAGAAATCCAGGATAAGAGAGAAAGCGAGGCTTGACCTAGTCTAGTCAGTTCATCCTGGCTTAATCCATTTCACGTAGGCCGAGCCAGGCTGAGGAGGGGCGACTAGGTTGAGCCAGGTGTAAGTTCAGATAGATGCGCGTTCACTGTTTTCTTCAATAGACCACGAGGTCGATCACAGACTTAGTGATGCTGAATTGGAGTGAACGTGTTCCGCGTACTTTAAACCCAGTGAGAAACTAATGAAAGATCACGAGGAAGTAAAGCAGAAGGAGACACGGCTGTCGGCTGCTGTAATAAAACAGCGAGAAAAAAACGTGGCAGACTGAATGCCTAAGTAGCCTAAAAATACCCTATGACGTTACATTCACTCACCACTGCTGTTAACTGAACCCGTCATAATTAAAACATTCAAGGAGTTACTGTCACTTCACCTTAAAAGTGAGCGGTGGAAGTTAATATATTATTTAGGAAATATACCATGAAGATTAATTACATCCACTAATCCACAATGCTAGAATACAACGATACTATATCTATCTATCTATCTATCTATCTATCTATCTATCTATCTATCTATATATATAAAAAAACAATGATTAATACATTATGTTACAGACCTGCTTACAGTTTGCATTGGAGTGATCGCTTACTTCTCTTTCTAATTTCCTCAATGTCTTTCTTTTTATCTCGGTCCAAGTTCTGCAGTTTTTTTTTTTGTAATTTTAAACGTCGACTCTTTTTAACTAAATCACTTTTTTCATTGATATTTGCACCTCTGCAAACTATATTAGCTTTTTTTAAGTGTGTGTGTGCCTACAGTCAGACATCTGACAGTTTGTCAATTATTCAAAACACTAATTAGCACAGTAGGAATTGTGCATGGTGTGCCCCATTACGACCATTATTTATATAGAAAGGAAGAAAGAAAGAAAGCTGGATGTAGCCTACATGTCAACCTAGTGGAAATACTTATTTAGTCCATAATGGATACGAAGTCAGTGATGTGGTGCTCATGGAAAACATCATTCTTAACAGGACCCAGACGCTGTACAGCCTGAAAGCAGCCTGACAACGTAGTGAGTGTTACATGTAGGACATCCACCACTATGCAGAATTCCTGCTGCGCAGCACACACTTCAAAAAACATACTGAGGGTATTAGATAGAGAAGTAGCCTAAATGAAAATGAAAATGTACACAGTAACACCATGTATTAATCATTGCTATTTCTTTCTCCCCCAGCAGACCAGTGATCCAAGAAAAATAAAAGGTCAAAGCATTGTTTTTGTCCTCTCCCTGTTACTTCATGAATGTTCCGGTGAACTTTATCAGTCATTTCCAGTCAATAATCAGTCAAACCTCCAACAACAATATGAACAGCAGTCTTCATGAATGATTATGAAAATAAAAAAATAATGATGATCACAATGTTAAAATAACAGTACTTAACTGAATGATGGTATGTATTCAGTTAGTACTTATTTTTATTAGCCTGCATTAAAATAAAGTATTTTAAAATAAAGTATTTTAATGCAGGCTAATAAAAATAAGGCTCGTACATAGATAAGATCATGGACTAAGTGTAATAAACACACTGGTTTCTGATCGGAGTGACTGCTGACTGAACAGATAAGACACCAGGATAAATCAAGCCTGGCTGTTAGTCTGGTCTGGAGCAGGCTAGCTGCACACAATAAATCTCCATGGTAACTGATGTGCCACTGCTTTTATGAAACCGAGTCAAGGCTAAACTGAGCCAGGATAACTGAAAAAATCCCAGCTTAATCCCCTATCTAGGTTTTGTGAGACAGACCTCCGTTTTCACTAAGTCATAAACACATGTGAGAAAACTATTTAGATCAGACTTAGAAATGGATCACCAGATCTTTTTTTCAAGGCTTCCAAAGTTAAACACAGCCAGTCAGCCTGTTTGTTTTTGATTGATAGACAAAGACTGGAATGACAAGTGGTAATAGGAAATAAAATGATTATTGGGAAAAATGTCATTGTGAAATAAAAACACATTGAAAAAAATTGAAATAATTGCTCAAAATTACTCAGAACTTTACAACTCTACTGAAGTTAATGTGGCACAGAGGATAAATACTCATTTATAAATTAAAGTATAAGTATAGTATAGTAGTATATATAGTATAGTATATATATATAACAGACCGTTGCTATGTATAACAGACCGTTGCTATGTATAACAGACCGTTGCTATGGATGCAGTTCTACTCTCAGACTCTGGAAGACCAATTTTGTGTCAAATTGTTGATTTCTTAATTAATGAGCTGCTTCACATCGGGTTCTTGCATCGCCCTGTCAGGGTTTATTTCACAACAATGACCGGCTCACTGTACATTATCCTTTCCAAGGATAGCTGGTATAAAATTACTATTTATACACTGTCATGTAGCTTAATCTATAATAATACGTCATGATTTATTAGTTGATTATATTTCGTATTAATAATTTGAATTTGCTAAGTAACAAGTAATTAAAGCCCTAACTTGTATATAATTTATTGATTAATTAATTGAAAGCTATTTGAAGCTTAGTAGTGGAGAAAACCTAAATAGAGCCAGAAAAACACATCACAGTATAGAAAGTAGTCTGCGGACAGACCTGATAGTGAGGGTAGGAGGACACAGAAATAACCTCAACCCTCCATCAGTTATAGAATCAAATACATAACTGTGGCCAGAGGACAGCCAGTATGGACATTTGTCTGCATCGTGGTGAGTGTATCATAGTTTGTACTGTGTGTTACAATGAAAGTGTGACTTTAACCTGAGCCTACAGTATCAAAGTGAATAGCTTTCATGACTCCTTAATCCATCTTTAATCATAGATTACCTTTTTTAAATGTAAAAGAAGGAATCCGGTTTCACAACATGAGGGATGATTCGGGTTTTCTTACCTCAGTCTGAACCAGGTAGTTACGTTGTGTGCGAATATGTTTCAGAAAATCCAGGACGCTGACTGTGCTTTTGTCCTTGATCTGCTGTAGCATGCTGTCAATGACAATGTAGGTTCCTGTGCGCCCAACCCCTGCACTGAGGAGCAGAGCACAGAGCAGTATGAGCACAAAGCCAGGCCCATAGAGGGAGCTGTTAACCAAGTCAGCGAATGTGAGACTCTCGCACTCATAAGTAACATTCATTTAGCCCAGGAGCTTGGTGACACAGTAAGTACCGTACCTGCAGTGCACCAGGACGGGGCCCATGTCTGCAGTGCGAGCCGCTGACGAGCGGTTGATGAAGGTGAGGACGGGGAGGGTGTACTCCGGTACTCCCATGTCAGGCCACTGAGTGTAGTGATACTGGACCACGATGCGCTCATTAAGCTTCCCTTTTGGGTTCCCCTTCTGACCCTGGAACAAGAGAGCAGGCTCTTCATTTATTGTACATGGAGGACATCATCATGGGACGCTTGTTTTCAGTGCTGACTTGGCCTATTTATAACTGTGTTTACTAAGTGGACATTTAATCAAACTTACTCTTACACAGACATTAGATGTTACCAAATATTTCAAACTGTAAATATGTAACTGTTGTGTAGCTAATTGAACAACTTAAAAAAAAATAGCTTGTTAATATGTGACCCGTTTAGATTTAAGCGTAAAACAGATGATATGGAATATGATTGTGGTGGAAATTCTTCTAATAAAGGCTTATAAACATCTCTCTGCAAATGAAATAAAGTATTGACTGAGTTAATCTTTGCATGTCATTAAAAATTGATACGGTGTTTTTGAGAATCGATACGGTATCACAAAACATAATATCGGGATACTCAATATTTTCGATATTTTCTTACACCGCTAGTGAAGTGATGAGAGATGATGAGTTACAGACAGTCTGCAGCTGCTTTCTGATACACAGAGTACTGTCCTTGCTGATAAGCTCCGAGACAGCCTCTCATACCTGCCTAAGAACTACACTGTGGTAATATGCCGTTGAACATTAGGTCGCTCAAAGGTTAAAGCTGGATTTCTCTGTATTTTTGACACTTCAACGGTCAACGCTGCTGACCTCACACTTGATCAACATGCTGCTTCATCATAATGTAAACAGGGAAGATTTTCATTACATGACACAAAAATAACACACACACTATAGAGGGGAGGCTGTGTCTCAGAGGGTAGAGCAGGTTGTCCACCAATCGGAAGGTCAGTGGTTCGATCCCCGGCTGCTCCGGGTCACATGTCGATGTGTCCTTGAGCAAGACACTTAACCCCAAATTGCTCCTGAAGGCATAGCCATCGGTGTGTGAATGAGTATTTGGATTAGATCCTGATGGGCAGAGTTGGCACCTTAGCAGCCTCTGCCATCAGTGTATGAATGTGTGTGTGAATGGGTGAATACTGACATGTAGTGTAAAGAGCTTTGAATGGTCGGAAGACTAGAAAAGCGCTATATTAATGCAAGTCCATTTACCATATATATACTGTATATATATCGTATATCCCGTTAACGCAAAATTGTTTTAACACCACTAATTTCTTTAACGTATTAATGCAATCGATTTTTCGGAAGATGTAGCGGGCTCAGTTTTAAAGCTAGAGTGAAGATACTGGTATCATATGAAAATGGAAAATTTTGGTCAGGAAAAACTGTCATGGCCATTTTCAGAAGGGTCCCTTGACCTCTGACCTCAAGATATGTGAATGTAAATGGGTTCTATGGGTACCCACGAGTCCCCCCTTTACAGACATGCCCACTTTATGATAATCACATGCAGTTTTTGGGCAAGTCATAGTCAAGTCAGCACACTGGCGAGGAGGCGAGGAAAGGAATCGATGTTGAAAATCTCTGCTGTTGACAGTAATTACAGCTCAGAAAGCATCAATCGGTCTCTTCTAGAGTTTTTAAAGCCCACAAAGAAAGTATTTAGAAATCTATCAGTAAACCAAAGCTCAACGGTACAAAGAAACGTATACTTTAACACTCAGCTTTTACAGATCCACTGCATTTGAAATGAGAGGACAGCATTCATGTAATAAATATATATATATATAGTCTTTATTAAGTAAGACATTCATTAAATTTTAATGGTGCAACCCAATTTAGTAAATCACTAGTTTGAATCTCGCCTTACACACAAACATCACAACAGATTAACGAGTAGCTGGAGGAACCTGATCCAGCTTTAAAAAGTGAAATCTCATTCAAACGAAACAGAATTAAATGAGTCTGACTTTTAGTTACCTTTTTAACTTTAGTGTTCCTTATATGGAAACGCCGCAGCGTGTAGCAGGCGTGCACTTTGGTGCTTTTCAGCGTCACCACAACGTTTCCGTACTGCTCGCTGTTCTCTGTCGGCCAGTACTGGTCACATTTCCTCTGAAGGACACAACAGACACAATTAATGATATGAAACGTCACAAATACAGTAAGGGATGTTTTTTTTATACTTCTGCAAATGAAAAATGAAAGTGAACCTACTCTCCCTTTCTCCACCAGGTTGGTGATCATGATGATCATTCCCGTATTCTGCTCCCACACCATCCTCCAAAAGTCCTCGAATGTAGACTTGAGAGGACCCTGAGCAGCGATGTAAGCTCTGGGCCGGTTGTAGCCCTGAAACAGGAGAGTTTATTTACCGGTAAGATGTAATCAATACTGTACAACTTACCAACAACCACTGATATAGCTGGTTTACTGACACAGGTAGGTCATGAAATACACTCCTTCAGCTGACAGAAATTGTAAATATGTATACATTCATCAATACTCTTAAAATAGATACCCAATTTGTATTGCTCTGTCTGTCGCTGTTACGACTGTGATACCTAAATCAATATTTTAAATAAAGATGTCAGCATCTAAAGCACTGTTCACGACACTAAACGGGACCGTGCAGCCTTTTCTAACATGTATTACGAAAAACTAGTCACTCACATCCACGTAGTTGGCGTTCATGTAATCCGAGTGTTTGGCATCTTTCCCCGCCAGCGCTCGTAATTTCACCCTGCTGTGGTCATCTGGGGAGAGCATTGATAGATTTGTGTGGATTATTAAAAGAATGAAAACATGTTATAAAAGCATGATTGGATTGCGCAGCAGTAAACATCATAATCAGATTTTACAGCTGACTCACAGGCCACAATGTTGATGTATCTGTTTTTGTGCTTGTTGTCGGGATGATTGGAGTGCTCTGCAGTGATTTTCAGGTCCGCTGTGGAGCGTTGGACCTCCTGGAGAGAGGAAAAATAGACAGAGATGGATTTTATTAAACAAGGAGAGAAGATGTAATGGAATTACCCTCGCTAACTGTTACAGCGCTTTTATAGAAACGGCATGTTTTTATTTCTAAACAAGTAAAAACGTCTCCGATTATTTGATATTTTATTGGTTTTTACAGGGAAACTTTTCAAACTTGCCCCCAGCATAAACTGCAAAGCAGAACCTCTGGCAGGGATTCAGTGTGTCGGTCAAGGACACTTCAGAAGAGCAGATGCTTTCCGCCACTGGGGCTTGAACTCAGGCCTCCAGTAAGACAGCCTTCATCTCCTCTTCTTCACCCACACCACGCTGCACCCGCCCACCCCTAAAAAATCCAACAATCATTTTTGCAACACGGCTTCATTGTGATGCATTTGAAAATTATGCACACGGGCTTCACATTGAATGACCCCAATTAGAAGGAATCCTCTGGGGGCGAAGCTTTTGCCTCGTTTCTTAACCTGGTTACACGGAGAATGTGTTCCCATCCAGTCAACCAGCAGACAGACCTTCTCTAATTAACCTCCGTCTCTCTTGATCTTTCTCTCCGTCTCTCTCACGGCCATCTGCTCAAAAGTAGCAACCCTACACATTAACACAAGCATAAAGTAATCTCTAAGCACTGTTCAGACACAGGCACACTCTGCAGACAACATGTGCACAGTAGAGGGGGGAGATTAACAGTGCTGAATCGTCTATCACTACTTACTGAACCCCAGGAACAACACACTTCTAGGTTTCCTGCAATCTCATGGTGTTTTTTCACACCTAACCCGTTTGGTTCATTTCAAACAAACCTGTGCACCTGCCCGTTAGGTTCGGTTCGTTAAGGCTGGTGTGAAAGCTGTAAGCTGAGGACCAAACAACCAGACCAAGACCACCTGCAAGGAGGGTCTGGGTTTGCCTCAAAGCACACTGTGGTGAGGTCTGTTTGTGGTGTGAAAGCAAAATAAAACAACCCCTGGATTTTATTGAGAGATAGATAGGTCATTTTATCAACAAAATCCACGAATAGTAGTAGTTAAACTTTTGAATTATCTAAAATTCAGATAATTCATGAGCTAAACTACCACTGGGCTGCACGGTGGTGCAGTGGTTAGCACTGTCGCCTCACAGCAAGAGGGTTGCAGATTTGAATCCGGCTTGGGGCCCTGCTGTGTGGAATTTGCATGTTCTCCCCGTGTCAGCATGGGTTTCCTCCCAACGGGGGTGTAACGATTCATCTACTACATCCATGTATCGATTTATATTCCTAGAATTCAACTACATCGATAGGTACTCGGCAAGTTGTCCTTCATGTTCAAGCAAAAGCTGCAACAACTCATAGTTGACTGCTGTACTTGCTGACCAGCCCTCACTTTTCTCTCTCTCTTCCATTTACACAAAGAACATCCAGTAATCCGCCTTTTTTTTTGTACATAGTGTTTATTAATCTACCTATGCTGTTTTTAGCCATTTTCTCATGTCTTGTCATGGCATGCTGTATGTTTGTCATACTGTACTGTATCTGTGCTGTTTGTGTTGCTTGTGTGGACTGTGTTTTTATACTCTTGCTGCTGCCTCTTGGCCAGGTCATCATTGTAAATGAGAATTGGTTCTCAATTGATTTTACCTGGTTAAATAAAGGTCAAATAAATAAAATAAAATGGGAGACGGGTATCGATATAAAACCGGTTTGAAACGCAAAAAACGATTGCATCGATACTAAGGATTTGCACCTTGTATTTAAGGACGAAAAATGTTATATGAAAGTGTTTTTTAGCGCTTGTATTAGTAAAGAAATGTTAGTTCAGGCGCTATCAATCCACTTGACGAGAGCGGCTTCACCCACAGGTGCTTTCCCCGTGCGCTGTCGTTTTTTCATTCAGAGATGACTTTCCTTTTCCCCGCCATGATATCTATTTGCACGCATCAGCCTCACGTATCCAGCCAGAGACCAAAACAGAAATTCAACTAACATTAGTCTAACATAGTTTTAAAATGTTTATCCGTATGTTCTCATGTATGAAAAGACCCCAAATGAACACTGTAGGTGGATAACTTGATTACAATAAGCAAATTATGTAACCAGCGTTTGTAGAGGAATGATTCTGTCCCAAGCTTTAAGATCTCTATCGGCGGTTGATCTCTGTATTATTGATCTACCGTTTATGTTGAAAATGAAAACAGAAGCAGCAGGTTGAACCACTGTTCATTTCATTTGAATAGAAGTTGGTTTATTATTTTTTTGTTAATTATTGCACTGCCTTGTATCTTGAGATCTGAATCAGCAGGTCCTGCAGTTCCACTTTTTATTATTTTTCAAATAAAAGCTGTATGTATTTGCCATTAATCGTTGTTTACTTTTTTTTATTCATAATTGATTTATCCCTGATTCCCTTACAAGAAAGATTTTGAGGAATCCTGACCTGCACTGTTCAGTATCAGATATTTATTTCACAGTCACACTGACTGAATTTTTGGCAAAAGAAAGTTACTGTATCGATTTCAAATCATGACATGCAGGTTAATTGTTGACTCTAAATGTCCCGTAGGTGTGAATGCGAGCGTGAATGGTTGTCTGTCTCTACGTGTCAGCCCTGTGATAGTCTGGTGACCTGTCCAGGGTGTACCCCGCCTTCGCCCAATGTCAGCTGGGATCGGATCCAGCCCCCCCCCCGACCCTGAATAGGATAAGCGGTTACGGATAATGAATGAATGAATGAATGAATAAGCTACTAATGAATTCATCTGCTGATCGTGAACTGTCAATAAAGCAATCCAGCCAATAAAGATAAAGAAGCGTGAAAAACGCATGACGTGTAAAAACAAACAACACTATTTATGACAATGCTCATTATCAATTATTACTTTACGAGCTCTTTGAGACACCACAGAACATAAATAAATAGGCGCAGTAAAGTGCACGACTCGCTATACTGCTGACGATGCAGGATGACAGCTGCCAAAACCGTCCCAATCAACGAGTTACGAGTTGTCGGTCCATATGACTTCATGTTTACTTTGCTAGTTTGTAATAAGTCAATGTCAACATGAAGCAGAGCAGAACTAAAAGGCAACGATGCACTTTTTTTTAATCCTTCAAATAGACCAACTGAACCCAACTCCATTGTAAAACCACCATGAGTTATATAGCGAAGCAAACAATGCATCAAAACGAATCATCATTGAAGTAGCGTACCTCAAACTCCTCAGAGAAACCTTGCAGGTTGTTCTTGTAGAGCTCCATGATGTGTTTAATAAACAGCTTGACGGGGATGGCCTCCATGTCGTCTGCAGGACAAACACAGAGCAGTTAGTTACTGTGCGTGTGGTTGGTAGTGCATTATGAAGGTTTGTTGCTAGCCACCATGTAATGTAAGTGTGTTGGCAACACACACACATGGCAACCGATGTGATTTCGCATTTTTTGAAAATGCAACCAGGCAGCAAATGCAAAAGTAAATATTAGAAAAGAAAAGTCAGTTTTGTTCCGTTTTAACAGACTAACCTCGATCATAAATATCTAGATTCGGTATTTTGAGCATTTATAGGAGGGGAGCATCTGTCTCATCTGAGTCAAATCAGCCCCAAATCACACATGAGGGATCTTTGATAAGGCTGGTCACCATCACACTGGGACAATAGTGCAGGGGACCCAGCTGTCATTGCTGCTGATACTGGCAAATGTCTTAACTAATACACCCTCGCAGCTGGGGCTTTTAGGGCTCTTACTTGCCTCAGTGGTTACGGCGTAAAGGTGAATTCTGGATTGTTAATCTGTTCATTTATCAAAAATGTCCTCCCCTGTATTAGTGTCGAGAGTCACTTATCAGTCTAATCAGATCCTCTGAATGCTTCTGGGTGAAATGTGGCTCTAGGAGCTCGAAATTGAAATGAAATGAGGCTGATTAGGTGCAATCTTTCTTGACGGGATATAAAACTGTAACAGAGGCATGTTCACATGTGTGCTTGCATGTCCCACACCGCACTGTGTGCAACACAAATGCTTTTTAACAACGACCTCATTCTGTCATTTTCCCACTTTAAACATTTAAAATGTCTACAAACATCCATGAAGATAAGTGATGCAAATTCGGAGGCCCCATAAAGCCACTGTTCTATGAAATTCATTTTCTTGCACATTTTCAACTTCAATCAAGTACATGGTCAGTCATGCAGAATATATGTGCAGTAAGAAAATTGAAAATTCTAAGAGAGTAGAAGAGAAGAAAAAAGAGCAAGGCAGAAAGAAAATGGAGAGAAGAAAAGAAAAGGGATAAAGAACGAAGAAGACAAGCAATAAAAGGCTAATGAATGTGGAGTCAATGCTGGCTTCAACTGTGCTCTTTAACTGTGATATCACAGCCTTGAAATGTCCCCGAGCTGTGAAAGTAAAGTCTGCTATCGACTAGCTGCCACTGCGCTGCTGCCTGGGACATTAAAGCCAACGGAGAAAAAAAACAGTCTCACAATTCCTGGAGAAGTGCTCTCAGAGTCATTTCACATGTAAATGACCAGAAACTGTGCAAATGAAGACATCAAGGTAATAGAGAAAACCATTTGAAAACAGTTAATGGTGGCCTGTGGATGTCCTGTATCAGCACTGCAGACATCTTTTACTTAAAGTCAAGACCCCTTTGTCATTTCTTGGACTCAGTTTCACTCTTAAAATCGCACCTTTTTTTTAGGTTAAATAACATTTATTTTTGTCTATACACCCCCACAGTCCTGTCCAATGAAACTTACTTTAAGCCGACTATTTCAAATGTTTATCCATTAGTTAAAGGGGAGACACTGCAGGTGAATAGGTTACAACATTTTAAAGCTGCAGTAGGCAGAAATATTTTTGGCATCATTGGGCAAAAATTCCATAACAACCTTTAATTGTAATTCAAGTGTTCTGAGAGATAACTAGACTTCTGCACCTCCTGTTGGCTCTGTTTTCAGGCTTTCAAATATCTAGCCCGTGACGGGAGATTTTGGCCAATCACAGGTAATTTCAGAGAGAGAGCGTTCCTATTGAGCGTTCCTATTGGCTGCGCTCTGGCTGGTGGGCGGTGCTTGGTATTTCTTCAGAAATCTAATCATTGGATAAAGCCAGGTTACAAATTCTTGTTTCATTTTGTTGACATGTTAGAGTCAAAGGTTTTTACGGAGGGGATTTTGGATATCTCTTTGTATCACTCCATGAATCAGAAAATACTGTCAACAGCCATAAAAAAAATCCATTTTCAACATGTTTTTTAGGAATAAATGATGTTCTATAAAATCAGGCTATGAATGATATATGAACAAAGCCCCTCTGTGAAAACCTTCAGAATATAGACAGGAAGGAAACTGGAATGTTTGGTGTGTGAATGAAGTGGAGATTTCTGGCTCAGTCTGAGAAAAAAAGTTATATTGAGAAAACAGCCTTTAAAGATATGGATTGTAAAATCATTTTGAAGACACTGCAGATGAATAGGGTAAAAAAACCAACTAATATATATCACTATGAGACTTCCCCAGTGGATTACTTACATTAAGACAATTATTTTTTACATTTACGTTTTCTGAAATTGTATGTTTAAATAGGCATTATGTAATGCTAACTTTTGGTTATTTTAGGAGGAATCTACAGACACAAATAGACAAATTGTAGTAAAATAACCTAATTGTGTATTTTGGATGTTTTCTTTCCACTAGTTTGAAAGATGACATGTTATGGAAGCAAAATAGCCCAAAATCTCAAAATTGACCAGTGCCACACTGTTTTTGCCTGGGCTGTCTCGCCTTAAGCTCACATTTCAACTTTATTCAGCAGTTTATAACATCACTTTTAGCTATATATTTTAACCATCTATCCATTACTTTCAGCTAACTGTTTATCCATCATTTTTAGCCAGCCATTCATCTTATCTAATCATTATTTTACTTTTATCTATCTGTTTCAGCTTCTTTACTTACCTGCTAACTAGTTTTTACACACTCTTAAACACTGTGTTCTGGTATTATAGTTGACTTAATATGAGGATATATATTTTCTATTCCAGTAGTAATTTCTATTTGATCCAATTTCTTGAGCTCCTCCATAATTGTTCCACATACGCCAAAGCGACTGCAGAATAGCCCCTGGGTGCCGCAGAAGAACCATATAACACAAGGAACCACAAGCAGTGAATCCTGACATAATATATAGATATTTAAACATCACATATATGAATATAATGAAGGAAAAACAGCTTACCTGGTATAGGGATAATCGGTATATTCTCATTGGCCACCACTCGTGGAGAGCTGCTCTCCTCCACATAGAAGTGAGCTGTCTGGAAAAATCTCCTACAGGGACACAGAGAGAAGAACAGTGAGACGCCACGGTGGAGTCTGTTAGGGAGTCGTTATCACATTGTTCTCAGATCCGGTCTGTCAACATCAGCATCTAAAAAGTTGAATACTGTAGAATGACACGGGAACGGCAGAAAAACTGCTAATGAAAACCCCAGAGTGAGCGGGACACAGCTGATCGCACACAGAGCCGGAGACTGGAAACAGTCGGAGCTGACTACAGGGAACAGGTAAACAACTCACAGCGACACGCAGCGCCAGATTTAGCTCTTTACTCAAACTGAAGACAACTAATCCAAACACAGATTCTGTCTTCAGGGCAACACACACACACACACACACACACACACACACACACACACACACACACACACACACACACACACACACCACTTTCAAGAGCTCCCACTCCACTTTGAGGGAAACAAAATCAACTTAAAGGTGCGTTTTCTGGAGGTAAATGTGTGCGATCGCTGCCGGCGGCTGCTGCTCAATGCACAGATGTTCATATGAAAACTATGTATTGACAAAGTTCTGATGAAATTTTGCAGATTCATTACCTATCCACAGTTTATTCCTGTTGTTTTCGAAAGCCAAAATGTTTGTGGCCTCCCAAATCCCTCCAAAATTTTACACAGTTCAAGGTCAAAAGTTCACACACACTGAAAAACTGTAAATCTTGTCAGATCAATGCTGACGGACTGAAGGCAGCCATGATCTTTAGAGAATACCTAAATTATTTCCGGGGATATTACAGCTTTGTAAAAAAGATGAATTGTACTATTCTTTTTAGGCTAAAACGTTCCACATTAAAGACGCCCTTCCCCGCATTGAGCGCAACAAAAATCAACAATTCTAACATGATTAGTGAGTTGTTGTCTAAATAGAAGAAATAAATAAATCTAGTTCTTCACTTTTTTAGAAAGCTCCTGAAAAACAGACTGTAAGTGAGCATTTTTTAAGGCCCCCGAAACACCTTACACATCCTCTCCAGCCTCCACCCCCTCCTCCTCCTCCTACACACACACAATGTATACTAATGAATGCATATAAAAGACCCTTGTTTCATCCCAATGCCAGCATTTCCTAGGTTTAATCCTACCTGTACTTGATGCAGAGGAGGGAGCAGAGGCTTGCCATTCTTTAAGAGGGATGAAGCATAAAGCATAGAGAGAAAAAAAAAAAAAAGGCTGAACTGTGTTTAAAAGATATAGAAAGAGAGAGAGGGAGAGAAAGAAAGACTGAGAGAGAGGAGGGTGAAAAACAAAAAGGGTGGAGAGCTCCCCCCTGGCTTTGCGTCACAGCCTCCCAATCCAATGGCTCCCTGTAGGTGCAGATGTTGTGCAGCTAACTAACCAGCAGCACCAGTCGACACCTCCTCCCTAGATTCTCCCCCATGATCTCAGAAGAATAGTTTGCTTTGGGGGAATGGAAGCTGGGATGAAATGAGCTTTCTGAATGGATGTCAGCGGAGAAAGAGAGGCGTCCCATTCAAACACCGGCGTCAGCATCACAAAACTGATTTTTTTTTTTTTTCTCAGTTGAACATCTGTGAGTTTTCGACAAACACCTCGAGCCTCAGAGGCTTCCAGATGTGCACTGCGAGCCCAGCAATTAATTCCATTGTAGACGTAACCTATAAGACTAACTGCGAAAAGGAACAAGCTAAAAAAAATAAGACAAAGGGTATTAAAACTTCAAAAAGATGGCCATTGATCGCATATTTCTACATAAACATTTGAAATTAAAGTTGTTAATGAGCAAAACATCTGCGAGCCCGAGAAAACTCACTGGCTTTAATAGCTGCACTGTCACCAAGAGAGACTATACGCAGAGCATGAAGAGTGAGGAGAGTGTGAATGGGTTGATTTCATCTTTCATCATGGTCTTTTCCCCCGGGGGAAGCAGGCATTGTCTGCGAACTGTCAGAGTTGTCACAACAACAGCTGTGATGGCCATTTCTAATCTCAAAGCTGCCCCACAACTCTCGGTATCTATCCGCCGACTGGATCTGCCGCAGTCGTCTTGCTTTTTCGACGGTCTGTTTTTTGTTTTTTTGAACACCTCTATGGAGCTGATAAGCAGGCTGTTATTTATACCGACGCTCTTATATTATCTGACACCACAGAATGCCACAGGAAGGTGTTTGTTGGCCCATAAACATTCGCAGCAGTGATCTCACACAATAATTTATAAAAATGTATCTTAACACATTTCAAGTATTAACAAAAATAAATCTCCACGCTGTAAATAAACAACATCCCACCCAACTAGAAGCAGACAGTAAATATGCATGGGACCAGCTGAGGAAAATGGTCCACGGTGCTATTTGGAACTCATTAACCATCCCACATGTGCCAGTGGTCTGGTCTGTGTAATTACTGGGGCTCCAATAGCGTGGCTGGAAATTAGCCCAGCAGATGAAGGCACAGCTGGGACCCCTGCTGGCTCTGCGGGGCCTTCGGGTCTCCTGACCCCTCACCCAGGTGGGTGATGGGCCTGATGTAGGACATGCAGGCATCAGAGCAGTCTTGCTACCAGACTGTTTTGAGAGATTGATGTGCGCACATTGCAAAAACGTGCATAAAACGGACACATAACCGAACTAGACGGGTCTGAATGTGGAGCAGACTGACTGGAAAATCCAGACATGCATGCAGGCGTGTCACTTAATGCAAAATGGGAGATTTATGGGAGGGGGGTCGGTGCGGGTGAGGGGCAGATAGAGGTTTTCATACCCCCGAGGGAGCTATCAGTGATACCCCTCATCAATATGAGGCATTTCTGTACGTACTAGCCCCTCAAGTAATGGCATTTTACTGTTCTACCAAATATTTTTAGAACTAAAATGTCCCCTTATCTGGAATGAGGTTAGGTTATACTGAACTTACCTCCAGTAGACCATCACAATCAGCAGCATTATGAGGCAGAGCAGAGTGAGGGCAGACACCACCACCAAGGGGACGATCCAAACCATCCTGCCCATCCCCGGCTGTGGGGTCCGGGTCACGTTGGACAAGACGGTCCTGTCTGGAACGTAACACATGCTCATAAATACATGCCTAAAAATATTCCATTGAATTAAACCATCTCACTTGCCAAGTGCTTATATGTGTTATGAGATTATAGCATGTTTGAAATTACTGCAACTGTTCCCAACCTTTTTCCATAAGGAAAATCATTGAGTAAACTGACGGCCCCTGACTAAAAGACATATTTTATGGATATTTCATATTATATTCAGTGCATAACAATAACAGTACAGAAAAACTGATAAACTGTACAATTAAGCTAGATAGTGAACGCAATAACTGCAGGAAGTTTGTGTAAAACGAGCGATTTGGATACATTTTGAGCAGATTATTTTCTGAGAATATTGCATCAGACATGAGTTTTCCTGCCATTTTCAGGAATTTATAATACAAATCTCTGTACATCTCTGTATTTTTTTTTTCCATTTGTAACAATCTACTTGATAGGCTTTTTTTTTTTTCACAAATTCTTCTCCCTGACGCTTGGCCATTGTTCTATCAGCTCTTTTGATGTTTTAACTGCATACCTTTTAAAGTTTATACTGTATCTTAAATTATAATCCAAACTTTAAAAAAAAATATTGTATTTAGATTTCCTCACAAAAATTAATGAAATGCTGAGATATAGGCCAACTGTATATTTAAAAAAAAAAAGTTATCTTATACCCCTTAAAATCAAGACAGCCTTGACGCGCCCAGCGAAGCTTTGGCGACCCCTAGTGGGGGGCGGGAACCAGTGCCCTGATGGCTAAAGTTAAAGGTTAAATGAGATCATCTCGGTGAAAATTGGTCTTTGTGTTGCTTTTAGCCCTTTATTCTGAGTCCCAAGGTCAGATCCATGAGTGGATGGGAGGGGTGCATTAGCATGCAGCGCTGTCTGCCAAGGTATCTTTTTTGATGCTACCATTGGGAGGCGCCAACGTGAGAAATGTTCTAATACTACACATAGGGGCTTTAATCTTCACTATACTTCATTATATAGTTAATGTCAACCTGAGCCTGGTTTGAGCTCAATAGTTATCTAAGGTAAGAATAAAGAATAAGAAACATATAGGTCTATCATGGTGAAATACAAACATTAAAGGGATAGTTTGGGTGTTTTGCAGTGGGGTTGTATGAGGTACTTATCCATAGTTAGTGTACTGACAGTCGATGCGCCCCCAGCTTGGAGAAACAAGACAGGAGTACCAGCTCTGGAGCAAAGTAATACAGTGCTGTGGACGAGGACGGCAGCAAAACGTATTTTAGTCACCTAAAAGAAAGGCCCGCCTAAAGAAAATGGATATCCGTTTAAGTGTTTGCTATATTTAGAATATTTTCCGACGGTGAACTGAACTGAAAGTGAAACTTATCTATACAGTTTTTGTCATCTGAGCCTTCTGGGATAGGAGAGAGCATAGATAAGTTTCACTTTCATTTCAGTTCCCCATCGGAAAGGAGAAGTAAAAAGCTGTCTAACGGCAAGTTAAAGTGTTGAATATATTGTAACTATAGCGTACACTTAAACTGATATAGATTTTTTTTTAGGTGAGCCTTTCTTTTAGGTGCCTAAAATATGTTTTTTGCCGTCCCCGTTCACAGCACTGCATTGCTTCGCTTTGCTCCGGTGTTCCTGTCTGTTTCTCCAAACCGGGGGCGCGCCGATAAGTGCCTTATACAACCCCACTTCAGAACACACAAACTATCCCTTTAACCTTACCATGAGGCACCTTCAACAAAAAAAACAAACAGTTGAGACCGATCAAGATAAAACCTTTTGACAATAAAAGAATCTCTTTGGTTTGGGCTGAAGGTGTAGCAGGAATACTGACTGCCTGGTGACAGCTTTCAATCAGTGTCAATGACACTAACGTTATCACTAACATCTAACATTGTGAGGGTAAAAAATCTTCAAAAGTGCACTTCCCTTGAAGCTTGAAGGGATTCCTCGAGGCAGAACCCCTATGGCAGACGGCTTATTCCTGCCTTCAGGGCTCTGTGTTGTAGTGACACAAAACCCTGGAGCTTTATCTTTGACTGAAATGGTAACCGGTGTAGTCACTGTCTTAAATCAATGTATTTGTTATGCTAAATTGGGCTCCGTAACTGTTGGTGGTGATTAAAGAATTGTGCTTTGGAGAGAAGCCTTGACTTGTATGATAGCTGACAACAAGAGAAAAGAGCCTTGCTGAGACGCGTCTGTTTGGAAGGGACAATATTGTGTCATATCTGCGTGGGAGAGGGAGAGAGAGAGAGAGAGAGAGAGAGAGAGAGAGAGAGAGAGAGAGAGAGCTGCTCACCAGTGTGGACAGAGAAAGGCCAGAGACTCTTGCCATCGCTACTGATCTTTGGAGACAGAGTGGAGCTCTGGGGAATCTGCATCTCGGCGGTGTCATTACGAGGCTCCTGAGTGGAGACTGCGTTTTCATCTGTGGGATTCTTCTCCACGTTGACCAAGTCATCGTCACCGGTGCTCGCGGGTACCGTGGTGCCTTTGACTGTAGGCTTCCCTTCTCCTTTCTCTTTGGCTGTGGATGCGGGGGTGGGGATTAAAGGCTCTTTGGCCACAGTGCTGTTGGCTTGCTTCTCCTCATTATCAGGTGCAGTCTTGTTCTTTCTCTTCTTCTCATCCTCTCCCTCCTCCTGCTCTCCTTCCCGCTCCCCCTCCTGCTCCTCCTCCTCCTCGCCATCACGCCCGGCCTGCTTGTCCTCAGACGGGGCGTCCGTCTCAGCGCCTTGGTGCGGCGCCTGCTCGGTGCTGGCCTTCGCGGGCGAGACGGACGGACGGGTGGGGTTCTGCGTGGCTTGGGGCGCCTGTGTGGGCCAAACGGAGCTGGGCAAAGAAGAGATGACCCCTCCACCCACGCCCAAGCCCGCCAGCAAGGTGCTCGTCACCACCGATGCCACGGTGGCCTGGCTGCCGCTAGAGGAAGGGCCCATCCCCGTCGCCATGGAGACAATGGAGAAGTGGATGCCAGAGGACGTCCAAGTGGAGGAACCGGAGCTGATGGGAGCCATGTCTGCCGAGGACGCCGGAGAAATCGTGGGCTGACGGGAGACAGACAGAGGAAAAAGTGGTCATCCAGCAGAACCACATGAATGTTACTAGCACGCAAAAAGACATTTGCACTGCCATCTTCTGGTCAACTCACCATCCCAGTCTTCACAATACGAGAGCCTTCAAATATTCTTGTAGTATTAGCTGAAAAAAAAGAGCAAGCGAGCATTTAAAAATCAATTTTCATGTGTCTGACATGCAAAATTATAATGCATAATGACTGGATGGCTGGAGGGTTTCGACCAGGTACCTCTGAACAGCAGCGTTTGACTGAAATCACTGCGTAGGTCATGCTGACACGCCGCCTGCACTCTGAACAGGTACAGGACGTCAGGGGACACATTAGTAATGACGGCTTTCTGCAAGAGAAAAGATGCACAATACGCACGCACTTAAGACCACTTGCAAACATGTTGTAAATAATGTTTCAATGAAAAACAAATTTCAAACTGTGGATGCTGTTAATTCATATTGCCCAAAATGAAAATACACCACGCTAAGCCAATGTTCCGCCAACACTGTGTGACCCACAAGTTCGATGCAGGTGAAAACCTCATTTCCCGTCCTAATTTAATTGTGTTGTGCACTTTGCAGATGGCTTTACTTATATTAAAATGGCCCTCAGAATGGATGGCTGATTGCCTCTGGTGTTGGAGAGCTAGTATTTCTCGAAAAAATAATTCAGATAAAAAGGTGTCCGGAGATAGAAACTGAAAATTGAAATGGAAATGAAGTGGGCAAAATAAGGAAGACACAGCAGAGAGAGAGAAGTGGAGAGAATGCTGTCAGTGAAGCGACTGATCAACTGTATTAATGGAGTGCAACCACATAGAGCACCTCATGGACACATTAATCGTTGTCTCTGCAATAAACGTAGAATAACAACAGGAACCTGCAAAGGTCATAAAACAGAACAACAGGACTCAGTCAAAACCGAGTATATGGCTGGACGGCGTATGGTCAGTTTGTGAAGTTGTGGCTAAATTGTTATACAAATAGTGAGTGGTTATGTCTATAATGTTAAATCCAGCGCTACTTGTCCATCAGGTCCGGCGAGGACACTAAGGGCCGCTTCACTCAACTGGCCGTTCAAGCGGTTCGTCGTTGAATGCACCTGATTGGTCCCTGGTTTTCTGCTTGCGCACGGCGGCCTACTCGTAAACTTTCTGTTATGCCGTTTAAAAACCGTCCACCAAAAAATCTACTTCTGAAAACATTTTAAGCGAGAAATAGGCTATGCTTGTTGAATCTCGTTTCACTTTAGAACTAGATCGCCTAATTTGACAGCTTGGTCCAAGTATCGTGAGCTGGACGTGTACCGCTGGACAGGTTCATTTGCATAAAGGACTGTTCCCGCATTTTTTATTTTGAAAGAGCAACGGCCAGTGAGGAAACTCCACCACTCAGCCGACCAATTGCGAAACTTCATCGCTCAGTCGACGGACTTTTGTGTTTGTATTCATTCATTCTTTGAAAAACAGTCAATCTGATAACAGTTAAAGAGTAGCCAAACAAGTCTCACCGGTCAACTTACGGTTTCAAATATAGGTTTTCTACCTCATATTTGACGTATAAGCATCTCAAGCAAGTTATACCACCGTATGGCAGATCCTTAACAGAGAAGGCTTGTGACTCATGTCCAGACCACAGAATATAGAAAATGAATGGGCTCTTCCAGAGGACCTCTGGGAGCAGGTATGGCTGATGGGGAGTTAAAAGGTCAGTAAATGTAGCTGGAGGAGGCTGAGAGGAGCAGCTAACCCGCACGGGGAGACCGAAATAGCGGTGAGATGGTTTCTATGTTTAACATCAGACAGAACTGTTGTGGCAGGTCTTTGAACAAGCTGCAGGTAAGATGAGGACTTCAGAGGGGTGCAGGAGTTCAATGAATTAATACATGGTAATGTATCTCTAGCCGAGGATAGCATTAGTTGAAGTTGTGAAGGAGTTTTCTCGACTGCAGGGAGCCTGATTGCAGATTCATTCCAACCTGCTTGTCCATGGTTTCTAAGCTTCGGTAACTAGTTTGTATGTTAAAGATCCCCGACAGGCAGGTTTTAACTGATAAAGATAAACAGCATGGAATAATCATTTCTATCTGATATGGTTTTTCTTTAAAATAGTTCAACCTGAGTAAAAAAAGCTTACATCTACTGTACTCCTCTTACATACATACAGTATATGCAAATATTGTTCATTTCAAAGGTTTAACTGCGAAACACAAGATATCTCCTAATTCAGTGGTTCCCAAAGTGGGGTCCGGGGCGTTCTAGGGGTCATTGAGAGGGTTCTAGGGGTCATTGAGAGGGTTCTAGGGGGTCCCCAGCAAAAAGAGGAATCATTTATTTTCACTACAAATCCCACAAGTAAGTGACAGACTGTATGACTATTTTGGTCATGAGTTTTGTGATGGAAATTTAAAAAAAAAAAGATAAAAGTTAGCCATGTACTTGTAAAGACCTCAATGTACTATGGATTTTGTCACTGTGAGTAAGCACACAAATGTTAAGAGACCCTACGTTTGGATAACAAACTGCTAGTGTCTTCCTCAGTGTCCCCGAGATTAATCATGACAGGTCACGATAAGATGTCCTAAATTGCTCTGCTGTCCGTAAGGATGTTGTTTTGTACCAGCATAGAGGTACTGATTAATTTACTATCTTTCCCTGACCTTGCAAGTGTCAGTGTGTGCATGCAGTGTCAAGTGTGTATAATAGACTGACTTCTCCTCTCTTCTGGAGGACGAGGAGGAGATGACTGTGCCTGCGGGGTCCATCTGCAGATGTGTGAATTAAACTTACAGAAAGTCAAGTTTTGACTTTGACTTTGTGCTTTTGCCGCCACAGTTTCATACACCTTCTGTAATAAAACACCTAGACGCATCGGATGGGGGACCCTGGGACAAAATCTTATCAAATGAGGGTCTAATTTGTACAAGTTTAGGGGCCCTTGACGTGAAAAAGTTTGGGAACCACTGTCCTAATTCTGTGTGTGTAAGTTGCATTTTGGACCACAAATTGCTTCCAAACGAGTTGCGATGTCACAAAATCATCTTTGTAGAATGTGAAAACAGCTTTTTTAATATCAAACTGCACATACATCATCCTGCGCAGTGAAGGCTAAACATCCAAGTGTAGTAAATAAATCACATCCTTGGGTTGGAAGGGGATTTTAGATAATGCATTAGCTAGTTTAAGCATTAGAAGGAAGGGAGGATGTAATACAGGCAAAAGGTTTACATCATTCCCTTCTGATCCCACCTCCTCCTAGCAGTCGCTCAAATCAACCAGTAGAAGTCACTGGTGCAGCAACATAGCGTGATCCCTCACCAGCTTCCCACCCCATGACGATGACAACTGTGTTTACTGAAAAGCACGCTGGAGGTAGCGCTGTACTGCCACAAGGGAACCGGTGCCAGGTCTCTGAACCAGTGGGTGAGTGTTTTGCCCCTGCACTGTTTATGTCTAAAGAGGCAGTCATGCAGACTGTCAAGACAGCTGGGGGTCAGTGGGCTTTAAAAGGAGACGCGCAGCTGGGTGTTGGATTCCCTCAAATGGAAGGATATGTGACCAGGGAGGAAAATATATAGTGTGGAAAAAGAACAGCCCTGTAGGTGTAACCTCCTGCAGAGGGGAGGATGTATTTCTGTGGAGACGGTGAATGCTCTGTCGGAGAGATGCAGGAAGAAATGAAGTCGTAACTCAATGTTTAAGGCACACAAGCGGGATTGTGTGATCGCTGGTGTCAAAAACTTCACTGAGATCTAAAAGGACTAGAAAACAACAGTTTGTGTTCAAAGAGCTGCCTCCAATGCCTGAAAACAGACGGGAATTTTCAGATGATTACGTTTTCAAGTTCTTGAAATATATAAAAAAAAACATCAGTATTTTAGGGACGCACGATATGAATGTTTTTTAGCCGATAACCAATAATTACCTGCTTCTCATGGCCGATACCGATAAGATAACCGATAATTTCACATATTTTAAAAAGAAGGGTAAGAAAGGCTGAGATGTAATGAGCAGAGATGGATGATATAATATCCCATTAGCTCTGACCTAACCAAATCTAACTGATTTAACCATAGTTAACACAACAAAAACAAAAAAACAGTTCTGACTCTTCGAATGGTCATTTATTTCTTCTAGTAAAGTACATAAAAAAAAAACCTGCATTGCAAATTGCAATCGTGTCGTCTTCCTCGGAAACTGTGAAAAACATTCACACCGGTGACGACATGTTTGTCTCTCTAGTCAGCGTGCTGTGCTTGTTGTTGTTGTTGTTCTTCTTCTTTCTGTGTTTATTGGCAGATGGCAAACCAATTTTAAAGGTGCACACCGCCCTATTGCATTGGAGTGCGTAGCTACTGGGCTTGTTAAGTCAATGAAAGCAATTTGGCTTCGTATTATTCAATTATAGCTGATAAATAATCGGCTATCATTTAATTATCGGGATAACACATAATAATTAGGGTTGCCAAAGTTAATGCGCTAATAACACGTCAACGCAAATTTGTTTTAACGGGCACTAATTTCTTTAACGCATTAACACAACTTGCGATTTAGCCCAGCCACTATTCAACCTTTTGGAGGTCGTAGCGGTCTCAGTTTTAAAGCTAGAATGAAGATACCGGTAAACTAGAGAATCTAAGGAATCCATCGGTACCAAACATGTCATACTAGCTTTTCGCGAAGGAGGCTAAATAATGCTCCAAACTGGCATGGCCATTTTCAAAGGGGTCCCTTGACCTGACCTCCAGATATGTGAATGAAAATGGGTTCTATGGGTACCCACGAGTCTCCCCTTTACAGACATGCCCACTTTATGATAATCACATGCAGTTTGGGGCAAGTCATAGTCAAGTCAGCACACTGACACACTGACAGCTGTTGTTGCCTGTTGGGCTGCAGTTTGCCATGTTATGATTGGAGCATATTTGTTATGCTAAATGCAGTACCTGTGAGGGTTTCTGGACAATATGTAATTTTTTTGTGTTGTTAATTGTTTTCCAACAATAAATATTAATAATCAATAATTAATTAATGTTATTAAATTGCAATTAATCACATGATTGTCCATAGTTAATTGCGACTAATTGCAAATTAATCACACATTTGTTATCTGTTCGAAATGTACCTTAGAGGGAGATTTGTCAAGTATTTAACACTCTTGTCAACATGGGAGTGGGCAAATATGCTTGCTCTATGCAAATGTATGTATAGGGACCCCTTTGAAAAGGACCATGATAGATTTTCCTCGCCAAAATTTAGCGTAAATTTGGAGCGTTATTTAACCTCCTTCCTGACAAGCTAGTATGACATGGTTGGTACCGATGGATTCCTCAGGTGATACCAGATATCTTCACTCTAGCTTTAAAACTGAGCCTGTTACAAGCTCCAAAAGATCAAGTTTGTTAATGCGTTAAAGAAATTAATGGCTCGTTATTATCGCGTTAACTTTCACACCCCTAATAAATATATACATACATTTGCATACAGCAAAAATATTTGTCCACTCTCATGTTGATAAGAGTATTAAATACTTGACAAATCTCCCTTTAAGGTACATTTTGAACAGATAAAAAAAAATATTATTAATGGGGATTAACTATGGACAATCATGCGATTAATCACAATGAAATAGTTTAATCGATTGACAGCTCTAATAATAATATAAATTTCCCATTAACGGACAATAATTTATCGGGCCTAATATATATATATCGTGCATCCTTACATTATTTGGTTTATATTGCGGTTGTCTGATTTACTTTTTTTGCTATGAGTCTATGAGCCTACACTGACCTGCATCACAGACTAAAGCAAAGAAATAGATGGAAAATGCTCAAACTGAGACAAGGCCACAGGCGCATTTGTCATCACATTACATATATATCAGTGAGATTTATCAGTGTGTGCGACAGTCCTATGTGACTATTTTTAGACAGATGAGTGACGGGGGATTGTCTGGGTCCTCATATCAAGCAACAGCCATGCGCAGAGTTCATCACAACCTGTCACCTCCTATACACACTGTCACTGATCCAGCCTCCCTCTGATCCTGCCAGATACATCAGAAGGCTCTGCAAACCAATCCGAGCTGTTTAAACCGCATCCACGAAGACAATTCTGGAAAAACGGCTTCGGAGGTCTGGTACGAGCAGCTGATAATACAGTAATACGCACCATGCTCTGGTCCCCGGTCTTGGTGAAGGTCTTTTCGTCGGCGACGTCCCGTTTCACCCAGCTGTAGGAGACCATGTAACCGGTGATGGGGGGGTGGTAGACGGTCAGAGGGCGCTCCCAGCTCACCATCAATGCCGTCTGGTTCAGCGGCTTGATCTTCATGCTCACTGGGGCACTGCTGCACACTGAAGGACCAGAAAGTACAGGGGGGGGCGGGGTAAGATTTAAGAAAAGCAGCATGAAAAGAAAGTCACTTTTTCACCGTTTGAATGCAGCTGGGGGAAAATGAAAGGCTGCGCTTGGGAGGACTGCTTGACCACATGTATTTGTGTCGTCTGTTGATGTGTGTGGGCAGAATGCAGGTTGCCTTTTAACAAGCCTATCATTATTGTCTGCTGCTGCTGACTTGACTCAAAGCCATTTCTACTTGAGCAACCTCTAAGGCAAGATAATACAGTAACTCAATAACAAAAAAACACTCCTGGAGGCTTGACTGGGGTCACATTCGGGTGTCAGTGCAGATTCGCATTCGTGAAACGTGTAATTTTCATGGCACAACACAGCAAGAGATTCCAAGGTGGGATCCCAAACAGTTGGGCGTAGCGCTAAACATGTGGTACAGGTCATAACGCAACTTCCTGCCCAATACGTGATTTGCAAGTTCCTGTCTGTGCAACATTAAACAGGATGCATGAGGAGGATGAAAGAAAACGTGTAAGTCGGCCTCAAGGTGGCAGTGTAGGCTGCAGCACGGACATTTAGGTTCCATCAGTGTGAGTTAAGGGACAATCTGGACATGCTTCTCAGCACATCAGGGCAACAGCAATCAGGAACCAGTATCAGCTGATTATGTGCACACTGAGGTTTCTGTCAAATTGTAATTGTCACCACAGTTTTCTCCTTTTTACAAAGTGAAGCTGTGGTGCAAATTATGCAACCATGATATGTGAAAGGGAGACAGGGTGAGAGGAAATCAGTCAGAGGGACGCAGGGGGGGAGAAAAAAATACATAATAGCAAGAATATGTCGGGGTGTTGATGAGGTGTGACAGGTGTGAAATGCATTATAACCCGTCAGATGTTCGTTGTCAACTTCAGTAGCTCAAAAAACAGCCTGTTTAATAACAGCTGGAGACATCATGATGGTTTTTACTGCCTGCATCATTACCGTCATGTCAGCCATCATCCTTCTCGCCATCAACACTCGTGCACTAGTAGCTATGACACTCTTCCTTTTTCTCCGTTTGATCTGCCGTCTCTGTGACGCCTTTAAAAAAACAGCTAAAACGAATTTATTTAAACTGCCGCCTCATGCTGTACAGGGTTTATAAGGTCTGTTGTTATTTTAGTGTTGTGAAGTAGAGCTGCAACGATTCATCGATTAGTTGTCAACTATAGAATGAATCGACAACTATTTTTAATAATCGATTAATCGGAAAAAAGTCAGTATTGCAGCTTCTTAAATGTGAATATTTTACTGGTTTCTTTACTCTTCTATGACAGTAAACTGAATATTTTTCGACTTTTGGACAAAACAAGACATTTGAGGACGTCATCTTGGGCTGCGAGAAACACTGATTGACATTTTTCACCATTTTCTGACGTTTTATAGACCAAACAACTAATCGATTAATCGAGAAAATAATCTACAGATTAATGGGCGGCTGTGTCTCAGAGGGTAGAGCAGGTCGTCCACCAATCGGTAGGTCGGTGGTTCGATCCCCGGCTGCTCCAGGGGTCACATGTCGATGTGTCCTTGAGCAAGACACTTAACCCCAAAATTGCTCCCGAAGGCATAGCCATCGGTGTGTGAATGAGTATTTAGATTAGATCCTGATGGGCAAAGTTGGCACCTTAGCAGCCTCTGACATGTGTGTGTGAATGCTGACATGTAGTGTAAAAGCGCTTTGAGTGGTCAGAGGACTAGAAAAGCGCTATATAAGTCCAAGTCCATTAATCGACAATGAAAACAATCGTTAGTTGCAGCGCTACTGTGAAGCACTCTGTGATCTTGTTCTATCAAAGATGCTCTATTAAATAAGCTTACTTTCTTACTAAAATCAACAGCAGGTGTAGATCTACCCTCTTATCAACACCTATTTGGCATCGTGAAATACAACACTGCTGGGTTTCTTACTTGTGTTTTTGCTAAAAAGTTGTGTTCACAATAATAATTGGGGCAACTTTTTCTTCCATGCGGTTCACTGATGAGCAAACATGACGTCTCTGTATTAATTAGAAACTTCACTGATCTAAGGTAGTTTTATGAAAACCTTTTTGAATGAAACGGGCAGATTGGCAGCAGAATTAATAAGTGCTCATCTAAAATCTGTTCAAAATTTGTATGCAAATGGAATTTTTTTGTCGCTTTATCTCAGGTCCGACTGAAAAGAAAATCTTCAACAGAGAGACACACAGTATGAATCAAATGAAAAGGTCCTAATGTTTCATCACCGACACAATTACTTAACACGCTGGTGACTCTAGAAAAAAAAAAATCCTATTAATTTTCGGTGAATAGATATACTGTTACATCCCCAAAATCAGCCTCGTAGCGGTTTCACCTCAGTCTGCAACACCACTCAGAGCAGCACGAATCTTTCTGCTGGCAGATTCTACCATAAAGGGGGATGAATTGACAGGTGTAAACAAACAGCGGTTCCACTGCTTCTCTCCTCTCAAGGCTGTACAATATGTTTCAAAGAGGCTGTGTGTACACATATTGGTATGACGGGAAAAACAACAATTTCATTGAAAACACAAAGAAAGAAAGAAAGAAAGCTGATTTTAACATAAATAATTGGGAGTTTTTCTGAAGGACAGTCAAGGTATGCATGTCATCTGAGGGCTAAATACCAACACCGCAGCTACGGTACTTATTTCATTATAATGTGTTGCTACCGCCACAGCAACATTACAATATTAGACTATGTTAATAATGTTGTCAGTCGACTGACAGAAAATAAACTCATTTTCAAGCAAACATGTAAAACAAACTTTGACAAACTAAAACTATGATTTTGTCTCCTGGGCGAACAAAAGCTCCAATACTTTCTATTAGTACTCTTGATGGAGTCTCTATTCAGTCTGCAACAATTACAAATACTTGAGAATTTGGATGGACAAAATGTTAAATGCCATATTGACCATCTTGCAAAGAAATTAAAATTCACACTTGGTTTTCTGTACAGGCTAAAGTCCTGTTTTTCCATGGCATCAAGAAAACGCTTAGTTGCTGGCCTTTTCCTGACTTATTGATTCTGGTGATCTCCGTCCACCTTGTTCAAACGTGACCCCCCTGTATCACTCAGCCCTGAGGTATGTCACTAATTCTAGCTTCAGGACCCGTCATTGTACCTCAAACAGTATGGTAGGATGGTCATCCCTCACTCTGCGGAGGTTACAACACTGGTACATTTACGTCTATAAGACCATCTCTGGTAAATGTTCCTACTTACTTAAGCTGGAAGTTTGTATTCCTCCATAACAGTTATAATGTTAGATCACATAAAAGGCTTCAGTTTAAAGTGTCTTCTATCAGAAGAAGTCGAAACCAGCCTGATCCACTACAGTCCTGGTCCAGGAACCATCTGCAGGCCAAGCTTCACTTCAGACCTTATCTCTTTAAATGATTTTAAACATAGAATAAAGGAAGTGGTCACTGCTAACTGCAGTTGCTTCAATTAAATAACAAACACATGACCAACACGCTGCCCTGTTAATGCACTGTATGATGTAATGTAGGTCTCAATGTAAAAAAGAGGTTTAAATCTAAATGTGACTTCCTAGTTAAATAAACGTTGTATATATTCTTTGGTTCCAGTTTCTGCAATGTGAGGATTTGCTGCTTTTCTCTGTTTTATAAAATTGTACATACAATAGGGCTGAACGATTTTGAAAAAAAAAATGTAATTGCAATTATTCTGACTGATATTGCAATTGCGATATTAGAGGGAAGGATAATTTTTTACATCAGTATTCCCATTTTCATTGAAAAACATATTCAAATGATTATGGTGTGATTTTTTGCGCCTCCTGCGATTTGAAAATTGCAGTAGGCCATATTGCGATATTGCTAAAATTTGTATTAATTATGCAGCCCTAACATACAAAGGTTTTGTACTCTAAGTCGGACAAAACGAGCAAATTCAAAGCATTTTTCACAATTAACTAACATTTTATAGACAAAACAATTAGCTAATCGAGAAAAATAACCAACAGAGCGATTAATAAATAAAAGCTAGTTGCCGCCCTATGGACCACGTCACCGTTAACCACTTTCTAAACAGAGGTAGGCTAAATCTGGTCTCCTAGAGAGGAAAAGGCTTGCATGCACGGGGTGATGGAGCTCACACATGCAGATATACAGTATCAGAGTAAACACAAACAATAAAGCAAATATTGCCCTATAAATCTTGGCATTGTTTACTAGACAAACAATGAATCTGCCCCCCCCCGCCCACCAACAAACTAATCTGCAACCTGGGCGTTGCATCAGAAGCTATGCATCTCTAATGGCCAAACAACTTTCACAGCTTTAAAAGCCACAGTGATGGGACATTCAGTCTAGGTATGGCCCTGGCTCTCGCACAACATTTACAAGCAAAGCCATAATTTATTGTGCGCAGATAAATATCCCTTTCACACACAACCTTGACAGATGTCACCCCCGAAGATAAGACTGACACCGTTTACTCCCGGCGCCTCCCGTTAAGTATAGATTCTTACATTTTAGCACAGTGAAATAAGAAAATGCGAGAGAGACACAAAGAGAAAACGAGAAAAGAGGAGGGGAGGCGGGGTGGGGGGGGGGGAATGGAGAGACACGGGTCCGCATTCATTCTGCCTACTGACATAATGCCACAAAAGCAATTTCACAACTTAATTTGTATGGGTCTATTTTAGCTGTGCCACATATTAATGATGATTGCTGATCGGCCTTGTGAGAGTGCTCCAACTTCATCACAAGCATTCCCAATCAATTCTCCCCGCCAGACACCAACAACACCACTTTAAGGCGCAGCAGCCTTTCTCATTAGTCTCCATAGTTCCTGTACTGTTCTGTTAAAGCAAGCGCTGCAAGATGCACACATAAAAGAGAGACGAACAAAAATACTCTAATCAAGCCCCGCATGAGGTCTGTGCTTTGTATTAACATGTTCTTTGATATAAGAATGAGTCGGAACAATGAGAGAATGACACGTGCATTATTCTGACAGGGCAGTCGTTATCCAAAAATCTCAATGAAATTTGAATTATTACCCATTAATGTAGTGATTTTAAATCACAGTAGAATTTGCTCTGTAAGTAATTTTTACCCTACTACAACAGGAAAAAAAGAATTAGCTTCTATTATATTTGTTGACCTACTGATTTGAGCTGGGTCTATTAATGGGTCTGCATGCTGAGCAGCCAGCCAAGATCCCAAAACACTTTCAACAATCTTATTAGTGCTGCAACTAACCATTATTTGTTTGCTCTATAAAATGTCAGAATATGGTGAAAAAGTGTTTCCCAAAGCCCAAAATGACGTCCTCAAATGTCTTGTTTTGTCCACAACTCAAAGATATTCAGTTTACTGTCACGGAGGAGTAAAGAAACTAGAACATATTCACATTTAAGAAGATGAAATGACAGAATTTAGACTTTTTTTTTCTCAAAAAAAAAAAATGACTCAATTAATCATTTATTAAAATAGTTGGCGATTAAGTTAATAGTTGACAAGTAATCGATTAATTGTTACAGCTTGAGAGTTCAATAATAATTTTCACTGCAACGTCTAGGTTTTTTGACCAGAGAGAAAAATAGTGATAATGAGTCTTTGTGAAAAAAATAAATAAATTGTATGAAAAATAATACGTGGTCAAAACTTTCATTTACACATCGTGGACGTCGCAGATTCACATGGAACTGAGAACAATATCTGCAACAAATCACACGAGGACCCCAGGTAATACTAGCCCTGTGCCATTCACACTGTAATTTAGGACACTCAGAGGTCCTGTACTGATACTAATGTCATTTAAATACAAATGCTGATGAATTTAAGAATACGTTATTTTGGACACTTTCATTCTACATTAGTACGGAGGCATCACTGGACATTATTTGCAGCAGTTTGACAGCCTCAGAATGAGCCATTTTCTAAACCCTTCCTCTGAACAGTGATCGTCCAATCATAGCTCGGCACGGCAGGCCTGTCAAACTTCTCCAAATACCGAAGTGGTGTTCATATGACGCTAGTAAGTGTTTGGAGTATTTTTTTTCAGCCTTTCCAAAACTAAAAACACAATCGAAGAAGGTTAAGGAATGGATTAAAAAACAGTCGCTAGCATGTCCACCATCAGCACCTACAGCTCACTATCTACAGTAGTAACCTAACTTTACTTCTGCCAGTGTGCCAGAGTTAGCATATCGTTTGTTTCCTTATCATACTTATAAAACAAGGACTATCTGGCTCTACACTACAAGAACAATGCTGTTTCTTTATTTCCATGTCTTGTACTGTACACGGATCATTAACCGGTGAGGATGCTGACTGTTTGCCTAGGACATGCAGCTTAACCCTAAGTCTTTTATCACAATATCATGTATATAGATAGAGCTGCAATGAATAATCAATTAGTTGTCAACAATTAAATGAATCACCAACTACTTTGATGATTGATTAATTGGTTTGAGTAATTTTTTAAGGGAAAAAAAAAGTCTAAATTCTGTCATTTCAGCTTCTTAAATGTGAATATTTTCTGCTTTCTTTACTCCTCTGTGACAGTAAACTGAATATCTTTGAGTTGTGGATAAAACAAGACATTTGAGGACGTCATCTTGGTCTTTTGCATATACCAATCGACATTTTTCAGAATTTTCTAACATTTTATAGACCAAACAACTAATCGATTAATCGAGAAAATAACCGACAGATAAATTAACAATGAAAATAACGTTTAGTTGCAGCCCTATATGTAGCCATCAAGTGCATATTTAGGACCCCTTTACAGGCAGCTATGGCTTACGTCACAGCCTTCGGGTAAGATTTTTAGGAAGCTTTTGAATGGGACGCCACATTTGCTGATCTCTGTCGTAACCCTTGGCCTTCGCAGTGTGCATTACTAATCCACAAACTACTGTGAGCAATTTAGGCGGCAATTCACAAGAACTAATAAAATAGCAAGTGCTGATTGTAATTACAGGAGATCCTTGGGGTTAAACCAGTAGCTCTGTAGTGCAAACAGGGTAGAATGTGATACAATGCAGAAAAACAAAGCTTACCCCTTGAAGCCTCGGTGCTGTGAGGGCTTCCCAGGACTTCCGTTAAATCTCTCTGCCATGCATCTTTTACGGCCGACTTAAAGACTTTCCTATTGTCCAGGTCCTGCAGGGGCCGGAAGTTGTTCCACAGGTACTCGACAGACTTGACGTGGTCCTGTTGCTCCGTTGTTAAGATGGCGTAAAAGGCCTCCAGCTAGATGGAAAAGAGACGGAGAATAGCTATTGAAGCAAAGTTAAAGTGCTTTTGTTACTATGTGTGTGTCTGTGTGTGTGTCTGTGGGTGTTGAATATAATATATCATGCAGGACTGCATTCGTAGCCACTTGCCAGCAGCTGACTGTTCACAACTGGAGCAGAGTATTTGCAAGAAACATTCACACCACAAGCACCAGCAGGCACGGACCTCAATCATCATCCTGGCTACCTACCGGGCTGTAACTTCTCAATGGGGCAAATTTGTGGCCATTGATTGCCACGAATGATCTCCTGCCGCGCGCTGTAATGACTACACATTACAGATACTGTGGAATCAATGTGTCCTACGCGTGCTTGGAGAAATAAATTACAGGTTCATAAAAGACGATCTGCGAGCGTCACAAACATTGTGCCGGTGGTCAATATTCTTGCAGCAGAAGTCATTTCTGAACAAAAGATTTGTCCTCCTGCAAGTTAATAGAAATTCCACTGAGCCCTGCAAATTTTCTACAGCACAGAACGAACGCTATGGAGGATACGCAGCTGGGTAACCCAAGAATTGTGTGTATAAAAGATGCAGCGAAAGGGACTGTGTATGGGATCAGCAAAAAGCACGGGGCATGATTTGGCATACATTATCGCACCAAAAAATCACAAATGGCAAAAACAGTTGGAGGTAAATTGCTCTAAAAAGCAGATAGGCGAGTGCCTGTAAAATGCTACATGTTGCATTTAATACGTGTTAAACCTTTATCGCAATTATTTAAATTAATGAACATTTAAAATTAATGACCATTTCTGCATTTGAGCAACTTTAATAGTGTGATAACCGGCCTCCGTGTGCAGCAGTGTTCTATTTAAGACCCCTATAGTCACTGTGTCAGACAACAGCATGATATATGTATAAAGGTTATCTCCCACTATCATTCAAATGCCAGTAATTGGCTCCCCCTTCCTGCCTACTCATCCACTATATAGGCAGTTATGGTTTCATATGCAGAGGAGTTGGGGAGGAACGAGGGAGAAAGGGAAGATGGAGGAGAGGTAGATGAGGGGATAAATTGCTTGTGGGCTGATACTGTAGGACAGTATGTGACAGCAGTGATCCACGGACTGTGTGCAAATGTAGCTCATATGGACATGTGTGTGTGGATTTAACGCACCTGTGAGCGGGACAGATACACAGGCCTGGAGAAGATGATCCACTCCACCACCTTGATGCAGGGCGGCGTGGTCAGAGAGCCGGTGTATCGGTAATAACTGTCCACTGACGACGGCAGCAGATCCCTCAGGATGAACGACCTGAGGTTGGTCTCCTTTTCTGGGGAGAGCACGGGAGCAAAAAACACCACATTTTTACCACCTTTGCTAAAAAAAAAAACCTGCATATCTTCAGTTACACCGACACTAACGTAGGCTGTTTCATTTCATTCTCCCTGTGGCATTTTAACCGCTTCCCTGAAACCTCCACTAGTGGAGTGATAGTGACAGCAGTTAAAAGCCTCACCACTTGTTATCACTCAGGCCAGATCTCTGTACTCAGAGATCTCCCTTTGGTCCTCCTTAGAAAGGAGCAAAAGGGAGGGGAGTCAGATAAAATGGCCTGCTCTGACAGCTGATCTGTGGCTGGGTGGTTTTCCTGTTATACGTGTAACAACTGTCGCACGGGCCACGGGGATTAAGACGGATCCAAATGATTAGCGGATCTGTTTCTATCCTCCGTGATCAGAACCAGGAAGAAAAAAACAAAAACAAAAAACAGGAAGATTCATTTATACCCTGTAAATACTCTGTAAATATGGTGCGTGGGCTATGCAAGTGGGCTTGTTTTTTTTACTTGAATTATGACATGAAAAAAACAAATAAAGCTGAATTTATGTCAAATCCAATCTCTCACAGCTCATGAACTTATCTAAAAAAGCAGAGGCTTGGGGTGATGGGACTGATAGGACTACTGAGGCACTGGAAGCCTCGCCCCCCACGCCTCATCTGTACTCAAAGTCAAATTCAGTATTCACAGCCTTTCTTCTCCCCGTCTTCAGACAGCGTACGTGCCCTATTGCTCATGGGCCGCCGAGATGCTGATGGATGGATGACTGTGGGATAACGAGCGAGCGGAAAACCAACCACCCTAACGGGGGAGGAGGAGGCGAGGAGCATTTAGCAGCCGGCACAGGAAGAGAGTCCAAAAAAAGAAAAGAAGCCCCACACCCACACTGAGCTCTCTCTCTCAGCTGGGAGATGAGAGATACGGGCGGTGTTAGCACGAACATCTGTGATGGGTTCAGACACTTCTGGAAGGCTGACGGAGTTTAGTGAAATAATCTAGTATAACCAACATGTTTTGGCAACCTGTCTTTATCAAGGTTATGGCAAAGGAAACGTGTAGCCTAAATGCCTCTGTGAAATTAAAAACCACAGGTGAAATGGCCTCCCAGCTGATAAATACCCGATCAGAAAATAGGCCAATTTCCTTACTGCAATTACTTCAATGGAATTTTGAGTGTAGAAATCTTCACTGAACAAAGCGACCCATTTTTTTCCGATTCTGGGGCCCATTTCACGTGGTTTTTAAGAATCTCTAGTGGCCTCTAAGTGAGCTTTTTTTTCCCCCTCACGTGTTCGTCTTTTCCCCACTTGTTCAGAAAGTTGTAAACGTTTTTTTTTTCACCCCAGTTCTCAACACAAAAGTCAAAACATCCATCTCCAGAAAGTACAGGGAGTGAAATCATAATTAGAAACGACTCAATGAAGCCCGGCGCTAGTCTTATGAAACCAGCGCGGATACGGCGCAATTACTCTACGCTTCTATATATCCTCATTCAATCGGATGTCCTTGACAGTGTGTGATTATACATACAGTAACGGCCGTCAGCGGCAGGTTGTAAAAAACAAGCCATACGTGTCTGTGTAAACAGAGCCGCTGATGCGGTAAAGGATTACAAAAACATCTGCTTACGGTCTACATAAGTCATGCATGCGGCGAAGGCAGCACGCATCAGTAATTTAAGACATTATGTCCATGAAGACAACACAAGACGTTAACAGTTTAAATGTGAATATGAGCCTGCGCAGGAGAGCCCGCGATGTACACACATGTATTGTCTGAGTCAAAATAAAACAGAGTGTTGTCTAATTGAGGCTCAGATGTAATTAATAGCTCTTTCTGTGCGAGCGAAGCTCCTCCGAGGTCTCCTACTGTGGAGCCAATGGAGAGGCGGTATCTTGCAAATTTTGCCTGCGTTTGAAGTTAAACTCCGCTCATATCTTGTGGTTAGACTCTAATTTGGCTACAAATAAAAAAATAAAGACCAAATGCTTAAGCAGCTGAAAGCAGGAGCATCAATCTTTGTTCTACGGCGGTACAGTGGGGGAGGAGCACGCCGTCTGCACTGTCACGAGGAATTTACCCCCAGGATCAACCAAAAACACGAACAACAGCAATGTCAGAGTGATTTTGTAAGGGATAATTGTTTTTTGAATATCCCACATGAACTTAATTCCCATTGTATTATTGTTTCATGCGGAGGAGATTTTGCTCTGACAGTAAATACACAAAACAAATGCAGAGAAACAAATAATAGCACTTTATACTTTCCCATTACTTACCATGATGCACGACTCCTTTCAATCCCTGGATGATGGGATCCACAGCTGGATTGTCTTTTTGCCCCAGCTGCAGGGAAATGTCCAGAGACAGAGGATTACAAAAGGGATTACAAGACTAGAATAATAATCTAACGTAATGACTAAGGACGATCAATATGAACAAAATACAGGGCGTGGACACAATGAGGGCAACGTCTCTACGGAGCAATATAATCTAGCAGCATCTAATCTCATCTAGTATTATTGTGTAGTCTGTGATGTTCATTTTTTTTTTGAGAGAGATTTTGAAGGTTAACGTCACAGATGAGTTGATTCAGTCCTCCGGTCGTTTAAGAGGCTGTTGTTTCTGCTGTTGTGCTGGGTGACTATACTGAGGGGCTCAGGGAAGACATTTATTAAACTTTGGAAGCATTTTCTTTCCTACTTTTAACTAAATCTTGTATCCAAACATTAAGTACACTACCCTCACCCTCTGAGTGTTTTTCATTTTTTTTTTTTTTATTAATTATTATTTATTTTTTTGGTATTTGTTTTTGTGTATTGTTGCATTGTTCTTGTATTTGTATGAACGTCTGTGTGTACACTGGACTTAGTGTATTTTGTCAAGCTGTTGTTGATTGTTGTGATTTACTTTGTGTTGCGACATGTTGAAAAAACTCAATAAAAAGAATCTAAATAGATAACTATATTCAAATGTGTATTTTTTTCATGGCATTTACTACCAAATGCCTCGATTATCAGTATTCAATGCTTCCTTGAGATATATATATATATTTATCTACACTTTTTTTTTGCTTTTTATGCCTTTATAGATAGTGACAGAGACAGTATGACATGCGATTTACTTTGTGTCGCGGGTCGGATTCAAACCCCGGGCCGCTGCGGTAAGGACTCAGCCTTGGCTCTACCAGGTGAGCTGCAGCGGCACCCCAAGTATGTAATATTTATTTTGACACATTGATATTATTAAATTGTACAAAGAATCAACTTGAGAGTACCTGTGTACCAACACAACACCATGAATAAATGTATTTATATGTATTATTTTGGTGAGACATTGAACACATCTGATCATTTTCTGAGTGTTGTATCCTTCTGTAGCCGGTGGTATCCAGTAACCGTATTAGCTTAACTGTCTCCAGACGACCAACACCAGTGCTGATTCCCTCCTTATCTTTAATGCCTACTGTTAATTCCTTGAAATGACAGATATTGTTCAGCGCCGGCATTCTGCAATATTCCCAATGTCCTACTTAAGAGACAGGACCGGACAAAACAGTATTGGGATGCGGGGACCGATCTTCTCCTTGCTCGACATTAATTCAGGTCAGTCAGAGGAGAATAATTGTGTGGAACTGAATGCTGAATGTGGATAATATGCACACCTTAGAGGCCATTAATAGGCCTTTGGGGAGCACGGGAAGAACTCCCCTCATTGATTAGAAATGGTAAATCTGAGCCAATGTGTGTGTGCCCGCTTAAAAAACTCTCGCACTGTAAACTGCTATTCAGCGCATTGTGTATGGCGGTGCTAATTGCAGTAAGCAATAGGGCTGTCAGGACCCAGCGGAGGCATTTAGGTCCTCGTACACACGCGGTTTATCAGTGTCTGAGAGCAGACCTACATTACAAACACCTGTGTCCCCATTCCAGCCTCCCTCTTCCTGAGAGCTGACCCCTGCCTATATGCTATTAAGCTGAAAGTTAGCCCGCATTGATTGCCTGCCATCAATCGCAAAAGATACCGCTAATAGAAATTAAGTGTGTAACGTGCTGCTGGTGTATGCTTTTTCACGGCTCATAAATCTCTGAGGTGTTTTTACTGTTAACAGAAATTAGGACCATTCTTGTCCATTAAGAGCTTATGTGTGCAGACCTTCAGGGGACAATTTGTAGTATCTCGATAAGCAATCTGCAATGTTGCCACAGAAAACAAGAGAAATAATCAGCTGCCAGCTGAAAAGAAACTCTCCTATCACAACACAGGTGCCAAAGAGCATTTCTAATAAATATTTATCATTTACTGACCTCAAAAACTCATTCACATCTTCATCCTTCTCATAATTGGACTAATGCAATTACAACTATCCCCTTGAGGTCATAATTGCCTCACCGTTTTGCCGTGTCCCGTTTCTAGCCTATCTGACTCTTACTCTTATTTTCTTGGTATGATTTTCCTATTTTCCTCTCGTTTTCTGTCAGTTTATGTTCATCCGCTCTCGTTATTTTTATTCACTTATCTTTGTTTTGTCATCTATTTCTTACAGTTGGCAGTAAGCACGATTTGTGGTAAAAGTCATTTTATGAAAAAGGATATTTTCCATCCAGGCAATACGACCAACAGCTAAATAAAGAGCCATTACAAAGGTTTCCCTTCAGAGCAGAAAACGATGCTGGATGCATCTTAAAGCATGATCATAGTGGGTTTCAACAAGAGTAAGGGTACGATCCAAATTGTACACTTTTTCTTACAGTGCGTACTGTTGCATGCAGTATGCATACAATTGGGACATACTACTTCCTCATAACATTGTGCCTTGAACTATGACCCTCTTGTTCATATATCTGCTGCGCAGAGGACTGTGGGTCAGAATAGCCATAAAAGCATGCTGGCTTACGTAAAGCAAAATGAATGCGACCGGATGTAGTAGGACATCCTGGTATATTTGGCACGTTGCATTTGATATACTATGTATTGGGACATACTAAATCTTTTTCTGGCATACTAAATAGTATGGTAGTATGGGTATTGGAACGCACAACAAGAGTCTAGCGGCTCCAAAGAACGTATATTGCCAAGAAGTGAAAGTCAATTGTTCGATCCATTGTAACATCAGCGCCCAGCAGCCGAGCTACGCTTCCGCCATTTACGCCAGTAAAACGTCTGCCTAAAAAGTGTCGTACAAAAGTAAAACAAAATTATTTCTATTCTATTGTCATATTCTTCCGAAATGGCCTGTGTTGAACAATAAAATATTATAAATATAAGAACCGCTTTCAGTCCAAAATGGCGGCAGCGGCTACACCGGAGTTTCGTCTCTTTGCTTCTATACTCTCTGTGAGGCTGTACTTAGGCACAGCAGTGCTTTGAGCTAAATGCTAACATAACAACATGCTCACAATGATAACGCTAACATGCTGATATTAAGGAAGTATAATGTTCAACAAGTCTACTATCATATTTTAGCAGGTTTTAATGCAAAGATTTGCTGATTAGCAGTAAAAACAAAGTAGAGCTAAGGATGACGAGAATGCCATCAGTCTTGCAGGTTTTTGATCATGAACCAACTTATTGGAAAAAGAGGAATGTTTGACCTGATGACGACGCTACATTTATCAGATCAAATGAAAACACATTAAAAGGCCCATAACTCTTTTTACTTTCAAATTCCTTATTTTCAAATGAACTGACTTGTTAACTAAATTAACTTGGCACAAGGCTTGACACTACTGTAAGCCATGAATGAAAGATAAATCAGATATTTTATTACATTTAATAGCTTCAACTGTATTTTAGTTGTAAATGCTTTGGTTCTATTTGAAAGAGTTTGAAAGAGTGCTGTCCTCACTCGTCTTTGCCAAGAGGTCAGGTCAGGTCAGGTCAGGTGCACACAGGGGCCTTTCTAGTATTTGAGGACATTCGGGGCTGTTACAGACCAGGGGCGTTTTGTTTTGTGCAATTAATTTGCATGGCGATATATTTTTTTGAACTGTTGTCAGAAAGAATATTGAATATTGTAATTCTTGTTCGGAACAAGGGCAACTTTTCTGAGCATTTGCAACCGTGAATAAAGGCATCAATCAATCAGGTTGTGCAGAATGGATTGTGTTGCACCTCTATTTATGAGGATTATAAAACAACAACACGGAGGCTCCGTAGTCCGAACCGAGCCGGCAAACTTTATTACTCCTTCCAACCTTGACTAAGGCAGTGAATACCAGATCCACTCCTTCCATTCTTAACTTTCACAATGAAAGTCTTAGACATATAAAAATTCGCCGGAGAATATTTAGCATTTTCACGCCGTCACGCCCCACGGTGTGTAAAAGTCTTCAGCCCGGAACGCTGTCGGGGGGGGGGGGGGGTCTCTATTAGTCTATTTTGATGCTTTTTTATGCAGTCTGGCACCTTATTTATATTAAAAGTACCCATTGTGAATCCATTTATTTCCATTGTGAATTTGAAAATGGCATCCTACAGTGGGTTAAGTTGAATATCACTGCCTTAGAATCTATGTTTAAGTGCACTATAAGTATAAGTGCACTTGTGTAGTCTCGGTTTTCTTCAGACTACATTTGTCTTGACCTTCAGACTCAGTGATACCTTACCTCAAAGAAGACGGCCATGGCAGCAATGATGCGTCGTTCCTTGATGGCAGCGCTGAGGCTGTCAAAGTCATCTGAATTGTAAAGGTAGATCTGCATCTGGGATGGGAAACAGAGCATAAACAGCTTGAGGAGTGGACAAGGAGAACCAACAGTCCCTGTCATCAATCACTTGGACGCACTGCTGAGGAGCTGATGAAAAGCTGTTTTGAGGGGCATAAAAGAGGGTGTATTTATCACTCCCATAAATCTCCCATAATCTGTGTCATTCCTTTTTGTGTTGTGCCACTCCTGGGGGATGCTGGAGAAATACAGCATCCCATACCTCAGGGCGACTGTCCTCACAGAGACAAGTCACGAGCTGAGAGGAAAGAACTGGAGGAATGTGCTCTTTTTCCTGTGGTGAGATCTAACACAACGCTCTGCTTTTGCTTCCAATTACCTTAAATCACCCACAACATCGCCCTCTGATTCCACAACAGAGCTTAGGGATGTGTGTATGTAACGTGAAAGCCATCATACAGTACGCCGAATACATCATATACCTGTCATGGCTCCGGCTCCCAATAAAAAAAAATATTTTCATTCCTTTCATTTCAAAGCAGACACATTATGGTCGTGCTGATCAAAATCAGCAAATGATTCTAAAAGTAGCAATTGGAGCTGTCCATCATCTCGCTGTCGAGCCTCTTCAAAATGAAAAAGCCTTTCATGTCACTGAACCGAGTTAATTGGCAATAAAAAAAGGTCCTAGATGTTGATTTAATTAAAGGGTATGCTTGGCTTTTTTCTTCTTTCAAAGGAAAATCACGTGTAAAAAAAAAAAAAAAAAGCCCCAGCCACAATTGGTTGTGCTGAAAACAGATGCAAAAAGTCTAAATAAATAAGCGTATAACAAAGGATAAATCCATTAACGCGTATAAAAGACCTAATCCAGGTACGAAATGACTCAATCCAGATCATTTAAGTTAATCAGTTTCCTTCAGAGTTCCTTTAACTGCAGCCTTTAATGGAACTTATTTGTTGTGCGAGAACTCGGCGAGGGAGAAGCTCGAGCCATTCATCACCCTTCAGATGTTATTAACTACATTACCCAATTAAGCTGGCCCCCTTAGGCTTCATTTACTCACTGACAGCGGCTCACGTGACCCGCTCTTATTAACGGGCACACTGGAAAAAACGTGATATTCAATTGTCAAACACTTTTCACGGCAGCCAATAAAAACAAATGTTGCCGAAAGCGATTTGAATCACTTGATTGCACGCTTCGTTTCACTGTATGGTTGCGAGCTCTGGCACGAAACCCCCCCCGCCCCCATCGTCGGAGTAAACTTCCTTCAGATATCGCTGGAAGTTGTTGATTTAAAGCAGGACAGACAGGTGGTCTGACCAATCTGTAAGCTCTCCTAAAACATTCAGACACATTCGTACATGTTTGTTTCTGTCAGTGCAAAATTGACCACACTTGTTGTTTTCGGGAGAAATATGTAAAGACAAATCTGAAAAATGATTAGTACCAATAACCAGCAACAGCTGGCGAGAGACCAGAGGTAATGGGAGGAAAAACTGAAAGACAAACAAAACATTATTTGAGCTTTATAATTCACCTCCGGTTTCCTCTGTAGAGCAGAAGGCCCACAAAGTGAGTGCAAACACGAGCTTCTGAAAAGCTGCTCTGCATTCCCAAGTTCCATTTAAGCACAAACAGGTGAAAAACAAAGTCATGTTTGGCATGATTTCCCAAGACAGCGAGATATTGAGGCAAGACAAGCAAACTACAAGAAATAAAGTTTGTGTGCGCGGAGAGATCTTAAGATTTATCACAGCAGCGCAAATTTATTCTCCTTTTCCTTACTTTATTCTTTACCACTGTGCCGCTGCAGCATTTTGTTGTTAACAGGGAAATGTGTCTTCCTTTTTTTATATTTCACAGTATGATTCTCTCATAACCATCTACCTTATCCTTTCACTTTGAGCACCTACTAAGTGCTACAGCATTCATTTTCAAGATAGAGTAAGTGTCACTGAGTTTGTACAGTAGGTGTTACTGAACTAATACCTGAAACTTGGTGTTTCGCAGACAGATTACTGACGGAGAACTGAGGACGGCACACGAGAGTATAGGACGAGAGTGGATTATGTGTGAGTAAACAACTAATTATAATCCATGTATGTGCATTTAAAACAACAACACAGCCTAACATTTGCACAAAGATTCACTACAAGATTCACTTGACTTTGCCCATTTTCATATTGACCTAATGCTAACACTGCTAAACAAATACCTGGTAAACACACATTACAACTGGTCCTTGTGTTAACAGCCAACGGCAACACAAAAAAAGCCCTCGAGTTGTTTGTCTTCCATCGTATGGCTACTTATTAACACATATCCACGATGTTGATCATGTGTTACTGTTGCTAACTTGATGGCTGTTGCGAGTCAGATGCTACAAACACACGTCATTATTTCATCCTTTTATTGCCCAGAGAGCTCCATGCACTGAAACTTAACACATGCAAAACACAAGCAGGTGAAGATTCACCAATTCTGATTGCACGATTCCAATATTATTGCTTATTACACGGCTTTGTTGAATACTCGATTCTGATTCGTCAATCACGGCGCGGCTCGCTGTACATCATCCCTAACATATTTTCTATACACCTAGCGTTTAAGATAACAAAGCACTCGTTCACTCATTTTCCAACACCAATGATTGGTTGTTGGCTTCAGTAACTCCATGTTGGGCTGCACGATTTATCGAATATTAATCGTGATCATGATTTTGGCTTCCAACAATTAAATGAACATGATCCGACTGCGATATTAACATCTAAAAATGCATGCTCAGCTCATAAAAATCTCCGCTGCATATCAAATCAAGCGCCTCCTAAACCATCAGCCAGCCACCAGGGGGTGATCCAGATGTTTTGGCTTCACTTTTAAGGGAGCTGTCATAACTGCTGTGTGTTTACCCTACGGCGTCAGTCTGTGAAAAACGTTCCTGAATGTTGTGGCTGCAGAATAGAAGAGTATTAATAGGGCTGCACGATTATGACCGAAATGATTATCACGATTATTTTGATCAATATTGAGATCACGATTATTATAGCGATGATTCATTGATTTTTAGGGACAAAATATTTTTACTGCATTTTCACATTTAAATAAAAAGAGCGCTGCTTTCACTTCCATGTTGTGCTGCATTTCAACCGTAAAAAGTTAGAAATGTTACGCTTTTACTTTGTCATTATCATCTATAGTGGTTATTTGTATAAAAACACACAATTCAAATGATTAGGAAATCCTAATTATATATTATAAGCTGCTTAGAGCTAGGGTTAGTGTTAGGAAGTTAAACATGTTATAATTCCCTCTCTAATATCCATTTTATATTGCATTGAAAACATCTCCTTCAAACAACTGGATTTATTCAAGTTTCTCGCCAAAAACTACATTTTACAACATTACATTTGAACGCAACATGATAGAGTTATAATTTACCTAATCACCTAATACAATAATAGCAGCATCATGGGAATGAATTACAATATAATGTTTCTGATTAAGTTAAGCCCTAAGTAATATACTGTACTGCATATTACTCCTTTTGGATCCTTAATTTAAGTTTTATTTTGATGCAAAGATTTGTTAATTTGCAGGAATGTAGCACAACATGAAAGTGAAATTAGTGCTCTGTTAATTTCATTTTGGGGGAAAAGTTTTGGTACAATTTCATTTTGCTTCTAGGAGATGCACCGTGAATAAGGAGGGCCAGTCTTATTTTGATGCAAAGATTTGTACATTAGCAGGAATGTAGCACCACATGACTGTAAAGCAGTGCTGTGTTTATCTAAATATGAAAGCGTGATCAAAATATTTTGTCCCTAAAAATCCATAAATAATCGTGATCTCAATATTGATCAAAAATAATCACGACTGTCACTTTGCCCAAACTCTATGCGGCATGAGGCTCGTTCAGGCGCGTCCATCAGCTTTTAGTTCCATCACATTTATGTATTTTGTAGTGTTTTCTGTGTTCTCTCTATTTAGTATGCGTGTTGAGCTCTCAGGGTCGCCATATCCATCCCCATTAGTCCTGACTGCAGATATGCTTTCAGTGCTACTGGAGCCTTTCCCTTTCTGAAATGTACTGTACTATACACCCACCCTAACACTTCATACATCTGCAGTACTGAGTGCGTACCCGTCCGAAGGTGTGATTTGTAATCCATGTATAATTAATCTAACCTTGGTGACACCCTAATATATTATTAGAAAAGATCTCCTTATGGTACCCTGAGGCAGAAAAAAAAAAAAATCCACTGTTTCATTTTTCATTGTGCTGTTTGAGCGAACAGGTGGTCCATCTATCGATTTCCCCACTTCACTCCCGTGAAAAAGACCGTGGTTAGATTAATGTCAAGCTCAGGAGCCAAAGGCCGAGCAGCCCGTGGTTGCTTTTTTCGTTATTTGTTTTTTTACATGACCATGTTACAAAGGCAGAGCAGCTCTATAATGCAGTTTTTTGAATTTGTCTTTCCACCCCCCTGTACCCAAGTGTGAACTATATTTGTGTTTTCAAGCTCCTGAGCAGGTGGAATAAACACTTTTGAGGTTTTTTTCCCCTCCCACCATAAGAGTAAATACTTTATGCAGTGTGTTATAAGCGACTCAGGGCTGTGAGTGTGACTCATTTGAAGTGGAGAGATAATTAGACGGCAGATTGGAAAACAGTCTCTGTTTAGCAGAGACAAATAAGCCCCCGAGCTCAACCTCCAAGGTCACGCTGCTGCTCAACTCTCCAAGAACAAAACATATACACAACAAAACAAAAAGCCAACCCTCTGCTGTTAAAGATCACCGGGTATGTCAAACACAAACATTTATGGACGTGGAGTTTTGCCGCGCACGTGTAGTGCTGGATGTAATATAATCGCAAATACATCAAACTCTGTCGAGGCATAAATATGAAATATGAAAATGCCACGTCTCACAGGATGAAGCAGTTCAATGGCCAAAGGCTAGATCCTGCATAACCATGTTTCCCCCCTAAAACCATTCATCATTTGATTTCCCGCTTTCACCTTCTGATTCAGAGTGAAATAATACATCATGTTTGATGCATGCAGGCTGACTTATTGATAAAGTGAATCATTTCAGGAAAAAGCAGACCTCCCACTCTGTGCGGCTTCTGCGTTTATGGTGCTCCGTGAAGTACATATACACTATGTAGTTAACAGGAAACATCTTTGCGGATATGTGGATGGAATATTCATTTTTGTACATCCTGCAGCAAAACACTACTGCGTTTCCCGTGAGGATGTGACTGTTAGGTTGCCACGAGTGGCTGCCTTTTGTTGGCCCTATTTTTTTTCTAATTTCTTTGAAATTATTCTATGAAATGATTCTTCTTCTTTGAATTGATTTCTCCACGGTGCTACTTACGAAACGTCAGCCTCGTCGTACTGTATGTATGTCAAGTCAATCCTATCAGGGCTGCATGCTCCTGACATGCATGTTAACAGAATTAAACCGTACGAGAAGAGGGTCAATCCTTTTGAGTTAGGAAAAATATTCAGACGTCCTTTGCATCCAAATGGCAGAGCTGTTGGCTGTTTAAAGTGCCGGTACATTAGCAACAAATCCACATTCAGATTCCCTTCATATGCACAAATACTATAAAGAAACCTTTTTTGTCTGATGTAGCCCTTCAACGAGACCACTAGTTGTTTTTTTTCTATGTTCCCAAATGTGTTTTTTTTTTAATACATTTTGAATTGATGGTTATTTAGCCCTATTAATTTATAAACATGTATAGGATTATTATATTTTTTTCATACTATACAGCAGTCATTTCCAAACACTGGGTCGGGAACCACAGATTGGGTTGCAGGAGATTTTATTAAGGCCGTGACACACCGAGCCGACGGTCGGCCGTCGGACAGTTTGGCAACAAATTTGTGGACATATCTTTTTGTTTTTGCCAAATCACTATATTTGTTCCTTCTTTTTATAAGCTCAGCTGCTTAACGATCTTTCCACGTGGCCCCTGGCAGGTATGCATCATTATCCTTCCTTATAAAGAGAGCATCATCCTTTCATATTTCGAACACATGCCTTGTAATCCATGTTCTCCGACAGAGAGGTCGATGCAAAAAGCCTTGGCCTACACACAAAAACATGTTAAGCCACAGATCTATATTTCACATCTATAAACGATGCATCTGGAGGGCACCGTTTTCTTCCTCTTGCTCAGCTGTTTTTTTTTTTTTCAAACGGCTGCCTGAATTGGTCATTAAAGAGAATCTCATTGTCTTATTTAGAAGCACCCCATCAAAGGGGAGCCATATATACGCACAACAGCTTTATAATGGCTGTATATAATCCGGTGCCCTTTAACACTACATTGAACACAAAGTGATGTGGCAAAAATAAATCTAATTACTCAGCCATTCGGCATCAAACGCCATGCTTTGCAGTAGTGAGGGCTCCAAAAGAAACAGGGCCAAGAAACAAACACAGGAGGACTCGAGCTGCGTGTTTGCAGATAGGACGGAGAGCCACGCTGCTAACAGCCATTTCCTGTTTTCACACACTGTTATATTTACACTAATTATTAACCATTTAACAATAGAGGGGACGAAAAAAACAAACATTTTATATAACCCTACAAAATGTAAGAGTGTGACACATTTGCAAATTCATTTTAGATAATGAAAAGAAATGGCATTGTAAATCATAAACATTTGAAAAGGCGCTAATAACTAATTATCTGCACCACATGCAAAGAGTGGGATTTGGGCTTTAGTCCAGGAGCCGGAATAAATAAAACCAAAAGGTTTCAGACTTAATACCCTTTATATCTGAGCTACAAGAGTGGCTGATAATTTATTTTTCTGCTTTCCTTTATTACTTGCAGTCCGTTCTCCCCCTTGTTTCCTTTGTCTATTTGTCTTTTGGCTCTAATTGAGAAATGTGTTGTGACCTCATGTAAAAAAACAAACACTGGAAGAGCAAGAAAAGTAAGAATTTCGTTTAAACTCTACACTGAAACTTTGTTTTTCATCTGCGCCTTTTCACTCTGCTTTCATTGATGTGATATCCTTGACATTCTTATGCATTACCTTAACACACATATCTATCTCCCCACAATCACATATTCTTGTTCTTTATACTTCATACTGTGAACACATCCCCTGATCAATATGTTGCACATTCCTGCACAAAACTGTACAGCTCTTCTACTTGAAAAACAAGATATATTTTTTACGGATTTCTTATATTTTCAATTATAAATTCTTCTATTTTTATATTATATCTCTTGACTTTTGCGCTGTATCTATTGATATGCACCAAAACACCAATGACAAATTCCTTGTATGTGCGCACCTAACTGGCAATAAAACAGTTTCTGATTCTGATTCCTACATTGAATCAGAAGATATTACTTGGGAAGATGTTATTATTGTATTATGATTAACAATTGATCATTAAAGGTGGAAAGTATTTCAAGAAAAAAATGGTCAGAATCGAAGAAGCAGAGGCTGAGATATTTCAAGAGGAGACGACCCCGGGCAAAAGCATTGTTACACTGGTCAATTTTGAGATTTTGGGCTATTTTGCTTCCATAAGATGTGTTCTTTCAGACTAGTGGAAAGAAAACAGCCAAAATACACATTTAGGTGTTTATTTTACTACTCTGTCTTTTTTCCGTCCGTAGATTTCTCCTAAATTCACTAAAAGTTAGCATTAGATAATGCCTCATTTGCATATTTAAACATAATATTTCAAAAACTTGTAATACAAAAAAATAATTGTCTTAATGTAAGTTATTAACTGGGTAAGTTTCATGGTGATATCTATTAGTTAAAGATTATTACCCTATTCATTTGTACTGTCTTCAAAATGCATGGAATTTTACAATCCATATCTTTAAAGGCTGTTTTCTCAAAATATTCAAATATTCTCTCCGCTTCAGTAGCATTTACATAAACCAAACTTTCCAGCTTCATTCATATTTATATTCTGAAGGTTTTCACAGAAGGGTTTTTGTTCATATATGATTCATAGCCTGATTTACGGAACATTTTATTGCTAAAAACATGGCAAAAATTGATTATTTATGGCTGTGAGGCTGTATTTTCTGATTTACATAGTGATAAAAACTAGGGATGGGTCATGATTTTTGATTTTTCATTAAATTCTAAAAAAATCAACTAGTTTATGTGACTATCGTCCTGTCTTAAAAGAATATATTTTCCCTTGTATTAATCGTCGCAGACGCTGCCTGTTAGTAAAGTTACTACCGGTAAAACGTGTGTGGTGCGTTCAGTTCAGCTCTTTTCTGTCAGCGCAGGTGTGTGTGTGTGTGTGTGTGTGTGTGTGTGTGTGTGTGTTCCCAGTGATTGTCGAATAGTATTTTTGCTTGGAACGCACATCTCTAATAAAAACAGATATCCATAATCCCCTCTGTAAAAACCTTTGACTCTAATATGTCAACAAAATGAAACAAGAATTTTGATTCTGGCTTTATTCAACATTCAGATTACTGGTCTGTAAATGGATGCATATTTAATAATATAATGCCTCATTTGCATATTTAAACATACATTTTCAGAAAACCTGTAATACAGAAAAGAATTGCCTTGATGTAAGTAATCAACTGGTGGAGTTTCATGGTGATATCTATTAGTTACATTTTTTCACCAGGGATGTGTCCCCTTAACTATCAGTCACTAGAATGGGTTAAGGTCCAAAAATGCTGGATCCTACACTTCCCATAATGCAAATTCATCTTCCTTCTTGGTAAACACCCATACCTTTCAAACTCCACACCCCCAGTTTGTAACGCAGGGTTTCTGTTATACTATATATCAATAAGGGGGGTTACTTTATTAAGGAAGCCTCTATTTTTCTTTGATTTGACTTTTCAGTGGGTCCATTTCAGCATCATTTGGAAGCCGGCGTTCACCTAAAAATAGCTTTGACCACAGTGAATTTGTTTTTTCTTCTACAATCCTCAGCCTCTTGCCTCTTGGAGATGAGGTACACTGAATTTTTAGAAGCATCAATGTGCTGCCCCCAATTCCGCACCAGGCTCCAATATTCAATATGGACCCTCGTGGCCCCATATTGCACATTTGTCAAAGTGTATTGTAATGACAGGATGCTTTACCTCTACAGGAAACCGTCTGCCATTTACGCTGTGCTCCGAGCCTGCTGATCCATTACTATGGCCCCAGTGAAACTCCATCTTCTCAGCCTTAAAACGCCCCGGCAGTCCAGCGCCTCTTACAAAGTAGTCATCCTTCAGTAGAACAGCAACTGGAGACAAAGAGGGGGTGAAAGAAAAAAGATGGCCTCAAACAAAGAAGGAAAATTAAGTACACTCATGGCAGCTAAAAAAGGAGATAGTGAAAGAAGTGATTCGACAGAAGCATCAGAGCGGCGGTGGCTGCTCAATTTTTTTGCTATCTCAAGATCACACCTTAAATTCTCATTATCTACATTCGCATCTGTTTTTTTTAAATGACAACTCAATTATCTCATTATCTCAAAATAACACATTTCAGTGCTGTGTGTGGCGTTCGTATTTATTCTATAAGCTTCTGATCCTGAGATGATGCATTATGTTATCTCGAAAATATCAAACAGAATCTGTTTTCTATGATAAAATGACACAATGCAATTTCTTACCTGCTTCAGACACTGATTACTTTGTTTATCAGTCATTGTCTCTCCCTGTGACACCGTCGGTATGAACTAACAACTTAGCGAAGATGGAAGACGAGCTCTAATTTGTGTTTCATGCGTACGGGAAACTGTGCAAATGCCACATTTCCTTTTCAAGATCAACTTTTTCTTGATGGAATTGGATGTTAAACAAACTGCTTTGAACACAGACTTGGTTTTTGTTTTGAAATTATTACACAGAAAATATATTTTAATTGGGACTCAATGTGTGCTTGTATGCTTTCATTAGAGGATGTTTAAAGGGGCTTAGAAAATCTCAAATGATTTGGACTCAGGGAGAACGGAGAGGGACATTTTGCTACCTGGCAACCCCGCAGCCTGACATGGTTAGTTTCTGTCGGATGCTCTATGTGGGGAATCATCACCGCTAGATACAAAATCAGCGGTGGGCGCATTCACAATGATGCCACTGATGTGAGCACGCCAGCGTCTTACGGTGGCCTTGACTTCCCATTGGTTAACTGTGGGGAGCTGAGGTGAACGGCTTCAGATAAAAAGTCACTCTCATAAACTTGTTGCATGGTTCGCTAGGAAGACATAATGGCATTCGCCTTCTTTGTTATCGTCTTCCATTACAGCAAGGCTGTAACGCCGAATAGCAAGCATTTTTTAAATTTCCTCTCGTGCAAGGTTATTACCACTTTCTGCACTGCTGGAGGTTTGACATTTTGGTTCCAGAAGATCTTGTAGTGTAGGTGTTTCATTGCAGCATTTTTTGTATGCAGTGATACTATAAGTTATGGTTATTAATGTCCCGTGAAGGCATTGTAATAGTATTTACAGTAACTGTGTTTCATCAGCATTCACACATAAATATGGCTTTAAAAATATGACTTTGCAAGAGTTTATGTGCAAAAATACCGTATTCTATGACATTTAATTTATCGGTGATTTTGTTACAATGAACTGCTGAGTGAGTGTAAATATTAGGGCTGTCAAAGTTAATGCGATAATAAAAAGTTAAGGCAAATTTGTTTTAACGCCACCAATTTCTTCAACGTATTAACACAACTTGTGATTTTTAGGTTGTAGCGGGCTCAGTTTTAAAGTTAGAGTGAAGATACTGGTATCATATGAAACTAGAAAAAAACGAAAGAATCCATTGGTAATCATACTATATATGTCCCACATACACTAAATATTGGTGAGGAATAACTGGCATGGCCATTTTCAAAGGGGTCCCTTGACCTCTGACCTCAAGATATGTGAATGAAAATGGGTTCTGTGGGTACCCACGAGTCTCCCCTTTACAGACATGCCCAGTTTATGATATTCACATGCAGTTTGGGGCAAGTCATAGTCAAGTCAGCACACTGACACACTGACAGCTGTTGTTGCCTGTTGGGCTGCAGTTTGCCATGTTATGATTTGAGCATATTTTTTATGCTAAATGCAGTACCTGTGAGGGTTTCTGGACAATATCTGTCATTGTTATGTGTTGTTAATTGATTTCCAATAATAAATATATACAATGATAAGAGTATTAAATACTTGACAAATCTCCCTTTAAGGTACATTTTGAACAGATACAACAATGTGCGATTAATTTGCCATTAATTTGCCATTAATTTGCCATTAATCATGGAGAATCATGCGATTAATCACAATGAAATATTTTAATCGATTGACAGCCCTAGTAAATCAACGGTGAGTATATAAGTTCAGATTTTAATTTGATACGTCTTCACATGGCCTGAGGTCTCTATCACCGTATTTCATTTCTGGGAACATTTTCTCTGAATATAGTCAAAGTTTTGGTCTCAATTCTAAACTAAACCAAAGTGTGAAAACTAAAATTAATTGAATTTCAAAATGATTTTGCTTATTTTGTGGAATTTGTCATTTTCCTTATGAGCTTGCTTGCTTACTATTAGGTTATTCAATAACCAAATAGCCCTTCTGTGTGTAGTTTGCATGTTCTCTCCCCGCTTTCCTCCCACAGTCCAAACACATGCAGGATAGGTTAATTGTTGCCTTTAGCGCATGCTTAGCGCGGTTACAGACAATGGAGGGATGGAATAACTCAATATTCAAGTAAATGTAGTTCCTAGTTTTCAATATAATTTTTTTTTTTATCCAATATTCTCTTCTTACCTATCAAAAGCCTGTGATTCAGAAAGAGAAGCAGGAATAAAAACCTTTCAACTGCATGAGAAATATTTCTGCAAAATTGAACTCTGCAAATATAAGCCGAGAATTTAACCTCAATAACCTGAAAAAATTATATCTTTTACTAGACATTGGTGTTCGCCTAAAAAGAGCTGATAATCTCAAACGGCACAATAACATATGACACCACAGCTTTTGTATGTTGTCGCTATCTGCCACAAAAAAAAAGGTCCGGTAACTTCAAAATGTCTCATTTCGTTGGAGAAAAAATGTCATCGTTACTCGCTTTTAGCCCTTTTGAAATCCTGCCGTGGCTTTCTGAGAGGGGTTTTCTAATGGTCATAACATTTCTCACAATTTATAATGGGCCATGTAATCCTCCTCCTGAGGTTAAAACAGATATTACTGCTGCTATGAGCTTTTTTACATGACAACAGCAATTTGGATTCCCCTTAAAAGTTCAGCCTGTCTGCTTTTTTTCTTCCTGGAAGCCAACATTTGTAAACGTACTCAGCGGTGTCATGTAAGGGCGACTTTAAGCTGCAGTAGTTCTCCTAGTTTTCCATGACATCCAAAAAAAAACCACCATCATGACAAAGCACATTAGCATCCTTCTGCTGTCCTGGCTGATCTTACATGTATCTATAACCATTTTATTATCCCATCTACGTTTGACATCATTAGCCAGATTAGAGCCGGTGCTGTGTCGGCTGATCCCCCCCAGAACCCTCTGATACGGACGGCCCACTTTTAATCATATCACACAAAGTGAACCAAGAGGATGAGCATATTTGTACAAGCAAACAGACTGTCAGTAAACACAGATGACATGATGAACAAGCTGTGCAGAGGGAACGGATGACATCAAGGTAAGTGAAACAGATCACCATGCGGTGATTACTAGCTAGGAGGAATCGTGACGAGAGCGAGATCCAGAGAGAAGAGGAGGAAGAGAGAGACGAGGAGATCTGAAGAGAGGAGAACCTTCGTGCGATGAGGGATGAGCTGAGCCCCTGTCGTGAGGCAATACAGAATCTGCCAGCAGCATTAACGTGCCAGTGCTGCTTAAGCTGATGACCCACAGTACGAAGGAAAATGTCTCAGATGGAGCAGATTTACGAGATTGAAAGCATCAGGTCAAAGCGAAAAATCCGTCGGAAAGAACGACCCGTCATCATCATGATCATACATGTGCAACTCTTTTGCAAAAAACGCATACATATATTCACAAGGATGGTAATGAATCCCTGTTTCTGCTGTTGTTCTAGTAGTGTAATCCTGTCTGCAACACAAGGAAAGTCAAGGAAAGGGGATGCTGGCTGCTGGTCATGGGAGTTTCATTAGAAATGCGGCCCTGGTTGTGTTTGAACCCTCCAACAGCAGAGCAGGAATTAGAAGCTAAGCCAAAAAGACCTTGAATCACAGCCAGTGAGAGAAGGGGAGTGTGTGTGAAAGTAAATCCTTGATCAATGCAAATGTCTCTGGAGGCCCTCCGATTCCTCATGAATTCGGTTGAGAGTTGTTTGAAATTTTTACTGAGAAATGTTTTGTTGAGGAACGCCGCTTGAATGGCGGCAAATCAGCTCGATCTCAAAGCGGGTCAAGGCACAAGGGAATGTTGTGAAATCAATCTCGATGAACTTCTGAAGATCTATTCACTCAGTTCTTAATTACAACATTGACTTTTAAATAGCATGAAGGATGTTAGAGCCCCTCTGTGCAGGATTGGAACATTTGGACCTCAGCACCCCCTAGTGACAGCATCAAAAAAAAAAAAAAGACACTGGCTGTTTTCGAAACCGCATACTATACTAGTAGTACGTACTGATTTGGCCAAAATGTAGTATGTAGTATGCAGTATGCGAACAAAAGCAAAATCTCCAGTATGCCAGAAATACCCGGATGACGTACTGATTTGGAAAAATTCTCCAGTATGCATCGGACCAGTCTATCTCGCCTACTGTATCCCACAATGCAAAGCGCCGGAACAGCACAGGCTACGGGTATAAAAACAGCAGCCAGAAGCTGCTCTTTTTTTACGTTTTCTGTAGCCATTTCAACACTAAATTCACTTCTGAACGTTTTTGAGGCGAGAAATCAACTGTGTAGATTATTAATATCGGCAGTTTTACGAAGTTAGATGGCGAATCGAACATTTGTTCCACCGTTGTCGGAGTTTAGAAGCTCCACAGAATACCGTGACAGCCAGCGAGCGCCTGCCCGGGTCGCTGCCAGCAAGCCGGGTAGTCACGCTCAGAGACCGCTATGAGCTGCTGGAGCTCTCTAGAGACCGGTCTGTAGACGAGAGGCTTTGATTTCCTTGTTGACGGATAGTTTGTTTAAATATCACAACACAGGTATCCATTATAAATTAACAGGAACCTGTGTTTATTTGCCTTTTTTCGAGTTAAAAAGCTCCACAATCACCCGCGGGCGTAGCTCGCTGGAGAGCCGGCCAGTGACGCTCACAGAGCGGCTGCAGAGCAGCAGAGTGGCGAGAGAAGATGAGAGGAGAGGAAGAGGAGAGAGAAGAGGAGAGAGAAGAGGAGAGGAGAGGAGAGAGAAGAGGAGAGGAAGAGGAGAGAGAAGAGGAGAGGGAAAGAGCAGCTTCTGACGGGGCAGAGAGGTTCCTGATGAGACAACATGACACTTTTTTAACATGTCTCTAATATCTGGAGGGAGATCAGTCCTTTTGCTGTAACTGAAAAAGCAGTTTGAGTAAAGTAAACGTTGTGGATGAATGTTTTATATTTCCCGTCTCTCCTCGTTGATGAACCTGTTTGTCGGACTTCTTTATGAGCTGTCAGAATAAATAGTTTAAACCTGCAGTATCTTATAAAGTAAACAAGCACAACATAAACAACAAAATCAAAGTTGTATTTTTTGATAATATTGTAATAGTGGTACAAGTTAGTTTTTTTGTCCTGTGCTTTAAGAGCTGGTTTGAAGGCTTAAGCCTCGTCTAGCATACTGCTAAATACATCACTTTAACTGTCACATACTGCATACTACTGAGGAACGCAGTATACAGTATGTACTGTATACTGCATACTGCGCTCCTCAGTAGTATGCAGTATACGGTTTCGAAAACAGCCACTGTCAGGGTTTTTTCCTGGCTCAGAATGGGCCTGGCCGGGACTACGCACGCCAGTTAAGTATGATCGGTCCATGGACAGTACAGGCTATGAGTCGGTATTACCTAATTTAACAGGAATCTATGCTTTCATCCTATCATTTCTGATGATTTGATAAACACAGATGTCTATAAAGTGCTGCAGGAATAAGTCCTAAAACCCAGAAATGAGTCAGCATTTTAGATTCCTGAAATAAGGTATGTGGTTAACACAAGCTTCAAGATCAAAAGTTAACGGAATAATAACACGTTAGCGCAAATTTTTTTTTTTAGGTTGTAGCGCGCTCAGTTTTAAAGCTAGAGTGAAGATACTGGCATCATATGAAACTAAAAAAACAAATGGATCCATTGGTACCAACTACGGGTGGAACGGTTCAGAAAATTCACGGTTCGGTTCATATCACGGTTTTGGGGACACGGTTTTCGGTTCGGTTTCGGTACATTTATGTTACAGCGAGGAGGTCATGTTGTAATTTCAACATGCTTTTCATTTATTTGGCAAAAATAAGTTAACAAATGTTTGCCTTAACAAAAGTATGGCTTACATAAAGAACATAAACACTTCTTTACTGTCAAATCTGAAATGAAACAATAGGTCTTCTACAGTAATTAGTGCAAATGTTATTTTCATATTGGGGGCGGCTGTGGCTCAGAGGGTAGAGCAGGTTGTCCACCAAACGGAAGGTCGGCGGTTCGATCCCCAGCTGCTCCGGGTCACATGTCGATGTGTCCTTGAGCAAGACACTTAACCCTAAATTGCTCCCGAAGGCATAGCCATCGGTGTGTGAATGAGTATTTAGATTAGATCCTGATGGGCAAAGTTGGCACCTTAGCAGCCTCTGCCATCAGTGTGTGAATACTGACATGTAGTGTAGAGTGCTTTCGCATTTACCACATAAATATGATGTAATTATAGACTAAGGCCATCAACATAAATTGAAGCTTAAGCATAACTATACTAAAAAGAAGAACAGTATAACATACAGTATGTCTCAATTCCCTGATTATCAGCTCTATATTGAAAGATTAGTTTGTCCACTGTGCAGTATTTGGAAAGGAATACGGTTGGATATCTGTGCCACTGTGTTATTTAAAAATAATTAATAAATATATAACACATTACAGGGATTGTGCTGCTGGAATTACTGTAGAGTGGCTCAAGTAACGTTAATCATATGCTGAAATCCAGCGTCCTCCATGACTGCATAAGTCTGCATATCTTTCACTATAAACCTCCCCAAAGCTGTAGTTGTGTTTTTTGCCCTGTCTGAATCTGCATGTAGAGGCTGGTTAAATGCTGCGGGGAGAAGGAGCTGCTATTTCCTACCCGACTCTCTTCTCCTTGCGCTATCAACGGACACACGTGTTGCACAGTGCTCACACAGTCGCTGTTTAATCCAACACTTTTTTCCCGTCATTTTCATAGGCAACACTAAATCCGTAATGCTCCCATACAGCAGAGCGAAACGATGCTGGTGGATCTTGTACTTTATCGTGTCCACTCGCCATTTCCTAAACTGACTGACAGCCGCACTCTGCACTTCATCCGTGCCAACTGAGAAGGAGGCTGGGTCCATGGATGTATTAAGAGAACAGCTGGGTCACGCTTCATCAACGCGTCATATCTTTGGGGTACAACACATGCGCACTAAAATCTCGTCTACATTGCCAAAATTGAGTCAATAGCAACGCGCGACCACAGCTTCAGTTACACTGCGCATGTGTTATACCCCATACCTCAAGACCCATGTCCGCCTGTGTCCCAGCCTTCTTCAATAGGCCTTGATTTCTAGTGTGACAATAAACGGGAGCATAACTCTACATGAAAAAAATACACAATCGGCCTCATAACTTATTTCAAATGAACCGAACAATTCATACGAACCGTGACTAGCGAACCGAAAGGTTTGGAGTTTTTACCTGAACCGTTCCATCCCTAGTACCAACCATGTCATACTAGCTTGTATGCCGGTCATAGTCAAGTCAGCACATTGACACACTGACAGCTGTTGTTGCCTGTTGGGCTGCAGTTTGTCATGTTATGATTTGAGCATATTTTTTTTTGCTAAATGCAGTACCTGTGAGGGTTTCTGGATGATATCTGTCATTGTTTTCTGTTTTTTAATTGATTTCCAATAATAAATATATACATACATTTGCATAAAGCAAGAATATTTGCTCACTCCCATGTTGATAAGAGCATTAAAGTACATTTTGAACAGATAAAAAAAGTGTGATTAATTTGTGATTAATCGTGATTACCTGTGGACAATCATGCGGTTAATCACGATTAAATATTTTAAAACTTGCTTATCCAGCGCCAGCCTCAGGTGTAAAATGTAGCGGCCGTGGATGAGAAGGAGTTGGCTGTTGGAAGTAAAAGACGTATTTAAGTTTATGTTCTGCAGTTGTACAGTTGTTTAATAAACTGCTATTAAACACATAAGGAGGGGAATTGAATTGCTATTTTATTCTCCATTCTTATCATTTTGGCGCTAGTGATCTTCCTTTGATCCAAAAATTCCTCTATGCAGGAAAAACCCCGGACCGTGGGAGACAGAAATGAGTGCCAATGTACAGAGCAATAACGATTATTAGGGAAAATGCTTAAAATTGGCTTCCAATGTGTCAAAATCTTGTATGTTCAATAACAATGTCAGATATATTGTACTTTAAAGCAGCTATAATCTGTATTTTTATACCTATATTGTATGACAATGTGAAAACAATATGAAAATGTGAAAGGGTTTGCTCTTTGTGATGAACCTACAGAGAAATTATCACCTGAATCTGCCGCTCCCCTCCGGGTTACAGAGCTTTACAGCGAGTTTCAGCTCATCGGTTGGCTGTCTGGCCCACAACTTTACTGTTTTGGTTCACTCTCACCGCTCTCATGAAGCCAAAAAGCTCTAAAAACCCGACTGTATTCTACCTGATAGTGGAGCATTTAGCAGCTAAAGAGACAGATATTTCCCTCAAGAGTTGGTGGAGCCCAAATACAGAGTGAAAATTGGAATTACACTCATCAGGCGGCCAGAAACACGACTCCAAATAAATGATAATGTTGCTCTACAACTGCTGAATTATATAAAATATTAAAAAAAACAGTTATTGTAGGTTTAAATCATCAGTGATGAAATGAAAAGTTGATAAAGGCAGCTAGATCGCATTGGTATGAGCAATATTTACTGCTCACATATACATGTAAAATGGTCATCCTCTGGTGCATTTCTGACTGAAGGCTTTTACGTTTGAGACTAAACATGTGGGACTAGATGCATCCCCCACCCCCCCAGTCTCATGACAATATATTGTATATGAATGGACAAAGAGGTATATGATGTGTGAAACATGAGAGGCGAAGATGAGAGGAGATACTGGCGTAGTTGAATTTTCATGATACAAAATGCTATAAGCGGTGATCAGAGTTGACAGCAGTCGGGTAATAGATAAGCAAAGTGTCACTAACGGGCCACCGCTCGGCTCCTGAGGACCTCAGCGCTGTGACAACCACACAATGACAACAATGGGCTTGGATACACTCGGCCGTGTTTGACGTCATCTTTAACAACTTCAGTACAATTCACACAGCAAAAGATTGTCAAGGACGGCGCATGAAAAAAAAAAGATTTTGGACTTGGGCGAAACATAACGTATCAAGAATGCAGTAAGAGGACTTCGAAGGCCAAGGATTCATTTTGGGGCGAACAAACGCATCGCATTCAAAACTTTCAAACTGTCATCCAAGAAAATGAAGGACAAATATCTGCGAGGATCAATAACTAACACTAAAAAATGTAGTCCATGAACACATTCATCCACATTTCTATTGATAAAGAAAGGCGATCAAATGCAGCCCTGAAAGTAAATGTTAAGAAAAGTTTACCTACTGCTTTTGACTTTATTCTCAATTTTGGTTGTTAGGCTTTGGTAGAAATGAGCATCAGCTAACCAATTAAAAAAACACGCTATATTATCAAGTGCATTCCACCTTGGTAATGTAATATTTCATTTCAATCAAATACGCAATGTTTCAACGAGCAATAAAGTCTACCTGTCGTGTCACGGTAATTCTTGTAACGACACACCGTAGTTCAATAAACACAAACAAAACAGGTTCCTCATTTAGGGCAAACTCATTTTAAATCAATATCACAACACTGAGGTGAATTTTGCTAAATATTAAATTGTCCTCTTCTAAACAGCGTGTGCATAATCATATTTTGTGGTAATATTGTTCCATTTTCCTGATTTTCACAGTGCTTAGCCATCGAAAATTCCCTCTGTACTGTTTGTGCCCAAAATTACAGCCAGCCGTGTTATTTCCATCTTTGTAAATAAGCAGCCCGCAGCATTGCTCGGCTGTCCCAGCGGTCTTGGTTGTCATGGAGGCTAACAACTCTCATTATGATCAAACGCAAAAGATGAAACTACTCTCTGAGAGAAACAGTGCCAGAAGCAGAGGAGATCAATTAAGGTCAGGATTTTCACACCAATGGTCCACGGATTAGCTGATTGAAAAAAAGAAAAAAATAGTGGCAATGGTTTTGAAGTAGCAGTTTATCAAGTGAGCTCCAAAATGTTTCTGTAAACAAGGCATGCAGGCTGATACAAAGAGGATGGGGAGAGCTAAAGGAGAGCAGTACAATGAAGGCAATAATAAACCACTGATGGGTTTACAAGAATCCCGACAGACAGATACTATTATGTTGTGGTTGTTATGAGCTTCACTGGAACATTAGAGGTTGGATTCGCCATTGGAAGTCCTTAAAATCTGTCAGGTGGTATGTGATATGGATAACGGATTTTATCACTGTGTATATACATTTATATGACATTGTCTGTATATATTTTCTAATGGTAAACTATCTGGAAATTCAGCTGTTTATAGATAAGAAAAATAAAAAAGAGAAACAATGAACACATAATGTCTGGTTTTGGCTAATCCAGTAAATTAAAAACTTCATAACAGTGTTGCAAAAATCCTGTAAATCAAAATACTGCTATAAGACTTTCCTCCTAAATAATCAAGCAACCTGCCTGCAGTGGTCTAATACAAGCAGAAGTAAAGTGGATGAAAGGGATAGCCACCTTTTAAGACCAAATGTTCGCTGCTGCCGTTATAGACTATAGACTATAGGCTATAGATTATAATTTACAGTCTTTAATGCACAGATTTTGTAATATGTACATATTATCTGTTACTTTATGTACATATTGTAATATGTACATACCTGTCACTGTAAATATAAATCCTACTCATTGTACATACAGTATATAGACATCTTCTCACATCCAGTCCATGTATATCCACACAGTATTTATTTCTTTGCACTATTTGTATTGTTTAGAACTTCCAGAACACGTGACTTGTACATATAATATTATTATTGTATTATTTTATTCTGTTATTTATTTTCTGTGTTAGTGCAGTGAGAGAGCTGCATAAAACCGGAGTCAAATTCCATGTATGTTTATACTTGGTGAAATAAACCTGATTCTGATTAAGTGAAATGACAGAACACAATTAGGGGTGGGCGATATATATCGAATATACTCGATGTATTGCGTCTTGTTCTATGTGGGATGTACTAAATGACTATATCATAAATATTGTTCCGTAATTTTTTTAAGCCGCCGGCATGTGACTCCCTTTGGCGTGTTTTTTCTCCTGCAGCTCTTTGTAGAGTATAAGCATGGATGTGCGTATGGGCGTGTGTGTTTTTATCTGGAGGGAGGCTGGAAACAGAGAGAGAGCCTGGAGAGAGAACTGAAAACGTGAAGCGCCAATGCCAGTTTATCCGTGTTGAGGTCGGTAAAGGTGATGGAATATGCCAGCCTATACTTTGAAAAAGACGTTCAAACTAACCCCCACGTTGTGTTGCGGTACGTGTATATACCAGGCGTTACACTAAGAGCGTACTGGCTTCAAAATCAAAATAAAAGCGAGCAAGAACTGACTTCAAAATAAAACAAAATGAATAAATATTAAATAATAAATAAAATTAACGATAGTTTTTAAAAAAAAAATACCGCCTGCAAAATGTATTTCGGAGAAAAATTGAATTTAAATTGTGTGAATAATTAGTTACTTATTTAATTAATTAGTAACTTAATAAGAATACATTTCCAAAGACCAATCTGACTTCAATATGACAGTACACCACTTCAGAGCACTGGCATGATCATACACATCAAAAAGGTTAAATCAAACATGTTATTTTAGAGAAAATATGAAAATATGAAAATATTATATTGTATATTGCGATATAGCCTATAAAAAATCTCTTGTCAACTGAATATTTTCTAACGCACAGTATATTGCAGTCATATTGGTCAACTCTGCACCCATCCCTTGAAGTTTACAATGACAATAAATCAGAAATTTGAATTTTTGTATCATTATGTCAGTGTGTTAAATGTGATTTAAGATCAAATCTAATCCGTAAACAAATTCTTTGATGCCAACCTGTCTTTCCAGTGTTTTTCATGGTGGTCTGGTTGGAGGACTCGGCGTTGAACTTGTCAAACACTAGCTCCTGGTACTCCTCCGAAACCAAAGCATGTTCATCTCCGATGTCCACAGGTGATTGGTTCTTCGCAGCACATTCTGGGTATGAGGAAGGCCAGCCTCGAGGTCCATGGCTTCCTGCAGAAATAGAAGAAACAAGAGCTTATGAGAAATGTAGACTAGTCCACAGAATTCCCCTTTTGTCTAGGGATTTTAGCTATAACACACACAAAATTAGAAACACTGTGACAATATTACTGCTACAGCAACGGCGGCTGCAGGGTTCAATATGCCCTTAAACGGAAATTGAGAGAAAGAAGACAATACTTCTTTCATATTCATTCAACTGCAGTGCCCTCTAAACCCCTCCAACAGCTGCGAAAACATGTAAACACAATGAAAATTCATCATCTGGCTACAGGCAATTCCAGCGTTAATTGTCCATACATGATATAAATATCCAAATGAGGCAGTGCTACAGTGCTGCACGTACTGAAACGGAGCGTAGAATGGGTGCAGAGTTAATGTGGGTCTTTGCTTTGGATAGGTTTTGAAAAAAAAAAAAAAAAAAACATTACACAAAATAGGCTATTCAATAGAAAATACTCCACTTTAACAATTAATGTGCAGTGTGTGCTGCAAACGAACTTCCTGTAGAATCCCCCATCCACTGTCTGCTCTTTTAATCCTCTATCCCCTACAGTGGCACTTCTACAAAGGAATAATCCACAACCGACAGGGGTCCCCTTGATCTCTTCTCGGGTACAATGGGCCAATGCAACAACAAAAGCTGAGGGATCAGGGGAACAAGGAAGCATGCATGGATTTGAACTTTTCTGGGTTAACACAATATTCATGATCCCATTCCCTACAGATATATGGCAACTTTGCTACTGGCTCATGAAAAAGATATGAGAACCCCTCTTTAATAAAACACCCTGGATCAAGGGTGGCTTTATGTCTTGTAATGTATAAACACCTTGCAGCCAAAGACGCTGTGTGCTCGAGTCCCTCGAAAAAGACAGCGCCATTCAGGATTATTCTGAAATATCCAATGTTTTACCACGTCAGCCAGTGAACAACCATAAAACGTGCATATTGGGGAGCGCAGACGCATAAACAGGAATCATTTCATTTATCTCTCCAATGAATATGTCACTAGGTTATAGGAAAAGACTACACTAAACACTTTTAGATTATAATTTACAGTCTTTAATGCACATTTTTAGATTATAATTTACGGTCTTTAATGCAGTTTTTGAAAAATTTTAGATTATAATTTAAAGTCTTTAATGCACATTTTATGCACATTTTTAGATTATAATTCAGTCTTTAATGCATATTTTTTGATTATAATTCAGTCTTTAATGCAGTTTTTGAAAAATTTTAGATTGTAATTTACAGTCTTTAATGGACATTTTTTTGTAATATGTACATATTAGCTGTTACTTTATGCACATATTGTAATATGTACATACCCGTCACTGTAAATATAAATCCTACTCATTGTACATACAGTATATAGACATATTCTCACATGTACATAATCATCCAGTCCATGTATATCCATCCAGTATTTATTTCTTTGCATTATTTGTATTGTTTACAACTTCCAGATCACCTGACTTGTATATATAATATTATTATTATATTCTTTTATTCTGTTGAAAAAGATATGAGAACCCTTCTTTAATAAAACACCCTGGATCAAGGGTGGCTTTATGTCTTGTAATGTATAAACACCTCGCAGCCAAAAACGCTGTGTGCTCGAGTCCCTCGAAAAGACAGCGCCGTTAAGGATTATTCTGAAACATCCAATGTTTTACCATGTGAAACAACGATAAAACGTGCATATTGGGGAGCGCAGACGCATAAAACAGGATTCATTTCATTTATCTCTCCAATGAATATGTCACTAGGTTATAGGAAAAGACTGCACTAAACACCGTTAAGCCCTTGGAGATGTCTCCGATTTGTCCACTGACTTAAATTACGATCAATTGTCTTCTAAACACCACCTGTAGGATTACGGGCTGGCGAGGTCTGGATTGCATTTTAAATGTTGGAATGTGCTGCGTGTCTAACTAATGACTGCATTAGTAAGCGGGATTAAATTTGTCAGTCACGGCTTTAGACTTACCAATATGTCTGTACCAGTACAACTCCCAATGTTTCACATCCTGGAACAGAGCCCATTATGAATGCAATACTATTATTATAAGGCAAGAGAAAGCTGCTTGCCAATCAGAAATACACCGAAGGGATTTATATAAAATGGAGTCAATCACACCGTATTCAAATAAAAAGTGTTCTGTGTACAAAATCCTCTGTTAAGCCTTCATGTAGACAAATATATATATATTTATCTATTATTTTCCATTCCATTAGATTTGTGCTTGCTGATAAGCTAGCCATAACCTTGCCATCAACATGGAAGTTGTCGGAAGCTAAATTTAACTCAATTAGTTCCGTTAAACAATACTTTGATTAAAGGTTAAAGCTCTGTGAAGCAATAGCTTTTAAATCAACACTGAAGCTAATGAATCCCTGTAATGTAAAAGCCTGGCTACCAAGGCCAGTCCCACTGAGAATCGACAACACAATCAATAGAAGAGAGCTGAAGAAAAAAGTCGGACATCTAGCAAAGCTAAAAAAGAGAGGCAGACATTAGCCTCAGGAGTTTGATAGACCAAACAGTAAAAAAACAAACCAGGGGTCAGAAAGGGGACTGCAGTGGGATTCCAATGGTGTTTGTACTAACTCACAATCCTTTGCCATTTAAATTAAAGTCCAAAGAAAATTGATTTGTTTGGCCTTTGTTGCTCATTTTATATGCCATAACTTACCTGAATATAGATAACTATTTTATTATTTCTGGCACTACGTCATTGACCTTGCAGAGAAATAAATGCCCAGCCTATGTCTGGAGCCACAGAGCTAGACTAGACCAAATCATTCAGGCAGGCCGATATCAGCTTATTGCAGATATATTGCTATCGGTGTGTGTGTACTGTAAGGTTGTCCCGAATACCATTTTTTGGGCTTCGAAGCTTCGGTGAGAAATATCAGAAGGTCTTCAAAGCTTTGCGGCACAGCTTAGTGCAGGACAGAAATGCTAAAGTAGGCTTGAGGTAATATAGAAACATTGTCACCGTTACATAGGTCGTCCACCAGAGAGCACTGACAAGTAGATTTTCGAACTGTACCATTAGCATGCATCCTGGTCGAGAAAAATAAATCTAAGGGATCAGTATCAAGACTGTTGTTTATGTTATGAGTTTATATTAAAAAACATTAATTTCAGCCTGTGTAGCTGATTTTGTTTGGGATGCACCGATCCAACATTTTCAGTCCAGATCCCGATATGATACCTGGGCTTTGGGTATTGGCCGATACAGAATACCGATCCGATACCAGTGTTTCATTAATAAGCATGTATGCCTCACTGAGTGGAAGTGACTGGGATCATTCTTTTATGTGTAAGGCAACATCAGGATTGACTTAAACATTGCTTTGCTGACTTTGTAAAACAAAATGTAACAAATAAATACATATGTAAATGTTATTTATTATTAAAATAATAAATCACACACCAGCAACTTGGTAAAAATCTGCTGGAATTAACAGGAATTACAATTCAAGTGTAAACCTTTTTAATGCAGCATCAAATAACAATTTCAGTGTATAATGTATATAGTATATAATCCTAGAATTGAATTGAATAATTCAGCCATATTGTCACAATATCTGATCCAGCTATTTGAGTCAGTATCGGCCCGATATCCGATATCGGTATCTGTGCATCCCTAGATTTTGTAAACTCCCAGTAACCCAGAATCTGTCGGGCTGTAATATGTATTATACAACGATGGCGCTTGTGTGACAAGCTATATCAGTTCACATATTTACCCACACGGTGTTATTAATTTTCAGTGTCTCTGAATGTTTTCTAGGACAAACATTGGAGCTCAACAGTGTCGGGTTAGCTCTATATTTATGTAGTACACACTCAAGGCAGTTATGCAATTGGTTATGACTTACTTCCATCCCATTTGTGTTTGCAGAAAATATATATTCTCTTTGGCAAGAGCTGTGTGAAGTACAATGCCTCCAGTTGCTTTGAACATTTACCATTCCCCCTAACCGACAAAGTGTCCTATGTGGGCTACCGACAATAAAAAAACACTGACAACTATTCAGGTTCTCCAGTGGGCAGTTTCAACCTCCTTTTCCTTGCTTTTCTTCTTTTTCCTCTGAAGTCGATTGTGGCAAACTACAAAAAACAATTTGAGATGCATACTGAGATATGCTATATAGGGCTTCATAAAATGTGACTGACATATCTCACAATAACAAGAAACTCTATTGGCCGGCTGTGTGGAGACAGATTTGATGTTGACTCGAAAGGATGTTACCAAAAATAAACAGCCCTAGATTTATTGTTGGTATGCAAACATAGAGCTAAGATAGAAATAAATATCATTAAAAAATGTTACTTCAGAACCACATGGCATAATAAGTAAAGTGAACACACTAAAATTTTTCACAGGCCACTTTTATTCAAAGTGTAACTAGAGAAAAGTGTAATCTTTTGCTAATTTTCCATTAAAACACACATTACATCCCATTTACTGCGAGAGAGATAATTCTGCCTTTCAAGAACAGAAAGGGAGGAGCAGTGCTAAAATCAGATAAGTGAGGGTTGCACAGCAGTCGATTAATCTGTCTCATTGCCATCCATCAGAATCACTATAATCCCGGTGGTTAAGCCTTTCCCACTGCAGCCCTTCCGCTCTATATGGCTGAGGTGAACAAATTAAAAATGAGTACATGTTTGAAAAATGTTGTAGATTGATTGATCTGAAACATTACACGGCACATTTGCAACTACATTCAGCATATGGCTGTGAGAGAACGGCTCACACACACAGCGGGGGCTGCTGCACGACACACTTATTCTAATGGGAATCTTTATAGGTGCTATCGGGTAATTCATGCGGTATGCTGATCGTTTTATATACTTATGATGGACAAAGATGAGCGAGTTACACTGATGTTACGGCTCCCTCTTCCAGGAATATAACGATATTTAGCAGAACTGATCTGTAACCGTCGCATGCAGAGGAAACAACATACAACAGCCCTGCATCCAATCCTACCGCTGTGAAGCTTGTAATGTTCTATATTTGTTGAGACTGCGAAAGCGAGGTGTGATTATTTTTGAGGCTTTAGCTTGTCGGGGTTCCTATGGTTGATTTTATTATTATAGTTTTGCTGCTATTTTTGGTCTGTGTTGTTTTTTTCTTTCTTTGAAATAAATGTAACTTGCTTCATCTTAGGAATCAGATGTGTATTTGCACCCCAGGGAGCATCACTCGGAGAAAAATGATACATAGAGATGTTTCGATAACATTTTTTTCTTCCCGATTCCGATACCTGAACTTGCTGCCGATACAGCGTGATAAAAAAATATATAGTTATTATTATTATTAAACAGCTGTTTACTACTGGCCATGTATGTATAGATGTGATATGATTACTATCTCTGTTGTATGGCCTGGCTCAGATTAAACCTTTTGTAAAACATGAACAACTATACAGAGAATAAATGCAATAGAACTTTCTTTTATTATTCAGTTTGTCAGTTACAAAGAACATAAATAAATGAAAGCTAGGAATAAATAACAATTCTGTATTCTCTTAGCTGTCAGTAGACAGCCTGTGTGCTTATTTGTCCTGCAGGGTGGAATATTAACACACCCTACTAGGGAACCGCCACCCCTGGAAACAGAAACCTTACATACTGGACATATCGACGTTTTACTTGTTGGATTTTTCCACTGTGAAATGTTGCCAAATGGCTTACATTTTCCTCGCCCTGACTACCGTTACACTCTCCAGTAGCACCGCACTGTTGTTGTTTGCTATTGCACGTCACAAACTACGTGCAAGCGGTTCTTCTTCGCTGCTTTAAAACAGTAGTTGCCAGTGGCAGCCATGATACATCGTGGGCAACAGCACAGTGAAAGCTACTGTTTTGGAGTGGCGAAGAAGAATTCGGTTAAACAAGTTGATTTTTTTCTAGGTTAATAAATTATGGTATGGGATCGGTGCATTGACTCGCTGATAACTGATACCGAATTTTGGCCAGTATCGGACGCATTTCCGATACTGGTATCGGAACAACTCGAATGATTAACACTAGTGGCTATAATGGTCAGCTGTTTGCACTAAGCAGTGACACATTCTAATGCAAGAGATCAGGGGAAAAGTGTCTCATCTGTGTTGTCAGGTGTCCTTGAAGGGATTCACAAAATGTTGCATTTGCACTGTGTATAACTGTTTACTGTATCAATATCATAGGTGTCTCATTAACTCAGAAATCCAGCAAATGTGCCAGCAGCACAACAAGCACACAGCCCTATCTGTTAAACATATCAGTACAAAACATACAAAAATATCCTCACTGAGATTCTAGCAGGTTTTGAAGGCGAAAATACCCATAAGCCCACATTTACCCGTGTCTTTACAAAATTCATAGTTCACACAGTCTGCTTTTTAACAGTTTCAGTGCTGTTCTGCACCATTACGATCAGTGGCAGCACAGGTTTAATGATAATAACCTCACATCTGCATCAATAATGCAGTAATGCAATAATCCATTTAGTAATGTATCCTCTACACTAGAATTAAGACGGGTGATGTTTATGTAGTCCATACTGTTTGTTAATCAGACCTTCTTCTGGGCTCACTTCTGTGCGACGTGACACCACTCTTGTTTTAAGTAAAACGGGCACATGTTTCTCTCAATCTGGCACTTTCAGTTCCAGGCGTCATCCCATTAACCTTGGGATAAACAGCCGCGCCTGTGCTACCATGGCAATGCTGACAGAATGGCAATTGCCTTGTCATTTCCGTTTTGTCCCTCTGAGAGAAAGCATCCACGCTGTATGCGCCGCCTGGCAGACCTCCCAGAATTGGCACAGTAGACACTTGCAGAAATCTACGCTGATCAGTCCATATGTATGAGTGGCACTGACAACACAACATGGCCAGCAGATATAAGGCTCAGTATGGGCTAGCGCTGAGAAGGGGTCACGATAGTTGTTGCAGTTGGAGCGGTGCTAAGTGAGATCAAAGCCTGGTGTATGTTGCAGTGAATGCAGGAGCATCGGACAACATTCCTGCTGTTAGTTACAATATGCTGCTAACACTCCAGATGGTGGAGACACAGGCACTGTATCACTGGGGAGTATCAAATGTCCAGGTTGGACAACTGATGAGCTGAGGGCTTGTACAATGTGGGGACAGACCAGAACAGTCAAACAATCTGTAATCAGTCAACAGATGACGAGCTTTATATCGGTCAGCAGTCGGTAACACTTCCTGTAGAATGGTCTCGGACATATTTAAAATCATCAGGAAAATTGCTGAGTTCTCGCAGCACTCCAACATCACTACAAATAGGTCTGATTGGGCAACAAGCAGAAGTGGTAAAATGATCACGCAGGTTGAAAACCAAGGCAACGGATAAAATGATTACCCTCACTGTCAAAAAACATCTTACAGCCCAACTTCCTGGTTGAACTTTGACATTTAATATGTAGCTTGTCGCACACTCGAGGGATTATTAGCAACATTACTGGTGTGCTCAATTTTGGTTTTTATTTTAAGTTAAATGGTAGCTAATCTGGTTTGTTTACGACCATGGATGTATAAAGAGAACTGGATACAGCGTCGGAGGCTGGCTCCCGTTCAGTCCTATGAAAGTTGCTCAGTGGTGCATGAAGCAAAAAAAGCTCAACGATCATCCGCCTATCTTCCGCCAGTCATTCAGCCGACAGAGCAGGCGCAGTAGCGTTTCCTTTATCTCCGCCTCCCAGCCCTCGGTCCAGCCTCGGTCTGGGGCTCATTCACATGAACGGAGGAAGGGAAATATTAGTGCATTTTACAGTTTTTAGAACCTAATGATTTAAATAAGGGCTATTCAAGTGTTCGTACTTTTTATTTACTTAAAAAAATAAAAATGATCAGCTGATTTAAGGACGTCTCTTTCCCAATGTAAGTCTATGGGAAAAAATATTTTTGGGCCCAATGGCATCACGTGACGGACACAAAATCTGTAATTCCATCGTTTGGCCACTATGTCAAATTTGCTTCAAAGCCCGGCGCTCTTCCAGGGGGCCCGTTAGAAAGACCTGTATGATCATGTGATTGCTCGCATTTGTAGCCCCGTTGGACCAATTTTTAACGACGTCATCTTGTTTCGACATCTCAACAACTATTTTGGTGACTATGTCGTTGTCATAGCCGATGGTTGATGGTATAAAAACAAAACCGAGGTTGTGCAGTAAATAAACTATGGTTTTCCTTAAAAAATAAATAATAGGTAATCATAAACTAAGACAAATCGTAAATATTATCTTTAAATGTGTCTGAAATCACTCACACAATCATGAGAACCCTCTATAACAACAGTACATTTGGCACATTATGGACGATTTAGTGCTGCAAAATATATTTTTAAATACATAATCTTTTTGTTAATCTCAATTTTAACAGATTGACACCGAGATATCTCAGTCTGGACCAACGTGGTGGACCGACGGCCTAACAGACAGACGGAAATTGCCTTCCTTATAGTCATGCTGCTGGCTCCGAACGCCTTTGTCCTTTTTTTTCTCAGATAAGCAAGAAATTCATAAGCATTGTGTCTCAAACATACCTTTTTCCATTACTAAGATACTCCAGATACATATTCTTACACCTATTCACAGCAGTATGGACTGATTTAATATGGATTCTGCACATTGCATGGAGCCTTTGCCCGTATATGTGGAGAGCATTCGGAATGAACTTGGAGGCATGGTGGTTCCATGGTACTAACGCGAGCATACTTCAGCCCTATCTACTGTAAACTGCAATACCAGAGCTGCTTTGCACAAAACAAACCGACAGACTTTGTCCCCTTCCTCCAGCATCACTTCGTTCCAGTGCCTCTGTGTCCCACAGATCTCTTTACATGCTTCCTTGCAGCTCTGTGACCTAATGGCTGGGAATGTGATGAGGGAAAGGGACAGCTGAATCGACTGCGAGAAGAAGAGCGCAAACTCAGCCTACTGAACGATGCCGATTGTGAGCGTTTAACAATAAAGATGCAGACTCCCAACTGTACCAGGTATAACAAGCAACCGGGGATGGATGCGGTTTACAAATTCAGTCACAAGCTCTTAGTTTCATAATTTCTTTGGATTCAGTGATACCTAGAGTGTGGCTCAGTCGAACACTTTTACTTTCTGTTGCCGTGTGGGATTCTGGGTTTCATTTTTAAGATGTACAACAATAAGAGACTGCATGCAACTACAATCAAAGTGAGGAAAATCATCCTGGCAAAATTGGGGCAGCCAATTTTGGTGACTGACTGTTCGCGAGTCTAAATGAGGTCATGCTGCAAAACTACAAAACCGTTACCAGAGTGGAATATGTGACTAAACAACAGTTCAACCAAGGACAGGAGTCTTTTATTGCTGTCGCTACTATAACGTTCAAAAAGTGAAATGCTTTTTTATTGATAAAAATGGTTACCCTGAGAAGTTTCAACTTGAGACAAACGGTGGAAACTTTCAGGTAAACGATCGAATGTTTATGAAAGTGAATCATCACTTGCAACAATTAGCCCCTCTATCTCCTGTGTGTGATTTTGTATTCATAGGGAACTGTACTTTCAAAAGGATTTTCTTGTCAGATTCCTTTACTGGCCGGTCTGCACAAGACGACTCAATTATCAGTGAACCGTGAAGGTAAAAACCATAATGCCCTCAGTGGGCGTCGGTAGGCTCTAAAGACAAGTGAGGGAATATGCGATGAAGAACAGTAAATCATTTTTTTATCCAGGAATTATAGAACGTGGAAATAATTGCCGTGTCTGCTTCGGTGCTTTTGAAAGCTTTTTTTTTCTCAACGTTGCCTAAGATCCACTGCTCAAGAGGAGATCTGAAGGAACAGGTACTCAATCAGCGCGGTTTGCAAGAATGGAAAAAAGGCACCTGTGGTCACTGCGGGGGGACACAACGTGACGCATGAGTGAGTCTTCAGTTACATTTCGCCAAATTAAAGGTGCGTTTGTTTGACCTTGTCAGTTTCTGTCATGAACAAAGAGGCGGAGGCAAGCAAGCAAGTGAGCACACCAAAAATAATCTCTTTGTGTTCCTGCACTTTATTGTAGAGACACTGACACCATAGGCGCCGAATTATGTTTTTCCCTGCGGGTGCCCCAATTTTGTGAATCTCACCGAGGTGATAATTGTCACAATGTCTCTTTTTTTTTTATTGCGCTTGCTTTAGTAATTATTAACGAAATGCAATAGTGCTCTGCTGCAAATTCAAACACGCTACGCCAGTGTTTCCCATAGGGGTTTAGTGAGACTGTGGTGGGTGGACCCTCTAGAGGGATCCGGCGGCTTACTCCCCTGGAAGAAATTTTTGTACATTTTTAAAGTAAAATGCATCAATCTGGTGAACGTTGAGAGCAAAATGAAGAGACTTGATCTATGAAGAATTTGACGGGTCGGGTGGGTTGCCGTCAGGAGCGCTGCGGAGCCGCGAGCCACCTTTACAAGCCGACCTACAGCTGGTCGCGGCAGAGGAAGTGCTCCCAGCGAGGGCCAGCCAGCATCAGAGCGAGGTCCCACGAGAGAATCCTCCCACACTGAGCAACTGAGTTGAATCCCCGGGGCAGGCTGCGTGGACCCCACCCGTTGAGAAGTGTAAATGTGGCGGGTCTAGGTAATTAATGGGAAATACAGGGCTACACCATACCAGCACACAGTCTTGAAGGGGCAGTAGGCTATTTACATACACATTGGCCACAACATATCACTATGTCGCCCAGAGCTTTAACTATTTTAACTTGAGGGCGATTCGTAATAGACAGTAATAGTAGTATAAATAGATGCATTTGTTTTAAGATGCAGTTTTATTTATTTGTATAGGTATTCATAAATTTTTTTGATCAGCTTTCTCCTGTGGGAGCTCAACCTTTCGGTGGGTGCTCCAGCAAGAAATGGTGCTGTCAAGAATGGACAGACTCACTCACATGTTCATTCTTCCCACGGACCGGTCAAAACCAGTACTATGTCCCGTATGTTCCAAGACCGTGGCGATTATTAAAAGCGTCAATGTGACGCACCAATACGAAACAAAGCACAAATCTTTTGAGCAAACATACCCAATCAAATCCAAACTAAGGGCACAAAAAATAAACGATCTAACGCAAGTTAGACATTGTGACGTCCCAGACCTTTGCTTGAGGAAATGTTCTCCAACTGGACCTTTTTGAATTGTAATTGAATACTAGGGCTGTCAAAGTAAACGAGATAATAACGCGTTGATGCATATTTGTTTTAACGGCACTAATTTCTTTAACGCATTAACGCAACTTGCGATTTTCAGGTCATAGCGGGCTAAGTTTTAAAGCTAGAGTGAAGATACTAGTATCATGAAACTACAAAACCTACGGAATCCATTGGTAGCAACCATGTCATACTAGCTTGTCGCAAAGGAGGCTAAATAATGCTGCAAACTCACTCTAAATTTTGGCGAGAAAAAACAGTCATGACATTTCAAAGGGGTGCCTTGACCTCTGACCGACGAGTCTCCCCTTTACAGACATGCCCACTTTATGATAATCACATGCAGTTTTGGGGCAAGTCATAGTCAAATCAGCACACTGACAGCTGTTGTTGCATGTTGGGTTTGAGTTTGCCATGTTATGATTTGAGCATATTTTTTATGTTGATAAGAGTATTAAAAGTATTAAATAATTGACAAATCTCCCTTTAAGGTATGTTTTGAACAGATAAAAAATGTACGATTAATTGCGATTAAATATTTTAATTGACTGACAGCCCTATTGAATACCCTTGCTCTAGTCCAGCTACAGTAAAATGTTTTATTAGTGTCCAAATTAGACAGTCCAATTATAGATTCAATTCAAGTTTGGTTTTGGTTGTTAAACACAGAATTGATTAAGAAAACAATAAATTTAAATTTAATGAAAACTGTTATTGGTGCATATTTACAAACAAGATTACAATAAAAGTAGTATTATAACAAAAAAAAAAGTTAAAAATATCACAAAGGGATCAAAATGAGTAGCAAGGAGTAATTGTTTTCCGATAAAATCAAGTAGCAGAATCTGCATGCACATTGGTTATTGACTAAAAAAACTGATATCAAATTGAACTTTTATATTGTTCGTATCCACAAAACATGTAATAAGTAAATTGTAAGTGCACTTCCCCCACTCTTTTTGCCGAAAGTGATCATGTTTACAGCTTTACTGATAACTGAAGTATCCATTCCAGAGTTTTAATTAAAAAAATAATCTCTTTGAAAATGTCTTTATTTATTTACAGATTTTATCCTTTTATCTGTCAAACTCCTTCCTTTGTAGACCTTTTGCAACACTACAGCATCTGATAAATATGATGAATACTAGCACCATACAGTAATTATAACTTTCCATCATTGTATCCAGAACGGCTACACTATCGGCTTCCTTGGAGTTACTGCAGACACCGACTGTGACAGGTGATTAAAGGTCTGGCTGTTCTGGGAGATAGCAGGCAGGAGGTTCAGATAAGGTAACTACATTCACCCTCAGTGTAATGCTAAAGCCAACGTGACATAAAAAAAGCAGACAAGATCCTATGAATCATCAGATCCAATGGATCATCAATAATCCTCTGCTATCTCAACTATCAAAATGAAACTCCACAAGAGTCATTTTGAAGTTGCACTCCATTTTTGCTGATGCTGTGGGTCACTTCCTGACCCGTTACATAAGTTCAAATTGCTTTTTATATAACAGGGAGTCCGTTAGTTTAGATTTTGGTGATGACTGATGATGATGATAAGGCACGTGTTTCGTTAACTGATTCTGTCCTTTCAGTTTAAATTATGAGTCAGATTTCCCGGCCTTGCACGGCTTCCTGGGTTGATCCGAAAGTGGTACTTCACTTAGATGTTAATCGGCCTTATTAGTAGGGAAGATCTGCATTTCATCAGACATTGGTACAAGCTCCCACGACTCGACCACAAAGGATCAGACAGTTCAGAGTGGTCATCTCAATAGAGGCGATAAAGCAAACCGGTGTCAAGAAAAAATGTTCTCTTACTTCTAGCGGTTTCTCTCTCCAACATTTCATGGCAACCTAATGGCCAATTAGCAGGACTGAAGCCAAATATTTTAAAGAAAGAAGTCAAGGTTAAATGCCTTATCTCCAGAGAAGTTAATAATCACAACCTAGAGTGTAACATGGAGTTATGGTGGGAAGAGGCTCAGTGAAAGCTGAGTTCACAGCCGAGCTAATGTGTTTGCGGAGGAACAGAACCTTGCCTCGGGTGAGACAGAGATTTAAGAAAAAGGGTTTGACCCTTGTTACCCTGACAAACTGTACACTACCATGTTTACTATGGCAATTAACAAGAAAACAGCAATGGAAAAAAATAATGTTTTAATGTCAAACCCTTTTAAATGCTGTAGATGTGTACAAAAGATAACAAAAGTGAAGTACTCTGTGTTCTGGTACCTTCAACGTCCTCTGATATGTTAGACAAACTGACACTAACTGACGGGCACCAGCGAGTACACAACCCACACCACGGGAATCTCTTTATTTCATCTTGGAGAAGCTTTGAGTTGCCAGTTTGCAGTGAAAAGACAGTGTGGGTGTGTAACTCCAGTTAAGAAATCTAATCTGGAGACTTTGCCTGTCAAATAAAAAGAGGAGTTAAAGGGAAACTGCCCATTTTCAACCGGATTTATATTGTTGCAAAGTGGGTGGTATGTAGAGAAAAAAATCGATTCACCTATGTATCGCGATTTTATTTTTACAATTTTGAAATTGAATTTTTAATGCCAGAATTGATCTATTTGCTTCATTTGAGTCTATGTGGAGGTTTAAGGAAACTACCGGTTTTATGTTGTCGGAGTAACGTGACGTCATATCCGTTCCATATCCGTTAACCAAAACAAACCGCAGAAAGAAGAAAAACGGTTGCAGGGTCTGCGTGGATACGACCTGCACCCTCGCATTTTAAATCCAATGTGGTAAACACTACACATCCAGTAAGGTATAGAAACACTTTGGGTTTCACACATTGCAGGAAAAGCAGAGCTAGACACAACGGCTAAAGCTGCATGCTAACTCTGTCATGGACAGGAAACGTTATCGTGTTGCGGTAACGTGCGGTCAAGCCAGCCGCCACTCGCATCTCCGTGGTCAAATCGGTCAACGCTACAACTGTAGCGCACCCATATACTGACATTTATGTAAAATACATTCATATATATATATGTGTGTGTGACTACATCCGGTTTCCAAAGTAAGGCGTTAACAAAGGGAACTGTATATAAATAAGATTGATTGGATTATATTCACCAGAAGTATAAAACATTACATGTTCCTTATAAATGAAAAATAAAATACCACTAATTTGTGAGGGAAATGTCTTTATTCGTTGATTTTTGGGTTACTGGCATAAATTAATAAATGAGATTTGAGATAAAATTTTTGATTAATTGTGCAGCCCTACTTTTCATCCAAAGAAAGTAGTAATTTACATTTACTTAGTAAACATATTCTGTACTTGATCCAGTGGACTTAATTTGATAGTGTTATAATCGCATCAGATGAAATGTAGAATTGTATTTGAACAGTATCCCCTGAGTTAAAGGGAGAGGAAGTAATTGGATGTTAAAATAAAGTTAAATTAAGGCATCATTTTTCACATTTGGTTGCAAATCCTTCAATCAATGCCTGAAATCTACAACTTCCTGGTGATGCTCTACTACAGTCATCTTCACTTCTCCCTTGTTTTGGTGGCTTTTTGCCTTCAGTCTGGTCACCAGCGAGTGAAATGCATGCTCATTTGGACTGAGGTCAAATGACTTGGCCAGTCAAGAGCGCTCTACTGTTTGACCATAAAAAAACCTGGTTGTCGGTCTGTCCATTGTTCTGCTCCACCGTTCTTAAATTGATGGATTACACCCTCAAAACATCCTTAAAGCTGAAAAGTCAGCACTTGAAGCTTACAGTAGTAACTGTCAAATGTTAAACCCAACGTGCTGGAGAACAGAGCCAAAACAATGACAAACACATCACTGTCCTAATACTGTCTGGCTGCACTGCACATTTTCATCAAATGTCAGTCCGATTTGAGGTTACATAAGCGTTTCTTTGAGGCGTTATCTTAGCCCAGACATGTTTCATTATGCAATTAACAGCGTGACCTCATACCCCTCACTCCACCCTGGCCATTCAAGATCCGGGCTTCCCTTCCAGCCCATGTCTACAGGGGAGGGTGGAGGAAAAGACAAACAATCCATCCGCATATACAATGTGTCCCAGTAAATGCTTTGCAAAGACAAAGGGCCCTTAGTAGTTAGCCACTGACTTCAAATCCTTAAATATCCTGTACGTTCCCAAGTTGATTATTCATGTACGTATCCATGACTGCCTTTTACAAATCAGTAGTGGCAAGCAATCTTTCATATCTTAAACACATTTATGCATCAAGCACTTGCAAAGAGATCAAATATTGTCAAATATTGAGTTGATTAGGGACTTATATGAGATCTTTGGGAAAACTGTGCGTTCCAAAGTAAAAGTACCAACAGAATTATTGCTGTCATAATGAATTGTTTTTTTTACAAAATTATTAATTATTAATTAATGAGTCTATATATGTTCGCTGTTTCTGAGTATGCCGCTACCACACAACCGCTGATTTCAGGTGGTCTTGCGTTCTGAGAAGTAGGCATCTGATAAGGATGGCGCCACCACCGTCTCAGAGTCGGAGCTCAATCTTTAATCAGGGGGTCATTGTGTTCCACACAGCAGCCCCCGAACACATAAAAGCAGGTAGAGGAAGTGGTAAATCATACAAGGCAGTGGGGTCTAATTGGCCACCAGAATGAGCTCCAGCCAAAATATTGTTTTCCCTTGGCGCTATCTGCTTCCATCTCGTGGACTTTCATAGAAACTGTGGCTTCCTGTTCTTGGGTGTTGGCCGCTGCATAAGTACAACATCCCCCTAGTCTGTAAAAATAATCTCCAGGACCTTGTGTGAAGAAAGAGAGGGACAGAAATACATTCTGTCCCCATGAGGAAGAGCTTCCCCTACAATTCAAAAACGTTAACAGTTTCCCCTTCAACATGGCAAGGAGCCAACATGCCTACTCTGAATGGTCACCACACATTAAATTACACAGAAATCCAACAATGTGTCATTTTACTCTCATTGACTTGCCTTCCCTACGTAGTTACTGTGCTATTGCTGCTACAAGTGGTGTGTGTGTGTGTGTGAAAGATGAAGCAAGACAATGACAAAACCATCAGTATACATCGTGACAATGCATCACTTCAAATCTAACATTAATATTTGATGCCCAAACCTGTCTTGATCCCCGTATGTGAAAACAAGGCACACAGTTAGAATAAGTCAATACCCCCAGGCCCCCCCGTTAGTTAAACTCATTCTGAGCTGCACACTTCTATTCTTGAATACAATGGAAGTTACACAACTAACTTAGGTAGCGTGCTGGGGGGGAAAGACGAGATGGGTGCAGTAGTTTGTGCGCCATCACTCTCTACGTGTCCCTGTTTGTCTGTTCTGCCTCACAGCACAGCTGCTGTTCTGAGACAGGCGAGGCAGGTGATTGGAGAAGAGGCAGCAGGTGGACGGCTCGCTCTGTCAGATCAAACAGCTGCAGACTGCAGCATCTTTTTTCCGCACACAAAAACGTCCACTAAAATAATTAGCTCCAAGTCCGATGCCAACTTTTCAAAGCAAAGAGAAAGGTGGTGCGACCCGAGTGATCAGAGTCCACAGCGTGACGCTCAATGGGTGAGAGTTAATGCTTCATTTGTTGACTACTACTTTTAATATCTAACATTGTATGGTTTGTAAAGCTAAAAACACTGCTACAGTATGTGATATCTCTGCTGAGCAGTATAAAACTCACTCAAAAAAAAGGATGGGACACGTTCCTCCCTGAATCTCTATATTTTGCTCGCTTGGCATTACATGACACTGGAGATAAAAACAACAGCGATATTAAGGGAGTGAGTTTTCACAACTGAGTATCCGCACCTCTTACTTAAAACACATAATAAAAGCAAATGTTTAGAAACTATAACTGTGGCAAATACTTATGCATTTTCATATCGTAGCTGTTGTTTTTTTGTGTTCTCTATGATAAAACTGGTCTTACACCATCGTTAGCTTCAGTCCGGCTCTGATGCCAACCAGTGTGAACCTAACCAGTTTACTGTGGCTGCTTCCTGTTTTACCATTCCTTCCAGTCCTCTGTTGTCCTTCAAATTTGAATCATGAAGGAGTTACAGTGAACAGACAGCTGAGCATCTCACCCCTGATTATGTAGATTTTCCCATAAAATAAAAAATCAGTAAGAAAAAAGGTCCATTTTATTTTGCTGCATGCTAACGAGCACTTTTTGTTCATACAAGAATGGGTTATGCTTCAAGTTCTCCACATGTTTGGTCTCTTCAAGTTGATGTCCTCCAGTAAGTAGTGCACAAGTTTTATGTTTAAAAGTTTGTATTCTGTTTGGTAATTTCTTGAATAGTAATAGGATGCAATTCTGAGTGATGACAATATTTAATTTATGAATCAAATAATTCACTTGACACTTTAATTTGGGGATTTCAATTCAGTATCAGCCAATGCAAACAGTTATTACTTTTTGTGCAAAAGAGTGCAAAAAGTGCAACTTTTTCCAACACTGAGCAAATAGTGTAGAACTCTCAATTCAAACACTGAATGCTGGTTATAAAAACTGGGGTTTAAGTAGACAGATTTGTTCATTATTTTTGTGCACTCACCGTGTCAAAACATGACCTCCGCACAAACAAGCTCAACATATCCAGCAGCATACAATGCCTAGAACAAAAGATTCATTTATGTAATCAAGTTACCAAACTGTTGTAGCGAAAAACTGACCAGTAATTGCACTTTGGGCCAAAACTACGCTGCCTGAATGACGCATGCTTTGAGAATTACACTGGAAGGAGCGATTATATTTTTAGCTCTGGGATATATTTAAACATCTATTCAAGCAATTGAATTGTGCACGATGGCATTGTTATGATGCTGTTATGTAAGGGCATCCAATGCCATGGGTATATATGCAGTAGATGGATGCAACTCAAAACAGTCTCATTGATTTAGCTGCTAATGTAAAATTTAGGGCTGCGATGATTCACCTATCCCCAGATTCGATTTTTAAATACTGCGATTCTACAAGTATTGCGATTCGATATTGCGATTTTTGTTAACTTTTTTTAACACTAGACCATGGAAAAAAGTTGAATCATACACTTCCAGGGACTTTTACTTTGGAAAATATCAAAATTAATAGAGTAGGAATGTTTGATTTTCAGCATGTATGTAGTCAAAGATGCCCTGAAGTCAAATATATCAGTCATTGTCAGACATTATTTATCACGTTTTTTCTAGCAACCCAAAAATCTAAGAATAAAGACATTTTCCTCACAAATTAGTGGTATTTTCTTTTTAATTAATAAGGGACTTATGTTTTATACTTCTGGTGAATATAATCCAATCAATCTTATTTCCATATTTGTATTTTTTATATACAGTTCCTTTTGTTAACACCATGATGTGTAAACTGGACGTAGTCACACGTGTATACTTCCGCTAACTTCGCCAAGTCCTCCTCTAGCTCTCCCGTCAGCTCCTTTCTCTTTATCCATCCGTGGTCAGCTCCATCGGGGCCGTTTGAATGCATTTAACATAAACATCAGTATATGGGTGCTCTACAGTTGTAGTGTCGGCCGATTTGACCATGGAGATGTGAGTGACGGCCGGCTTGACTGCAGGTTACGATATGATAACGTGTCCTGTCCATGACACAGTTAGCATGCAGCTTTAGTCGTGATGTCTGGCTCTGCTTTTCCTGCAATGTGTGAAACCCAAAGTGTTTCCATCCTTTACTGTATGTGTAGTGTTTACCACTTTGGATTTAAAATGCGAGAGTGCAGGTCACAGGGCATTTTTTTCCAACCCCTAGTAAAATTAATCAAATCTTAGGATGTTTAGGTCAGCAAGAACCTTTATTCAATTATTTTAATCTCAAAATTGTGCTCTCGGGTTAGCCTGTACAATTCTGTCTCCACTTGTAACATTTCTTTACTCCTTTTATTCCAGCAATTGTCTTAACAGTAGCCCAATTAAAATACAAGGTCTCTTATAATAACCTCAATAGACTGGCCCATTCCTAAAGAAATTTAATTTGGTTTTAATTCATGACAATCCATGTGGTTATCAAAAAAATATCGTCCAATAAAACTCTAATGTATTCTTTGTTCATGATTCCTACCTTCCCTGTAACAGTTGTTTCAGTAAGACGGCTTCCTAGGCAAACTTTACTTTGTCTAACAAATCATCTCGTCTGCAGAGATTTATATTTAGATCCAGCTCCAAGAGTTTGGTCCCTGAATTAAAAAAAGTACTATATTTGATGTAGAAGATTTTGTCTTGCCTATAATTTACTTCATTAAGTTTAGGATTACAAACCTTATGCCTGCCTGGCTAATGACGAAGTTTGACGAGTGAGGGGTTTTGCATAACTGAAGTAAATCGGCAATTAAATAAAAGTTCTCTCCGTTAAACTTCATAGTTGCTTTTCCGCACATTTAAAAGTTGTTTTTCCAACACGGTATGAAAGAGTAAGTGTTTTCCCTCGGGGGGTTTTGCCCTGTCTATGTATCAGTGCACATTGACACCAATCCAACACTGCATCAGTGAAAGGAAACCTCTTGCTAATTGTAAACAGGAGGGAGAGGTGAGCACTCTGCCGAGCAGAACACAGATCTCTCCTCTGTAGAGCCGCAAAGTGAAACACTGATTAGTGACGCTACATTACTCCGCTTTGTCCAAGGGCAACTGTTTCATATCAGCTAACTGTCGGAAGCACAGACGCTAACCTCAGCACTCATAAAATGTCCCGCAGCTGGTTGTGTGATGGACGTTTTAATATAAGAAATAGTGATTGTATTCAAATCACAGTCAATAATATATTAAGGAATAATTAGTGAGTAGTTCAGTAGTTATTAAAATGGAGATGAAGCACTGAAGGCTGAATACTGTAATGTGTGAGGACATTTACACAATATGTATTTATGTTAGTATTGGTCCTCAGAGGAAAACTGTTCTCTAAACTGAACCAATCAGGGCCCTGCATACTGCACCAACACACACACAAAGCAAAAAATATAACAGAATCCATCTTTAATTTGTCCCATCGCCCTTTCCATCTACTTCTATTGTTACGCTTCTTTTCAGTGAGCCCTTTATCTCATTCTAAGCCATCACCTCTTTCTGAGCCGTCATACCCTCATATTCCTTTTAAGCCGCTTCACCCATTAGTTTAATTATCTCTTCTGCGGCTCTAGGAACTTCAACTAAGCTATGAACTTCCACACCTGACTATTAGAGAAAGGCACACTGCGACCACTTTCTCAACTCGCTAGTGAGAGAGTCATTAAATCATTTGAGTCCAAGTGGAAACCGTAAACTCTTGATGATGTTCTCTTTGTCTTGTGTCAATTTTAAGTGCGTTTAGTTATAGTAGAGTGAAATACACGTCAGGCTCGTCTTTTTCTCATGGTTTCAAAACTCCCTTTTTTCTGCTTTGGTTGTCTTTTTGTACAATGACTTCTTACCCCACCCTCTTCTTCAAACACATTCAGGCCAACTGACAAACTAGACTGTTGCATACTGCAGCAAGTCTCATGGTACATGTCCACAGCGCCACCGTCATTTATTGGGCCATTAATGGGCCATAAATAAACGTCCTTTCCATGCTTCCCATTCATTGTCTGTGTAAACAGCCGTGTAATGCATTCTGATAGCGTGGCGGTTCGATTCGAGAGACGGGGCGTCACGTTGGCCGCTCCTCATTTGCATAAACTTGAGGTCAAGGCTACTTTATGCAAAATCAGGGGCGTCTGGCGCGATTCGCCGCCTCTGGAAACTCCAGAGAAACTTTTAAACTAAGCGTTGTCAATCCAAAATAAAGACATATTTCAGCAACTGCATGGCTTATTTCTCGCATAAAATGTTTTCAGAATCACATTTCGGTGAACTATTTTCGTGAAATAAGAGAAGAATGTTTCCGGACGAGCCGCCATGTTGTTTCCGGGTTGAAAGCTGGGAGCAGCAGCTCGTGAGGGGAAAGCGTTTGTCCTATCGGGTGCCGAGTGCCTAGTGTCTAGTGGCAGCCAATCCATGCGTCCAATGCTGGGAAGCGAGGCGATCCATCGCGATAAAAAACAACCCCTGTGGATATGTACTATAAGGCACAGTGGAGCTATGAGCTAATTGCTAACATCAGCATGCTAACATGCTCACAATGACAGTGCTAACATGCAGATGTTTAGCAATAGTTACCATATCTGAGTTAAGGGTGTTAGCATACCAACATTTGCTTATTAGCACTAAACACAAAGTACAGCTGAAGCTGATGGAATGTTATTGGTTTTGCGTGTGGTCATAAATGATGATGGCGTTAGGGGAAAGGTTAGACGATCACTAAAGTGATTGCAATCCTTCCTAAGGGGCACATTAAGGTGTATAGCAAATTTCATGGCAAACTGTAACAATAGTTAATGAGACATTTCACTCAAAACCATAAATATGAACCTGCTGGTGGCTTCAGAGGAAAAAGTCATTAAGATACGTCCTCTGAGAACCGTGAATGTCTGTACGAAATGTTTTGCCCATCCATCAAGTAGATGTGGAACCTATTTCCCTGGATAAGTTGAAGCTTTGACCTGCTGGTGGCACTAGAGGAAAAGTCGGGGGATCACAGAAGTCAGTAGGATTCATCCTCTGGGCACCTCGGACATCTGTACAAAAATTCCGTGGCAATCCATCCAAGAAGATATTTTCAGTCTGGACCAAAGTGGAACAGCAGGCCGTGCAAACTAGCATGGCTAAAAAATGCCAAACACATCCCAAACATTACAGAACCAATTGTGTCACCATTCTTGCATAAAGCATCTGGACATCAGATGGGCGGGGAGGGCAGAGGGAGCGGCGCTAGATGCCTGCCAGAGGGCCCTCGTTCCCTTGACTGAGGGACGACACAACGCCGGGCAGGATGGGTTGACTGTGGGTCACAGCTGAGCGATAAACCAGGACAGGCATAAGGAGACAGGCAGGCTGCTGTCTCCCAGGGGACAGAGGTTGTGAGACACACAGAGGGCCTCTCACTCATGCCTGTCATGGCGTCAGGATGGCCCCACAGCATGAGGTCTCCACTAAGCAGACCATTAGCCACAGTCAGCAGGTAGAGGTGAAAGATCTTCACCCACACGGTGATCCCTCAGATGACATGTTATCTGGTATTTTATTTCCCCCTTGCTCGTACATGTTATTTTGCGAGAGCTGCTATTTTAAGTGTTTGGTCCTACAATGGCAATTTTACACTGTGAAAGCCGGCAAATGTCTCAATAATCCTCCTTAAATTGCCCATGATATAGAAGCTTATCTCCTCTCAAAATGTCTGAAGTGTGACATGGGTAGCTACAGATATACGGTCCTATACATACAGAGTATGTCTTCTTTACAAGATGTGTGGAGGACATATGTTGTCTCTAATAATAGTTACAATTTTCAATATCAGATACAGATTGTGAATGACATTGGTTGGGGGGGAGGAAAGTATGCAATGCAGATTTTCATCTTTCATCACAAAGTGGAGATCAGCTCTGCAAATCACATGTACACAAGCTGTTTGGGACTGATACGGAGATCCATGCACGGCCCTGACATTGTAATTATCTTCCAAAGGCTTATGAGCTAGTCTATTTCTCTATTAGTTGAAACAGAAATACACAAATGCGCACAAACATGGGCTTACAGACTATGACAGAGATCCGCTGACAAAGGAAAGATATAAAAATAACAATTAAATGACAATGAGACAACAGTGAAATGTTACTATAGCTTTTCCTAGAAGTGGTTACACTAGTGTCGTATTTCACTCGCTGACAAGTTTAGATTGATATGCAAATCAGCATGAAGCATCCACATAATGTATGGAAGGTGGGGCTGTGTATTGGCTAGAATCTGGCGATACGATAAGTATCATGATAGAGGGGTTACGATTCAATATATTGCGGTACCTGTAAGCAAGGTGATATATTGCGATTTAAAAAAAAATCTAATTTCAAGAAAACTGTCATACAGTAGTATAAAGAATACACCACCATATGCATACAATCGGGGTTAAAAGGTTTACTTTGTATTAGGGCTGTCAAACGATTAAAATATTTTTTCACAATTAATCGCACAATTGTCCATAGTTAATCACGATTAATCGCAAATTAATAACAAATTTTTTCTCTGTTAAAAAATGGGAGATTTGTCAAGTATTTAATACTCTCATAAACACGGGAGTGGGCAAATATGATTGCTTGATGCAAATGTATATAAACATATATATATATATATATATATGAAACTGAATTATGTATATATATATATTATTGGAAATCAATTAACAACGCAAAACGATGACAAAAATATTCCAGAAACCCTCACAGGTACTGCATTTAGCATAAAAAAATATGCTCAAATCATAACATGGCAAACTGCAGCCCAACAGGCAACAACATCTGTCAGTGTGTCAGTGTGCTGACTTGACTATGACTTGCCCCAAACTGCATGTGATTATCATAAAGTGGGCATGTCTGTAAAGGGGAGACTCGTGGGTACCCATAGAACCCACTTTTCATTCACATATGTTGAGGTCAGAGGACAAGGGACCCCTTTGAAAATGGCCATGCCAGTTTTTCCTCACCAAAATATAGTGCAAGTTTGGAGCGTTATTTAGCCTCCTTCACAACAAGCTAGTATGACATGGTTGGTACCAATGATTCTTTCGTTTTTTAGTTTCATATGATGCCAGCATCTTCACTCTAGCTTTAAAACTGAGCCCGCTACAACCTCCGAAAGACCAATTGCATTATGCGTTAACGAAATTAGTGGCATTAAAAGGATTTTGCGTTAACATGTTATTAACGCATTAACTTTGACAGCCCTACTATCAATATACGTCAATATATTGCGATACTGTAAGCGAGGCGATATATTGAAATTTTTTAAATCTAATTTTAGGAAAACTGTCATAGAATAAAGAACACACCGCCATATGCATAAAATCTGAGTAAAAAAAAGTTTACTTTGCGATCAGAACAGTGAGATATGCATTTGCATTTATAACTTCCAACATCATAGCAATACTTTGAGAGGGCACAAACACTGAAAGGGGCATATCTTTGCAAATGAAATAAAGTATTGACTGAGTTCATCTTTGCAAGTAAACAAGTAATTAAAAATGTATATTGTTTTTGAGAATCAATACAGTATCACGAAACATAATATCACGATACCTTATATTTACTTACACCTCTAATGGAACGGCAAGGCAAAAACCCACTTAACAGAGTGAAAAGTCCCAAGAGTCTTCGGAGTTGACCATTACTTCCATAATCAACCAGGTTGGTTATATAACGGTTATATATGGCTTGGTTAGATAACACCGCAGAACGGTTAGCCAAAGTTTTGGATGACGGGGATTGTATAGGAAAGGTCACAAAGTCTCCACATTTAATAGGTGCCTTCCCCTTTGTTGCATGAGCTCTCTGCAGAGATCACAGCTGGACGAAGAAAAGTCCAAGTCGTAGTGTGAGATACGGCAGTAACAGGCTAAAACACACAGCCAGAGGCCATCTCAACGTAACCTTCTTGGTGGAGGTAAGCATTAACTTTAGCCAAATTATCTTTCCGTCGTGCACCTCTGCACTTTGACCTGAACTTAACGGACTGTAGGTACTTAAATTGGCTGTCGGGAGAAGCCTCTATCTGCACAGCTAAATCTGCTGCTTATTGGTTTCCCGGTGGTTCTTTGCTTGTATTTTGTACAGCTTGAGAGTGGGAGAGTTTGTGCATATGTGGCTACATGTGTCAGTCAGTAGACACAGAGGGGACAAGAAAGTGGAAGAAATTAAAACTGAGTGCAGCAGGGAGAGAACCGGTGCAGGTTTTTTTTAGCCTCGGGTACCCCAAAAATGCTAATTAGGCCACAAATCACAAGATAGCACATGACCACACATCCCTCAGATGAGTGTTGAGCTAAGCACAGCAAGCAGCCATTTTAAATCCAGCCTTAATCCACTCTGTGTCTCACCCCTCCTCGCTACACCCCCATAGCATCCACATGCAAACCCCTGCTCAGAATTGAGATGCGGCTAGCATTAGGAAAGATAGACGAGGAGGGAAATTAAAGGACAAGAAGGGGGGAGGGAGGGAGGAGGGAGGAGGGAGCTCACGTAGAGGAACAGAAAATTGACTCCAGAGGAGAGGTGAATGCTGGTGGAAGATCGGTTCAATTCATTTCATAATTAAAGCTCCTGTAGGCAGGTCTCTGATAGGTATGGGCATAAAAATACTAAATACAAGTTTAAAAAGTACCAATTATTTAAATTCTCAATTCCCATCAACTAATGCCCCTTGTTGCACCTTTACTACGCATTCCTCCTACAGACACACGCACCGAGAAATGAAAGTACTGTAAAGGTCTTTGAACACCAAATCCGTATTTTCATTTTTTTTAATCCATCATCTGATAAAAATAAACCTTGAACGCTGAGTCTGATGCATTATTATTATATTTATAGTGAAAACTCACAGTACAAGACAAAACTGAATTAATTACGTGGGTGCAATGGATAGCGCTATAGTCCCAAACAGGGCTAATGATAACGATCACTACTGTCTAATCTTTCCTACATCCTTTGTTTTGTGACCATCCCCGATTCCAAGCTCTTCTGCGATCACCTGCCACAATCTATCTTTACATTTTTACATCTCTTTTATTTCTTTATCCTAAAGTGCTTTGTGTTGGGAGACAAAGTGAATGTTTATCAGGCCATTTGAAATGATGATGTTTGCACGGACGGTGTCTCTGAGTGGTGCGATTTCACCGTTTCACACGTAAAATCACGAGAGCTTTGCTAGAGTGGTTATAAAACTCAGTCCGAGCTGTCTTAAGTCTTTTTCTCGTCTTGACGTTCCGATAAAAGTTTAATATTATTGTACGTTGACAATGACACCAACGTTGTTAACAACCAATAGGTGCGCTCTCTCCAGCACCAAACAGGAAGCAGCAAATGTCCTCCCATTTGTACCACAATAGAGAGGGGAAAGAAAAAAGGTAGACAGAAATTGCTGGAACCCTCGAAATCTCCGGTGAGTATGCTATGTGCTATAGATAGCTAGCTACCCACCGTCCCAAACGGGGCTACTTGCAAGCTAACGTTAGCTATTGGAATGTTTGCTATTAGCCTGCGAGCTAACCGTAAGTTTCAGCTGAAGATTGCTGGCTACAATCATAGAAATCTGGCTGCAGTAGTTGCTCTCTCTCTTTCTCTCGTGTCACTTTATATGATTGAAGCTAGCAATCCTTAGCTGAAACACGCAGTTAGCTCGCAGGTTAATAATAAACATTCTAGTAGCTAACGTCAGCTTGTAGGAATGTTAATAATTAACCGTTAACCGGCATTAAGCATTTTAACCGATTAACGCTATCGGTTTAAAACGGTTAAAACATTTTTTAATAATTTATTAAAAAGCTGAGAAAAACTTGTCACTTTAAGGAGAAAAGCTGGTCCACCTTAACAGTCCACCTTAAGAGAGCCTGAGTCGGAATAACAGATACAGGAAGTTGGCTCCGGTCTAAGTAAAATGTACACACACTGTCTGCTACACCTACGTTCCCAGCTATAACGTGAACCGACAAAACCCACACACACACGCGGTCTGTCGGAAACTCGCTGAAGTTATGCCGCGCTGACAGACCGTATGTGTGTGTGACAAAGGCGAGCACGAAGCTACCAGCAGAGCTACAGCTGCTAACGTAGCACAAACACGCACAGTGTTTGTCGGACAATCGCTGTCGTTAATCTGGGCAGACAGAGTATCGTTACGTCGGGCGGACACACAGCGAACAACCCGCTAAATTAAACTAAATGTGCGGGGGAAAGTGTCTGCATGTCCGTGACACTAAACGCTACATCGTGGCTGCTAAGTTAACGTTCCCGGGGCGGTGAACTGGAGACGGTGAACGCAGCATCGTAGCTGCTACAGTAACTCTCCTGACGGTGAACTGGGGACTCAGCTGTCTGTTGTGCTCATACACTGCAGCTTGCGCACCGCTGCATGTGAGGCACAAATCTTGTTGGTTACTAGGGTCGGTCATCGGTTAAAGGTCCCATATCATGCTTATTTTCAGGTTCATACTTGTATTTTGGGTTTCTACTAGAACATACTTACATGCTTTAATGTTCAAAAAACACATTATTTTTCTCATCCTGTCTGTCTGAATATACCCGTATTCACGCTCTGTCTGAAACGCTCCGTTTTAGCGCATTTCAACGGAAAGGCAACGGAATTGCGTTGCTAGGAAACAGCTTCGGTCCATACACATTCACATACACTGCAACCGGAAATAAACTGAGACACAATTTAGTATATTTATGTTTTAAACTGTGAAATGGTCTAAATATTGTAGATTTGTGACATCACAAATGGACAGAAATCCTAATGGCTTGTTTCAAACGCACAATTTATGAATACGGGCTGTGTGTGTTTCTCCATGGATTGAGTGTTTTGATAGTTTAACAGTATTCATATAGAACTTAAACCTGCTTTATAATATAAAAGACATGAAAATCTCACTTTTTACAATATGGGACCTTTAAGAACATTTTTCAAAATTAGCATCCCTATTAGCTTGCAAGTAGCCCATTTCGAAACAGTGGGTAGTTAGCTAGCTTGCTATAGCATACGTGCCGGGGAATTCGTGGGCTGCAGCTCTTTCTGTCCCCTTCTCTCTCAGCAGTTTTTCTTCTTGTGAATTTCCACCAGGGGCAGGATGTGACATAATTTCAAAAGGAATCTAGCTTTAGATCCCCAGTCTTTGCAAAATATTATAGTCTGTGACTAAAAACTCTTGACTTATGACACTTTGTGTTTAGATGTGAGAGGGTGTCAGACTTCCGTGTTTTAAAAGTCTTTTCAAAGTCTCTTAGTGTCTGGTAGGCCTTAACAAGTGCCACCTAAATTAAATGTAAATATGACCTTGTTGCTTGTTACCACAGCAGCTAATGGCCGACATAGCAGTGGCTGGTGTGCACATGGATAACTGACTAAGTGGTCCTTTGCCCTCTGTCTGCTAGAGGCTAAAAATGTAGTTCTTTTAAAAAGGAAGTAACAGGGAAACGGCTCCATTTATACATCTCAGAAAACTGGACACATTGGCACTTTCAAAATGTTCCTTTTTTTTTTTTTGCTCAATTCAATCAACGGTCCATTTATAAATCCGTGCCTACTGTTGCCGAATGAGAAGTGTCATTTTTAGCTTTCAGCTTTAAAAAACAGAAAGTGTTCACAGGAAAAAAACAGTGAGGGTGTTTGGATTCTAAAATGTGTGACAGCTTAAACCTTTCTTGCAATATGCAAAGAGCAGCTTCTACCCCAATAATTTCTTGATACATCTACATTATTTATGACCCCTTGCAGGTATATGAGCTCCCACTTAAATGAGTCATGAGTCTCTACAAGACAAAGAATGACAGGCCTGACTGATCTTCCTCCTGCCTTGCTAATGTGAGAATATGAAGCCGGATCACCCTAAATTAACATAAATGTCTTTTGAGTTTGAAGAAAGATAATGGCGCAGGTTGTTTCCGATTGTATGGTGTCGATGTACAGGCTTTATTTAGAGTTTTTTAACTTCATAAAAAGCTACGAGTGATTGATAAAACCACATTAAACGCCCAATATGTACACAATTAAAAAAACGTAATCCATATATTTTGATTACAGAAACAGTCTTTTCTTCACACCCCCCTCCACAAACCATATCACCCACCCTGCAGGCACCATTAGCCCACAAAACAACACGGTACAAAAATAAGGCTTGAACCACTCTGAGCTATTGCCCTCTCTAAACTCGGCTCGCCCCCTCAGCAGCCATTACTCTTCCATGTTGCAGTTGTTCTGCAAGCTAAGCAGGGACAACAATGGCTACATGTTTACACAGCAAGTGTCCTTATAATTTAGAATCCAGACAGGAATCGATAGTTAGCAGTGTAATTCAGTAAACTAGAGATAGTAGCGCAGGATAAATGATCTAACAAGCCCGGGAGACGTCAGTGATCTTGAACTGATGCAGTACTAAATCCCATCAATTGCTTCTATACAGTACTGTTCTCCAGTCTCTTGCAGGTTCTAAGTGCAATTTTATGCCAACGTACCTCTCAGCATTTGAACATATGATTGTCAATCAAACGCTGTTTTATAATTCAAGCAAAGCACCGCACATCTTCCCACATTGTGCCATTATGCCACTATTACGGCTTTGCCCCCCTGCAGTTAACTCCTCACCTCTGGGGGGGGTATGCACTCATTACAAAGTAAGTCATCATGATTATGAGTTTAAAAATTTGCTGAGCTGCTAGCTAGCTCATTCCAGCTCATAAGCATAACCACATTAGAGAGGAAACCTGTGGGCTGGCAATCTCACACTTCCTCAATATTGAAATCCCAGCAGGCCTAGCATGTCCACATCCATTATGTTGGACCTGAGCCACCAACTAGGCCTAATGTGCTGCCACGAGGCACACCGATGCCATGTGACACCTGAAATTAAATTAATTAGGTTTACACAACAAACCTGTCGGTCCAATACATCAATCTGGCCCAAACAGGGGAACCAGAAGAATTGGCTGTATTTATTGGGCCTTAGCTTTATGTATCCTGGTGGCACTGGGCCCAGGACGTTGTTCTCTTGACAGGCCAACGTGACAATACAAACAATCAAACTCCAACAAAACCTCACAGATAGAGTATTAGCTCAGGGCGCGGGAAGCCCTAATTTATTTCCATCCTTAATATATTTACCTCATCTAGAGAAAGGAAACAGATTGGCAGAAGCAGTGGGAAGTAAGATGATTTGGAGCTCAATTGTGCTAAATTGGTTGCTGCCAGCGTGATACATCACGGAGAATTAAGATGCCTCTCCCCCAGCACAGAACTTCGGCAGCCATATTGGCACATCTGTCAAGGGCCCACCCCTGACAGAGACAAATGGACCAATTCTGGCACACGAAGCCTGATCCAAACTGCTAGCAATAACCAAGATGAATAATGAGTCTGCTTGGGCCCCAGCAAAAATTCATTTTTAATAATTAGTGTTCCTGCACCTCTAATTTTCTCTGAAAATGAGTGCAGGTACAACTACAGGTTGATACAACACATCAGCAAAGGCTGGAGGAATATAGATGATGTTGTGTTAAGCTTCCATCATCACAGAGAATGGCTGGGACTATAAATGCAGGGTTGTAAGACAGATGAATCTCTCTCTGTTCTCCCAGGAGGAGGAAATTAATCAAGGCCAGTGAGAGCGCCGTGGCTACGGGGAGGCAGTCGAGGAATGTAGCAGGACGAGCACGGCAAAGTTCAAAAGTTCCCATGGACACCGCTGGAAAACGAACACAGTTCCTATTCTCAAACAATGAAGGGAAAAGGAGAGACTCATCCTACAGTCGAGGTACAAGTTAAGACAAGTACATTTTATTTATCTAGCCCCAATATCACACATTTGCCTCTAGGGAATTACAGTTGCCAGGCGGTGCCAATCCAGGCATTGAATGTGATAAAGTGTCTGCTTTTCTGAACATCTGACAAGTGTCAACTGACAATGACGTTTGTTACGCCAGTGAGCGGAGCTTACATAAAGAACAATGGTTGAGGGTGTTTTGGCGATTGTCACACCCTGTCAGAGCGTGTCGCCTTAAAAAGCCGCTGAAGAGTTGCTCTAATTGGTCGATTTAGTATGTTTAGCAAAGCAGTTAATTCACAATACTTTGTGAGTTACCTATTGTGTTTAGCAGAAAATCCTAAAAAACAATACACCATTTTGTAGCTGCTAAAATATGAATTTGTTTGATAAGAATTTACTATTGTCGTTGGGAATGTCGTTGGTTAACGTTCTTTCTCAAACAGAGAATGGGGGTGTGGTTAATAGTCAGCCGTATTTCGTTACCATGGCAACCAGACTGCATCGCTTTTCATCCCAGTTTAGATGAAACAAACTTTGATGAATTTACCGTTCATCAGACCACAAATAAGATAAGAATCAGCGCGACACACCGACTCTCTCTCTCGCTTTCTCCTTCACCGTCTCCTCCTGGTGAGGCGGCCGTCTGGCTGCACCGCCGCATGCCGGCCACAACGCACCGGATGACGGATAGACATGGTCCACCGTTTGAAATTGCAGTTTCGGGACGTTTTGGAGGTGCTACACCGGCCGCTCTCGCCTCAGCTCCCAGCACCGACACCGCACCCGGCCAATTGTGAAGATAAACACACTACTGTAAGGTGGAGGAAACTAAAATTAAAAAGAAAACACTAAGTTAGCGAATGCAACACGTTGGGCTAGCAAACTACACCTAACTAACTAGAAAGACAAACTGACGGACTGATAAACAGATGTATCGGTTTGCTGCTGTTCAGACACAGACGAGCATGAGTGCGCCTGCACTAGCTTGGAGGATGACCTGCAGCTTCTACTGTAGTCATACGTCATATTATCCCTTTTTAGCAACAACCTTCTTATTTTTTATAATAATCATAATGTCAGGAAATAACTCAAATAAATATGAAATATCATAGAAATGCCAAAATACACTGGAGGGGGGCTTTAACTCAATTTTAGCAGAAGGAGGATGGGGAGGGGTAGAGCCAAAGCTTCACCAACCAGCCGACTGGATGCATCGGTTAGTGAAGCAACAATCAATGCGAGGTTTGAGTAGACTGACATTTAATGTGAGCGGATGGTGGTTGGTGTGCATAGCGATGGAGTGATGGCATATGTTCACCTAAGGACCCGCTAAAGTATATTTCCGACTGGGTAATGCAGAACTATTGCCGAAACACCCCCTTCTGAGATTGATATTACTTACAGCCACTTAGGAAAATCACAGGGCATATTGTCTGGCTGATTGGACTCGATGATAATTGGAAATTAAATTCAACTGTGATTTTCAGCTGCCATTCGAAAGTATTTCATTCTGGCAGAAATTTGATTTAACAGTTGCTTTGCAGCATTCATTTGGACAGCAGAAATTGTGCATCATGATTCATGATACAAAAACAAATCCCACAACAGATTTAATATATATTATTTTGTCTCAAAACAATCAGGAGCAAAACATCATTATTTACAATAAATCAGATTTCATCAAAAGGGAGAGCGTGGCAACATAAAAAAAAAATCACCTCTAGCTTTCTCATCTGAAAAACTCACAGGAAAAGCCACGTTAGGGCTGGTATTTTTATCTCCATCCCTGAGGAGCATGTCCCCGTATCCCTGTATAATATGCCCCATACTTTACCCTCCATGCATACCCCCTGGACGGCCTCATAGTCAGGGAGCTTTGCTTTAAAGTCAAGTGCTTCTCATACATGGAGGTCTAGCGGGAGCAATCCTCCTCTCGATTCATTAACTGCAGGAGGCAGAGCTCCTTCTGTCGGGCACCATGACAACATGGCATTGCTCTTTTCCCTCCGGTCTTTGTATGGGGGTGTCAAGCCACGAGAGACAAAGTGCACTGCTTTCACAAGCACCCAGCCAATTTGAGGTTGTATGAATCGTAGGGGCTTAACATGTTAAAAACCAACTCACCAATCTGAGTCACATTTTGAAAATGGAACCAAAAACTCTGAAATCCTGTGGTGAATATGTTCAAACAACTGTGTCTCTATAAAGAATTTATATTAATGAGATCAATTGTCCAATTGTGGAATAATGTATGATTGACATGTTTATCTCAAAAGCTGGGAACACCTTAACAGTGCAATTTTATTTTACCAAAAAAAAATGAAGAGGAAAATGTGATAGATCTGAAGCGGTGGAAAGTGGGCGCAGCGGTAGAATTGAGGGTTATTTCAAAGCCAAAACAAACAACCCTGGCAATCAAGAACAGTGAGTTACCTAATCTTGTTTTGTATCCTCTAAAGTGCTAATTAAGTTGGATCAACATAGCAATTGATTGAAAATGACACTTCATTCACTTCATTATGCGAGACATGAGTGGAAAGATTGCTAATGATCACGGGAAACCTCAGTGAAGTGGAATAAAACAGTCAGGCTGAGGGGGAAATATAATCCACACGTATCAGACAATCGCAGGCCCTTTCGGTGGCTACAACAGCTTGTCAGGATGGCTTCCATCCAAACATCCATGACTGCTGCTGCTGCTGCAGTAGGAAGCTCTATCAATGCAAAGCACAGGGCTCGGAGGAAGTTATACGTGTGAGAAAATCAACTGGAGGTGTTGCGCTTTAATAGCTATATTATTCATTTGTGGAGGTAGACTACCATATCATCTAAAGGATTTGGGCTACAGCAGCATGTGCTCTTTACTGTGCATTTTTAATTTCCCCCCAATTACGCACAGATTTTTCAAACCAAAATTATAAATTCTCACAGTGAGCAGAGCGAGAACATAAATCTTTTATTAGGAATAATTGCTTCATATCAGTCTGGAATGACATGAGGGTTAATTCAGGGACCTGACGAATTCTCATAACGCGGTGAAAAAAAAATAAAAATATTGAGTGTAAATTATCTTCAGGGCGTTTATCTATATTTTTAATGCCATAATTTCTTTGCTTTGCTTTTTGCTTCTTTTTTTTGTTTTCCATTCTACACACTGTTAGAGGGGGATCAGGCGTAATGCCTCTGCAAATGCACATTAAGGTACTCCAACTGTTGTGCTGTAATTAAACTAGAACAATAAATCAACAAGAGTGCAATCAAAAGCAAACTACTGCCTATATTGGCCCAAAACATAAAAAACGACCGATAAAAGAAGCCGGAGGAACTAACGGAGAAGATGTGAGAACCTGCAGAGATATAAAAAAAGGGGGGAAAATGATGCATAGCCCTGTTCCTGTGGGAGTCTTACGGTGAGTATGATATCATCCCTCTTGTGAAAAATGCTTCCACGCACACACACGGCACACACACACACACAGCACGCCTTAAATAACTTTTAATCAAATTTCAGAGTGCAGGTTTCGAGGCTACTTACAATGAGGTTCATAACCAAAGCACACAGGAAGGTGACAAGGAATGATAAGAGCTCCCACTGCACTGTGGGCCTCGTTCCTCAATGCATTGGACTAAAGCGTGAAATGCAAGAGCTTTGCAATCTTTCTCATCTAAAAAAAAATATTGAATATATTTTTAGAACCGATGACATTAATATCATTACGTAATGTGAAAATTCAAACTATCACGTCATATGTTACCAAATGTTTATAGCATTATATAAACTTAGCAATCAATGTTATTCATTATTATAAAATAAAAGTGGGTGAAAAAAAGCGATACAGCACAGTATCGCGACATCTTGCGTGGTAATATTGTATCGATACACTGACGTCAAGTATCGATCTTTTATTATATCGATCTCAGTCTTAAAGCTAGAGTGGAGATACTGGTATGAAACTAGAAAAAACTGAAGGAATCCATTTGTACCAACCACGTCATGTTAGCTTGTCAGAAAGTACACCAAATAATTTTCCAAAGTTATGCTAAATTTTGGAGAGGAAAAAGCGACCATTTTCAAAGGGGTGTCTTGACCTCTGACCTCAAGATATGTGAATGAAAACTCTGAGATTGACAGAGTGAAAACTGTATCGTATTAGATAAAACTGATGTTGACAAACTGCTTAGTTTGCAGTTGAAAAAAAAGGTAATAAATATATACAATACTCAGCATATCGCAAAATGTTTAAAATTGCAATAAAATCATATTGTGACTAAAGTATCATGATAATATTGTATCTTGGGGGTCTCTGGTGATTCTCACCCTTAATATAAAATATAGCGTACATTTAAACTTTTTTACATTTTTTTTTACATTCGGATCAGAACAAAATTCCAGAAACTTTCTCTAAATTGTTCCTCATTTCTATTTTGCTCCTGCTCCAGTTTTTCTGAGGCTCATATTGTTCCACATTCTTCAAACAGCTCCTCTCCAGCAGAAGTTTCTAGACTGGAGGATACACCGTGAAGGGTGTGGAAAAGTCTGTGAGAAACAATGGGTGCTCTGCTCCCCCTATACGTTGTGTACTATGTGTGTGTGTATTTGGCTCATAGAGCTGGAGTCTGTTCTGCACCAGTACCTTCTAGCTTCAGGCTAACCCTACTGTGTGCATTTCCTTTACACTCACTTGCACCGAGCAAATGCCCTTAATAACCATTTAGCTGCTAAGGCACGCTTGTCTGTCCCCCATTCACAGCCTTAGCCGCTAATTACCTTTCCAAAGCAATGGACATTTCTGTGTTCCCTCAATGCTTCCCTTTTTCTCAGTACAATCAGCCAGCTGCCTTCACTGGTTGGAATTAGTGCTCTACACGGGCCTGAAATGAATGTCCAGAAAATCAACCCATGTCAGCCACTTCCCTAACCTGATTTTGTTCATTTTTTTGCCCACCCTCCTTATATAAAAAATCTTAAACATTAATCTTATCTTCTCCAAATTACCAGCCTGCCTCTTGCTAAGCATTCATACAACTCTGCGCACAAACACAAAAATGAATATTTCCCCCACAAAGGCTACAAAATATTAGTATTAAAATGGCCTGCAGCTCCGACTGATTCATAAATATACATACCATTTTGTCAAAGAAAAATCATACGGCCTTAGAAATGAACTGAGCGAGAGAAAAAAATCGGAATCAAGGCTGTTGTCTCAATTAGAAAATAAAGCAGAACCCGTCCGGAACAAGATCGGGTCCCGCTGGAGACCCTCTAGTAAGAATGCGATGAGTATGGTAATTTTTATAAGCAATCACTAACTAAAATCTGCACATAATGACAGTTACCGTGTAAAGAGTACACTGATGACGGATAGAAGTATAATGCAGCTACGGTTTCCGGTTAGTGGTGGGACAGCAGCCACTAACATCATGAAAAAATTAATACATTTTTATGAAAGAAAACAAACATAAACATAAACTTTTCGCTGTTCTTTGCACTCTTTTTCACATTTGCATTTTCTTGCCTGAAACCATGGGAACAGCAGTGCCAAAGACAAAATATTCCATCAGTATAATAATAATTTTCAGAGCTGTGATTCACTCCAAGAGCAGAGGGACCGAGTTAGTTATTTGCTAGGGGGTGTTTTTGGACCTTGGAACCTGTAAATATAATTTAACCGACTGCTCCTCCCTTCCTGAGCTCTTCCAGTGAGGTGCCCTCGATCAAAGCACATAACCCCCATTTCCCACCGGAGCTGCTCAATGGCTGTGTTTGCACTGTGTGTGAGTGTGGAGAGCTGAATGGGAAGCAGTGCTCTTTAAAGAACATTCATGTGTACTTAAACATGTAAAAAACGGCATTTATAACGCAGAAGGAACGTTTTTTTCATCGATTTTCTTTTCCTCTATGGTATGTAAATATTCAATGTATGAGTGAGTGGTTACAAAAACAAGTTTACTGCAAAATACTGCATGTTGGGAGCCTTTAAAGTGTTGGAGTGCTACAAATGATAATTGCTGTATAAACCATATACACAAAATGCCTTTTATAGTTGAGAAAAAACAAAAAACTACTGACATCTGTATCAACAAACATATTTTCATAATCTGTTTTGCTAAATTTGTTTTCTTTGCAGACTTTGGAGAAAAAAAAGCAACTTTCTCAAACTTATAACTCAGCTGCTGCTCCTTAAAAACAAAACAACAACACTCAACTTTACCGCTGAAAAACACATATGCAAACACATACTACTCGGAGAATATTTACAAGCACAAAAGTGCACATAATGATTAATCCATTAGAGGAGGGGTTTTCAAAGTGTGAGACTGTGGGCAGACAAAGCTTGGAAACCCCCCACCCCCTTATTTTACTTGCTTAGTTTCAATTCCTGGATGCCTATGGGATCATGATTATGATATTTCAGCCAATAGACACTAAACAATTGAGCCAGGTTAACCTTTCTCGTTGACCTAACTTCACCAAATACATAAAAAAGGCCTATCTTAATGAAATTATTAGTTTTCTGACTCTTGGAAAGTGAGAAAAACAGTAAACTTACTCCGATCTCCTGTATCTCTGAACTGTCTTTAACCATATCACATTTAGGCTATGTGATATACTTTTGATAACTAATGTAACATCTAATGTAATATGTTTTCACTTCCATTCTCTGAGCGCCCCTGGGGAGGCCCGCCTCCCACTTTGAAAACCTCTGCATTAGAGCGTTTTGTCTGACTGCTCACTCTGGGCTGCCACATCCGGTCATCTTTACAGTTTGTCAAGGTAGATGGCTGAGAGCTTAGAGGAGGAGGCAGGGGCTAAATTCACACTTACTTTGGCATTAAAGGCATGCATATTATCAATAATAAAGGCAGGAATTAAAACAACTAATCTTATAATAATAATAATAATACATTTTATTTGTAAAGCGCCTTTCTAGACCCAAAGTAGAGCTGGGCGATACGGAGAAAATCAAATACCACAACATTTTTGACCAAATACCTCGATATTGCAACGATATTGCAGAGTTGACTAGTTGTGCTTTTACAAAATATTTACTAGGGCTGTCAATCGATTCAAATATTTAATCCCGATTAATCGTATTATTTTCCATAGTTAATCACGGTTGATCGGAAATCACACATTTTTTATCTGTTCAAAATGTAACTTAAAGGGAGATATGTCAAGTATTTAATACTCTTATCAACATGGGAGTGGTCAAATATGCTGCTTTATGCAAATGTATGTTTATATTTATTATTGGAAATCAATTAACAACACAAAAAAGACAAATATTGTCCAGAAACCCTCACAGGTACTGCATTTAGCATAACAAATATGCTCAAATCATAACACGACAAACTGCAGCCCAACAGGCAACAACAGCTGTCAGTGTGTCAGTGTGCTGACTTGACTATGACTTGCCCCAAAACTGCATGTGATTATCATAAAGTGGGCATGAGTGTAAAGGGGAGACTCGTGGGTACCCATAGAACCCATTTACATTCACTAATATTACTATTATTAGTAGTAAAGTAAGTAAGCAAGTTGCGTTAATGAATTTAACAAATAAGTGGCGTTAAGACAAATTTGGGTTAACACGTTATTATCTTGTTAACTTTGACAGCCCTATTATTTACACAATGAGATTTCGGATAAATAATCATCAGTAAGGTGGATGTAATGACAAAGTGGGTAAAGGCAAATTATAGAACAGCTAGAACAAGTCTAGCAAGTTCAGAAAATGACATCACTTTACTTATAATGCCGCCTTTAAAACCAGGAAAAGACAACACTGATGACATATTAAGATATTACGCTATCCAAAATCTAAGACGATATCTAGTCTAACATCACAATATCGATATAATATCAATATATTGTCCCGCTGACCTAAACCTAAAGCACCACAATCTAGCTAGGCCTACTGTATTTCTGATTTACAATATACCTTAATACAAACGGTGGTCTGCAGAAGACAGCTGCCACCTGCACAACTACATGTGACATACGAGAGGTCATAATCGTCCTTCATGCCATACGTATGTTTAACTTTTGTATTTGTAGCCATCACTTGTTGAAGAAGAGTGGGGTTCACAACTAATTGTGAGGTTTTTATTCAATTACAATTTTTATTTATTTGCCTTTATTGATAGTGACAGAGAAAGATTTGAACATCAACACACTTTGCTGTGTGTGTCAGTGTTTCCTTCTCTCCAGCGCATTAGTTCAATTACAGTTGAAAACATACAGTACAGGTACTGTATACTATTATATAAATGCTAATCAAGCCCTTCTGGCTACAGCAGTGAGGAGGAAAACAGGAGGGCTTTCTGGCAAAGTGGTCGACAAAAATAGCTAAATTATGGGCGAGATACAGCCGAGGTGAACGAGTCAAAGAAATGCATTTCCCCTCCTACTGAGGTCTCTGGTCAGCGCACAAATGAGAGCTCACCTGTATAGGACCAGTAGGGGTCACCGGCTGCCCTCCTCTCCCTCATTACGCCTGTGCTCCCATGGTGCCCGTCTCCAGCATGGCGAGGTTGGCCACCCGATGCAACTGTGGGAGGCAGACACGGAGATGAGAAACTCCACAGGGGCGAAGAAAAGTTTCAATTACAGCCTCAACAAATACTTTGACAACTTATCCAACAGTCTATTAAAACATGTCTGAGAAAATGCACGTGGCTAATGTCGATAGCTGGCGACACAGTGAGAGATTCATAAAGAAAATAATAGTCCAGTCTCACGATAAAATCTGTGTTGATGCAGAACGAAGCGCGCACTCAAATGCAGCTTCACAAAATGTGTGAGTATGAAGGTTGGGGGTGATGGATGGGTGTGTAATGTCTCCAACTTTAAAACTGCACACTGGGGTTCATCCCCTATCTCCTAGGGCTGGGCAATAACTCAATATTACCTTTTGTCAACCTACAGCAGTATCGTGATGATGTCAAAAGAATACGGCTTACAAAATCCTGCACTGAACCATACTGTAGTTGTCATGTGCAGATTTTGCAGGAATGATTTAAAAAAAAAAAAAAGGGCACTGAATTGATGGAAGATGACATTGAACATTTAAACATGTCGTTATGGAACAAAAAATCCAGGGTTGTTCAGAGTCATCTTGTTGTACTTACAACGCTTAAAAACTAATTTAAAAATCTATACAGTATATGCTCAACATAGTAGATTACAGCTCAGGTACCTGTATACTTCACTTTAATAGACACATTCAGTCAAAGTGCTTCAAATCTCCTCCCAGAATTGCAGCTGTTGCAGCTACTCTCAGGAGGGACGGTAACCCCCCCAGTGCTGCCTGACAGTGACTGAAACATACATTTTTACCTAGTAAGTTAGCCTTGCTATTATGACAAATTTCAATTTTTCCTGAACTTCCTAATCTCCCAAACTGAACCAGAGAAAAGGGAGCAACGGTGGCGACAATGTGCATCAAAAAAAAAAGGGAAAAATCCCTTGCTTTCAGCCCAGGTGCCATCATTTGACACAATGCCTTAATGGGTGGTAATGATCATCGCCATCGGGGATCTGCGGAAAACAAGAGGAGCTTCTCCTTCAGCCCTCTGTGATGCTTCTCGCTCTCTTACAGCTACAATCAATCTGATTCTTTTACAGCAGCAAGCTGGCCAAAGGAAACGAAATAAAATTAAAATAAATAGAATGGATGGTCAATATGCTCGTAATATAAGCACGGATGTAATAATGGCACAATGGCTTCCCTGCTAAGCTTCATTCAGTAAAATTCAGACAGCGTATGTTTATCAGGAGTGTAGACAATCAGCCCTGTGTCTTCTGGGCACAAATGTCTCTTGAGCTTCTAAGGGCAAATTGCCCGAAAGAAATCAAACATTGTCAACAGAATTACAGCGAATGCCGGAAGCACAAATTGTCCTTAAGCATACACACTCCCTAGTCCCAGACTTGCAATAATCAAACTCATTGGGGGGAAATGTGTTCCACGACGGATGCAGCCTGTGCCAGTAGAGAAGAAAATGTCTAGCTGAAGCCATTGTCAATCAGGTGCTCAAGCAAAACAAGAGTGTTTTTGTGTTGCTTCAAGCAGTCAAAACCCACTGTGGCATTCAAAAAGCCACAGATGTATTGGCTAATATTGGTTGCTTGTTGCTAGAAGGATGCAAACAATTGGGTAGGCAGATTGTTTCTGTGTAAAAAAAAAAAAAAGGAATGGCAGGAAGAACTAAAACAAAAGCAGAGATGACAATCTGCCAGACTCAAAATGGAAGCAGAAATCACTGCTTATTTGCTGCAATACAGTTTTTGAATCTATTTAGAAAATCCATGTTGTATCAGGATTTTTTTTGCAAAACTGGTTACAAATTGTACTCAGTGCCGCGCTCGCCGTTTTAAAACTATTCACACAGTTGCCTTTACAGACATGCAGATTGGCACAGCAGTTAATCTCACATCCAAAATGCACTAAAACTAACAAAACAGTCCCTTCACGTGTGTCTCAGCATTAGTTCATTCTAACAAAAGAGCTACACCAACGAGAACCACAATCTCAGCCACCGTAATAACATAACCTACATATAAGAAGTGGACGTAGTCACCGTGACGTCACCCATTGGTTTGTGGACTGACGTTTTGAAGCCTGGAGTTTGGCATTTTGGGCGTCGCCATCTTGGCTTTTTTGCAACCAAAAGTGACAATTAACTGAAAACACACAGTGAAAGGGTTGAAGTTGTAAGACGAAAACACAGACAACCCCCAGACCGGGAGGTAGCGAGCTGTCGATCACAAGGTAGACACGCCCTAAAGCATACCCTGCTTTATGGTCTATTTGACTCTAAATGGGACCATCATTTGGTGCGGCAGTAGCTCTGGAACCAGAGAGTCGCTGGTTCAAGTCCCCGCACGGACTAAGAACGGACTGTGGACTGGTAGCTAGAGAGGTGCCAGTTCACCTCCGAGGTGCCCTTGAGCAAGGCACCGGACCCCCAAACTACTCTCATATAGTAGCTGCCCACAGCTCCCAATATACCAGGATGGGTTAAATGCAGAGGATAAATTTCTCTGTGTGCTGTGCTGTGTACAATACAATGTGTGACAATAAAAGCTGATTTACATTATATTAATTTACTAAATGAACATCATGCTGTATTGAAGAAGACTGGTATATGAATCTAGAACACCTACGGAATCCATTTGTACCAACCATGTCATACTAGCTTGTCGGAAAGGAGGTTAAATAACGCTACAAACTTGTGCTAAATTGTGGCGAGGAAAGACTGGCATGTCCATTTTCAAAGGGGTCCCTTGACCTCTGACCTCAAGATATGTGAATGAAAATGGGTTCTATGGGTACCCACGAGTCTCCCCTTTACAGACATGCCCACTTTATGATAATCACATGCAGTTTGGGGCAAGTCATAGTCAAGTCAGCACACTGACACACTGACAGCTGTTGTTGCCTGTTGGGCTGCAGTTTGCCATGTTATGATTGGAGCATATTTTTAATGCTAAATGCAGTACCTGTGAGGGTTTCTGGACAATATTAGTCATTGCTTTGTGTTGTTAATTGATTTCCAATAATAAATACATACATATATTTGCATAAAGCAAGCATATTCTCCCACTCCCATGTTGATAAGAGTATTAAATACTTGACAAATCTCCCTTTTTAGGTACATTTTGAGCAGATGAAAAATGTGTGATTAATCGTGATTAAATATCGGAAATCATGTGATTAAATATTTTAATCGATATTATCTAACAAAACAGATACAGATTATTTATTATCATGCTTGTTTTATGGATTTTTTTTCCGAACAAGATGAACAGTTTAAAATATCCTTTAACGTTACATATGTGACAGGAGCTCATGTTGTATAAGCACATGCTATACATGACACTGTAACCATGACAACTATTGTATATCACACAGTCTCACGGGGTTAAAAGTAACTTCAGAAGAACAGCAGAAGAACTCTCTGAACTCCTGCAGCTAAACCACCTTAAGACAGTGAGTTGTAGTTCATCAGGATCTGCACACATCAAATACAAACACACACACACACACACACACACACACACCTCCAGCCACTTAAGACGAGCTCAGCTCTTACTAATAGTTGCATCATTACTGGGGATTAATTAAACTAAGCACTACATCAAGTCTTTCCCTTGCACTTAAAGTCGGCACTTTACTGCCTCCAAAAATGGTCTCCGCTACGGTATGAGCCACTTACACAGTGCTTTCCAAATCAAATTCATTGCTTGGAGGGAGGTCACAGAGACCGAATGGGCAAAGTCATAAATGGCCGCTTTGTTATCATCAGACGTATCAATTGACTATGGGGAAAACATGGGGTTAACGTGAAGTGTGAAACAGAGATGGGGGGGCGTCTCTGTGGCAGAGACTCGGAGCATATTTGAAGGCAGGTTGTGAAACAGGAGGGCTGCACCGTCTTTGATCAGAGAGCATAGGAGACAGCACCATGTCAACAGTTTACTCTCATCCATGTCAGCCGTCCCCTGTGGGCAAAGGATTAAAGCCACAGCATCTCTGATAGAGCAGAGCAGACAGACAACACAGCCGGAGCTGGGCCCTGAAGGAGACTGGGGAGAGAGCTGCACAGCACTCAAACAACATTCATAAATCTTAAATCCAGAAAAAACGCAAGTGAACGGCAATTATGTAGGTTAAACCGGTGGTTTAAATGAGATGCAGAGTGTTTGGCCTGAAAAGGTATTTTTACATTTCAGACATTGTGAGTCTTGATTTGTACATCCGAGTGTTGTTCTTAGGAAGCGCAGAGGAAATAAAAGGCTTCAAAACACCTAGAGAACAACACCTTGTACAATGTCTAGGCATACAAAATCATTTTCCTTTTTTCATTGCCCTGAGGGCGGTTAAATCATCTACACCGCCATGAAGCCCTGCTATTTGTTCCATAATATCACACTCAACAACAAGCCAAGAACCCCTGAGAGCCCTTGAAAAACAGCAGCCTAACAACAACCACAGGAGCGTTTAACTTCCATTAGTCATCGGGGGCCGGAGTTAAAATATCAATCTCATCACCGATGGTAGCATCAGGTATGTGAAGGATAGCCGGAGCCGGTGCGTCCATGTCAGCGGGAGGTGTTATTCAGGGATGGATAAACTATGAGATGCATCCTGAGTTTACAATGTAATTTACACATTTCCTCATGCAGCTAAAAGCTCACAATAGCTAAGGATGGTGTTTTTTTGTTTTCCACTTTGATTCCACTGATGTGATTCATGTGAAAATGACAACCTCTTAACAGCACAGTAAAAAAGTGCATCATATGGTAATAAGTGGCTAATGGCTTCTTCTTATATAAGCTGAAAATAGAAAAATGGGAACACTAGAAATAAAACACTAGGTCTAAAAATAGAAAACTAGGCCTGTTTCTTTTTTCATGATATCTAGTTGCTCTTATTTTTGAATAACTAAAGACGCATATTCAGGGGACAGTCAGATGTGCAGATCTCAGGTTGCCAGTTGCTCATTCATTTACATATAATAATGACTACTGCTAGAATAAATTAAGACTAATTAGGCTCGTACACAAAGAGTCATCAATAATCTATTATTTCTGCCCGTCCTCGGTGACAGACTGTAAAGGTTAAATCTGTCAATATTCTATATTTTGTTATTATCAACAAATCCCACGAAAAGACCAAAACCAACGACTCATTAGTCCGTCTCTCGATACTTTCCCTACTGAAGACAGATGTGTTTTTTTTAAAACAGGTCGTGAACGTATACTTTCATTTTTTTCTCAACAAAGCTAAATATTTCCTAAAACAGCTGGGCACTGTAGTTTTTTAGCAAACATTACTCAACAGGAGTGAATTGTCTATTTGTTGGGGACTATTTTCAGCTGCATGCGTGTGAGTGAGTAATTACTGAAGCAGGATGGTGGATGTGGGATTGCCTCAGAATAAACTACAGCGCCCGTGTGTTAACGGTAATGAAGGAACATGTCACAGAGAAACAATGAGTGTGGCTTATAGATGTGTTTTTGGATATGGCTCAGAGGAATACACTTTTGGCGACTTCAGACAACACTTGTTAGTAGGATTAATTCATTGTTGGTTTAGGTGTTGGGATTTGTTGACCCTAAAAAAAACATATAGTACACATGCATGTACACTAATATTCCACTATTATTCAAAGTATCAGAATATTCTGAATTTGATATGGGTCATGTAAACAGCATATTCCGTTTGGATATGCTGAATTAGACCTTATTCAGAATGGATCATTTTACGATTAAGACGTGTGGGATATGCCGATATTATTCCGGTTTTAGGAGCATTCTTTGGACATGTATACAGCGCATTCAGAATATGCGTCTCAATAGAGGTTTTTACAGCAGTTTGCGACACACAGCCTCTTGCCTGTTTACGGCCAGCTCTGTGCGTTGTACACAAACAAACTAGCCGACAGTTTGCAGAGATGCATGCCCAAAAGAAAAGAAGGTGAAACACACCTACTTTTAACCTAGGGCTGTCAATCAATTTAAATATTTAATCGCGATTAATCACATGATTGTCCATAGTCAATCATGATTAATCGCAAAGTCATCACACATTTTTTATCTGTTGAAAAAGTACCTTAACCTTAAACCTAAACCTAAAAATCGGTAGTTGCGTTACTGTGTTAAAGAAATTAGTGGCGTTAAAACGAATGTGCGTTGACGCGTTAACTTTGACAGCCCTATTTTAAACTTTATGAAAGACTTTGCTATCCACAGGTATTTAGATATGCGTAAATATCACAACGTCGACCTTTGCAGAAAGGTGAATGAAGGAATGATAGCGAGAGGTAATGTTACACACAATCCCCGCTCACCCGCCGGCAAAACTCCGCCGTTCATTTTGCATCATCCGGCAGACGTTCATCCGTATGTATCGCCCCGCGCTAGAGTGACACAGGGCCGGTTGAAAGGTTTCCCTTGAAGGAATTGGACCTCAGCCACATTGTTCTGTAAATTAAAACAAAAGTGTTTGCCCACTCATATCCAAACACACATCTCAGCCTATCTCTCCATATTGCTCGGTTAGCTGCTGCGATCCACAAACGGTGAAGTGCGGTTTTATATGACCGGTGTGGCTAGCTAGTCACTTAAAGTCTTTTTACAGAAGGGAAAACGCCGGGGACTTTGATGTCAAAATATTCCTTTTCACACACATTTGGCATATAACTAGAGATAAATTAACAATTAACACAGGGCCACATGGTAAAAACCTGGAAAATTAATTTTTTTCATTTCACTGGGGTCTTTAAAAAAAACTTTAACCTTCACCTGTGAAAGACAAGTGGCAGTGGAACAAATCCCTAGCAGCACCGGTGTTACTTTGTGTTGTTAAAATCCATTATCAAAGAGAAAAGTTCCGTTTATTTAAGCTTAATAAGGGAAAGTGAACTAAGCTCAGTTGCACTCTGTCAGCGATAATTAATGTGTCCTGACACTACGTGCTGTGTGAATGGGAAACAACACTAACTTCCCCGAAGAGTATTAAGTGTTTCACCGCGGTTTGAATAAAGTCAATTCTTTTCCGACACGTCAGTCAGCGTCGTTATCTTTGACATTCTCCTCCAGCAATGGCCTGCTACATTCATTCAGCCACATACAGCCACTTCGACAGTAGTTATCGAGGGGGAGAAGGAAGCACGGCTCATTCACGTCACCCGTGCCCATTTTCTCAGCTTGTCCTTTAATTAGAGGGAGAGAGAAGGCATATCATTAAATTTACTAATTAGACAAACTGCAGTTTTAACAACTTTTACATTATTCCGTCTGAATTCGTACTAAACAGAAGTGAGCTGTGTTTTTTTTTCTCACAGGCATCATGAGTGTATAAAGGGGCAGACTCTTGATGCAAAATTGCTATGTATACGAGGGAACAAATGTGCATACTGAGAGAGACAGCTGCTGTCGGCGCAATCTCATCTGCAATGCATGGCGTCTGTCAAATGTGAGAACATCTGCTTGGCTTTCTGTTGTTGGCGAATCACTAACACGTGTATTTATGACAAACACACCTACATTTCAAATGTGCTCGTTTCATTTCAAATGGCACACAGCTGACTGTATCCACGGTGTGTGTGTGTGTGTGTGTGTGTGTGTGTGTGTGTGTGTGTGTGTGTGTGTGTGTGTGTGTGTGTGTGTGTGTGTGTGTGGAGGTTTACGTGGGTAACCAGAACAAGTCACAGTGGCAAAACAAGGTCGGGGGTCGAGCGTAGAAAGGGGGGTAAATGGAGCATGATCTTGAGTGTGCATGTGTTTCTCGTTCCTCGGGAGAAAGTGGGCGATGTGGCTCGATATCCCCCGGAAGTGTTTTGAGTCACGCCGAGGACCTCAGGAACACGAGAACTGCCAAGATCAGCCAAAGATACGGAACAGAGGGAGCCGAGCCTCGGGGCTAAAAACATCAAGCTCAGAAATAATAAAGCAACAACTCAAATCCCTATGCAGATATTTAGGCCTACACAGCGAAAAGCAAACAAGCAGTTTCAGCAAAGAGGACATCAGCACCCTTGGGCCAAAGAAATGCATCCATATTAGGTAAAAAAAATTAAGCCCATTAGTCTAAAGTTGAAATTGTTCCTTGAGATACTAAATGAAAAATAAAAATGAAATTAAAAAATTCCAAAAAACTAATTTTCAAATTTTTCCCACGACGGCTCGTCTTAATCTGTTTTTTTATTTCTCTCTTTTGTGGGTTATGAGCAGGTCTGTGTGCATGTCAAGGCCTGTCTGGTTTCTTTGGTCATCATGTTAATTGACAGGAAGTGCTACTGCACACTGAGCTGAGATGTTTTCGTCAATGCCATGCAGGGCGCTGAAAACCCTAAAATACAACTTCACAGTGAGATATAGAGACAAGTAGAAATAGTGAAGTGACAGAAACCCAACTTTCAGATAAGTCCAAAATACTGCCATCTCACACACACACACACACACACACACACACACACACACACACACACACACACACACACACACACACACACAGCGCGCGTTGCAGCCTCGGACCTCCTCCCAAACATTTTTTGTTTGTGTTTCATTGGGGAACTTGAACAACAAAAGCGAGCAAAATAGGAGGAAGGTCAACCGAGGCGTGCTCGCAGTTCTCTTTTATGCTACACTCTGCAGTCTTTTCTCTCAACATATCTTTAGAAAAAGTGGATAAGGCCATCTCATTATAATCAAATCCAAATATGTCAACAACTCTCAACCCACTCTCAGTTCAGACGCACGTTCTTCACTGTTCTTCAACCTTTTATTACAAGGAATAAAGCGAGAAACACGGTGCATCAAATGACTGTTACAGAGCATGTGGGCGAAAAGGTCTAGATGAAAAGTCTCCAGTGTATTCAGCCTTTCTTTAAGAAAAGAAAAGAAAAGAAAAAAAATCACATCCTGGCATTTATTCTCTATTCATAAGGAGCTGGTATTGTTCTATTGTTTGACCAAAAACTGACTCTTTTATTAATTAAAACTGCACGACTTCCTGTGGAGAAGTCAACGTCGAACACTCACATGAACACAATAGACGGCCGCTCTTCAGAAATGGTGAACTTATATAGTAAATCTGAATTGTGTCAGTGTGCTTCTAGGACAACGCTGGTACAGTGAAGTAAGTGCATTAAATAGCTGCCGCTGCTCGGCTGATTGAGTGCATCAGGGGGCTTTGATGAAAACCATTAACAAGATTAAAACAAATTCAAGGCTGGTGACCTCTTTACTAGACCAGCTATAGCTTGTTCCCCTTTCCCAGACTACAATAAACAATCCTCAAACCTTTTTTCTCTCCGCACACGGTGGCAGGACCGTACATAACAGCTCTGACAATGTCAAGGAAATTTACTGTGTAAAGTGAGGTTTTCAATTTTCAATATGTGGCAATTGGATCGCTTAAGTGCCAAGAGCTTGTGAGGTCATTCCTGAGGACACCGCCGGTGTGCAGCCCTGCATGAATTGTCTAGTTATTGATTCTGAAATAAATTCAGCTGCCTCTGGTGGATACATTACACTCTTCGCGCATTACTGGTGTTCATGAATGGTGATGGTTGATTACTGGCAATGTAAATGGGTCCCATCTAGCGCAACAGGTAGAGCGTGACACTGATACTGCCGAGCCGGTGATTTGATCTCGGGACACCCGGGCTGAAAATGTGTGCCGTTGTGTAGCTGCTGGAAAGTGATTTCAGTTTGTAAAATATATAATAAAAAGCTGCAAATTCCAAGGAAATATGTGGAATCAAATACCTGTGGAAATGTGCTCGGGTAGAAAACATCAGCCAAGTACTGGTGGAAAAAGGCTCACTGGCCAAATGAGTCAATGTTAGCCATAAATAATACCACTGCATGACTTTGCATGCATCACTTCCAAAGCAGGCTCTTCATGCCTGCCCGGGGCCATACAAGCAGTCAGACCTCCTACCTTCCTCTTTAAATGCTTTTTGATGTTGGACTCTAATCAATACCTGAAGGCTGGATTTAGAAATGGTAAATAAAACCTGGAAGACGAATGCACTTGATACCTCTTTAGCAGCCTCACTTACTGTATGCGGTTCTTTATTTCTTTCTCAAGAACTTTCACAAGGACCAGGATGTAAATACAATTACAAATACAACATTCACATTACACTGTATCACAAGTACAAACTAGAATTACCGCCTCGCAGTTGTATGCCTCCACCAACCAATCAAGTTGCAAGTTTACATCCACGTCCGTCCAAAATGTCATCACTACATAATTGTATCCTGTTAGACATTTGTGTAAAATTGTCATATTTAGCATGTGAATGCTTGAGTTACGGCCCAAAAAACATGTTTTATGACCTTGACCTTTGACCACCAAAGTCAAATGCATTCATCCTTGAGTCCAAGTGGACATTTGTGCCAAATTTGAATGCCAAGAAATTCCCTCAAGACGTTTCTGAGATATCACGTTCACGAGAATGGGATGGACGTCAGGACAGACGGACAACCCGAAAACATAATGCCTCCGGGCCACGGCTGTCACGGGCGTGGAGGCATACAAATAATATCACTTGAGCTTTTTATGATATAATACAATTAGGGCTGTCAAATTGGACCTTAACAGGGAGATTTGTCTTGTATTTAATACTCTTATCAACATGGGAAAACAAATGCTTTATGCAAATGTATGTATATATTTATTATTGGAAATCAATTAACAACACAAAACAATGACAGATATTGTCCAGAAACCCTCACAGGTACTGCATTTAGCATCAAAAATATACTCAAATAATAACATGGCAAACTCAAGGCCAACAGGCATCAACAGCTGTCAGTGTGCTGACTTGACTATGACTTGCCCCAAACTGCATGGGATCCCATTTTCATTCACATATCTTGAGGTCAGAGGTCAAGGGACCCCTTTGAAAATGGCCATGGCAGTTTTTTCCTCATCAAAATTTAGCCCAAGTTCGGAGCGTTATTTAACCTCCTTCGCGACAAGCTAGTATGACTGAGACCCGCTATAACCTCCGAAAGATAGATTGGGTTAATGCGTTAAAGAAATGAATGGTGTTAAAACAAATTTGCGCTAACACGTTATTATCGCATTAACTTTGACATCCCTGAATACAATTAATGAAAAACTGCAACAATATGAATTCTCTGTTTCATTTTCTTATAAATAAATTCACTTCAGCAACCTCTTGTTGTTTTGGTCCCATTTTTACAAAGGTTGGGTTACTTCCTGTGTTCCCCTAGACGTAAAGTTCAGGGCGCAACAGGATATCAGCAGTGTACTTCCAGCATGCTGGCTCCCTGCTTCCTTTGGATAATGTCTCAAATTACAGATTATTTTTTTTTTTTACCTTTTCTTTATAATTCAAATTAAATGTACATTTATTTAAGTTAATATTTTTTCACACTGAAGCTGCTAGTATTCCCAGGATTCGTGATGAATTCATTACCCGCTGTCTTGTTTTAATTTCATTACACTGCCCAAAAATAGCATGCTAAAGTAAAGTGTAACTGTGAGTTGAAGAAAAATGAAATAATTTCTTTTTCACACCAAGACGTCGTTGCTCATCCCCACTGTTTTGGCAACTACAATTACAGTAGGTTTTCAACTGTTCAAACTGATTAATTTAGCTAAGACCTGAATCAAGACGGATAAAAAAGACCAATGGCACATTTAGTCAAGTTTATGGGTCTATGATTCAGTTAAAATGAATAAAATCCATGTTCTTGTCAACTCTGTAGCTAAATTTATGACTTTTAAGTGTGGCACTTCTTTCCCTCTTTAAATACAGAGGTGCATTGTCTGTGGTCCAAACAATAAGGACACGCTTCTGCTGATTAACTTCAGAGGTAATGTGATGGAAGGAATCTATTGGCATGTCACAATGAGACGGCCACTAATTAGCCAAAAGGGATTACAAGTACCCATTATGGTACCCATCATCTATGCCAACATATAACTCATGACAAATGAGGACATCTGCTCAGACCAGGGCGCCACCGCATTCGCACACTTGTTTGGCCTTGCTTTCATACATGACTGTCTGGGGGTTGTCTGTTTAAAGATATGAAAGTGTATCCCGCTCTGGTCAAATCCACAATAGGCTCGATCAATAGACAACCATAAAATTTCACTATCAAACTTATTGATGCCACCTTGGCACCGATTTCATCCTACGTGTAGTCAAACTTGCAGCAAAACAATTCCAAGGCTAATGAACGTGTAGATATAATGCACACAAGAGCGGGAGCAAACAAAGGCTGAAAAACAGCATTCAATTGAGCAGTACTTGGCTGAGACTCAAGGTAATGATTCTAATCAAGCGGCGACGCCACAGCTGAGTGGTGAAGCCGACGTGCGAGTGCATTCAGTTGGAGTTCTTATGGCCCGAAACATGCTCTTCCGAGAAAATACAGGACTGAATGCGTATCAAATTCAAAAGGAGGAAAATGCTCTTCAGTAAAGTCAATACAGTTTTTGTATTAGGCTCTCAATAGCTTCATTTCTGATGCATGTTGGTGGGGATATTAAACATATTTATTGCCATAAGGTGATATCATGAAGTGTGTTAGCTTGATTATATCATCTAGGGGTGGGGGGAAAAAATGTATACAGCATAGTATCGTGATATTTCGCGTGGCCATATTGTATCGATACACAGTCCAGTATCGATCTTTTATTATATAAACTATTAAGCTCTTAACAAGGGCTACACGATTATGGCCAAAAATGCAAATCATAATTATCTTTTATCAATATTGAGATCACGATTATTTATCACTATTATTAATAGATTTTAGGGACAACGTGTTTTTATTGCAATTTCACATTTAAATATACGGAGTGCTGCTTTCACTTCCATGTGGTGCTACATTCCAACCGTCAAAAACTCTACATATTATCCTTTTAATTTGTTATCTATAGAGGTTCGTTTGCATAAAAACACACAATTCAAATAATTAGAAAATAAATTATAAGAAAGAAAAATATCGCAGTCAATCATGTTCATTTAATTGTGGGAAGCCCAAATTGTGATTGTGATTAATATTCGATTAATTGTGCAGCCCTACTCTTAACAATCCGATGGTGTTAAAGCTAGAGTGAAGATACTGGTAATATATGAAAATAGAAAACCTAAGGAATTGGTACCAACCACGTTAGCCTGTCGGGAAGAATGCTAAATAACTCTCAAAAGTTACGCAAAATTTTGGCATGGCCATTGACCTCCGACCTCAAGATATGTGAATGAAAACTCTGAGAGGAACAGAAACTGTATCTTATTAGATAAAAGAGATGTTGACAAACTGCATAATTTGCAGTTGAAAAAGGAAATAAATCGCAATATTCAGCATATCGCAAAATGTTTAAAATAACATCGTATTGTGACTTACGTATCGTGATAATATTGTATCGTGGGACCTTTGGTGATTCCTACCCTGAATATCATCACAGTCAACCATGGTGTGTTGCTGCTAGCTTGTCCCTCTCTCAGCCCTACCAAGGTGCTTTCCTCCTTTGTGCAAATTTGAGAACTTCCAGTAACTGTCAAGATTACAGTAAACTACAGCTGAAATGATTAATCAATTACACCATTGACAGAAAATTAATCTGCAACTATGTTAATAATCACTTGTTTGTCCTTTATCAAGCAAAATGTGAAACATTGTGTGATTCCAGCTTCTCAAATGTGAGGATTTGTTGTTTTTCTCTGTTTAATATCACTGTAAATTGAGGCATTTTGCTAATGGGATTGATTTGGACTTCAATACATTTTTTTGAACTGTTGTTTTTGTTGAGTGTCATGTCATGATTTGTCATGAGGCAAAAAAAGCAACGTAATTTTTTCCCGGAACGAGGTTGATTTTCTGAGCTTTTGCATCACCAATAAAAGGCATCAACCAATCACTGTGCAGAACCTGTTGACTTGCGCCTATATTTATGAAACAACAACGTGGAGGCTCTGTTGTCCGAACCAGGACGGCAAACTTTATTGCTCCTTTAAACCTTGACTAAGGCAGCCCAGACCAGATACACTCCTTCCATTCTTACCCTTCACAATAAAAGCCCTAGATATACAGTATAATATTAGCAGGCGGTTATTTTGCATGTTCATGTTTATTAGTCACACCCCCCGGTGTGTAAAGGCCTTTAGACTTTCAAAACAAGCAATTTGAGGATGTCACCTCGGGCTCTGGGAAATTTAAACGACAATTTTTCACTATTTTTTGGCAGTTTATACATTAAAACAAATATCGGAAAGTAACTGATCAATAATGAAAACAGCCATATAAATCCAAATCCAGGTTTTTGAAACATTTCCTAATAAACCTGTGGGGTGATGTTACAAATGCTATGGCCATGTTTTTCTACAGTCTGTGATTTTCTAACGCAGGGCAATTTTTCATCTTAACATTAATTAAATTCAAGTCATATGCAGTTGCCTTTAAGATTCCAGAGCCGTCTTCACTATCTTAGAAAAGCACCACTTTTCATCTTGGGAGTTGTTTTATCAGGTATTAAAAGATCAGAGAAATATTCACACTGCCTCCTCAAATATGAGTCGCTGATATTTAGTCAATACCCTACGTTCTACATTTATTGATTTTAATTAAAAGTACTTTTTTTTTTAATTTCCTAGAAAACTCAGATACGCTTCACCGGTAACACTAACAGTAAGGAGTAAACTGCCATTTTCTGTAATCTACATTAGTTCTACTTCAGGCCATGAAAACTAAACAGCTATCTAAACACAGAACACACATCTACACATTTATGAAAACGCTTGCATCCCCCACGCACCTAAACTGGTTCCAGTCATGAGCAAGTGTCTTCTTTTCATACTGTGTAGTTCATGTGGGCCTGCCTGACCTGAATACAGGTTAATTGATCATAACACAGTAATGATGAAGCTATTATTACTCTTCAAATGATAGACACGCTGGAAGAAGTCTTTGAATCCTGACCTTTAAAATAGGACGTTCGCTGTACATTCCCAGAGTTTCCTATAATCACAAATCTAGGGCAGCAACTATCAATTCATCCGCTAATTAGTTTCCTGATTAATCGCTTTGCCTATCAGAAAAAATATCGGAAACAGGGTGGAAAATGTCCGTCACAATTACTCACAGTTCAATGTGATGCCTTCAAATGTCTTATTTTGTGTCCAACCAACAGTCCAAACCCCCAAAGATACTCTGATTATTACAGTGTATGTCGAAGAGCAACCATCAAATCCTGACATTTGAGAAGCTGGAACCATTTTTGTTTTTTAAAAAAGTGATTATTTTATCATCAAAATATTTAAAAAATATGATTTTTCTTCTTGATTAATTGACTAATTGTTGCTGCTCTACACAAACCAGTTATATCTACGGTTATCTTTAGACATGGGAACGACGGGCTATGATGAATGTCCTTAATACTGCCCTCTGAATCCTCTTCACCATATAAAGAATACTTTAATCTATTGACAAGACAATTATAATATTCATAGGCTTTTCTTTGAATCTGAAAGCAACCACATTTCATCAAGATGGTACTCGGCGATATCACTTCTGTCGTGAAGCCTATTCAAAGCATTTCCTTTCCTAAACATTACAGCGACGCAGATGGTTGTCTTGAGAACCGAGTGGCTGTTGAGTGGTTGCTAGTTCCCACCTTCTTCGGCGCTGGCTGCTAAGTGTTGGGACAGATGATCTCTGGAATCCCTGAGTGACGAGTGGTGGATACCTGGGGATAGGTCTGCTCCGCCGTGGTAAACACATGTGTTGTGAGGTTTAGATTAGCAGTGACAAAAACATACAGCAGCTGTCACACCTTCGGCTCACAACCAGACAGATAAAGCAGACACGCAGGGAATTTGTACGACAGACGCGGCTAAAATTACCCCGGACCGACTGGAAGGTGTTTTAATTTCTTTTTCTTTTCTTTTTTTTTTTAAACGTACAACAAATTCAACCGTGTTGTCTTTTCACCGTCCAATAAAGACGAGAGTTGTCTTTTTTGAGGAAGTGTTAAACAATGTCTTCCTGAAATATGAAAATGTCAAAAGGAAAAGGCCATGGTATTCAAATCCCTGGTTAATTAGGGTTCCACTACCAGGAGGGTTTGAATGTTTGTGTTGAAGAACAGAAACATTTGCATTCCCCAAAGGGGAGCGTGTCAACAGGATCGATAGGGTAGTCTCCGAAACTCCTGTTCTGCCTCCAAAAAACTATCCAACTCAGCACATCCTCTCCCTTGGAAGCCTCGGAAATTAACCAACACCAAATTTTCACACTAGCCGCCGCTGTCATTTTTTTTTTACAATACCACACATTCCTCTCACAAAAATGTTATTTTGTGAAACTGTTAAACATCCAAAAAACTAAGCTTTCAGATCAGATACAATATATTAAAGCACATGCAAAAAAGGCCTAACACCACCTGAAATGCTTTGCCGTCTTCTTTAGTAACACGGTTAAATACCAATGACCCCCTCCCTCCCATTGTTGTTTTAGAGCTTTCTCTCAAAATAGAGAGAAAGCTCCCAGGGAGACAGTCGAAGTGTGTGAGAGAAACAAACAGAACATCAATCTCATTGGAAACCCAAAGGGAAGAGCCTGGGGACTGATCTCTCAGGGTGTTAACTTGGGGAGGGGAAAAAAAACACTTTCCACAAGAAATTAATGAAGTGGGTTTAGCACTGGAGTGGAAGAGTGGATATGAACTCAGAGTTACACTCAACTATTCCTCTTTATTTACCACTTATGTCATATGCGCATGACGAATGACCCTTAATAAGTTATCATGCCATTATCGAGTCTGATATATGGTGAACGACGTCTGCAATATGCATTGTCTACTGTATATCCCAAAATAAACAATACATCATCAAACTATGATGCGATATGTCAACGCAACCTGCTTATCATCACTTCCTCGATAGAGAAGACATTTAAATTACAAGTGCACACATTTTTCAATACTTCAAAGTCAATTTTTGGAGCCTCCAACTGCCTTATTTACTACTGCATCTGTAATTGTAGACTGTAGAAAGATGTCCTACAGTCAAATCCTTCTAGGTAAAGGTTGATCGTACAGCAACGAGGTGCAATGTTTGTCTGCTCCCTCGACAATCTACACATGGCCTCATCGACTACAAATCTAAATGATAAGTTAAACTAGTTCTGGGAATTTATCAAAATAACCTCTGGAGAGCTGCTGAATATAACAGCAGCGAACCCCAAAGATAACTTCATTTGTATGCTGACTTAAGGCTGGGCAATATATCGATATTATATCAATATCGTGATATGATATAAGACTAGATATTGTATTCGATTTTGGATATCGTAATATGGCATAAGTGTTGTCTTTTCCTGGTTTTAAAGGCGGCATTACAGTAGAGTGATTTAATTTTCTGAACTGAACCAGACTGTTCTAGCTCTTCTATTATTTACCCACTTAGTCATTATATCATTATTATATCATCATTACTGATGATTATTTATAAAAAATCTCATTTTGTAGATATTTTGTGAAAGTACCAATAGTCGACCCTACAATATCATCTCAATATCTGGTCCAAAAATATCATGATATTTGACTTTCTCCATATCGCCCATCCCTAAGCTGACTTTTCAAATCCCACTCCTCTTTAGAAAAACTCACACTGACAAAGAGTGTTTTTATTAACTGAGGTACACAGTTTATATCTCAGTACATATCTTGGTCACATTTCTTTTATAACCTCAATTTAAGGGATCATAATGTCTGTTTCTGTTTTGTATTTATTAGGGCTGTCAATTGATTAAAATATTGAATCGCGATTAATCGCATGACAAGGATTTGTCAAGTATTTAATACTCTTATCAACATGGGAGTGGGCAAATATGCTGCTTTATGCAAATGTATGTATATATGTATTACTGGAAATATATTAACACAAAACAATGACAAATATTGTCCAGAAACCCTCACAGGTATTGCATAAAAAATATGCTCAAATCATAACATGGCAAACTGCAGCCCAACAGGCAACAACAGCTGTCAGTGTGTCAGTGTGCTGACTTGACTATGACTAGCCCCAAACTGCATGTGATTATCATAAAGTGGGCATGTCTGTTAAGGGGAGACTCGTGGGTACCCATAGAACCCATTTTCATTCACATATCTTTAAGTCAGAGGTCAAGGGAACCCTTTGAAAATGGCCATGACTCTTTTTCCTCGCCAAAATTTAGAACAAATTTGGAGAGTTATTTATATGATATCAGTATCTTCACTCTAGCTGTAAAACTGAGTCCACTACAACCTCCGGAAGATCGATTGCATTAATGCGTTAAATAAATTAGTGGTGTTAAAATGAATTTGCGTCAACGCGTTAACTTTGACAGCCCTTGTATTTACAGTATGTAAAAAAAAAAAATCAACCATCAGCCGAGAAATCGACATCAGATTTTTTTTAACTCTCATGTTGATATCGGCCTCCAATATCCAATAATAAACCAATATCTGTCAGACAGTAACACGAAATAAAAAGGCACATAAAACCATTACGAATTATGTCAAAATAAATCTTTTACACAAATTCAAAAAATCAATATGTTTTATAAAAGCAGCCCACTGACAAGGAACAACACAGCTAAAGCTTCTACTTGCATAAAACAAAACCCTCGGGTGTTTGTTTTTTTTGCTAAATGAAACAGCCAATGCCAAAGATCTAAGGACTGTCAGGTTTGCGTGGCGTCATGTCAATTTTAAGCATTATGTTGCTGTTTGGTTCGAACAAAACACTTGTCTGTCCCGACAGCGATGACTGCTATACACAGTGACTACCAGTGTTTCAAGAGCTGGGTAAAAGACTATGTTTTTATATATATAAAGACTGTAGTGACTGCATGTTGAACTAAAATGTGACTCAAATGCATAGAAACAAAAAGGTACACAGGCATATTTAGGCGTCCTCTGCTGTTGCTCAAAATAACCGGAACATAATTTATGCAAAGGTTAAAATTCAATTCATCAAATGCAACTTGACTCTCATTCAACGCGCTTATTTTGCATTCTGCAGAGCACCTTGAGCTTGATAAAACATGCACAGCCTAATCCCATATCTTCAGTGATTGTCGCCATAATTCACGACAGGGAAAATGAGCCTCGTGGACGGATAGCCTACTTTTGAATTTTGCTTTTCCTCGCCTCTGAAAAAGACAATCTTGAATGTAGCCCACCAAGAAAAAAAAAAAAAAAAAGAGCACAAAGCAAACACATGCTCATTTGACCCACAATAGCACAATGCAGGAAAAAGGGGGGTGAAAAAAATGGGAGCCTGAAGGTCCCATTGTGTCCGGTTCTCCACAGGGCAGCGTTGACTGACAGTCCAGCTGTAAGTAAAGCTGACACACTATCACATCGCGGCAAGATTGTTTAAGGGGAAAGAGGACGTGGCGACTGAAGGACACAGGACATTTATTGATATGGCCGAGTCCTTGAGTGCAGCAGTATACGTCCTTCACTGACAGCGCCTTATTGCCTAGACATTAATCACTATTGTCATGAAGCACAGGAAATAAGTACACTAGTTTCCCCAAAAGCATTTATCCTCCCTCGTTTCCACCAGCCTGGTCGAATCTGGTTTGTGTGTGTGTGTGTGTGCGTTTTTTGTGTTGCATGTTGCCTTGACGGATGAAATGATTCGGAGTGAAGTGGCTGTGAGTCATCCTAAATGATTAAAATGCTACTGTGACCAGCTTGTGAGTATCTTGGCTGAAAGACCGGGTGAACTCGACCGTACACACCAAGCAATGAAGTGATGACTGATTGCCTTGATTAACATAAGTTACACAAATAAACAGTTTAATCACAATTAATGTCAAATTACTATAATTACCCTTTAAATAAAAAGCATTGTTCTCGTAATGTTGGGCTCATATCAACTGAAATACTCCACTTCAGTATTAATGCCAGCGTCTCCAGACAGGACGACCTTGCCAGTAATGTCCGCTGGTCGCTCCGGTTAAGTTTCGGCTCCTGGAAATGGTACGCCGGGTATTGATTCTCTTCTAATTGAATTATAATAACATACAACTAAAGAGCAGGGAGAAACAGGGTATATAGGTGGTAGAGGATATTTACTTCTTCTGCATTACTATTCTACATCCACCCTGCTGGGGATCAGTCAGTTAAGAGCTGTAATAATTAATGGATTCATTGTCAACTATTAAATTAAATCGCCAACTATTTTGATAATCGGTTTGGGTAATTTTTTAAGATAAAAAAGTAAAAATTCTGATTCCAACTTCTTAAATGTGAATATTTTCCGGTTTCTTTATTCTTTCGAGAAACACTGATCTACATTTTTCACCATTTTCTGACATTGTGTATAGGGATGCACCGATCCGACTTTTTCAGTCCCGATACCAATAGCGATACCTGGGCTTTGGGTATCGGCCGAGTACTGATCCAAAACCAGTGTTTAATTAATACGCTGTATGGCTCACTGTGTGGAAGTGACTGGGATCATTCTTTTATGTGTAAGGCAACATCAGGCTTGACTTAAAACATATCTTTCCTAACTTTGTGAAACAGAATGTAACAAATAAATACATAGATATAAATTTATTGAATTGTTTTTTATTATTAAAATAATAAATTGTACACCAGCGACTCATCAAAATCTAACGGAATTACAATTCAAGTGTAAACATTTTTAATGCAGCAACAAATTGGTCAAAACTTAAACAGGGATTAAAATTCCAGTATATAATGTGTATATAGTATATAAACCTAGAACTGAATTGAATAGATTGACCCCATTGTCACGATACCCGATCCAGCTATTTGAATCAGTATCGGCTCGATATCCGGTATCGGTGCATCCCTATAGTTGTATAGACCAATCAACTAATCAATTAATGGAGAAAATAATCAACAGATTAATCAACAATGAAAATAACGGACAGTTTCAGCCCTAGGTCAGTCTTCATCCAGCAGATTTTAAAAGCTACCCTGTTGAGTTTCTAACCGCTAGCAGTGCTATGAACCAATGTTTTTTACGAGGGGGTCCTCGTAGGGCAAGAACACTTATAGCTACAATCCAGATGTATCCAGTGTGGGATTTAAAAAAAAAAAAACATTTTTTTAAATCTGCTCTGCAAATATTTTATGAGGAAGAAAACCCATTCAACATGTTTGTTAGACCTCAAGGACACACATAATGCCTTTTGATAAATAACCCTGAATGTAAAAAAAACAACTTTTATTTGTTTACAAGAAAACTCTACAGGGCACCTTTAAGAAGCAACACAGCCTCTCACTGCCAACACTCTGCATTTTTATCATTATCAAGAAGCCTTTCATATTATGAAAATATAAACAGTGTCTATTAATTTGATTTCTGAGTGCTTAAGATGACTCTTTGGTGTCAGAGCACACAGCAACGTTATATCTAGTACACAGGGCAAGCATCCCTTTTTAAAAAAATGCCCAAATATGTTCAAGCCGCAGCCAAAAATCAGACATGAAATATGTTTTGAAAAAGTGACTGAATGAATCATACATTTTTAAACTAATACGAGGTCGCAAATGTTTACTTACACCCGCCCTGGCTACACCTGGGAAATTAGAACCAATTTTTCAGACAGCATTTCCCATCAGTGAGAACAGTCTGCAACATTAACACTGAACCCAAAAGAAATAATTCACACTCTACTACGTGCTAAAAAATCATTTCAAACTTTAAAATATTCTGCTAGCGTTTGTAAAACTTTCATTTTTCCCGACACTCTTCTCTGCACTAAAAAAATACTGTTTTCACTTACCTTTAGGGAACTTAAAATACCATTCATTTATTTATTTTATTTATTTAAAAAGGATCCCCATTAGCTGATACCAACGGCACCAGCTAGTCTTCCTGGGGTCATTTAACATAATTGTCCTATTTTTTTATAGCATAAACAAAACTGGTTTTATGTTATCAGTAATCACAATTTATGGAGGAATCATACAATGTTGCTCATTTCGGATCTTCATTCAAATGAAATGAAACCACAGCAATGACCACAATAGTGATCACTGCTTAACCACCATCATACAATACGAACACTAACTGTTCTTAATAATGAAATTGTATTGTTGTTTTAAAGTTTATCCGCTGTAATTAGACACGTAGATACGCTGGTCATTATATTTCGAAAGCGGTAAGCCAAGGGTGAGTATCACTGGCAAAAAGATAAACAGCGAATCATCTGCACGACTGAAAAGTGATTACAGTTGCAGTGTTTCCCCATCGGACCATTTAGTGGGTGGCACAGGCAGCTGGTGAGGAGACAACAGATAACAGCGCGCTGAGCCCCGTCCACCATCCAGAGACTGAGCAGCATATGTTACTGATGCTATTTTAAAACCAGGGAGAGAAAGTTACTTTTGAGATGTTGTGTCAGTACTGTACATATCGAAACCAATTATCCAGAGAAGGTGGAGGAGGACCTTGATGATAATGATGCCATTGCCAACATCAGTGATGTCCAGACAGCTGGCATCCTGCTGGCACAGCAGTACATCAGGACCTCATTAATAACATTAATAGCATGTTTGCTCACTAACATACTACTCGCGAGTGGACAGTGATGGTGTTATTTGAAAAGGACATCCCTATAATGTGCAGTACACACGGGCGAAAATGGCCCATTACGTCTGTCAAACAGCAGTAATTGTTTCTTATTGAAATTCCCAGAATCCTGTTCATTAAAAGGATCTTTCTCTATGTTACCAATTATTCCCCAGATGTATCGCGAGGCTTCACGCCTTTATACATTTTTGTATAAACCGTATTCACATAACATGCAATCATTTCCTCATTACTTAAGTGATGCAATCAGGAGAATTTCTATAATTAATGACAAGCTATGCTTCTCACTTTGACTATGGAGCTGCAGTTCCACCCACACAACTTTAAAACAAACATAACTACAGTTTTCCACCGAACCACAACTCCTGATGTTCCTCTTACAGATTTTTTTTTATCTCCATGTTATTGTAGGGGAGTGAAATTTGGGGGGGAAAACACCCTAGAGATGTTTGCGTTAGTGAGAAAAGATATGGAAGACTGCTTTTTTAAACACGGCTGATCATTTTATATACTGTTTATTGCCTCTACATACACGTAAGACAAAATTCTCTAAGATGTCAGGCCAATTTCAACGACAGCTATGTCTTTAAAGCCGGTGTGCATTGATTTTTAGAAAGAAAATAATCCCCCCTTCCCTTTCAAATCTTTTATTTTCATGTTAACTAGCACCGGTTTGGTAATACCGTCTATGATGTAAACTCTATATTTATATTATTAGGATTTAGGTCACCCGGCCTAGACGGTAGATGAATACGGTTAAGTGACAGTGTACAAGTAGTTAAATTGGATTTATCCTCCGCCACCTTCGAGCTGGTCTGCCCGTCAGCCTGTATTGCCAGTCTGCTGCGTGTCAGAGGTCTGGTGAGACATGCCATATGAGAAAACTCAGACGTGTTAGGGGCCTGGAAGGCTACTAGTCAATAAAGCTGCAAACTAAGGACGTGGAAGCAGAAAACTAGGGGGTTTTGGGGCAGAGTGGGGGGGGGGGGGGGGTGACTCAGAGAGGAACCATTCTCCTGTGTTACATCACTGTGACTTTACTATGGGGGATGATTGGTGCCACAGAATCAAAACATCCAATGGGATGATATTAGCTTATCACATATTTATTAGTATGGATGCACCAATCAGATTTTTTCAGTCCCAATACCTATATGAGCTTTGGGTATCGGCCGATATCGAGTACTGATCCAATACTAGTGTTTAATTAATAAGATGTATGCCTCACTGTGTGGAGGTGACTGGGACCAATCTTTTATACATAAGGCAACATCGTGCTCGACTTAAACATTGCTTTCTTTTTTTTAAGTTATTTTTTGGGGGCATTTTTAAGCATTTATTGATAGGACAGTGGATAGAGTGTTGGAAAGGGGGAGAGAGAGAAATGACATGCGGAAAGGACCACAGGCCGGATTCGAACCCGGGTCCACCGCTGCTAGGACTGAGCCATGGCGTTACATGGGCGCTCGCTCTACCGACTGAGCTAACCAGCCGCCCAAACATTGCTTTCTTAACTTTGCAAAAAAAAAAAATTTAACAAATAAATACATAGATATACATTTACTGAATTGTTATTTATTATTAAGACATTAAATCGCACACCAGCAACTTGGTAAAAGAAATCTTCAAAACTAACAGGAACCTGCTAAAACCTTAACTTTTTCTTTAATGCAGCAACAAATTGCTCAAAAACTTAAACAGAAATTAAAATTCCAGTCTATAATGTAAATAGTATATAAACATAGAACTGGATTGAACAGATCGGCCCCATTGTCACGATACCCGATCCAGCTATTTGAATCAGTATCGGTCCGATAACTGGTATCGGTGCATCCCTATTTATTAGCGTGTATGTTTGCTGACATGCAATAATTTTAAGTGCAGAAATCCCCAAAATGTTTGTAGTAATACTACATAGTTTGTCCACCAGAGAGCACTAACACATTTATTTTTGAAGTGTAAAATATCTCAGTAGATAGCCTATCTTTTTTTGTAAATCTTAAATAACCATATGTAATGGATCCTTAACAGAAATGTGCTGTGCGTTCCATATTACCATACATTTAGTATGCCAGAAAGATTTAGTATGTCCCAATACATAGTATGTCAAATGCAGTATGCCAAAAATACCAGGACGTCCTACCACATGCAGTCGTATTTTGCTGTATGCGAGACAGCATGTTAGCAGCATATTCTGACCCACAATCCTTTGCGCAGCGGATATATGAGCAAGAGGGTCAAAGTTCAAGGCGCAATGTTATGACTAAATAGTATGTCCCAATTGTATGCATACTGCATGCAACAGGACGTACACTCTTAAGGGCAGCTGCAGTATGTACTAAATGTAAAAAGAAAAATGTTTATAGGTTATATTTAGGTGTCATGATGTCATATTGGCCGATATGATTATTCGATGATGATTTTCTAACTCTCAAATATCATTATAGGTATCAAAATTCAAGAATTGGACTGCATATCCAAACACAAAAAAAATTGGAGTTATTGGAAAAATCTTAGTGTGACTTGATTGTAAGACTACAGGAAATAGTATAAGTATACCACACAAAAGTATATGAAGACGTACTAGATCATACAGTCACAGAGCTGATCATTTATTTCTGAATGAACTTGCTTTAAATTATTTCAACTAAGAAATAGGAAAAAAAACATTAACTTTAGTATCTGTGTTATTCTGAATTCTGGTGTTTGTCTTACATTGTCCTTTATTGTCATCAGACCTCCTTTGGACTACACATATTTTGCTTTTTGTCACTTTTTTTACCCTTTTAAAAGCAGTATTTGTGTGTCACAGTGTGTGCTTAGGTTAACGCTCAACCCAAACTTAACCCTTCCCCTAACTAGTCATCTGTATGAGGCTAACCATGGCTTTACATTCATCTTAATCTAAAGCAGGCCCTATTCCAAACCCACAGGGAGCAGGGCTTTGGGAAACACTATTCGAAAGGGAAAACGTAACTATGTTGCACCATTCTGTGACCTGATGGAAATTTTTCCTATATATATATAAGAGATTTTTTTAACATGGTCACGTACTGTATTATCATAGCTATTATCCAAGGTGGTGATGTTAACACCTATGAAAATATGACCATAGTCATATATTTGGATAGCTGCTGTGATAAAAACTGGTGTCCAGCAGTGTTAAGCTCTGGCTGTACAACACCTGTACTTCACCTGTTAACATTCAACCAACCAGGGTCAGAAATTGGCACCCGCCAACTCGCCGAATGCAGATAAATTGTTGCCAGTGGCCGGTAAAATCAGCAGGCCATCCACCACTTAGTCAGACAGGGAAAACTCTACGGATGGGAATAGAGAACCGGTTCCCGTTAAGAACGGGTTCTTACTTGTCTGATTCCTTGGTATTTCATGCTTCTGTGACTATCGATTCCTTCGTATTAATGCTTTCCCATGGTTACGCATGCACAATGACGTATACGCATGCTGTATCATGTTTCAGTTTGTTTGGGACTGGAGGCACGGCGGAGAGAAAAAGAAGCGCTCAAAAGCATGGAGTCATAACTAATAAACCTGAGGTGATGCACCCTACTTTTTTCCCTGATTAAGCTTCACTGTGAACATCAAACCTGTGTTGAAATCAGCAGGAGGAGATTAAGTAACGTTACCTGTTAGCAGCCGGTGGGCAGCACAGTCCTGCTTGGCCAAATATCAGAGCTACAAACATTAACGGAGGTGAGTTATTATTATTAGGCGTTCAAAATGCTGCTCAGGAAAAATGACTATTGGGCGAAGGTAAATTAAAAAGTTATCATGATGTGTTCAAATGTAATCTTGTAAAATTAAGTTTTTGGGGAGAAACTTGAATAAATCCAGTAGTTTGAAGGAGATGTTTTCACAGGAATATAAATTAGATATTAGAGAGGGAATTATGACCTGTTTAACTTCCTAACACTTGCTCTAAGCAGCGTGACAAGATATTTTTAATCAAAGCAAATATTTAAATAATCATAATCATTTGAATTGTGTGTTTTTATGCAAACAACCACTATAGATGACGATAACAAAGTACAGTACAGTACTGTGTGCAGTACCCTCCCTGCCCCGGAAAATAAGGCTCCCCCAGAAGCTACGGTGTAATTTCAAACACTGTAATTTACCATGTATATAATGTTTTTGTGTAAAATATATTGGAACATTGAATGACATCAGATCTAAAGTGTTATTCCTTCATTTAGTGCAGAGATTTCAAAAGTGGCAGATAAAGTTTCTGAGTGGCAGACAAAGCCACAGTGGCAGGCAGTGGAACAAGTTCATTTCAGACCCTGCAACCAACCCATCAATCTTTAATAGTTAAATCTCTAGTGGCACAGAATCTGATGGGTCACATATCTGGGTGCAACACCGATCATCTCAAACTGGGGATGTGTCCGAAATTCCATATCAACATACTATATAGTATGCTATAACTGTATGTGAGATATTTAAGTATGTCCAAAACCTTAGTATGAAACAAATAGTACATGTATTGCATACTATTTACGGTGAAATATTACAGTACGCTGGACACAACGGCGGCATAAATATCCCACAATGCAATGCAGTACTGACAACAACGTTCATAACGGACGTTGGCGGTCAGCTCTGTAACATCAATAACACTTCAATTTAACTGTAAGTATAAGATTTCACTTTGCTAGGAGTAATATATATTTTAAATTAATTCAGACTTTGCTTCTCACAAACCGTCGTTTTGGTCACATGAGGTTTGCACGGGTTACCATGGTTACACATCTACAATCTGCAAGGAGGCTCTCATGAAGTAACGATGTAAATCACTGCTCAGTGCGTACGAAAAGATACATACTACTGTTTGTGCACACAAAAGTATGTTGAACAATAGTAAACAAATTGAGTATGTAGTGCATAGCATGCGATTTGGGACGCAGTCTGGTAGGCCACTGAAGCCGATATTCCAGGACTATTGGTGCCTTCAAATGGGGTCGTGTCTACCGTGTTCACGAGAAGAGTTCATATGAACGCTCCCCTCTTGTGGTGTTCACGACATCGTAAGTGGAAAGTTTCTGAAAGCGCCAAATTCACGAGTTGTGACGTGTTTGTTTGACGTTGTCAGAAATGGCGGAGGCCTTGGAAGTTCATTTATCGGTGCATAATAAGTGAATATATTGTAATTTTAAGTCATATATTGTTTTTCTTGGTAATTTTATAATATGTCTGAGGAAAATGTTGATATTTCCAACGTGCTCATCTTTTGTCATTATGCCTTTGCATTTCCTTGCTAGTTTGCTAAATTGTTGGCCTCTGTGGCTTCTAGATGCCGACAGTAACATTGCCGCAAACGGTGTTCTCACGACTTAACCACTTGAACGCCAAGCATATTGTGAACACGACTTCCCATGTTGTAAACACAAGCTCACAAGTTTCATTTTAAGGCACCATTAAATCGTCTAGTTAAATCTCTAGTGGCAGAGAATCTGATGGGTCACAAATCTGGGTGTAACAGCGGTCATCTCAAACTGGTGCTGAAGCCGATATTCCAGGACTATTGGTGCCTTCAAATGGGGTCGTGTTTACCGTGTTCACGAAAAGACTTCATATGAACGCCCCCCCTCTTATGGTATTCACCACATCGTAAGCGAAAATTTTCTGAAAGCTCAAGAGTTCACGAGTTGTGACGTGTTTGTTTGACGTAGTCAGAAATGGCGGAGGCCATGGAAGTTAATTCATCGGTGCATGATAAGTGAATATATTGTAATTTTAGTAATTTTTCTTGGTAATTTAATAATATGGCTGAGGAAAACGTTGATATTTCCAACGGGTTCATCTTTCGTCATTATGCCTGTGCATTATGTTACCCGCTTGCTAGTTTGCTAAATTGTTATAACCTTTGTGGCTTCTAGATGCCGACAGTAACATTGCCGCAAACGGTGTTCTCACAACTTAACCACTTGAACGCCAAGCATATTGTGAACACGACTCCCCATGTTGTAAACATCACACGTTTCATTTGAAGGCACCATTAAAATCGGCTAGTTAAACCTCTAGTGGCACAGAATCTGATGATTCACAAATCTGGGTGCAACACCGGTCATCTCAAACTGGGGATGTGTCCGAAATTCCATTTCAACATGCTATTTAGTATGCTATAACTGGATGTGAGATATTTTAGTATGTCCAAATCCTTAGTATGAAATCAATAGCACATGGGGTCACAAATCTGGGTGTAACAGCGAGTCATCTCACAACTGGTTGCTGAAGCCTGGACTATTTCTGGGATTATATATTTGTGCTCTGGTGGCATTAATCACCTCTCATACATCCACATCCATCCACGAGCCAACAGCGCTAACTATCTCCCTCATCCCCGTCTCTACCTACGCAACATGACAGCAGGCAGACACACAGATTAATACCTCCACCTCCAACACAACTACACGAAACATGGAATATAAAAACTTGCGACACCTTTATAAACAACTAAAAACTACAGGTTTTTGACAGATTGACAAGAGAAATACCAACAATAATTCCAACAGGAGAGAAAGTAACTCAAATCCTCTGAGTGCCTTTACAGACAGGAATGTTATACATGAGCCACATTTCCTGATGAATTGTTGAGACACCATGTTGTATGAACAGCTAACATGTAAAGGAGTTGTTTAGCAGGACTAATTATTAATATTTAGCGTTAAAAGCAGGGGATAGTTAGCGCCATATAGTCCATAACATGCACCCACATCACGGAGGCTAACGGCTCTAACGTCTCTAACAGAACCGTTAGAACTCGGCCCTGTAACGTTAGTAACGGGTAACCGTTGGAGGAACTCAGGCTAAACGGTGCCGCTGACACAAAACGTCGTTATTCGACAAGCAAAAGTGTCTTTTACTCTTTATTATTACGGATAAATGCAACACGGTGGACTCTGTGTAGTTCTGCTACAGGAACAGAAAGCTAGCCCGGTGGGGTTGGTGTTGTTGGTGAGTACTTACCGGGATGACAGTCTTTGTGTTCGGGCAGCAAGGTTAAAACCACGAAGGATAAAATCCACCAGTAACTCGGTTCCCGTATTCTCCGCATGTTAGAAGACTACTCATCTACTCATCGAGAGCAACAAGAAGGAAGGCAACGGGTGACAAAGTTTTTCAGTCCTCTTCTTTTACTAAATAAATCACACACGGAGCAGAAGTTGGCTCACAGCAGCCACGAAGGCATCAAAGTCCTGCTCAGCGGAGTTTCTCTTCTTAAAAACACAAATCTATTCGCCTCCAGTCCGAGCAGAGGCTGCTGCTGCTTTCTGTAGCTTCGAGGAATAACACGACACGAACAAACAGTTCACAATGTGCGGGACTCCACCACCGTGTGCCTGTAGCGGGCTTCCAGATAGCGACATTCCCGTAGTGTGGATGAGGATGAGGAGGGGGGGGCAACCATCGGCGATCAATCGATCTGTCTTTTAACTACAGCAAAAAACGAAAAGAAGTGGTCGAATAATATTGATTACACGTGGTCATTATGAAGTGATTATCCGCGGCGTCAGTCGGCGAGACGAAGAAGGGCAGTGTGCACAATAGCGAAGAAGAAAAAAGAAGTGGTGGTGCTGCTGGAAAATGTCCCCATTCTTCCCATCCAGGAAGTGGACTAGCGGTCAGGCATGCATGGAGATCTGCAGGCTGCTGGTCCCATCTACAGGACGGGCTGCGTGTGAGAGAGAGGCAGCCAGCAGCGAGGGAGGGAGGGAGGGAGCAGAGGAGGAAGGGAGGGAGAAAGGAAGGGAGGGAGGGAGAGAGCCAAGGAGAGGAAGGCGGTTCTTGGATTTGCTGAATGCAAAATGAGTCGAAACGGACCCAGAGTCTGCTTTCTGTCTCTGGTGCTGGAAGACTCCAGAAATCATGCCTGGTGTCAACTCCAGACTGGCCTCTTTTTACATGTTGCATCAAACATGTTGCATCAAACATGATGGAAAAATGTCAAAGGATTGTTAAAAAAACCAGAGAACATAGTCTCCACTGAGTCCATCCCCCCATGCATCCATGCTGTTTTGTTGCTTCCTCCCAGGCCCCATTATTAAAACGACCCTCCTGTGGCCACCACAGTGATGTCCCTTTGCCTCCTGCTGGCAGAACTGTGAATGGAATACTTTAGCAGTAATCATCACCTGGACTATCATGGTGTATGTGTGTGTGGGTGCTGATTAGAGAATTATGCATCCACCGGTGGTGACACTCCCCTAGGTAAATGTGTAGTCAGTGGTGTTCTTGCAGAACTATCCAGCTGGACATTTAATTTGAGGAATCTGATTAAATTTCTCATTTAATTACCCAGTTCTCTGCAGGGCCATTGAAGACAGTCACAAGGGCCCTTTGCTTTTAATGTGGGCCATCTGCTTCCTCTCCAAAATGCCTACCTTTTCAAAGCCCCGCACAGCCTCGTGGGCATCCTCGCACGATTCCTCCAGGCTGCACTACCTACCCCCGTACCACACACTGCAAAACATTAGTGTGTGGTTGACAATACTCCAGATCCTGACTCCGGATTCTCACTGATCAAGTGCAATTAACCTGAACAGTTTCTGAATTCTTTTCAGTTTTTCTGTCTTGGTCCGTCAGGTGAGACGACAAGACGCCCCTTTGATTAATCGTGCAGACTCGTAGACCCAGGACACTTCCCCTTATGTGTAGAGGGTGAAAAAAAACAATACAACATCACAAATAATGCAAATAACAACATAAAGTTAAAGCAGCAGGCGAGATCGGAGCAAATATGATTAAAAGTAATTTTTAAAAAAAACGGTCACTATATCCTGACAGTAGTGCATGAGACAGGTAATCTGAAAACAATAATGTGTCTCTGTGTCCTCCGGTGTCCTCCGATATCCTCCGGTGCACCTAATGGCATCTGTCAGAATCAATATTCTGTTACTGTAATGCCTATTTCGCTCCTCAAATGTTTTCAGAAACATCTTGTAGTGTGCTGTTTAGCTGTAAAATGAGAAAGTTTGCTCTGGCTGGTGGGCGGTGCTTGGTATTTCCTCAGCTGATCCCAACAGTGGATTTAATAAGAGAACTAGATAGAGCGTTGGAGGCGGGGCCCCGTTCATTTCTATGACAGTTGCTCAGTGCAGCGCATGGAGCCTAAATGGCTCGACTTCCTTCTGGAAAAGTACCCGCATCTTGGGCACGTGGTACATTCGCAGTAGCGTCCGCTCGGTCACATGACTCGGTCACGGGGTCCCAACGTCACGCCGTCGTCAAGGCTTGCGCTCCAGCCGCGATCTGGGTCTCATTCACATGAACGGAGTATGGGAAATAACTCTGGATTTGGCTATTAGTTCATTTTACAACTTTAGAAATGTAATTTTTTAAATAAGGGCTATTTAGGTGTTCGTACTGGGAAGTTGATTCACCTAAAAAAAATTATCCGCTAAGGTCTCTTTCCCAATGTAAGTCTATGGGGAAAAAGTCTTTTTGAACCCAATGCATCACGTGACTGACACAGAAGTTGCAGTATCGCCGTTTGACCACTACAAAAGTCAGGATCGACGACCGTCGCTCTTGTTGGGGTCTTGATCTCAACATGGCTGCCGGGTCATAAAGCGCTGCCTAGTTTGACCGTTTGATTGGAGTTCATGAGTGATTGACAGCTGCATCATTGAATGAACAGCCAATAGGAACGCTCTCTCTCTCTGAAATGACCTGTGATTGGTCAAAGTCTCCCGTCACAGGCTAGATTTTTTTTAGCCTGAAAACAGAGCCATGAAGTCTAGTTATCTCTCAGAACACTTGAATTACAATATGCTAAACAGTTATTATGGTTTTTTTGCTAATGATGCCAAAAACATTCTGCCTACCATCTCTTTAACTCATATTATTTCTAATGTGCATAAATATAGTGGATCATACATTTATCAGCATCATATAATGTAAGAATCCTATATCATTTTCACATAATAATCTCAACTCAAGCTGCACTTGTTTTTTGTTCAGAGCTTTCAGCCACGTTCTGTTAGTGACTACAGTTTACTCAGTTATGTCTTAGTCATGCATCTGTTACAATAATTCCATCAGTCGATTGACAGAAAATCAATCTGCGAATGTTTTTTGTATGATTAATTCATTGTTTAAAGGTCCCATATTGTAAAAAGGGATATTTTATGTCTTTTTTCATTATAAAGCAGGTTTAAGTGTTGTATAACTATTGTAACATTATCGAAACACTCAATCCATGGAGAAATACACACAGCCCGTATTCAGAAACTCTGCCTTTTAAACAAGCTGCAAGGATTTCTGTAATTTTGTGATGTCACAAATATACAATATATATAGTTTTAAATGTAAACATTAATCCTAAATGTGTCCCAGGTTGCGTCCAAAACTCCATACTAACATGCTATTTAGCACGCTAAAACGGTATGTGAGATTTTGTAGTTTACCCGAAACCTTAGTATAAAACCAAAAGTACGCAAATTTCATATTATTTCCAGTGAAATATTACAGTATGCAACACTGGACACTACGGCGGCATAAATATCCCACAATGCAATGCGGTAATGATGACAACGTTCATAACAGGCGTTGACGGACAGCTCTGTAACATCAATAACACTTCAATTTAACTAAGTATTAGATTTAATTTGCTAGGCATAATATATATTTTACATTAATTCAGACATTGATTCTCACAAATCGTCGTTTTGGTCATGTGATGTTGGCACAGGTTACCATGGTTACACATCTCCAACCGTCAAGGAGGCTTTCAGGAAGTGACGATGTAAATTACTGCTCAGTGCGTCCGAAAAGATACATACGACTGTTTATTCACACAAAAGTATGTTGAACGATAGTACACATATTGGGTATGTAGTGCATAGTATGCGATTTCAGACGCAGCCCGTTTATTTCCTTGTTGCAGTGGAGCCATGAAGTAAACATCGAACCCAACTGTTGCCTTGCAAGGCAAATTCCGTTGCAATTCCGTTGAAATTAGCTAAAACGGAGTGTTTCAGACAGAGGGTAAATACAGGCAAATTCAGACAGACAGTATGAGGAAAATAAAGTTTTTTTTTAACATTACAGTATGTAAACATGTTCTAGAAGAAACACAAAATACAAGAATGAACCTGAAAATGAGCACGATATGGGACCTTTAAGTAATTTCTCAACTAAAATGTCAAACATTTTGTGGTTCCAGCTTCTCAGTTGTGAGGATTTGCTGCTTTTCTTTGTCTCATGATAGTGAAATGAATATCTTTGGTTTAATTTGTTTCAGAAAAGAAGAAAACAAGCAATTTAAAGATGTCACCTTACTGTTTCAGCAAATTACTTTTCATGCGGTGGAATATGCATCCTTGGAAGAAAAAAGCACACAAACAGCAATCAGTGTAAACTTTAGTAATAGACAGTCCAAAATTAAAAAGCTGGTAGCGTTTGTGGTCCTAATTTAAGCAATAAGCCACAAGGCTCTGTGATGTACTGGGATGTGTCTTTGGTGAAACATTGCCTTGCAGCTGTTTTGAAATCAACCATGACATGATCCAGGCTTATAGCTTTAATAAAAAGGATGTAAGTGTTCCACAATGTTTTTTTCTTAAATAAATTGCTTCAAGTAACAACAGAACAAAACAGATGGCTGACACGCTCTTCATGACAAATCTTAACTTGAGAATATTAAAAACTAAATGCAGTTAAGGAGTTCTTCATCAGGCGAGCGTTTGTACTTGTAAACTAATTTTTGCGGCTGCATCTCAGCCCCTGTTGAAACTCAATTTTCTCCTGAACAGTAACACGTATTAGCCTCCTTGCATGCAGTGGGCTGTGGATTTCTTGATCCATTTCTTTATTAACAAGTGCAGGTTTAAAACACATTTTCAAGGACTTTTTTTCCTTTATTTCCCTGGTTTTTTTTTTGCCTTTTTATTGTGAAGGGTTAGTTCGACATACTATTATGCATGAAGAATGTATTCCAACACTCCCTCTTGCTCGCGCTGTGGATTTCTAAAACATGTGAAATAAAAGAACAGTATTTGATAATTCAGCAGTAAGTTGCTTTCATGGCACCAAACCTGGAAGTCTGATAAATGCATTCAGGTGCATTCATTTGGTCAAAGTCATGCTTTTTTTTCAAGCAGAGCAGCTGCTTTTTTTCTCTCTTTGTTGCTAAAACATGAAAGCAATCACAGCCAACATGGTGTAAAATGAGTCATGGTCGTTATTTCTTCTTCTGTCTTAAAAACCAACATGAAGAACTTCATGCCAAACCTTGAAAAATCAAAGACTACCCTCATATGCTCCTCGCAGTGTTTCTAGTAGTTTCATGAGGCATTTGTAAAGTGCGCTGTGACATTTGACATTCACATCTTTTATCACTTAAAGGCATTCTAACACTCCCTCTGACTGCTAAACTGTGTTTCAGATTAAAAAAAGAAGAAGAAAAGCAGCGGAATACATGATTCATGCGAGTCCAGCCATGACACCAGCATTGTCCCCGCGGGCGGCTCCTTCCTCTTTGCCCTTAAGTGGTTTGAGAATCACACTTGTATTATTTTTTCAAACACATTTCACATATTGACAGTTGGTACATAATGTACGACTCTGAGCATCAATTATGTAATGCAATTCAGGCTATGACCATATATAATTTATTTGATTCTCAATCTCCTACATTATTTAATCAAAAGCTATTTTTACCATTATTACTCTCGTCATATAGTTTTATCTTTTGTTGGTTCGTCCTCTAGTTCTCCACATCAGCGTGTCATGTTTCTGCACTGAATCTGCTCTAAGTTAATGCTTCAGGACAGAATCACGAGTGTCTGTCGGCCAGGTGCAGGACTAACTTAAAAAGGGTAGCACTCTAAAACTGCAAAGAGGCGTTCAAAAGTGAGCCTCCAGCTAGTCAATACCAGTTTTTGGGTTTCTTTTCTTTTTAAGAAATATGCCTCAAAAATAAAATGTCAAAGAAGTGGGATACACTCAGTTACAAAATGTGTAGAATTTTCCTTTCCGCTGTATTTCTGTCTTCATAAATGGGCAACAATTGCCGACTTAAAGGGTAACTTCGGTATTTTTAAACCTGGACCCTATTTTCCCATGTTTTTTGTTTGTTTTGTTTCAGCTACATGTATGTCTCCTAAAAATGACGTTCCCATACAACTCAATTGCATTCTCAATTATGTTTGTAAGGAAACATGTTTTGTCGAGGATTACGTTTGTCTTTTACATATCACAAATACTTTTGTAAGTCTGCAAACGGCCTTAGTGAGGGAGGTAGTACAACGAGCGACGCGCAGAGCAGGTGACGAAGCATATCAAGCGGCCGTGAATGAAAATACGTTGAATAAAAATGTTATTAAATAATAATGGGTATAACAAGCTAGAAAGTCCAGTCCTGGTGGGTAGGAGTGGAGGTGGATGGGTGCAACAAACACTGGACTTTCTCCCCAGGAGAACGGTGTTCCTGTCCCATGTGAAAAGTAGTAATTTCTTGCGTTTTGGCTTTGTTTTTACGTCATTTTAAGCCGAACCATGATGACCTTTTTTTTAACTAAACCTAACCCAGTAGTTTTGTTGCCTTAAACCAAACTAAGTAGTTTTATTGGGTTTTCGTTTCATTTTCTTTCCATTTACAATGTTAAATCATATGTTTAAAACTGCGACCGAAAATATGTTTCCCTCAAAACGTATTTTGGTTCTGCAGTTTAGTTGTATGGTGACTTCATTTTGTGGGAGGCAGGGTTGTTTTGTACTGATTAATAGGGACAACAATTTCTGATATTGGTCCAGTATTGAGGGAGAGCGCTGTTGATGCCAGCTACTCACGAGCTGCAATAAAGTGTATTTGGGGCAAGCTGGCACCGTCATTTACGTTCAATAAAAGTGCTTCTTTTTGCCATTACAGGCTCTGATTGTTATTTTAAATGTCTGACATTATGGAAAGAGTCTCGCTCAAGAAGTCTCGTTTTATTTATTTGAGCCAGGGTATACGGATATTCAGATTTCAGAACAAGACTTCTCCTTGAGCGGGACTTGGACACAATAACAAACAGACAGAGTCAAGCTAAAAGTAAGAACAACCCTTTTATTTCTCTGTAGGGTCCTTTACCATAATACAGTCAGACACTGTAGCAAAAACAAGCACTTTTAGTGGATGTAACGTTAAATTGACGCTGCTCATTTGCCTTCACAGCTCGTTGCAGCGTTCTCCCTCAACACTGGACCAATTTCAGACATTGTTGTCCCCATTAGTCACTTACAGGTTAAAAAATAGCAAAGTTACCCTTTAACTTATGAAAAATGTAGCTTGTGTTATATTTGCATTAGAACTACATTATAAAAAATAATGCTTGTCCTTTTGAGGCTTAGTAGTTTTTGCAGGCAATTTCAGGAGCCGTTAATAGGCTCAGAATCTGAAAAGGCCCTATGGCTGTGATAAATTCATAACCAAACTGTTCAAATCTATGGCAACGCCTGAGTTTTTATTCAAAGATCAAAGGGCTAAACGAGCATTTTCTTTTGATGGCTGCCAAGCATTTTTTCATGTTTATTTTGTTGCCTCCTGTGACAATCACTGGTTCGCTTTAAAGGAACAGTGTGTAACATTTTGGGAGATCTATAAGCAGAAATGTAATATAATATTCATAACTACTTTTTTATTATTGTATAATAACCTGAAACTAAGAATGTGTTTTTGTTAGCTTAGAATGAGCCCTTCATATCTACATAGAGATTTTTAAAGCAGTGATATTATGGTAGAGACGGCCTCTGAGCGAGGCGAACAGCGTTACCGCGGTTTTGCACTTGCCGGCTCACACTACCGCTGTCTTGGAAAGGGAGAAGTGAGCGGAGGGGTACTCCATTGGTTGCAATCTGAAACAACCATCTTTATTTTTGTTAGTTATATTATTGTTGTGTTGCAATGCACGGATCAATTTGAAAAGTCTGCTTGCCTGCGTGATGCATTCATGTGCTGTGGGAAGTCTTGCCAAACAGGATTGCATTCATGATTTACGCTGATCGAAAGGTGTGAAAACGATCAATAAGCAAATAGGTAGACGTTTGCAAAGTAAAATGTGTCGCAGCCGGCTAAGTCTTGAATTTAGCTTTTGCAATAGCGCGCCACAACAAAGTTGCCCTGAGAACAGAAGGGTGTCGATAGCAATAATACTCAAACCAACACGATTCCCTGAGAGCAGATGGGACTGCAGTTCCTGTGGAAACAGGAGGATGCAACTCCTGAGGAGCAACTGCTATCCCCTGTATTGATTATTGATGATATTATACAGTGTGAACACTTACACTGGCAGTCAGTGTTAAAATAAATAGCACGGAATTCTGCACTTCTTTGTGTACTGAAAGTGTTAACTGAGCCCCTTCTGTTTCCCATTTTTTTCCCCGGTTAGTTTTTAAATCATTATAAGATCATACAGTTGTTTCATATGTGCAAATTACTTCATTCATCAAAGTAATACTGTGCTCTCAACTGCAAAGAGGCTTTGCCATGATGTAATATGTTGGTGCAGCTGACCTAATTTTGGAGGCTGGAGAATAATGTTCTGTAACGCGGAGATAATGAGAGAAACATGGAAAGTTTTAGATTTGGGTGGTCAGTATTGGATAAAGGAGATGTGAGCATAAAAGAAAAAAAAGGAGTTTGGCAGAGAGAGAAAAAGAGAGTTATGACTTGAATGATTTGAGGCGGTAGTAGTTACTATTTGAAGCCAGTAGAGGGTGTCTGCAAAATTCATGTTGCCATTAATCACTGCAGTTGTTCAAACCACCTAGGACCGTCAGTGACGCGCCTGAAGAATATAATAGATTCATTTGTCACAGAAGGGCAACGAATCCCAGCAAAGGACTTGGATGGATGATTTAATAGCCAAGAAATCCAGAATATAGAGTCAGAGTGTCAACGTGTTTAATATGGTATATTGAAGCCACGATAATTTACTTGATGTCAGTGCATAGAGGCCTTGCATAGTGGCCGTTTGTGTAGTCGTCTTCTTCACCAGTAACCAATGGTAACCCCCTATCCAAAGAAGATGGACGCATGCAGCAACAGGTGAAACATAAGAAAAACATGATATCACTTTTCCATTGTAACTTATTTATAATATCGAGCTGTGAGACACCAATTTACTTTTGTTTGTGTGTGTGTTCTCGACACATAGCAACCGTTGTTCTGCACATGGCAACCACTGTCTTCCTCCAACATGGAAAGAAAAATCATCGCAGGATATTCTGTGGAAAAGCCTGGTAAAACATCAACGTTTTTTTCTTTCTTTTTACACTAAATTTATACCAGGATCAGCAAAGCTCAGGGATCAATTTTCATTTCACTCCCAACAACTTCGGCTAATTTGCAAGTCACAGAGGATTGTTGAAATTTATCACCGTTTATCAAATGATGCAAAGCTGCTGGAGAAAAATTGAGAGAGAATAACTGAATATTTCTTGAATTGCTGAAGGAATCTGCATACATGCATATGTGGATCGCCTTCATTTGAATTAATTCAAACGGCAACTAGGATGGATACAAAATGGTAATATACTGTAGGATATTCAGATACAGAGGAAAATGACACAATCATGGTTTGAAACTACAAACATTTTGTCATTTCTCACTGTTCCTAAATGATGGCTGTAACCAGGCACGTGCACAGATAGACCAGGTGGTGCTCAACCATCTGCCCTTTTGGCCTCTGACTAGAAAAGTGCCCCTTTGGCAAGACTTTTTTTTTTCTATTTCTTTTTCTAATTTATATTATAATTAGGGCTGTCAATCGATTAAAATATTTAATTGCAAATTAATCACGCATTTTTTATATGTTCAAAATGTACCTTAGAGGGAGATTTGTTAAATATTTAATACTCTAATCAACATGGACGTGGGTAAATATGCTTGCTTTATGCAAATTTATGTATATATTTATTATTAGAAATTAATTAACAACACAAAACAATGACAGATATTGTCCAGAAACCCTCACAGGTACTACATTTAGCATAAAAAATATGATGAAATCATAGTATGGCAAACTGCAGCCCAACAGGCAACAACAGCTGTCAGTGTGTCGGTGTGCTGACTTGACTATGACTTGCCCCAAACTGCATGTGATTATCATAAAGTGGGCATGTCTGTAAAGGGGAGACTCGTGGGTACCCATAGAACCCGTTTTCATTCACATATCTAGAGGTCTTTATCAACAAGCTAGTATGACATAGTTGGCACCAATGGATTCATTAGGTTTTTTAATTTCATATGATGCCAGTATCTTCACTCTAGTTTTAAAACTGAGCCCGCTACAACCTAAAAATCGCAAGTTGCGTTAATGAATTAAAGAAATTAGTGGCGTTAAAACTAATTTGTGTTAACACGTTATTATTGCGTTAACTTTGACAGCCCTGATTATAATTAAAAAATATCCTCAATTATATGAGTGTTGTAATGCCTGACAACTGAATTTGAGTTCTAATTTTGCCCCTACAAATAAAAGGGGACAGCACTTTAAGTTATAACACTATGGGTAAATATACAAACACACCGCCTTAACCCTATGTTTCTGTCAGAATATTATTGGAGTATTAGGGGACTACTTTAGAAGATGCATAGCTCAATGTAACATTATAACAATAAAATCACAACTGACTATGACTAACACAGTATAACATGCTTGAATAAATAATAAATAGATAGGAATGATGGTGCCTTCGAATGAGACATGTGACCTTGTGTTTTACAACATGGGAAGTCGTGTACACAATATGCTTGGCGTTCAAGTGGTTAAGTCGCGAAGAACACTGCTGCCAAGCAACGGCAATATTAACGTTACTGTCGGCGTTTAGAAGCCACAGAGGCTAACAATTGTGTGGGTAACATAATGCAGTAAATGCAAAGGCATAATGACAGAGGAGAAAGATGAGGCCGTTGGGAAAATCTACATTTTCCTCAGACATTTTATAAAATTACAAAAAATTACAATATACATCTAAAATTACAATACAGTAACTTTATTATGCACTGAAAAATTAACTTACAAGGCCTCCGCCATTTCTGACAATGTCAGCAAACACGTCACAATTTCGTGAACTCAGAGCTTTCAGAAACGTACAAGGTCGTGAATACTACAAGGGGCCGTTCATATTCTGGTGAACACGGTAAACACGACCCCATTTGAAGGCACCAATATCCGCAAGAGATTGCTGATAGAAGTAAACAACATTTTTTCAATTGATCAAGACATGTACTTTGCTTGTCAAGTTTAACTTGTTTCGCTCTGCTGCTCCAAAATTGTGTTGAGTATTAAACATCTGCATGATTGCACTGAAATAAATACATAAATAAGTAAGTTAAATAAGTGCTACTGTAGGCTATGGAACTTTTTAAATAAATGCTTAAGCACCTGCCCCCCAGAATGTCTGCGCACGGCACTGGCTCTAACAGTAATATGATCTGGCTGCTGCATCTTGGTCATCCACCACAATCAACACAGGCTCATGCCTCATCATTAAGCCTGGTTTCAGTTGCTTTGGGAACGCCATCGTCTCTAAAATAGATTGGAAGTTGGCTCCTTGTTGAATTAGAGGATGCTTTTATGTCCTTGCTCTGATTGAAGAGAGCAATGACAATCCTCAAATTCCCCCATGTGTCCAAAGTCATTAAAATTAAGATACCTCTGACTTTCCTCAATAATTCAGAAGTTGCCGCATTCATCTCGCTCCTGGCACTAGCCGGCGTCTTTTTAGGCGCAGAGCGACTGCTCGATGCTGGCAGATGTTTGGACACATGGCCACACGGCGCTGCACAAAATAAGCTGTCAGAGCAACGCGCCCTGATAAAGGAAATCAACTTGTCAGCATCACAGCAGAGAGAGCTGCATCCCCCTGCGCTGTGTACCACATCCGTAACATGATTTGAGCATGATATCGCACATTAGCGTTTCAGCTCATGGATCTGCTTAAGTCTTTTGTGTTGGTTAACGACCGTGTGCACATTAAGCTCTTCGGAGCTTTCTTGTTTTTAACTTCAGTTCATCCACAGCCTCCCACGAACATCAGGTATCCCAGGGTGTTTCAATGCCACAACTATCATTTAAATGAGTCTCCACTCACTTGCATAATTACCAATATAAAACACCAAATATGTATCTCATATAGACAATTTATTCCAAGATTTAATAAACCTGCTGAGGTGGCGAGTGTTGGCCTGTTGTAGAATTTTATTATAATAAACAAGGACACATTTTTAACCTTTCAAGTATAGGCATAGATACATATTCAATGTTTTCAGTTTGATAACGTCAGAAGGTTCTGAGTCATTCCTGTATGTATTCATTATTTTTCATTTCTGGACCCATTAATAATGTTCGTTGGGTCAAACTGACCCTGGACATAAATGGCCTTTTAAATCAATGAACATAATAAACATTATAATAGATTTATCTGAATTGACATTTCGTGGAACGTATCTAGCAAGTGAAGTGCAAATCAATTTAGTCAAGGTAGCCTATCTGTTGTGAGGCGTTATCACCCTCGCTGACCCTGGCTCCAGGCTACGTTAAGCTGCTCCTCACATAACACGCCTGAATGTTGTGGGTTAATGCAGGCAACCGTGGTTTAGACATGAAGAAGAAAACATGGAATGAAAAATACAAAAATAAAAAATCTCTTTTTCTGCTACTCTTTTTATTTCAGTTTTCCATCATGAGTCCAACAGTGTTTTAGGAGTGCAATGCTAAATCTGTGGAGTACTCTTAAGATTATGAGAAGTTCTTATCCCAGCGAGGCTGTATGATGTGAATCTTACTTACTGAGTCTGCAGAAACTTCTCTCGAAGGACATACGAAGGACATACATTTGTAAGAGGGTGTGTGCGCTCAGAGAAAATATGTTATGCTCTTCACAAAAAATAAACCATGGAGTTTCATAACCAAGAACTATTTTTGTATTTTTTTTCTTTAAAAGCAGCAGTGGGTAGAAATGGAGAAAAAAAAAGTTAATATATCCTGACAGTAGTGCATGAGACAGGTAAAGTTTATGTCCCGGCAGCCATGTTGAGATCAGTTGAGGAAATACCAAGCACCGCCCACCAGCCGGAGCAAACTTTCTTATTTTACAGCCAAAACAGTACACTACAAGATGTTTCTAAAAACATTTGAGGAGAGAAACAGGCATTAAGGTAACATAATATTGATTCATTGTTGATCAGCGTTGCCTAGTTTGACCGTGTGATCGGAGTTCACAAGTGATTGACAGCTGCCTCTGTTGAATGAACAGCCAATAGGAATGCTCTCTCTCTGAAATGACCTGTGATTCGTCAAAGATTGATTTTTTAAAGCCTGAAAACAGAGCCATGAGGAGGTGCAGAAGTCTAGTTTTCTCTCAGAACACTTGAATTACAATATGCTGAAAGGTTATTATGGATTTTTTCCCCAATGATGCCAAAAACATTCTGCCTACGGCAGGTTTAATTAAACATTAATTCTGAAAACACATACGGATGAACCTATAGAATCTCATTTTTTTTTTTTTTACACAAAGAAACACCAACAAAATTAGAGACATCTCACCCAGGAGAGACTCCAAACTGTGCAGAATTCGAAGCCAATTACGCAGTAACAGATGAAAGTGCCATAACATTAATAATATCTGTAAAAGTATGCAACTGTATGCACAGCTGATAATGAGATGTAATTTATGCGAAACTGAGGGATGAATATTTTACTAGCCTGCTTTTTTGTGTGTGAAAAATGACTAGCCAGAGTCTGAATGCAGCATAAGGGAAAGCGCAAAGCAATAGCAGCCAAAGAGTGCTTCTGGGCAGGTGCCTGGAGTTCCATTTGAGCAATGCAATTATCAAAATTGAAGTTATGCAGATGAACAAAAGCACTGCTATTGGGAAATGTACCAGTGTCCTCTATTCTTGTCATGCACAGTTAAAAAAGAAGAAGACATATAGCAGAATGTGTTTGGTAGAAAACTACAGCTCGGTATCTGTGATGAACAGCCTTCACTTATGTTTCCATGCTTTTATTGACCCAATCCAGTTAAAAGAAAAGAAAAACAGATTCAGCCAGTAGCCATGCTTGGCAGTGCTTAACACTACAAACAACCCAGCAGCAAGGTCAAACTGCTTACAGCGCTTTATTAGTCTGAATTAGGTTTCTTTACTCTTATAATGGAACAATCTATCTTTTCTCTCCCCGTTGTTTTAAACGAAAGTAAACTGTTAAATGCCTGAACACTGAATTGCTTTTATACTGTCTGTATCCATTTTCATTTAAACATTTAAGCCACAGGTGGACACACACTGTGTACTAATGTCACAGACTATGCAGAAGGCTATTGCCTTTTGGTGCTTTAAAATAATAAAAGAAACCAAACAATTAGTTGAGTTGACATGGCTCAGTACCTCCTAATAATGTAGGATAACTACATTCTGCCTATTATTCTGGCACAGAAGAACAAAACTCGGCTTGCACAGTTGAGTTGAATCCCATCATGTTTCAGCCGATTAGACTGTTTAAATAGGTGTCATCAGTCGCTATAAGCCCCATAGATATGGGGCAATAGGGGCCTACTACACCCACGAGTTGGTTTTATCATCTATTCACATGATAGATCACTGAAAGAAGGTATAAAGGAAGACAACAGCGACCGTAGTAATTATGACAGGAGCAGAAGCGGAAGTCAGGCGCTGTAGTATTGACAGCGTGAAACTCTGTATCAGGTGGAGGTTGGGGGCGCATCTCGTATAAAACCAATAAAGCGTAGTTGACTTTGCGTTCACAACTCTTAAGTTTCACTTTCACTTTTGAAACATAGTTATTTTAAGCCAAAACACTATGTTTTTCCCTAAAATGAACTACGTGTTTTTGTTGCCTAACCCTAAAGAAGCCTTTTTTGTGTGTTCAAAACATGACGTTTCATTCAGTTTTACAGTGTGTTATAACACATTACATGATTGTCCATAGTTAATAACAATTAATCGCACTTTTTTTATCTGTTCAAAATGTACCTTAAAGGGAGATTTGTCAAGTATCAACATGGGAGTGGGCAAATATGCTTACGTTATGCAAATGTATGTTTATATGTATTTTTGGAAATCAATTATCAACACAAAACAATGACAAATATTGTCCAGAAACCCTCACAGGTACTACATTTAGCATAACAAATATGCTCAAATCATAACATGGCAAACTGCAGCCCAACAGGCAACAACAGCTGTCAGTGTGTCAGTGTGCTTTCTCAGATTTTGTAGTTTCACATGATACCAGTATCTTCACTCTAGCTTTAAAACCGATCCCGCTACAACCTCCGGAAGATCGTATAGCGGCCGGGCCCGACGGCGGCCCGTCAGACTTTTAAGAGGTTAATTCAAAATCCCAATTTGCGGTAATGTGTTAAAGAAATTAAACAAATTTGCGTTAACATGTTATTGCTTTAACTTTGACAGCCCTAGTTAGAACGTGTTGCTTTTAAGTTTTTCTTCACTTTTACAACATAGTAGGCATAGTAGGCCCCTATTGAACCACATCTATGGTGCTTATAGCAACCGATAACACCTGATAGCAGTCGAATCGGGTACGTGTTTAATGTCTCTTTGCCTGTGAATAAGGATCTATTTTTGACGTGACTAACATCATGCCTGGACCTGGGTTTATATATTTTTCATCTTATTCTTCTGAACACATGATCACCTTTTCTCTCACTGCAATATGTCACCTGTATTCCAGGCATCCTGCAGGCATTGTTCTGTACATAGGTGAAAGATAACATAATAACACCGCAGTCAAGTGAGATTACAGCATATTGTGGGGTTTCTATATATAGGAGATGTGATACCACATGGAGATGGAAGGGCAAAAATCAATTTTACCATCAATGCAGCCTCCCAAGCCTTCTTTATGTGCCTTGAAAGGTCATATATTGTTGTATTTCGGTGGTGGTCTGGTTGTTATAAGGAAATCTAATTGAAATCTGTATGCGTGACCTTTTACAATATATCATTTACTGATATTGTGCAGTGGTTACGCAACTCCATGCAAGAATGGTGGGCTGGTTGGATAAGTGTTGAATATATGAAAACAGATAGTACATTTAATCATAAAGCTTATTTTACCATGAGCTGTTATCCTTCCAGTGCTTCATATAGAGCAACTATCCAGACACCTTAATTTGTTTGTTTTGCAATGGGAGCTTTGCAGACGAGCTCCATTCAGTCTCCCCACCTGAATCATTGCCGGATTGATGCGTGCTGAAGATCATTTTCTGAGCTACTCGTCTGTGTAGTGGCTCACATCCAGCACATGCTTTGTTTTAGGTCCCAGAAAGAAAAAAAAAGATGGATCCAAATCCAAGAGCAGACAAATAGGAGTGTTCGCTACCTGGATGCCAGGATTCTGCCTTGAATCAGATTAAACTACATTATCGAATGCACCGAGCAGACTGAAAATAAATCAAGCTTTATTGTGTGGGGGGAGATAAGATAGATGCGTGTCCCGGGGGGAGACATGTATCAGCCAGCTGAAAAACATGCACAAGAATTTGAAATTAAGCAAAGTACGCTAAAAGTGCTGCAGTTTTCAGTGGCAATAAACGAAGCATGTTCCTCTAAATTATGTTGTCCAGGTGTCTTGCTTGAAAAATCCTCAGCTGAAGTAGAAATATATTTGTGAAAAAGGAAGACAGACAAACACATTTCATCTAGTTTTTAAGTCACTTTCAGGGGCAGAAATTATGCATTGAATTTCTTCACCGCACTGCTGCAACGAAAATAGCGGCTTACGCTGCAGATATATGATACATACAGGCCTGCATACAGAGCATAGATTCAATATAATCGTGTGATGGCAGGCCTGACAGTTGAAAAAACAATACACTCCTGACACTCCCCGAGCCTTTGTTTTATCGACCATCCTCCCTCCGCAGTCATTGTGGAGTCTATAATAAAAATGCATCAGATGCATCTCCCTGTCCTCAGCAGAACGTCACTCAGGGGACGGCATGTAGACCTTTATGAGAGCTAATGACCCACGGCTTTTAGAGTCCCACAACCATCAGCATAATTAGGTTCAATGTCTGCACTCAACCTTTCGTTTATGTGCCCTTGAAAGCAAAAATGGCAAGTGATATTGACAAATGAACAGAGGGATCTGACTGGGAATGGCAGGGATTGTATATTTTCAGGTGTTGTTGCCAAAAAAAAAAAAGTCCATCCGCCCTGAAATAAGATTTCAGTTCCCGTGTTCATCATTACATTTAAACTTTGAGTGACACCCACCTATTTATCATTTTATAAGGCGTATATATAAATTGTTTATGATACACATACGGTAACCTCCGGTGCTGAGAAATGAAGCCAACGCGGAAGTGCCAGAAACTGCAGGCTGGCTCCAAGTCCATTCCCATAGACCCACATGTTTACAGCCTGGTACAAAAAAATGGTTTTATGTCTCTGGAGCTATATCCCCTTTCATGACAGCTGTACAGGGGGTTCTTTTTTATATAACACACCCATTTAAATATAATTTATTATGGCTTAAGGTTTGGCCACTTTGAGTGACAGGTGGGGGCCGTTTCAGGTCGCTACAGTAGCTGCCAGCTGTCTGCGCTGCTTCGTCAACCAGGCTCGCCTCAGCTCCACCGACGAGCCACCTCTTTGCCCATTTCTGGATTAGCCGGGAGTTAGGCTGTGTCGCCACCCACTTTAAGGGTCGTGTTTCGAAGGTAACATGCCAATTGTGAAACTCTTGCGAGATGGTTAAGGTTAGTCATTGACCTCAAATGGTTAAGGTTAGGATAAGTCGTCGGGCAGCGAGTCTTGCAAGAGATTTTTTTTTACAATTTTTGTGTGTTATCATCTAGCCACGACCCTCTTCAGAAACCTATAGGTGACGTCACGGAGACCACGTTTATACAGTCTATGATAACACACAATAATGTACCGTAATTTCCGGACTATAGAGCGCACCTGATTATAAGCCTCACCCAGTACATTTTTAAAGGAAAAAACATTTTGTACATACATAAGCCGCACCTGTCTATAAGCCGCAGGTGCCCACATTGTAACATGAGATATTTACAAAGAAAGACGGTACACAGAAAGAGTTTTCAAAGTTTTAATAACATACCTTAACTTTTCTTTCCAAACAGTGCCTGTAACGCGGCAGTAACACAGCAGCAACACAGCAGCAACATGGCAGTAACACAGCACTAACAGGGCTGGTTAAAAAAACATAAAAGTCACTGTTAGCCGTCTTCATCTTCCTCCTGTGCACTGAAACCATGGAAGTCTTCCTCCTCAGTGTCGGATTTGAATAGCCTCAGATATACTTCGCCACACACTTTCTCAGTCTCTCTTTCGTTGTCGCTTTCAGTGTCACTCTCATCCTGAGGCAAATTCACTCCTGAGCTTGTGCTGTCCTCTCCGTCACGCAGCAGACCGGCTTTTCGAAACCCGTTGGTGATGGTGGATTTTTTCACACTGCTCCACGCTGACAGGATCCACTGGCAGACTTGTGCAAAAGTTGCTCTTCGCATGCGGCCAGTTTTGGTAAACGATTTCTCGCCGCTGGTCATCCAAGCCTCCCATTCAACTCGGAGTGCCACTTTAAATGCACGATTCACACTAATGTGACTGGCGGCCGTTAGAAAAATGTATAAATTGGCCGCATCATTGCATAAGCCGCAGGGTTGAAAGCGTGTGACAAAAGTCGCGGCTTATAGTCCGGAAATTACGGTAGTCGTAATCAGATATATAAGGACATTTTTAAGTGTTTATTAATATATTTGTCGACAATTATAACTTGCCCTATTAAGTATCCATAACTATTTGTGTTATATAAATTATTCACAGGGAGGTTTAACACTGTTTGTTATATGTTAAAACTCATGTTGAGCTTAAAGGTTCATTCTTGACTTTGGAAATAGTAGTTGGACAATAAAAAAACAAACAAACAAACAAACAAAAAAAAGGTCCACTTACTAAACCTCTTCTGGAGCTTTCAGCCACATCTCGTGGCCTTCATCAGTGGATGGGTTGCTACGTTTTCATGGAGAGTGAAGAACAGGTATTTATAAGTAAAATAAGATTAAAAAAAACACACCATAACAAATAAAATTAATAATAAAGTAACACTAAATAAACGCTTAATATTTGCATAAATGTAAAGAGGTATTTATATTATTAAGAATGTGTTGTATTATATTTATACATCAGCTATGGATGTTTCAAAGGAGGAGCTATAGTTATTGACATTATTAAACCCTTAAGATGTCCTTACTGTATACCTGCCACAACATTGAGTACATTATAATGTCATACACTGCTTGTTACGGCATTACAGAGACACATCTCTAGGGACATTTCCACATTAAAGAAGAAGTAATTGACGTGTTACAGGACATTCTTTTTAACAGGTAACAAAACACGACAAAAATCTATCAACAGACTTATCAGAGTGTGTAGAAAAAATATGTATAGCCTAATATAACAGTATTAACAGGAAACTGTGGAAATGATGACCCTCAAATCAATTAACCATCTCTTATGTTTTCAATTAATTCATTGACACGGTATTCGCACAATGTATGTTAATGCACAAGCTGTTATTCTGAAGGTGTTTCTTCCCTCTTTGTGATCTAAGTTTATATAGGTAAATCATGAATTATGGATGTGATTCCTCGTGGTTATTCGCCCTAACAAGATGCACATGTAACAACAATTAGCCCCCCGTATTAATCTGAGTTTTATAAGTGGAAATGCAACAATCTGTAATGATCGTTGTCTCATTTCTTTCTCTTATTTCTCCTTTTTCGTTCGAGGTTTTGCTCTAAAAGTGTTTGCAGTGAAGCAGTGAGGTTGAATGTTATATTATTTGTTACTCAATCTAATGCTGACGTTTAAAATTTCATTTTTGTGCAGTTAAGTGAACAGCTGTATACCTCTATAGGATGACTTAATACTTCTTTTTCAATTCAGTTTAAATTGTTTTATTGATTTTAGTCAAAATCTTGTTTCAAGGTATTGACCATCAAGGTTCAAGGTTCTTCATTTGTCATTTGCCAATTCCAGCAAAGCAGTCTTTCTTTTGTCTCAGGTTCCTTCAACAATGCTCATAATATATATATATATATATATATATAAAAATAAAAGTGAAAATCACACAAGTAAAAATAAAAACAAATTGATAATCTAAGGCATAAAATAGTGCAAAATAGGGCTTAAATATAAACATAAGTAAATGTAAAAATAGTAATGTAAATGTAAATTTGTAATTTTGTTGCAGACAGTATTTCAGATGGGATGTACAGCATGTAGTATGTTTACATACATACTTCATCCTGTTTACATTCAGCTTATCCATTTGAAATACTGCTATTTTAACTTTAACTTTTTAAACTTAATTTGATGTCTTTGATTCTCATTTTGCTTTTACTTGTGTGATTTTCCTTTTATATATATATACATTTTTAATGAGCATTGTTGAAGGAACCTGGGACCCAAGATTTTCATCGCCTACGAGTCCTTTGCTGGGATTGTTTTGCATATGACGAATAAACAAACTTGAAACTTGAACATTCTGCAAAGCATATTAGCAACATATTTCAAATGAAAAAAACTTAATTATGCAAGTATATTAGTAACATATTTCAAATAACATAATTTCATTCTGCAAGTATATTAGTCACATATTTCAAAGTGTAGCACAGAATACTGAAGGATTACGCTATTAATCTAATACAAATATATTAGTTGTCCATTACTAGTACATTTCAAATATGCTCAAAGTGCAATTGAAATGCTATTGTAGTACTCGTAAAATGTATTTTAATTTCACTGCAAGTACAGCATGTATGAAATGCATATGCAGAATGTTTGTAGTGTACTGTAAGTATACTTAAAATAGTCCCATTTTAGTATGGTAAAGTACTGTAGACACACTTAAAGTTGAGCTTTTGTACTACTTTTGTACAACTAAAGTATAATAAATACAAAAATAGTTGTTCCATTTTAACACTTAGCAACATGTTTAGACTATTTTTTTTCACTACGGTATGCACGATGATAAGTAATATACATACACAGAGATGTAAACATGAATGTAGTATTTAATAATGAGAAATACAAAAAATAGAGGAGTAGGCAGGAATGTAGTATGTATAGAGAAGTAGTAAATATGTACAGTATATATATATATATATATATTTATATACGCACAAAGAGGTGTAACGGAAGGTAAATAAAGGTAAATAAAGGTGTCAAGTGATGGGAAATGCAGTGAAAACAATTAAATCTCTTATCACTTATTTACGAAGAGTATAAAGCTGTTTTGTCTGCAAATGAGACCAAATGACTAAAGATGCACTCTTTAGCACGTTTGGAGCAAAAATCAAGAAATGTGTTCCAACTCATATGATGCCAGATGTTACATTCTGAGCCACATCAAATAAAACACTGTTTTGAACAGCTGACAGTTTCTTTGTTTGGATAAATGTGTAAAACGTTTGTGCATATGAAATAAAATCTCCCTTTTTTTTTCTCCATCAAATCCATCGGACACCAACAGCAGCTGTACAGTACAGGCAGAAGCAATCACCCTAACATCAAGAGATTGCTGATTGTTCGGTACGTACGGTGGTTTCTGTTCTATTTCCAAACTTCTTCTCATTAGTTTTGAATTGTGAAGATAAATGTTTTCACCACAGTCGAGCTCATGTCCTCTCTATTCAGTACTGTCAAATTAGCTCAGCGGGACTGTGGGTGGTGACATCATTTAAACCATTCGCAGTGAATTCAAAGCTGGACGCTGACAGAAAGTCATAGTAATGGAGCCCCGACTGAAAGGAACTCACTGCCCAAATAGTACTGAGAATAATGCTTCTTAGATGGGTTTGTTTTAAAAGTGGCAAACACGTTTCTGAACAGGATGAAACTATAACGGCACAGCATTTTAGTAGCCGTATACACTTCATTTCTCATTCTGCAAAGAATCGTCATGGTGATCACACTTCCATCGAGGCATTATGATATGCATTGTGAAGCAACACTGACACCCCTCCCAGTGATTATCCTGCCACGGGGGTTGACATAATTGGCGGTGAAAACAATCGCTGCTTTTGCTGGCAGCAGGATGGAAAGGAGGAGGCTTTAGTTTCCTCTTTGAATACAGCTAAATTGTTGTCTGGCTGATTACCGCACCTATGTCACGTTGGGTAGTTGAAGGACATTTCCGCTTTATTTCAAACTGGGATACTTATCATAAATGTGGCTATTGTGTGTGTATCGGGACAAGCTGTGCGATGAAGTCCTGCCCCTCAGGAGGGTTGAAATCATTCGTCTGTGCCTTCAAAAACTATTACCAATCACAGTTGGAAAATAAATCTGTTTTATGATGTGACAACGATATAATTAAAGGGACTGTATGTATATTTTTACACGTAAATATAAACGTGGTTTAATCATTTTGTATTGCCAATGTGTGAACAGTTTGTAACCTAACCAAAAAAAAATTACACCTTCCGCGATTGCTTTTAATGTGAAGAATGCGGGACGTTTTTCCGGGAAAATCCAATGTATGTGACGTCATGCAAGTTAGCGAGTGCCTTCAGGGCTAACAGTGTGTAACCATAGCTAATGTTCATGGAGTCCTCTAACGCCAACAAACGATCAGCCCCCACCACAACTCAGACTGCAACACAAACTCCACAGAAGCAAAAAAACAGTTGTATCTAGTGAAGCCTGTCTTGCAAAACAGGAACGTGACCAACTGTCGGAGGAAAACTAGTATTGTGGGAGAATAGTAGAGCCAGTGCGAAGAGTGTGTATTGACGTGGGAAGTGAGTGTTGAAGCAAGAGAGAGAGAGCGGTGGCAAGTGGGTGAGAAAACGAGCGAGCAGCGGAGCAGAAGACAGTTAGTTTAGCTTTGAGAATATCAAGGGAATGTAGGGTGGAAGTTGCAGTTTGTGCAGAAACGTGTCTTGTTTCCCTGCTGCTGAGTGGAGCGACGGGGGTTAACTCCAGAGCAAGTAACGTTATCGACTTCAGCCCAGGAGACCAAAACTACGGTGTCTCCCTTGTTCTTTCTGACCACGGTCGGGAGGCTGAAGCAGGAAAATTTAACTATAGGATCAACATCGGCCGGTTCTTCGATTCATTGAGGGACCTACGTTTGCTAAGCTAACATTACTGCCAAGCATGTGAAATATACAGTGATATTGTGGTTTTAGCTGCTAATGTTGCTAACATTAATCAACATGATGCTTGTCAATCACGTTTAGTCTTGTGTGTCGGTTGTGCGAGCAACAGGACGCTGACTGTCGTTGACTTAACGGCCACAGGTTTCACTATTAACAAGCAATTTCTGATTCTTACAGAGAGTTCCTTTAAGGTTTGGTTAGGTTTAGGCAAAGAAATGACTGTAAGGTTCAGCATTGCAAATATTGTGGTTTGGGTTAAAATGACTACTAGGTTAAGGTTGGGGGACTTTGTTGACGTCGTTTCCAACCCAGTTGCCATGAAAAAATTTTGACATTGGACATTTCTGCAAACCAAGGATACGCTGAATGTCGACGTTTTTGCATTCAGTCAGAGCAAGTGACGTAGTTTAAATAGCGAAAAGAGACACACCGGGTGGGAAGGAAGGGTGGTAGAAGGGTCCAACAAACAGAAGGCTTCCATCCAGGAGACCGTTGTTCGTGTCCTGTGCGTTAAGTTTCACTTTCACGTTACAATCGGTTCGTTCGTGTCCCCTGTTCATGACGTTCAGTTTAATTTTCACTGTACAAACGTAGTAGTATTCGCCAGCCATGTTTGTTTACACTAAAGTCACGTCTGATCACGAGATGTCACGATATTTCCGTTTTTTTAGTGGGGGACTCTTGTTGTTCATGAATGAATCTGTTAATATGTGGTGTGCTGTTCTGTCCATATCAATGCTCTCCACACACTATAGGAACAAAACTGTTAAATTTAACATAACATGTCGTTATGTGTGGGGTCTCTCACATTATGAAAATCTGTTAAGATTTGAAAAATCTTTTATTGTTGGCCAGCCTTTAACAGTCTTCAGCAAAACACAAGCAGGGAAACAATCATTGGCTCGCTCTCGGTAAGTTGACCCACCAACATGAACACTTGTGATATTGTGAGCCTAATAATCAGCTTACTACTTAACCTAATACTCCATATTCAAGTAATGACAATTAACAGGGGATTTAGTTTAGTAGCTAGACACACAGATCTAGATCCAGGCTCTAGCCTTCAGGTCTGCAGCCCTGCCGCCTCCTAATGTTTTACTATCTGTTTTACCAACACTGGTTGTACAAGTTGTGGTAGAATTTTTTTCACTCATCAGCCCACACTTTCCCCCAGATATCTCATTCCCAGACGTCTCTCTGTAGCTGAGAGCAAGGATGATGCAAAGGTTATTGGACTTTCATCTTTGCATGACGTGACGTGACTGCACGGAGCCATCTACTGAACTCGTAAGAAGGTCAAACGGTACCTTCATGTATTACTATCAGTCATAATTTGTGAGCAGCTCAAAGTCATTCTCCTCTTTCTTGCACTAGTTGTTAGGAAGTTTAAAAAAAAAAAAAAAAAAAAAAGGATGGCTGCATTTTGAAGCTTTACAGAAGTGACACCCGTTGCTGCCAGTGTCTCGGTAATCACGTTCCCTCCGCCAAATTTGTCATCCAACCCTCCACTTTCTTTCTTTTCCAGCACAAATGAGTGCACACACACAGGAAGAGCTTGGCTTCTCCGGCTCCATTTTTGCACGGAATTAAAAAAGAAGAACACGAGCCATGCCTCAGGTTACTCGCGGTGACGCCGCTAAACAAATACCAAGTGAAATGTCCGCAACACAACGTGAAGAATGACAATATTAAGGTTAAGGATAAAAAATAATTACTGTGTAGTACAGAAATGTCATAAATGAGTGGGTCATAATGTGCCATTCATCTCATGCTGGAATGTGTTGCTCACAGTAAGGCTCAAACCTCCTTAATGAGCAGAGTTAATGCTTGCCACTGTGGCTGCGATCACTAAGTGAGGCTATTACCGACGTCTAATGAAGCTGATTTGGCTTTTACTGGATTCCTCAGTATTTCAAGCTGTTATTCTTTCTATAGAAAAGTAAAAATGACATTCACAGTTTTACATGCAATAATGCTTGTTGCGTGGGATCTGGAGAGCTGCAGTCCTCCTGCCTGCGTGCGTGCTGAAGTGTCTGAAAGCTATTCCACTGTCGACTATCCCCCAGTGAGAGCTGGCAGTACTGAAACACAGAGAATTTGCAATAGAAACCCATTAGATTGATGGTCCCTTCTTTTTGGTGGTGCATGTTTCATTTCCCTGTTGTTTGCCACTAACAGCAAGGCTACATCTCGGTGTAATTTCCCTGTGTATGGGTGAAGTTTTGCAAGTCTAATTTCTGCCCTTGAATTGAATTACAAAAAAAAAAAAGCGGCCACAGACGTACAGTGTATTTGCATCTGGATCATCTAATATTTCACTGTCAAGGGTCGTTAATCTTGCTCGTTTCATATACAAATTGTCCATCAATAATGTGGAGGGAGATATAAATCACAGGGGTAATATTTTCGATTTATCACACGTCCAATTTTTTAATCAACGGGAGAAACAGAAGAATTAACAACAGATTTATCCTGCTCATGCCCCAGCCACGAGATGAATAGTGAAAAGTCTGAGGCAGGTTGATTCAAACGACAGACACAAACCCTTTAATTTGTTTTTCTCTGCTTTAGATAATCACACAATGTGCACCGATGACAGCAACATCACCGCAGCCTTATATTTAGGCCCTTTAGCCAGCTCGTTTAGCGCCACACAAACACCCACCGCTTAATTAGCTCTGTCACTATCATTTGCAATTCTGAATGTTTTCACAGCATCTTTTTGAAGCTCGGCTGAAAGACACATTTCCTCTGTAATTTAGTCGGCTACTAATCTAATCATTACTATATCTTGGGAGTGTTTTCTCACTTTAACGGGCAGTTAGCTGTGATTTGACGGCCTACATAAAAGCCTATGATGTGACTGCACAACACTAAGTGTGTGACACGCGTGAGGCACTAATGATGATGATGATTAATGAGCGAGGTCACATAATTTCTTTGGTTTAGCATGATCCTGTGGAAACTGTTTCAGAACTAAAGCGTTTCAAGCTTTTCCTTGTGAGATAATCAACACGTTGATGTATTTAAAAACTCAAATAATGACTCATCAGAGAAGACACGCTAATTCCTATCTAGTGGATATTTTAAAGGATTATTTTAAAGGATTATAGTTTGTTATGACTTAAATTTTCAAGTCCCGAATCAAGTATCAAGTCAAGACAGACAGGTCCCCAGTGAAGTTCCAAGTCAAGACAGACAAGTCCCAAATCAAGTCCCAAGTCAAGACAGACAAGTCCAGAGTCAAGTCCCAAGTCAAGACAGACAAGTCCTGAGTCAAGTCCCAAGTCAAGACAGACAAGTCCTGAGTCAAGTCCCAAGTCAAGACAGACAAGTCCAGAGTCAAGTCCCAAGTCAAGACAGACAAGTCCAGAGTCAAGTCCCAAGTCAAGACTGACAAGTTCCAAATCAAGTCCCAAGTCAAGACTGACAAGTCCCAAATCAAGTCCCAAGTCAAGACAGACAAGTCCCGAATCAAGTTCCAAGTCAAGACGGACAAGTCCCTAGTCAAGTTCCAAGTCAAGACAGACAAGTCCCGAATCAAATCCCAAGTCAAGAGTGACAAGTCCCGAATCAAGTTCCAAGTCAAGACAGACAAGTCCCAAATCAAGTCCCTAATCAAGATTGACAAGTCTCGAATCAAGTCCCAAGTCAAGACAGACAAGTCCAGAATCAAGTCCCAAGTCAAGACAGACAAGTCCAGGGTCAAGTCCCAAGTCAAGACAGACAAGTCCCGAGTCAAGTTCCAAGTCAAGACAGACAAGTCCCAAATCAAGCCCCTAATCAAGATTGACAAGTCCAGAATCAAGTCCCAAGTCAAGACAGACAAGTCCAGGGTCAAGTCCCAAGTCAAGACAGACAAGTCCCGAGTCAAGTTTCAAGTCAAGACAGACAAGTCCCAAATCAAGTCCCTAATCAAGATTGACAAGTTTCGAATCAAGTCCCAAGTCAGGAGTAACAAGTCCCAAGTCAAGACTTTTGCTTGAGTAAGATTTTGAATAGATTTTGAAAAGATTTTGAATAGATTTGGCTGCTTTTACTAAAGTAAATGATCCGAGTGCTTCTCCCACCACTGGAAAAAAGAGAGAGCTATGCACTGGTGAAGTGGTTTTGTGAAGATGTAATTACGCTGAGAGAAGCCTTCCCTGTGTGGACACACCAAGGACAGAGAAACTTACCCTCTCTAACTTCCTTTTAGTGATATTGCCACATTACTAGATGTCTTTAATTAAAGCCATGACAATAAGACCCAAGTTGTATTAAACTGACTCATTTGTTTTCTCATTTGGTCGTCCTGTGAACCTTGTCAGCTTGGCTGAATGAAAGAAACAGTAGTAAAACAGCGAATGCATTTATAAACAAACACCCACTAAAGTGAATGCCAAGATATTCTTACTGTATAAGCTGTTTTCTTTTTGCTTTTATTAAGAAAATGACGATAAATATCGACGAGAGACACATTTGTATTGTTACGTGCCCAGTTAAATCCTCTATAATCTTTCCAGCTCCGCCACAGTCTACCTGTTCCTTTGTACCAGCGCTGGAGGATTTGTTTTCGTATTTATTTGTTATATGCTAATCATGTATTGTATTTTCCTCCGCATTTGATTATGCACACTGGAAACATTCCCAGGCTCATTAGCTGGTTGAGATAAATCGTCCCGACCATGTTTTGGTATTAATGTGATTCTCAATTGCTTTATCTCACATCAAAGCTGAGGAATTGGCCTGATGATAAAAGGTTTCTCCGAAGAAACTTATTCTATTGACTTTTAAAAAGCTAAGTGTCTCTCTGGAAAATTAAACATGATTATTAAACATTAATGAGTCTATTGTTCAAGCCAACAACAGGGATGAGGTTAAGGTTTGTGTCCCTGAATTGGATGTAACAATTATCTGCCCAAAAGGCCTTAGAAAGTAAGAAAAGTAGCTCATTACCAAACTCAAAACTGTCTCCTGAAGGATAAGTGAAAAGTTGGACCACTGTCATATGGAACAGCTCCAAAATAAGTAACGTTGCAAGCATTTCACTTTTATTTTCTTTATTTAATCTTACTATCACTTCAAGATATTTGGAATACATGCTAATCTGTTTGCTGCATGATATGCAGTAGAAACACATATACTTTCATATATTCTTAGACCTTCACAAGGAGAAGAGATGCTGCACAGTTATGGTCAAACATAATATCAACATCAACACTATAATAAGGTAGTTTATCTCTGCAAAGCTACTGTTGCATAATCCTGTCAGTCACTGATGAGAACGGGTAGATTCAACGCAGTTTACGGGAAAAACAAAACAAAACAAATCACTCGAGAGATGAAATCTGACTGAACTGTGTGGTGTTCTCTTTTGTTGGGATTTTACCATTGTTTTCTTACTGTAAACTGGCACTTTGTAAAACTTCTTCAATTATGAAAGACAATGACTGAAAGTTTTCTTAACTGAAAGCTGTATATCTACTGTCTGGACTAAATGGTAATTTACCGTTATTGCTAGAGATATAGTTATATATAAATACGCTTAGTCACTTTTGCAGCAAGTTGAGAGTTACGAGCTTAGACTGTAAATATAAAGGGGACGTAGTCACCGTCACCCATTGGTTTGTGGACTGCCGTTTTGAAGCCTCGAGTTCAACATTTTGGCCGTCCAAAACTCATATTTACAATGTTTTCAGAGGTAATAAATCAAGTGAGAAGTAGGCTCATTTTCTCATTGACTTCTATACAATCAGACTTAATTTTGCAACCAGAGGAGTCGCCCCCTGCTGGCTGTTAGAAAGGATGCAAGTTTAAGGCACTTAAGCATTGGCTTCACTCCTCAGACCCAGAGGTCGCCCACTGGTTACATGAGTTAGTATTTTTTGGCCGGGACCAGTTGCCAGTCAACCAGTGGAAACTCCAGAAAATGATTTGTCCTGGCAAAGCAATAGTCCAGCAGGCAACCTTCAGCGAAGTGAAGTGCCATTAAGACACTTTGTTTTTTGTGAGGATTAAACAAACAAGAGATAACTTGTTAATTAGTAAACTTTGGAGGTGCTTGCGGGGGGATTTTGTTCCCTTTGGACAGAGCCAGGCTCGCTGTTTCTCCCCGTTTCTAGTCATTATGCTAAGCTATAAGCTAACTGGCTCCAGCTACACATTTACTGTACAGACATGCGAGCGGTATCGATCGTCTCTTAGCAACAAAATGTGTATTTCCCCAAATGTCAAACAATTTCTTTAACTGTGTTCCCTCAGTGTATTTGACCTGAGAATCCATTCAAGCAGAACACCAGAGTAAAGCTACAGCAACTTTAGCATAAATACATTTTTCTTTTTACTTGTTTGAAAATAAAGCCAAAAAAATCAGACTCCTTCAGCTTTGTATTGGACACCATGCCTCAAATGGTAAATGGACTTGCAGTCCAACCACTCAAAGAGCTTTTCTCGTCTTCCACTCAAAGCGCTTTACACTACATATCAGCATTCACCCATTCACACACACATTCATACACTGATGGCAGAGGCTGCCATGCAAGGTGCCAACCTGCCCATCAGGATACACACACCGATGGCACAGCCTTTGGTGGTTAAGTGTCCTTGCTCAAGGGCACTTCGACATGTGACTGGAGGAGCCAGGGATCGAACCTCCGACTCTCCGATTGGTGGACGACCTGCTCTACCCTCTGAGCCACAGCTGCCCGCTTTGTTCAGTAGTGTGTAAATGATCTCAGCTAAACCCACTGCATCCAGGTTGTACACATTTGTTTCCCATTTTACTGAACAAGTCAGAGCACTAACTGCCCTTACATCAATGTTATGCTGCTATATGCTTTAAATTTGAAAAATATCTTTGACATATACCATCCATTATTTTTCCGTCGTGGGTGCAAAAGTTTCCAAATTGCAAATAAAAACTTATTTTTTCCTCTCATGTTACTTGGATCTGTCATCTGTCTGAAGAAAAAATCCCTAATTGGCACCAGTTTAGGCAAAAAAGACATGACAGAAATCACCTGAGACCGAGTAAAGTAAAGTACCAGACAGAGGCCCCGCTGCGGTCGTGTCTGCTATCGCTTTAAGATACAATGGGCAGTTCATCTCTGTGCCAGGGTTCAAATGACAGACACAAACACTTTGATTCCCTGCTTTGCTCCCTGTGCTTCAAATATAATCACATACTGTACTCTATGAGGAAAAACAGAAGCATAACGCAGCCTTATATTTAGACCCTTTAGCCTGCTCATTTAGTGCCACACAACACCCACAGCTTAATTAGCTGGATGTTTTCACTGCAAACACATTTTCTCTATAATTTAGTCGGTTACTTATTTAAGCATTGCTACAGGCCTGGCTGTCTATATCTCCAGGCTACTACACCATCTCATTGTCCACCACTGATCCTGCCGCGCCCGCGCCCGTCTACATGCCTTTAGTGCCACGTGGAGGGCAGACCTTTTTCACTTGACTTGTCAACACAGCTGTAAGTTATAATTAACTGCACCATTGCATTGCGGTAATGACTACAACAGAGTCATCAATGTACCTTTTATGACAGGTCAAATGCTCTGTTGTGAAAAATGGCCCATGATTAATTTGGGAACAATAAAGTCACAAGAGTGCTCTGATGCTAGCAAGGATATAAGATTCAGGTTAGCAATGTGAAAGGGTTCGCTCGTTTTGAGAATGATCCCCTGAATCTGCCGCTCCCCTCGTCTTTGCAGAGCTTTATAGCGAGTTTCAGCTCATTGTTTAACCACAAATTGACTGTTTTGGTTCACTCTCACCGCTCTCATAGGCATGTTTTCGGCCATGGTAGCCGGCTGATTTCAGTGAAAAAGCTCAGATAAATCCACTATGCTTCACCTGATCAGTCCCAAACGGCAGACAGACACAGTTAGAGACCAGCTTGTGAACATAGTGGAGCATTTAGCAGCTAAAGAACCAGATATTTCCCTCAGGAGCTGGTGGAGACCAAGACCAGGGCTAAAAGAGACTGAATACTGGACTTTTATTCATCCGGTTGCCAGAAACACGACTAGCTCTGTAACTAATGGATGTACTGTATAAATAAGAAACTGTTTGCTAATAATGCTTTGTTCAGAACTTATTCCCACTGGCCAACAAAAATTTGTTATTGCAGTTTTAACTTGCATTTTTCATTTAAACAGAAACTAATGAGAAATGTGGTGAATAAAAAAAAACATTAACATTATTTCAACATTATTACACGGCTTTGTTGAATACTCAATTCTTATTGGTCAGTCCCGGCTTTCTGCGGTCTGTTATTTCTTTATAGCAGACCGTTGCTATGTTATATCAGACTGTTGCTATGAGCGCAGTTTTGATGTCGGACTATGGAGGATCGTTTTTGTGTCGTGTAATAAGCGGGATAATGTACAGCTAGCGGGTCATTGTTGTGAAATAAACCCCTTCAGGACGACGCGGCACCCCGACATTATCCACACTTAAATCCTCTTGTTAATCTACACATCTACGAATTTACCATACAGACACGCGAGTGGTATTGATCTTCTCTTGGCAATAAAGTGTATGTTTCCCAAAATGTCAAACTATTCCTTTAACTGTGTTACCTTTTAGTGTATTTGATCTGTGACATTTTGACCTATATTACAAAGAATTTATTCCTGCCTGAAACACATGAATACACCTCCCAGCCACAGAAAACTGTAATTATCAAACCGACCTGCAGTTCGCCCCTGCCTGAAACTAGCGATTGAGACCATAAACTCATGTTTAAAATGTTCACTGGGGGCGCCTGGGTTAGCTCAGTTGGTGGAGCGGGCGTCCATGTATCAAGGCTTGATCCTGACCGCGGCGGCCCGGGTTCGAATCCGGCCTGTGGCCCTTTCCGCATCCACTCTCTCTCTCCCCCCTTTCAAGACTCTATCCACTGTCCTCAATAAAAATGGAAAAATGCCCCCAAAAAAATAACTTTAAAAAAAAAAAAAATGTTCACTGAGGTAATAAATCAAGTGAGAAGTAAGGTCATTTTCTCAAAGACTTCTACACAATCTGATTTATTTTTGCAAACCAGAGGAGTCGCCCCCTGCTGGCTATTAGAAAGATAGGCAAGTTTAAGGTACTTATGCATTGGCTTCACTTTTCAAACCCGGAGGTTCCCCACTGGTTACAAGAATTACTATTTTTTGGCCGGGACCAGTTGCCAGGCTAGCAAGTGGAAACTCCAGGAAATTACTTGTCCCGGCAAAGAAACAGTCCAGCACACAACTTTCCATCGAAATTAAGTTTGCACTTTGGTTTTTGTAAGTATTAAAGGTCCCATATCGTGTTCATTTTCAGGTTCATACTTGTATTTTGTGTTTCTACTAGAACATGTTTACATGCTGTAATGTTAAAAAAAAAACTTTATTTTCCTCATACTGTCTGTTTGAATACCTGTATTTACCCTCTGTCTGAAATGCTCTGTTTTAGTGCATTTCAACGGGATTGCAACAGAATTTTGTTGCCTGGCAACAGTTTGGGTCCATGTTTACTTCCTGTTAGCTGATGTTATTTACATACACTGCAACCAGGAATAAACTGGGACACATTTAGAATGTTTACGTTTAAAACTGTAACGATCTATATATTTTATATTTGTGACATCACAAATGGACAGAAATCCTAATGGCTTGTTTCAAACGCACAATTTCTGAATACGGCTGTGTGTATTTCTCTGTATATTGAGCGCTTCAATACTTTCACAGTATTTATAAAGCACTTAAACCTGCTTTATAATATAAAAGACATGGAAATCTCACTTTTTCACAATATGGGACTTTTAAAAAAACAAGAAATAACGTGTAAACTAGTGAGCTTTGGAGGTGCTGGTGGGGGAATTTTGTTCCCTTTAGAAAGAGCCAGGCTAGCGGTTTCTCCCTGTTTCTAGTCTTTAGGCCAAGCTATAAGCTAACTGGCTCCAGCTACACATTTACCATACAGACATGCGAGCGGTATCAATCTTCTCTTGGCAACAAAGTATATTTTCTCGAAGTGACACCTGTGACATGTTGACCTATATTACAAAGAATTTCTTCCTGCCTGAAACACATGAATACGCCTCCCAGCCGCAGAAAACTGTAATCATCACGGCGAGCTGCAGTTCGCCAATAACCATGTGAATTCGGCATTAAACAACCTCTAGATAAAAGCTGTTCATGGACATTTGTTCTGCCTTTGATGACGCATGGCTTTTTGTCCTCTTTTAGCCTCAGTGAGGGTTATTAAACTAATTGCTAACATCACTTGATGTGGTTTATTAGCAGTGATGTGATACAGTAGGCAGAATGAACTCTAAAAGCTGTTGCCACACAATGGCTGTTTTCCACAGAAAGGTAAAGCTGATGGATGACATAATGTTTGCAGTTTCATTCGAGGTAAAAGTGATTTGGGGCTGCAAATAGCTTTCGTGCATGGTAATAATGTCAAACTGTCCTCATGTTGTTCCATCAGTTCTCACTGGGAGCTAATAGTATAACCCTACACTTTTATTTTGTGTCCGTGACAACACAGCAGGAGAAAATGGGAAAAAGTTTGTTGCTAACAAAATGTAAATGACAAGTTATTTTCTGTAAAGGTCACAATCACTTAAAATCATGGTAGCATGAAGGAGTAGAGCAATTTTCCTTGCTAAACTTGATGTAGACTATTATATTTAGCGGAGGCAGCAGGAAGCTAATTTATAATATTGTGCAAGCTGCCGAGAGGAGCCTAAGTCTGTCACAGTAACAGGTGTCTCGGTTAGATGTGTTGAGCTGAAAACAGCTTGTGTTCGTTTCCTAAAGCAGCAGATGGAGGCTGGTTTTCTCTGTATGTGCCCGGTCATATGCAAGCATGATTATACCCACGACAGCGAGGAAGCGCAGGATTGGTAGAACGTGTTTTAAGCCCATTTTATATAAACATGTCAGTATTTATCGGCTGCTTTGAACATTAAAATCTGGTCACGGATACAATGAGTCAGAGAGGAGAAGCTGTAAGTGCAGCTGGCAGATTTAGATCATTACTTTAAGTTATGGCATGATGCTGTAGTGGTAATTGCAGTATAATGGGCCATCAATGTAAATTCGGATGTTGGTAATTGTAGCTGTCTGCACAACAAGAAAGTAAGTCCATTTTCTATTACTGGTAATAAATATATTTCTGCAGTTTTCTTTCCTCTCAGTGGTTGAGATTCTGTAACTGTCATAAAAAACGGTAACATTTTTATTACATTTAATTATTCACATGTATCCCACTTATTGTGCCAACGAGATGAGGAGTCGACAAAAAAAAAAGTCATGGTGATGGTTTCCAAGTAGACATTTCAAGGTGTTTGATTGTGTGTTTGGGATTCATTAGGACAGGTCACTGTTTTCAGCCCAGCCTTATCTGGAGGGAAATAGCAGGCGCTGCTTGTCTCAATTAAAGAGCCAAACGCTCCATTTATATGAGCATCAACACAACCAGTATGAGAAATAATTTAACACTGCGACTAATGTTCTGCTTGAGTGAAAGGGCACTGAAGGCCACCCATTACTAGCTGATTGGTATGCATAAAATAATATATGGGCCTGCCGGTATCCTCTTCTTCACCTTAGCATTAATTGTTAGCTACAGTAATGACTTTGACCTTCACTAGCGACTTGTTTAAGTATATTATGTGTCCACACCTGTGCTGCAGCAGCCACTGCTTGTCATTGGCATACTGAACAATAAAAACACCAGCGTTTCCTGCACCGAGTGTCCTAATTCTTAACTTTTTAAACTGTTTTCAAAGTTGCATGGGAGGGCTGGGTGTTCAGCCTCAGTACTGGTACTGACTGAAATGTACTTGTATCACTGAACAAGATTGAGAGGGAATGAATGTCAATATCAGACAAAAACCCTGTTCAGTGACTTTGTTTACCTCCAGTGTTAATGTTTTTAAAACGCTCACGTTCTACATTATCTGTGCACGGGATCTATGGTGCGGCTAAGGTTATGAAAAGATTGTGGTTATGGCTGTAATTCCTAGCAAAAATGGGCTGCATTAGCACTGAGAATTGAAAACTGTAGTATCAAAAAAGTACCAAAAACTGGCATTGAATGCTTGCTCAGATTTTTTAATTTAATACACAACTTTGCCATTTTTAGACTCTATTTTTGGTAAGCAAAAGCAGCTGTACGGCTTTATCTGGACAAGATTTAACATATGAGTAGATTGACTTTTTTTGCCGAATTAAAAGATTTTTTTGTAGAAAAATCATGTTCAGCTACCAGTTGCTGTCACTATGAATAATAATAATAATAACAATAACAATAACTTGAATGGCACTCGGAGAGCGCAAACCTCCGCCAAGGTGCCTGACTTTAACAATCCCATCCCCATTTAACATCCCGTCATCTACCACTTTTTTCTTTCTCACCGCGGACGGCCAGCAGCTCCCGCACCTCGGAGTCTCGCCACACATCCACACACGTATCTCTCTTCTCTCAGAAGGAGGAAGAAGGCGTGGTCATGCGTCATCAACACGTCATCAGTTAAACTGCGCATGTGTTATACCCTGTGGTCTTATGCTCAGGCTGATCGGAATTCTCCCCTCCAAAAAATTTCATTCAAGTCCATCGCAAACCTTTGGAGTAATCCTAATCCAACAGATGGACAGACAGACAGACAAACAAACAAACAAACCAACAAACCAACGCCGGTGAAAACAATACCTCAAGGGCCTTGGAGGTAATAATTGTGTCGACTTGCTTACCATTTCCTCTATTTTAAACAACAACCCACTATTTGGCTACATGAGGAGATTGAGAGTAGGTGGATAGCAGTAACTGTAGCTTTTGGTACAGGTTGTTCAGCCCGTTCTCATTCCCAGGGCGTCAAATACCGATGCTTTTTCACACCCCTTGGAATGTGATACTGACGCACGCAAGGCACCCTTTAGCATCTGTATGAGGCACTCCGGGCTTTCAAGTAATTACAATGTAAACCCATCCATGTCAATATTAAACGCTTAGAGAAGAAGGTTGGGGAGTGTGGTGACGTAGTTTAAAGAGCGAGAAAACCCACATAGGGCGGGCAAGAAGGGTGGTGAACGGGTCCAACAAACAAAGGGCTTTCATCCAGGAGACTGCAGTTCGTGTCCCATGTGAAACCAACGTGTTTTTTTCCTAAACCTAACTAAGGGGTTTTGTTGCCTAAATCTAAGTGTTTTTGTTTGAATTCACAATGTTAACCACGTGTTAACTGCGACCGCAGTGGAGCGTCACAGTTTGACGCGCTGGGCTACCCAGTGCGTTAGAAAGTGACGTCAAGGGGTCCTGACTTAAGGGTCAGTATGTGACGAGTTGGGATGAGAATGTGTTGGCTTGTTGTAGGATCAGATGTAGCTAGTAGCAGCAGCAGCGCTGCCCCCCAAGCTCCAAGGAAGTGCGCCGGGCTTTAAAGCAAATTTTCGTAGTGGCCAAACGGCGGTACTACAACTTCTGTGTCCGTCACGGGATGACATTGGGCCCAAAAATACTTTTTCCCGCAGACTTACATTGGGAAAGAGACGTCTGTAACTCAGCGGATATTTTTTTTTTTACGTAAATCAACTTCACAATATGAACACTTGAATAGCCCTTATTTAAATCATTAGGTCCTAAAAGTTGTAAAATGCAAAGATTACTGTAAGATATGGGTACTTTATCACTCGGCAGTCGAGCCATTTTGGCTTCATGCACCACTGAGCAACTCTCATAGAAATGAACGGGAGCCCGCCTCCAATGCTGTATCCAGTTCTCTTTGTACCTCCATGCTGCCCCCACTCAAAATACACCTAACACCTACATTTGTGATGAAAAAAATTTTTGTTTTCCCTGAAGGATATTGTGGTGACCTTGAGGATAACATCATACTGTATCTGGATCTGGATAAAGCTAAGGACGATCTAGGCATAACTGAGCAGACTGAGAAATGTACACCCCACTTGATCCTCGTGGTTTGTTGATGTTTGTTTTCTCCTTTTCTTCAGTAAAATATCTTTAAATTGTTATGAAGAACAGATGCAGCAGTAACTTCTCACTCTCTGAAAGCACCTTACGGTGTTGAGAAAAGTTTTTGCTTGGGTATAAATTCAGAAATGTACTCGTATTGGATGGTGGTGCGCAGCTGGTGGGCGGCTGATTAGATGTTAACTGACTTTGCCATTGTTCCCTTGAGCAGGCGTGTAACCCCCAACACTACACTAACAACGCTGTGGTGAATTAAACAGTACCACACCAGTATGTACACTGCACAGCATGTTTACTGGATACAGAATAAGCCAAATGACAATCCATTGTGAGAGAGACACGATAAGCATCTAATATATTCCCTTTTGTTTTGAAATGCTAATTGGTAAACATTTACTCAATATGCATGTGTATGTCCGTGTGGGAGGGAAATGGAGAGAGTGTGCATAACATCAGGAAGTTATTTGGTTTGTTGCACAGGTGTCTGGTTCGGAATGAAAATGTAACGCTCATTTGCAAACATAATTCAATGCGAGATACAGGAAGGCTTTTTCTTACAGAAGTTATATAACTGTTTAGTGAATAAGCCAGCCTGGATCAGCAGGATTTTCTACGACAAATCGCTTATTCACCAAATCATCACATAAACGGCTTTGCCTGATGCTCTTTATGACCATTCAATGAGAAAATACCAACTTGCCACCAATGTTTTTTCACCCTTGGCTGCATTATCAATCCTCTTAGCGGGATGTGAGATTGGGCTTTCTGTCACGGTGCATTCATAGGTGCAGCAGCAGCAGCACGGCGACGGCGGGGAGGGTGCGTCTCCACCGTGAGTAGATAACAATCATCAGCTATCACAACTCATTCAGCACCAATGTCAGAAGCAGCCTTTTCAAGATGTTGCCGATTAGCATGGGTCGGCCTTGTCGCTAATGACATTTCAGAGCGTGCTCCAATGACAATGCTCCTATACTGCGCTCATTAGCATTCCGGCGGCCACGCCGAAACCGGGTCAGAGGTGGCGGGGAGGCAGGCAGGCGTGCCGAGCAGGATGTCTGACAGCGTGCCAAAAGCAGCACACCTGTCCACTTTACTGAAGACCACAAATGCCCCCTCAGTCACCCTCCGAGTCGTGGTGCAGTCTCTACCTCAGATGCGCAGGTTTGCTGATGCTGACTCACCCACTGCATGCGTATAACAGCGGCCGCAAACAGACTGTGATGAATGACGAGCAACTCGGCTGGCACGTCCCGTCTTCCATTTGAGTTATTTCCTCTGCAGATAGAAGCAGAATATGTGACGGGAGGAGAGAATAGACATAAGTGGAAGGTGCGGGTACAGAGGGTGGGCAGCAGGAGAAAAGCAGTATTATGTAGCTCTTAAAAGTACTTTTTCATGCTGCAACTGCTCTCTGAAAAACAAGACGTGAATGCAACATGAGAGGGAGGCTGAGTCCAGTTCAGTCCACGGAAAAGAAATGGAGCATTTTCTTTGATGTGAGAACGCGACGGGAGTAAAGACAGGAAAATAGTCGGGGAATGACACATTTAAAAGAATGCTAGCCGGCCTGTTTCTCTTGATCTTCCTGTCATATCGTGTCATGAAATGTTTTCTTTAAAATGCGTTCTCTCTTTAGTTTGCTGGAAATAATGCCATAATAATAATTGCTGCACAGTCACAGTAACAGATGCTGACAGGTAAGTTGACAGATGGCTTTTTAAAGTCCACCGAGCTCAGTGAAAAATGAATAACAAATAAATAATAGCAAATACTGCATCAAGTCAGAGATTAGATGCTACTGTTTTCATCACCATCACCGTGAGCAGAACCATTAGCATTTATTTTCAGCAGCACTAAGATGGAAATGCGCGCTGGCTACGGGCCCATCGGCTTGGCATTTAACCCCAAACAGGTGCCAGTGATGCTGCCTTTTGATGTGGAGTACTGAGTCAGAAAGATGATCTCCGTGGTAAAAACACACATACTGTAAAGCGTTACTCTCCTCTGTTTTAGGAATTAAAACAGAAAACCTGTCCTTTAAAACTGACCTTCAATGTGCTCGTGTGTGTGTGTGTGTGTGTGTGTGTGTAGGTGAGTGTGTGAGTGTGTATGTGTGAGTGTGGGCGGGGTGGTGGGCGGATGATTGAAGGGGGGGCTGATACTCAAAATGGTAATCACATATCTCATTGCATGTATAATGAATCACTGTGAGAGTGAAATGGACAATTTAAGCAGCAGTCACAATTTATTTTTTACAGCTTATGTGGGGGGAGAAAAAAAACAGGATTGCCTGTTTACACTACTGTATTGTACATGTAAGGATTCTGGTTCTTATGTTTATGCCCAAACGCCAGCAACAGCTGTGGCCGGAGGCAGTATGTTTTAGGTTGTCCGTCCGTCTGTCCATCCGGTCCATTTTGAACATGACATCTCAGGAAGGCTTGGCACAAACATCCACTTGGACTCGAGGAGGAACTGATTAGAATTTGGTGGTCAAACGTCAAGGTCACTGTGACCTCAAATTTTGAGTTCTGTTTAGAAGGTAACCCGAGAGTTGGGGAAACTCTCGCAGGATGTTTAAGGTGGTCGGGCAGCGAGTCTCGCGAGAGGTTTCGCAAGTTTTTGCAGATTTCAGATCAGATTTTGCAATATGCAGGTTACCTTCAAGACACAACCTAGAATTTGCTGGTCAAAGGTCAAGGCTACTGCGACCTCACGTCCATCCCATTCTCGTGATTATCTTCAGGAACACCTTGAGGGAATTTCTTCAAATTAGACGCAAAAATCCACTTGGACTCAAGGAGGAACTGATTCAATTTTGAAACGTGTCTAGAAGGTACCCCGCGAGTTATGGAAACTCTCGTGCGATGGTTAAGGATAGGCATTGATCTGGAATAGTTAAGGTTCGGATGGGTCGTTGGGCTGCGAGTCTCGCGAGAGTTTTTGCGAGTTTTTGCAGATTTCAGATCAGATTTGACAATTTGTAGGTTACCTTCTAGACACAACCTAGATTTTGGTGGTCAAAGATCACTGTTACAACACATCTGTCCCATTCTCATGATGTCTCAGGAACGCCTCAGCAAATTTTTTCAAATTTGGTACAAATTGTTGTTTTTGGCCATAACTCAAAAATTCATATGCTAAATATGACAATTTCACACAAATGTCTAAAAGGATAAAATGATGAAGTGATGACATTTTGGACAGACATGGATGTAAATTTCAACTTGACTGGTTGGAGGAGGCATTCAACTGTGAGGCGGTAATTCTACTTTGAATGAAATTCAAGATAATTTATCAATTGACATCCATTTTAAAAGATAATGAAAATCTTAGAAAAAGAAGCTGTTAATCTGACCCATTTTAATTGCTCCGTGGATGACAAATCAGACCAAATATAACAATTATTTTCAATATTGATTAATTCCTTGTTTCATCTGACAGTCCAAAACCCCGAGTTCAATTACATATGACAAAGAAAAGCATCTAAACCTCAAATTTGAGAAGCTGGAACCAGCAAATATTTGTAATTTATGCTCGAAAAATTATGATTATCAAAATAGATACTGATCAATTTTCTGTCCAGTGATAAATAATTTTAGCTCTTGCAGAATCCTAATTTATAATGTAAAGCTGGTTATTCCAAACCTTAGCTAACAACCTTTAGTATTGCATATTGGCATCTTAAAGGTGCTAAATTCGAAATTCAGAGCATTAATATAGCAGCAAACACCTATTTGCTATGTAAAGATAAAGTGGAGTAATGTCTACCTGAGCAGAGAATGAAGTCGCTCTCCCTCTGATTGTGTTGTAGCTTCTCTGTGCTTTGTTTCAGGCTGTTCTCATACAAAATCAAGAGAAATAGTGGCAGTAGTAACAGGAAGTGTAGAAAAAACCCCCACATTTTTAGCTTTAAGATATCAGTTGCACTCGAAACGTGACTTTTTGTAAATATTCTTTTTTGCCAAAGGCATCCCTGAGGGCAGGAATTCAAGCGAGGCATAGAGGGGATGAGAGTGGTCTTTCCTTTCAGCTCTGATAGTGAACAAATCCCCGCCTGATTCTGTAGTTTCCCAGTGATTTCACTAACTGTGTAACCACTCTGGTTAGAGTGTTGCATTCACACCACGGCATCCATACCAAGATGTTCGATTGTAGAGTGAATGAAATGAAGCTTTTAACACAAGTTCGAGCAGAAAGGCAATCATCATTATAATTCATCATCACCAACCTTTCAGCTGCACCTTTCAGTGATTTCACTTGGGATTTGTTCACAGGCTTTCGTGTCATCCAGTGTTCATCTCAGCTACGTATTTAACAGATATATTTAAATATTTCTTGTTGTCTTGTTGTGTTTATTGTGCCCATTTTGCACCAAAATGTGAAAACCTACTTGGTAATAAACTTGTTTCTGATCTGATTTTGTTCTCTCCCTGTAAAGGGGGCTAAACCACACTCGTATTCTTAAAGGGATAGTTAAAATTTTTTGAAGTGGGGTTGTATGAGCTATTTATCCATAGTCAATGTCAGTAGATGATGGTCAGCACGCCTCCAGTTTGGAGAAGTAGACAGGAGTTACCGCACAGAAGCTAAGCAATGGTTCCTACTGCTGTGGACGGAGACTTCAGCAAAACTGATTTTAACCACCTAAAAGAAAGGCTCACGTAAAAAAAAAAAAATCAATATCAGTTTAAGTGTACACTATATTTAGAATATTTTCACTGCTTTATCTTGCCTTCAGACAGTCCTTTCCAACGGGGAACTGAGGCCGGTATCTATGCTCTTGCCGAAGCCACCATGTTATTGTGCGACTTTGGTAAATCCAAACTAACTAAAGTCCCACAATAACACAAACAAACTAACCAATCGAGGCAGCGGTAGACCAGTAACTCCCGTGTTCTGCGAGGTAAAATTACAGTTTTTTTCAATGGAGTCTGGTGGCTTTGGAGAAAGTGGAGAGAACGGCTTCAGCTCCCCGTTGGAAACACAGACTGTAGCTGTCTCATGGCAAAGTATGCATGAAGAAAAAATATTCTAAATATAGTGTACACTTACACTGATATTGATTTTTTTAGATGGACCTTTCTTTTAGGTGGCTAAAATATGTTTTTTCTGCCATTCACAGCAGTACATTGCTTTGCTTCCGTTCCGGTACTCCTGTCTGTTTCTCCAAACTGGAGGTATGCCGACTGTCATCTACTGTAGGTAATACACCTACTATGGATAAGTACCTCATACAAACCTACTTCAAAACATCCGATCCAACCCTTTAAATAAAGTTACTGCATCCTTGTTGTGATGTCGTTCCTGATTGAAGGTCACTGCATCACAACTGGAGATTTATTTTTCTAAATGTATACAGGTGCACAATTCAAAAAAGTCAAAAATGCCAGCCAATGGCATTAAACTCTAAAGCCTGAACCAAACATAAAACTCCACTCGCTGTCAGACAACCGCACAGGTATAATACCTTCATAATCTGCAGCTGGACCCACTGGCAGAACAACTTAACACAAGCTACAGCTTAAACAACTCAAACAGAAAAGAACATCTCGCCACAGTTATCTGCACAATAACACCGTCTCGCCAACCAACACTGACACCTTATTGGATAATTGGGTGTACGCCCTGTCAGTGGTCTCCACAACAACTCAACCAGCACAAAAACCTCATTATTCTATTAGGAATCATACAGTTAAAACTTAAGTATCTCAGGTAATAAAGTTTTAATAACTCTCTATGGTCAGGATGTTGACACTCTACAAACTACATGAGATTTTACCAACCTTTTTGGTTTTAGCTGTATAAAAAAATCCACCACTAGTTGAGAATTTTTTTTAACGCCTTTTCTAAGAGAGGCCACTTCATCGCTTCAATCAGCTTGTAAACTTAGAAAATAATTGGAGGAGATTTATTTGCCACTCAAATTGATTTCATTCAAATTAGTGCTGGGCAACAACGTCCAGGTCAGGAAGGAGCCATCAGCAAGATAATCAAATTATGTTTCGTTATGTTCCTATTGTTCTTCTATGTGTCCCATTGTTTTCCTGGTGGTTCTCTCTTGAGACGTGGTTTTCATTTATTTCTCATTGTTAGTGTGAAGCCCTCGGAGGCTGCAACTATGATTAAGGGACACAAATAAACATGACTTCACTGTGTGACAATTTTTGAATTTTGAAAAGGTCACTTGTCCCAAGTTTGTTTTGCAAACTACATTTTTGACCATAGTATTTTTACTGTTTGACATGTACTTATATATACATATGTGCACATGCATTTGGGTATCTAGAGTGTCTACCAACACACAAAATGTGAAATAAGACAACCCAGACGGTATTTTTGTGCCATTCAGATGTGGCTCCCCTTCTTATGTGACATGCAGGCTCATTAGAATACATCACCTACTTTGAGAACTACCTTTGCAAAGGTGCACCATGTTTTTCTCAATAGCCAATCAGATCAGACTGGGCTTTTTCAGGAGGGGGTCTTAAAGAGATGGGCGCTAAAATGGAGCGTTTCAGACAGAAGGTGAATACAGGTATATTCAGACAGACCGTATGGCCCCGTTCAGACCTGGCATGAGCATGTGTCTTGGGTGATTTGATTACAAGTGGACAGCTCTAAGTCTAAGGCATTATAATGCGTCTCCACATGCGTCTTCAGCAGCAGCGTCACATAATTGTGATGGGCCCCGGTACAATTGGTAAAAGAAACATTTTTTTCTTGGGCCCTCGCCCCAAACACAAGCGCACGAACGCACGCACATACACACACACAACCACTCCAGACAATTGCAAAAACAGACAATTGCTTTCCCACCATGGAGAGGCTCACTATGCAACTCCCATACTGCAAACCAGCCTCTGATCAGCACCACGGACAGCAGCCGGACTGCCAGATTCATCAACACTAATTTAACAGCCATCTCTGGACTCAGCAGCCAAATGTTCTCAGACACAGATTTCAGTCGGTGCACATTTTTGCAACCTATGAGACGTAACAATTGCAGTGCTATAGATTTAAATCCCTGATCCTACTCCATCATAACAAAGAGAAACCAGTACTCACCCATTACAAGTTTATCCTACAGGTCTTGTGCTCCGCAAATCCATTAACAACACTGCATAAGAACCATGTCCTTTTTTTATTGGAATGTCCTGGCCGTGAGCGACGCGGTGCGACGTGGCACGCCATTTTGAGCTGAACTTTGGTCAGATGCCCAACTGTTTCTATTTATACCTGTCGCTCGCCTTACAATCACCTCAGTGGACCAGGTGTGGCTGATTGGTGAAGTTGAAATGATTGTCTACAAGATACATTCTCATTTCACTACAACAACCTAAATAAGGTAGCAGCTGGCTGGAGGGAGATCGCCAGAGAGCTGAAAGTTTCCTACTGCTGTTGGCTATATTGTATGTCATTTACAGTAAATACCACAATATAAATGTCTGTTTTTCTATTTAAAAAGAACATGTTTACATGACGTAACAGAAGTGCATATGATGGATTCAATGTGGACACGGTGTAGGAAGGTGATTTTAGGGCCCTTGACAGCCTCTGGGCCCCAGTGCGTTGCCCTGGTTGCACCGTCGATATTTACACCACTGGTCTTGAGTGACCACTTGTGATCGGATCTCACTTCCCCGCTCTATATGCAATTAAACACGTAATGAACACATGGCTAATACAGCAGACGTTGTGACGTAAGGTAACAGGAATGTCAGTAGTAATATCAATTCGGGTACATTTTATTAACATCAGAATATAAGGTTGTTGTCTACCGGCGGGGACCTCCATGCCATCGACACCGCCGCCTGAGCTTCAGAGCCGGGGATGAGAGCGAGCGGGAAGGTGCTCAGCTCTGTGCAGAGCACCAGAACAAAAACACAGACACATCACATTTATAGTACGATGATAATGCACTTCCAGTGCCTAATCTGATTTTAATATGATCCCAGCCGGACGTCAGATGAGTAGGCGGTCCTTCAATGTGGCTCAGGACACATTCGCGTACACACTGCTAAAAGGATGTGGTCATATGTGGTTCAGACCACCTCTGAATGTGGTCTGAAAGATCCGATCTCAATGCGTCCTCAATGCGTCTTGAGTGCGTTCACACTTGTGATTAGAGCTGTCCACCTGTGATCCGTTCACTCAGGATGCATGTTAATGCCAGAGCTAAGAGAAAAATATTGTGTTTTTTGAACATTGACGCAAACTGTTTACATTTCTGAAACAAAAGCATGTTATAGTAGAAACCCAAAATACAAGTATAAACTTGAAAATAAGCGTGATATATCCCCTTTAACACAGGGCTCATTGTGGTGAGCTACTCTATCTAATGGGAATGTTTGCTGCTTCATTTTTGTCTTTGTCTTTGTGTCGTCCTAAAGTCTCTTCGGGAACAGCCCTACGGCCATGAAATTGCTATATGCGGGAGAGTGCTTATGATGAGTCATTTTCATACTGAATACTGATTAACATATGCATCATTAAGTGGTGGTTGCAATGTGGTCTTAAACTTGTGTGTTTTTCCTCACCGCTGATTTTGATCTTTAACTGTCAAATACTTTTAAACAATTAATTCATTTCTTGAGGGACATCATCTACCCATTTGATATGCAATGCTCTCTGTTTTGTAAATGCTCATTAAAACCTCGCCTCGGGTTATATACACAGGTACATGGTCTACAGATGTGTCTCCTCACATGCCGCGTGCATAAACACACTTTGCACCTCCAAACACTCTGCTTGACAAAATCAAAAACATTTCCATTCACTGAACCCCGAGCAAGGTCTTTGATGTAACAACATGCAACTATGGTAATATCAAGAGGATAATGGTAGCTGATGGGCCATATGAGGTCCAATAGAAAAATATTAAATCTAACAAATAGCAAAATAATGCAAAAGTAAGATAAAGTGAGGAACATACATTTACATTTGCGCTTAAATGGAATAATAAAACAATAAAATAGGGGGACAATTAGATACAGCAATATGATTCAAATAGAAAGTGCTTTTCAGTTTGCCGCTGCTAATTTTTTGGCAGTCTGTGAAGGTCCAACATCTACTTCCGGAGGACACAAAACACACTTTGATTTTTAACCTTGGCTTTGAAATGTCAAAGTAAGTAAGATATGAGCTTGAATATGGTTCAAATGGTGGGTTAAAAGTGGTTTCAAGGGTTATTGCCAACAGCTATAGACCCAGCTATCCCTTTAAAGCCGTTAATACAATACAGACGTAGGCAAAGTTGTTGGTAACGTTCCGTTAAAGAGAGAAAAACCCACAATGGTCACTGAAATAACTTGAAACTGACAAAAGTAATAATAAATAAAAATTTACTGAAAATGAACTAATGAAAATCAGATATTGTTTTTGAATTGTGGTTCAACAGAATCATTTTAAAAAACAAACTAATGAAACTGGCCAGGACAAAAATGATGGTACCCCTAGAAAAGATGTAAAATAATGTGACCATAGGGACATGTTAAACTAAGGTGTGTCCTGTAATTAGCATCACAGGTATCTTCAAACTTGTAATCAGTCAGTCTGCCTATTTAAAGGGTGAAAAGTAGTCACTGTGCTGTTTGGCATCATGGTGTGTACCACACTGAACATGGACCACAGAAAGCTAAGGAGAGAGTTGTCTCAGGAGATCAGAAAGAACATTATAGACCTTCATGTTAAAGGTAAAGGCTATAAGACCATCTCCAAGCAGCTTGATGTTCCTGTGACTACAGCTGCACATATTATTCAGAAGTTTAAGGTCCACGGGACTGTAGCCAACCTCCCTGGACGTGGCCGCAAGGGGAAAATTGATGACATATTGAAGAGACGGATAATACGAATGGTAACCAAAGAGCCCAGAACAACTTCCAAAGAGATTAGAGGTGAACTCCAAGGTCAAGGTACATCAGTGTCAGATCGCACCATCCGTCACTGTTTGAGCCAAAGTGGACTTAATGGAAGACAACCCAGGAGGACACCAAATCATAAAAAAGCGAGACTGGAATTTTCCAAAATGCATATTGACAAGCCACAAAGCTTCTGGGAGAATGTCCTTTGGACAGATGAGACAAAACTGGAGCTTTTTGGCAAGTCACATCAGCTCTATGTTCACAGACGCAAAAATGAAGCATCCAAAGAAAAGAACACTGTACCTAATGTGAAACATGGAGGAGGCTCGGTTATGTTATGGGGCTGCTTTGTTGCATCTGGCACAGGGTGTCTTGAATCTGTGCAGGGTGCAATGAAATCTCAAGACTATCAAGGCATTCTGGAGCGAAATGTGCTGCCCAGTGTCAGAAAGCTTGGTCTCAGTTGCAGGTCATGGGTCCTCAAACAGGATAATGACCCAAAACACACAGCTAAAAACACCCAAGAATGGCTAAGAACAAAACATTGGACTATTCTGAAGTAGCCTTCTATGAGCCCTGATCTAAATCCTATTGAACATCTGTGGAAGGAGCTGAAACATGCATTCGGAGAAGGCACCCTTCAAACCTGAGACAGCTGGAGCAGTTTGCTCACGAGGAGTGGGCCAACATACCTGTCGACAGGTGCAGAAGTCTCATTGAGAGTTACAGAAATCACTTGATTGCAGTGATTGCCTCAAAAGGTTGTGCAACAAAATATTAAGTTAATGTTACCATCATTTTTGTCTAGGCCAGTTTCATTAGTTTGTTTTTTTAAATGATTCTGCTGAACCATAATTCAAAAACAATATCTGATTTTCATTAGTTCATTTTCAGTGAATTTTTATTTATTATTACTTTTGTCAGTTTCAAGTTATTTCAGTGACCATTGTGGGTTTTTCTCTCTTTAACGGAACGTTACCAACAACTTTGCCTACGTCTGTACATGTGTTAATGACCAAATGCTCACCATTCACAGTATATACAAGCATATGTGGACGCCATAGAAATCAAATTCAAATGAAAGTTTCAATCATCCGTTCCGGTACAAAGGCACTACTCTGCTGCTCTCTTCACCTGAAGGACACAATTATAATTTTGTGCTTTGAGAGATGTCAGTCTTCTGTTCAGATCCCCTCTTTAAACGCTTCTGATGCATGTGGTTGAAAAATTGTTCTATGAGCAATCACCAGGTTCACGAACAAACCTGATTTAATGAGGTATTCTGCTTAAAACTCCACGGGGGGGTTCACAAGTGACAAGCCACTGAAACTGCCGTAAGTGTCACAATCTCAGCTAATTCTAAGTCTCACATTTTCCTTTTTTTGCTTTTTTCTACCTGCAACTTATTGATGCTTTTCATTAAGCAAACGTGTCTCCTTGATTCCTTTCCTCGCCACCTCTCCTCGCGTCTTTGTCCCGCCCATGGGAGATGCGAGAAGAGACACGAGGAGAAAGGAGTTGAGGCAGCAGGCATTTATTTTGCATCGGAACCGTCATTTTAAAGAAATAGTCAATTAGATATGATGTTTGGCACATCAGATGTCCATTGTTTCGTTATACCGCTATATTTTATGATCTCTGTCAGATGAACATTACAATGCTCATGACAACTTATATATTTTACTATTAATTCAATTCACCACGTGGCGTAATGTGACAAGAATGTACAGATGTCATACATACAAATGTTTGTATGAAAAGTCGGCTACTGTACAAATAAGGAGTGACATATATAATATGATTGAGTGATGTATATATACATACAAACACACTCCTGCAGGTGAATTGGATGTAGCCTACATTCAATGATAAAAGCATAAGTAATATCAAGGTGAATCGTCATTAAGGAAATAACTACGATTTATGAAAACAAAAGAATTTACATTTACATTTGTAGAGTCCCGCCAAGGTTTGAGATTATTTCAGATGTGTGTCACGCCTGTTTTACGCCATCGGTGATGAAAAGACTTCTATAAAGGATGTTTCTTCGCTCTCTTCTCCTCCAGAAGCCTCTTCGCTCTTCGCTCTTCGTCTTCTCTAGGTGTATTTAAGGGATTGGAAGATCCTCCATGATGGCGGAGGGGGAACAATTTCTGGGTCACGGGAGGAGAGAGGGCGCAAAGAAGCATTACTTAGCATAATGAAAGGCATCGTCTGTCTCTGTCATGGATGTATAAAGAGAACTGGATACAGCGTTGTAGGCGGGCTCCTGTTCATTCCTATGAGAGCTGCTCAGTGGCGCATGAAGCCAAATGGCTGGACTGCAAAGTGATAAAGTACCCGGATCATCCGGCGATCTTCTGCATCCATCGGGCCCATAGAGCAGGCGCAGTAGCGTTTCCTTTAACCCCGCCTCCCAGCCTCGGTCTGGGTCTCATTCACATGAACGGAGGGAGGGAAATAACTCTAGATTCAGCTATTAGTATATTTTATAACTTTTAGGACCTAATGATTTAAATAAGGGATATTAGAGTGTTCATACTGGGAAGTTGATTAACTCCAATTATCCGCTGAGTTACAGATGTCTCTTTCCCAATATAAATCTATGTGAAAAGTCTTTTTGGGCCCAAAGGCATCACGTGACGGACACGGAAGTTGTAGTACCACCTCTCGAAAATTTGCATCAAAGCCCGGTGCTCTTCCTGGGGACTTGGTCTCTGTCCTTTCAGATCCCCACCTGCCCTGCAGTAACCCCTGCGTTCCCGCCATTCCCCATCATCCCAGTAGCACATATATTGACATTCACAAATCTATACATCACATACAGTGTATATCCATTTCCATTCATTCCCCACCAGATTGTGTATTGTGCGTTCCAGCCATTTTTTTCTGCCTGTCTACTAGACTGCTCTTAGGCCTGATCCTCTATTAGATAAGTTTGCTTCACCTCCCCTGCCAGCCTGTTTGCAATCTTGAGTAAACTTGAACTTTTTATTTCACCGGCCTGATCTCCAAGGCATGCTTTCAGGTTCAAACATGCTTTTACTGAGCCTTTTCAATTGTCAAAGAATCCCGGCAACCAATCTGACAAATGTTAAGTGAAAATCTAAATGATTAAAAACAAGCTCTAAACTAGGCATTACTGGGTACTTCTGCCAAAAGGATGTAGCCGAATACAGAGCTGATCTTTGACATCTGAGCTTAGAGCAAGCACACGCCAAGCTCAACACTGCGGAGATTGGAGGGTGACGGTAATAACCCCTTATTAAATGCTACATTTACTGAAATGTTATTCGAGCAGCAGCGGTAGTTGTAGTCGTAGCAACGAATGCTTGCAGCAGTGTTACAGCAGCCACTGGCCTCACCTCAGACCACCGACTGAAATATACTATCTAATGAGCACCTTGTATGTGCAGCCGACCTCCAGATGCTGAGTGGCCGTTCACCAACAGAGCCCCTGATATGCAGGAGCATCACTAACTGAAGAAAACAGTCAAAGAACGAGACTAATTACTGACATAAATTGCTCTAAATGACTTCTTTCAGGCTAATGATATTGTTTTGAGTCCAGGGAGACCTTTGGACCGAACTGTCAATTAGCCAATGACAACTGACGGATTAGAATTCCATCTCTGTGAGGCTGTGATTAGACACGGCAATGACTTGAGCTAAATGTTAACGTCACCATGCTGACATGCTCACAATGATAATGGTGATGACATGGTCAGTTTTCTCAGGTGTTTCCTTTGTGTACCCTTGGCATGCTAACATTTGTTAATTAGCACAAAACACATGTAAAATGTAATGATGGTGCTACATAAAAAACGGTAACACGTCATTTTACAGGTCAGCAAATTTCATGGTAATTGGGTGATAATTTGCAAGTAACCTATTTGAAATTTCTTTGTAATTACTGCCAAATTACCCCAATATTTACCTCAAAAATGTAGCGAAAATTATTTTATTATAAACATTATTTAATAATTATATTCCGCTATTTCCCAATAGCTGCTAATTTATTTAATACTTTTCCAAGAAAAGAATACAAAGTTAATTGATATGCTTTATTTCCATGTCTGCTGATAAATGGATAATAATTCGAAAATAGCTTCTTTGAAATTTCTCTCTAAAAACTCCCTGAATCATGACATTAGCTACCAGGTTACATTTGTGTCGACAATAAGTCACACAATGGTGAGATTTGTGCCTGATCAGAAGTGTCTTCTATTAGTTTTGTTTTTTCACCTCCGATGAAGAGCAGCACACAGCCGCTTCTCAAGCCTAAGGGCCCTACTTTAACCATTATATACTATTTTAGCATATAGTTATTAAATAATGTTTATAATAGTCATTTTTGATACATTTTGAGGTAAATATTGGGGTAATTTGGCAGTAATTCCAAAGAAATTTCAAATAGGTTGCATGCTAATTATCACCTAATTACCATGAAATTTGCAGACCTGTAAAATTAAGTGTTACCATAAAAAGTAAGGGGAAATAATTACAATTCTACTACCATTTTTATTGAGGTGAGTAGGCTAGGCTGGGCAGAATGGGGAAAGGTTTTGTAAATTTAAAATGTTGTGTTGCTGCAGGAGAGGGAAGAGGGAAATGCACACAGCCTGGGCAATAATCAATAGCCTAAACAAAAATCGAAAATAGAGTTCTGATCGCAAATACAATAATAAAACATGTAATCCTTAACAAATGTTTTACCACAAAAAAAATCTAAACAAAAAAAAAGATCCCTTTTCCTTTCAGTCTATAATTCCTTAATTTCATTCAAATAAATACAGACTAGCAGGATCAGGATTAAACGGGGGAGGGGGAGAAGGTATGTTGCTGGTGCTATCTGCTATTTGAAACTGTAGAACAATTTAATAGTCTATTCTGAGTTACAAATTAATCAGCCTGTTCTCACTCCCAGGGTGTATCCCCGACGGCCGTGACAAACGTCGGTATCTGACGCCCTGGGAATGAGAACGGGCCGGTGAACCTTCTGCGTCAAGATACTACACAAAATGCTGCCACCGGGGGCAGCAGAATTTGACGAGTATAGGGATGAGATCAGGTTGAATTATTATGGTGTTTAAATGCTATCTGCATAAAATAACCGTCATTGCAAATAATAGTGCGATGACGGGAAGGAGCTGCTATAAATGATAGGCTATCGCAACGATCAATGAGGCAAAATGAGTATGGAAATGGTCTGTAAGGTTGTTCAGGCCGATGCTCTGGTTGAACATCTGATCTGACAGCAAAGTTGTTTTGTGTTAGGTAATCACAAATTAGTGGTAGGCAAAGGTACTTATAAGTTAGTAACCTACATTTCCTCTATTATGTCTGTAGGTTTTTGTTGTATCGTAGTGTCCAGGCCATCGTGCTGACATTGAATCTGCTTGCTTTTAGTGTGGCTACCATTATATTGACGTGTGAGAAAGGTGAATGTAGCAGATGTTTGCAAAGTATGGCTTTTCTATTGCAATATTTCCCTCATGGAACAGTGAGATACTTGCGATATTGATTTCTTGAGTGTTTCTAATCATGTGAAAAGTGCATCCATTTAGAAAAACATTAGCAATATACACTATAGCGACATATCATATAGGCTGGCTGTCATGCCAAATGTGTCTATACTTTAATCTAACACTAATCCTGTGTCATACTTCATGCTTTCTGGATGGGTCTGTTCTTGCACCAGAGAAAGAGGCAGAAATGGAGGTTGATGGAGGGGAGGAGAGCTCTGAAGGTAGTGGAGGAGAAGAAGTGGAGGAAAAAGGAGAAGTCAGATGAATTGCCTTGCCAGACGATTAAGTCTCTCTCAATATTAGGGTTTAAGAAATAAGATGCCCATATCTTTACTTTATGAGACAGCCTATATGTACAGGGCATAGAATTCCTCACTACGCCCTTGACCACAAATGTCAACCTCACGGTGGCGCTAGAGGAAATGTCAGCAGATCTCCCCAAAGTCACAGTATAGATTGTGTGGGAACCATGAATAAAACATTTACATTGAGTGTCAGCAGCCTCACATACTGTCAAGCACACGAGCATCCACTGATCAGAGCCGAGACATGAACACGCATGTCGGCACAAGAGAATACTTGTGCATAAATAGACTCAGTTGCCAGGTTTTTGAGGGTCATCAAGCTAAAACTAATGCAGTTTATTACAACAGCCCTGGAATAAAGAGAGTTTTCGAAGGCTGTGGTTTTGTGGTGCTGTGGAACTGCATTACATTATACTGACAAATGTTTCATCGATAAATGGGGTGTAAATTATCATAACATACCATATCTCAAGACATTTCTATCTGCAGTGCCTTTGAATTTTAGTGCAACTTTCAAAATTGTGGTTTAGTGTTCCTCCAACTGGCTTCAGTAAAAAAAAAAAAAAAGTGCTGTGATTTATTTGCACTCAAACTTAATTCTTAAAAGAGATTTTTTTTTTTATTATTCAGTGTATTGTTTTTGCAGAAACTAAATTTTATAGTGACAACAGATTTATGAGTTCGGGGAACTACGCGGCAGTTAAATTGAAAGAAAAAACATCCTCAGCGCAGTTTTTTATCATTTTTCTTTGCAGTTTGATTACTGAGACATCTGTGGGACTGAGAGGCAGCGCGAGGGGGATACAGCTCATTTGTTCGATGCTAATGTGATGGAAAAAAGATGAGGTCAGCGAGGCATCGGAGTCACCAAAGTGGGATTGATTCCAGATCAGATCTCACTTACATGAGAAACATGGGTGTAAACGTATTGATTAGGAGTGCTCAGAAACCCTCAGTGCCTCTGGCTAGATTAAAGCTGCCGGAGCCAGAATCAGCAGTGTCCTTCTCCTCTCTCGCCCCGTCCTTCTCTGACAACATCGTGATTATCGGGAATCTGACTCTGTCAGCTCTTCCCACCGTCGGCTCCACTACATTAACAACTGGTCAGCATAACTTTACTGGAAATCACACTCGCCGAGGGTGTTTAATTAATAGCTACAAATTCCATTTGCAGGAGTATTCCCCCGGTATTAAATTCACAAAGCAGAAATATAACACGTAAACACAAATGCAGCTTAATTTTCTTGTTATTTACATGACAACAGTGAATTCAATTCTTAAACTCTTGACACACAGCACAAAGAAGTCTGTGGGCCCGTTGCCAGAATTTATCTCCAGCTGTCTCCATCTTATTTTTTTCTAATCTTTGCTGTGGTGTTTTTACTGAATTTAGTAAAAACTCAAAGAGCAAAACTGTGTCTGTACAAATATCTAATCATTCACAAGGTGACACATGTAGACCTCAGAGGCGGCCCTCCTTCACAAGTCTCAATGATAATCTGCACTTACTTAAATCACTGATTATGTCTGTGGAAGAGAAAGTCCACCGGGCCTTCACTCCCGCTACTGCACAGAGACAGAGAAACACGAAACAAACAAGATTAATAATAGCCCGCGGTGCTCGTCCCCGGGGCCAAGCGGCTAACAACTCTTGACAAAACAGGGTTTAGAACGGCAGATGGATTGTCTGTAGAAATGAAGGGAATGTGCATAGGGAGTGTAATGAAGAGAGAGAGAGCAGGCTTCTCCCAGAGTCCCTTTGAACGAGCCTATGGAAATTAAATCAGCCTGTGACAGTTCCCATCGACTGATTCCACCTGGGGACAGTGACCACAGACATGAATATACACTAATCAGCCTTTGTTTTATCCAAAGACAAGAATGCTTTTAGTAAATTACAAACAAAACTCTCATGTGGTTCAATAAAAAGACAACCAGTCCTTGGGAGAGTTACACCCGGACCGACTGCGAATCTGAACACAGGCATCAAACTCTGTGGCAAGAAACGTGAGATGCATCTATTTATGAGCCAGTGGAGCATGTTTGGTTGGGAAAATTTCAATTTCCTGATTCTCTTCGACATCAAAGCTTTCGAGCACCTTCATGTTAATTAAGACTCTCGCTTCTCTGTGCTACTGATACGACTTTGGATAAATCGGGAGGCTGTGAGGACAACTGAGTGGCATTTTATCACAGCTGTTCATACAAGAAGATGTTAAAGGGTAATTCTGGTTATTACAACTTGTAACAACACACATCAACATCACTACAAAAAGAAGTCCGATGGGGCAACAAACCAGTGGGCAGCCTCTGGGTCTGAAAAGTGAAGCCAATGTGGAAGTGCCTTAAACTTGCATTCTTTCTAACAGCCAGCAGGGGGCGACCCCTCTGGTTGCAAAAAGAAGTCTGATTGTATAGAAGTCTATGAGAAAATGACCCTACTTCTCACTTGATTTATTACCTCAGTAAACATTGTAAACATGAGTTTATGGTCTAAGTCGCTAGTTTCAAGTCTTCTTCAATACAGCATGATGTTCATTTAGTAAATTATGGTCCCATTTAGAGTCAAATAGACCATAAAGCAGGGGATGCTTTAGGGCGGGGCTACCTTGTGATTGACAGGTCACAACACGGCGTTGTCCGAGTTTATGTCTTACAACTTTAACCCTTTCACAGTGTGTTTTCAGTTCATGAAAAAATGTCTTATTCAGCGTTCGGGTGTACGTAGCTCCACCCTCTCGGGTCACGTCTGGTTGCAAAAAAACAAGATGGCGACGAACAAAATGCTGAACTTAATGCTTCAAAACAGCAGTCCACAAACCAATGGGTGACGGTGACTACGTCCACTTCTTATATACAGTCTATGCAACAAACACAAACAGTTAGACAATCATACAAATACTGAAGAAACCCCCCCAGATGAATTTAATTTAATTTGAAGAGAAAACAAAGCTAAGCTGTAAAATTATTACCAAATCTGTCTGATGTACAAAAATCCACCTTAGTTTACACTCTGACCTCCTGGTTCAACTTGGACCTCTGCTTTGTGCATGTGCACACAGATTTCCTGTACAACGAGGTGTTAGTGCCAACATTGCAGCTGTGCTCACTTCCTGTTTCACACTCCTTTTGGATAATCCATGGCCGGATTAAGGGAGGCAGAAATGAGCCACTGCGGGCCTCCCACTGTCTGTACGATGGTTACAGTTTTTCTCAACCCTATCACCAGACAAAAAATATCGATATTGGATGATTCTGCAAAACCCTGGATTATGTTCAGTGACAAGCATTTTGTATGTCAAATGTCAACTTTTCTGTCTGTGCATAGCAACCGTGGCATGGTTAAGGTTAGGGAAAGTGACTGAATGTCGGCATTGGTCTTCCAATATGAACGTAATTCCTAGGATACTCGTCTGGTTTCTCTACACTGCCCCGGTGACAGGTATTAGATGGGTTGGAAAACCTCGCTCTGAATCTTTAGCAGGAACACCCATCCACTCTCTGAATAACACACCTGGGCCTGTTGAATGAGACAGGGATAGGTAGCTTTAATCATAAGGTATAACTGCTAATGTTGTGCTCATGTCTGTAAAAAACGGGGATCAGAGATCAAATCCAGAAGCTGTCAGGAAACTACACCCACCGGAAGCCCCCAGGCAGCTGGCATGATGTGAAGACCAACTACCACCTGACACATTTAATCAAGTCAGAGGGTCCACATTTAGACAGGCAGGGTCCACAGGGAACGAGCAGAAGGGCCTCACAGCAAAAGGAAGAGAAAGGGAGAAAAAGACCATCTCGTCTGATTGATTCTCTCAATCCTTGATTGAAATTCGTCCACTGCTGTTTAAATATGTGACAAGAAAGAGGGATTTAGTTTGAGTACTTTAAATGAAAAAATGCAACCCTAAAACACTGTCAACATTTTTTCATTTTGTAATGAAACTGCAACAAAAATTAGAAATCAATTGAAAAAATATAGCCGCAAGCAGCGATTCTGGTTGTTTAAGACAACCTTTATGGGCCTTTCACACAGAAGGCAGTTTGCGCTGCGCTCGCCGCTCGCAAAAAGTTAAACTCGCCGAGCAAAGTGCGAACGCCGTTGTTGCTCTGCATTGGAAATAATGGGTTACAAAGCGCAGTGGTGGTGTTGCTGTGTTCTGTGTGAAAGGCCCATTAAAAGTAGAAAGCTGCGAGGGGTCTGGACATTTAACACTTTCCGACACCTGCATTAAAGATAACTAACAGGTTTTATGACGATCAGACAGACAGTCAGACAGACGCTCATTCATTTATAACCAAATCTGTTGCATTTGTAGCACCCCCTAGTGGTCGATTTGAATCAAACTGTCAGGGTATGTTTCAGGTACTTATTTGGACATATCTTGCAAGTTTCGTGATGATTAACGCAACGGTTGGGACTTAGGTCTATTGATGTGCTGAGCCACGCTCTTTTCTTCATATCTTCAAATCGCTTGACATACCAACAAGCTTTTGATAAGCTCAGTCCAATCGTCCACGGAAAATTTGGTACAATTCAGAGTCACAGTTTAAGAGGAGATGTAAAAAAATTAAATGTTTTTCGAGAAATTCTAAGTGGTCTAAGAGGCTTTTGAAAGAAAGTGAATGGAGACGGATGTCTGTAACAAGTTTTGTTTTGTGTAAATCTGACTTACAGCGTCGGAATTGGGAGTTTTGACCATTAATTATAGCGCCCCCATCGAGCCCATTGGGGTTATATTTGTTGAGCAGCATTTGAACACAACTTCCAATCATTGGTGAAAATTTCATAAGTCTACGATGTACCATCTGACGGGAATTTGCACAAACATTTCCGAAGAAAAATTACAATAAACCTTTGGGGCTTTAACCCCTAATTGATTGATTTTCAATTACCTAGAAATCAAGCCATCAACATTATTTTGTTTCTGAATATCTGTGAACATTAAACATTATTCTATAAAATCTTATTCAAAGTGGATGCAGATAAGTCATGCGCTGCTATCTTTTAAGAGGAAAACTATATGTGACATACTGTCGGATCCTTATAGTCTGACTCGTGTCAGTGCAGAAAAGAACACAAGAGTACAGAGTTTATAACCCTGTTACATCTGCAAGTTGATTGTCAGGGTTTTGACATTTGAAAAGGGTTCAGATTAGTGCCATCAGTTAACAAGTCTCAGTCCCTTTCCAAGAAAACTTTTAGTTTCTAAAGATTTCTCAATATTTATAAAGACAGACATCAAATAGATCTAAACACTTTGTTGTTCTTAGTTACATGTTGGCCTTCAATGAATCAGCTATAGCATATTTCAAGGACTTGCATCACTACAGACGTAAGATGGATACGCTATTTTGATTGAAAATCAAGGATTTGGAAATTACTTTAGTCCTCGGAGGATGCATGCAGTATTTTGAATGCAACATCGATTAAAGGCACATTATAATGAAGCTGTTGAATGCGAGTCTTAACAAGAACTGGCTGCTGCATTTCCTTTTATCTAGAAATGACACCATGTTGCGGGTTTATAAGTTCCTCCCTCACGACAGTTCTAATTAATTTAAATTAATTAAATCAGTCCATCTATTGGTACCTGTGAAAGGGCCATTGTGCCCTCTACTGCTGGAATTCAATACATCCTGAACCTGAGAGCAGATGCATTTGAAGAGATGAAAACTTGCTCTATACTGTACACAGGAGAAGCAACGACAGACGGGTGGCAGGTAGCAGATGATGAATATGAGGTGAAGATAGGAAGAGAACCGCACAGGTTTACGACCACCTTAAAGGGATAGTTCAGGTGTTTTGAAGTGGGGTTGTATGAGGTAATTATCCATAGTCAGTGTATTACGTACAGTAGATAACAGTCGGCACGCCCCCAGTGTGGAGAAACAGTCAGGAGGACACAGAAGCAAAGCCACCAGCAAAATGTATTTTAGCCACCTAAAAGAAAAGGCTCACCTTAAAAAAATCGATATCAGTTTAAGTGTACGCTATATTTAGAATATTTTCCCGCTTTATCTTGCTGTCACACAGCCCTTTCCGACAGGGAACTGAACTGAAAGTGAAACTTGTCAATGTTTTCTTAAAAGCAGCCAGACTCTGTTGACAAAAGCAGCATAGATACGTTTCACTTTCAGTTCAGTTTCCCGTCGGAAAATGTTCTAAATATAGCCTACACTTAAACTGATAGCCAGGGTTTTGCTGCTGCCCCCGTCTACAGCAGTACATTGCTTTGCTTCTGTATAGTAACTCCTGTCTGTTTCTCCAAACTAGGGGGCGTGCCGACCGTTATCTATTGGCGGTAATACACTGACTATGGATAAGTACCTCATACAAGCCCACTTAAAAACACCCAAACTATCCCTTTAAGCTGCTGAAAGCATGGAATGAGAAGGTCCCTGTTTATTTGTAGTAACATTGGCAGAGCACTGAAGTCACGCTTGTATTAAAATCAGCTGTTTTCAATGCTTCACAACTATTGGCTCATTCAGAAAGCTGTGTGACTATGTGATATTATAACTAAGACTAATCACTGCTGATTACGCTCATGCAAATGCCACTTTCTGCCCAGCTCCCTCCGACGGCCCTTAACCTCCTCCTTATGTGGTACTGATTTAATTAAGATGTATGTTCGTGTACGTGAGGTTTAAGTCTCTCAGCAGGGTTCTCGTCGCTGCTCGATTTCTGTGAGAGATTCTTTCAAAGAGCAGAGCCTCTTCTGCTAAATATAACTGTATCGCCATTCAACACGTTCTCATCCCGACTCGTCACATAGGCCTACTGACGCTTTGTCAGGACCTCTTGGCGTCGCTTTCTAACGCACTGGGTAGCCCAGCACGTCTAACTATGATGCTCCACTGCGGTTGCAGTAAACACGCGGTTAACGTTGTGAATTCAAACAAAAACACTTGCTTAGGTTTAGGCAACAAAAAGCACTTAGTAAGATTTAGGAAAAAAACATTATGGTTTGGCTTTAAAAGGTGCTAAATTCTACATCCAGAGCGTTAATATAGCAGCGAACAACTATTCTCTATGTAAAGATATAGAGGAGTAATGTCTACCTGAGTAGAGAATGAAGTCATGCTCTCAGTGTGTGTTGTAATCCGAGCTTCTCCTCAATTTGTTGACATCACCGGGCTGGCTGCGCATGCTTTTAGCGCATGTTCGTGCATGTGAGCGTGACCCACTGTCTAGCTCACGGCCACCGCTCTGCACAGCTCTCGTGCGGCGGTTACAGATGATAATGCTGTCTTGACGGCATTGTCGTGGAAGCATAGCACCCACCTTCCCCCTCAGGTTAACAAATGATTATCTCTGTCAGCACTTTCACCGTTGTTTTCACTGTTAGCGCTGTGAGCACTAGTAGCTGTGAGCCACCGGCTCAGCTGTCGCCATGTTGAGAGCCATTGAGAGGCAATTGAAATGCTCCAAATCCCGTATTTAGCACCTTTAAAATTACTACGTTTGTAAAGTGAAACTTAACGTTGTGAACACAAAGACAAACATGTTGTTGCTTTCACACAGTACATGAACAGCGGTCTCCTGGATGAAAGCCCTGCGTTTGTTGGACCCGTCCACCACCCCTCCCACCTGTCCTATGTAGGTTTTTTCGCTCTTTAAACTACGTCACCACATTCCCCTAACGCTTTGTCAGAGTGTTTAATATTGACACGGATGGGTTTACATTGTAGTTACTTGAAAGCCTGGAGCGTCTCATATACACAGACGCTAAAGGGTGCCTTGTGGGGCACCCTGGTAGCTCGTCTGTTAAAGCGGGTGCCCCATGTACCGAAGGCTGAGTCCTTGCTGTAGCGGCCCGGGGGTTTGGATCCGACCCGCGGCCCTTTGCTGCATGTCATTCCCTCTCTCCAACATTCGTGACTATCATTATCTCTGTCAAATAAACGAAAAAAGCAGAGAAGATAATCTTAAAAAAAAAAAAAAAGAGCATGTGCTTCGGCATCACACGCCAATGGCCATAACAAAACGTTGGTATTTGGGAATGAGAACGGGCTGAAACATTTGTTATAAATTCCTTGATGTAAGTGTCTCTGACTGAACTGGTTTTGTTGATTCCACTGTCTCCAGAGTCCAGGGGGGGAAAACATTTTTCTCCATAAAGTTCAGTTTTACTGTGTGAGCTTGGTTTGTTTAAAACTGACAACCCACACAACATATCATTGACAAGATACATCCTTGGTGCTTGGAGCAGGAAATAAGTTCCTGTAAGGTTGTCACAATACTGTTTACCCAGCAACTGCTGGTGTCTTGCATTATATTTCTTCAAGTAGTTTGGTTTATAGGGCTGCACATGGTGGTGGCAGATTGTTCCTCTAGCTCATTTGGGCGGTGGGGATCACTGGCTGGATGGGTCCCCAGCATGTTGTTTAGTGGGGTTATGTGGCAGCAGGGTGCTGTTCCAGGCATCATGTGTGACTGGAGAGTGATTAGTGACTCAAATGAGCGGCTTGCACAGCTTTAAGTAGGTGAATTAACAGCTGAGTAAACAGTGCTTACACACACCATTCATAATAATCTCTATTTCTTACAGTGAGCCTGGGTCCACACACAACTGTGCACACACAACACAGACTGTTATTTTATTGTTTTCTTTCAATATAGAGCTCTGTGTGACTGTGTGCTAGTCTTGTCCTTCAATAACCTCAGACAGACTTGTAACAATAAGCTACATTATACTTCAAATAACACAGATGTAAAAAATCAGCTTCTATGCAAACACACCCTCGCATTTGACTGCACCCCAGCAATATATACAGTATGTAGAACTCTATTGTTTTAGCTAACAAACACACCCACACATACATGTCACATTTATTCCCTGTTGTTTTACAATATGAGTGTTTTCAGTAAATCATTTGAGAAATATTACACTCTGTTACCCCGAGGGTGAAGCGTCATAAATTAAAGTGAGAGCAAAGCGTCTTTTTCAATCTTATCAGGTCATGATCATTATTCAAACAAACAGACGTTGGCACAGTTTTCTCATAAGTTTTATAGTTTCCTGGAAACCAATTTTAAAAGTTGCAATAAGAAAAACAAAATAGACCACACAGTTAATTCTGTTATACACTCTACAACAAAAAAAAACACACAAGGAGACCGGTGTTCGTGTCCCGTATGAAACCACAAATAAGAGTTGATTTACTTATCACATAACTTCCGTACTTAAAGGGACTATTTGTAACTTTCAGAAATGCTTGTTAACAGCGACACCTGTGGCTGTGAAGTCAACGAAAGTCAGTGTCGGTCTTGCGCTTGCTCGCTCTAAATAGACGTGAACGAGCATCGCTCAAAACAGTGAGGCGACACACGTCAGCTAAACCCACAATATCACTCTATATTTCACCTGCTTGGCAGTAATGTTAGCTGACCAGACGGAGGTCTTTCCATGAATCACTGCTGATCCTAGTGTTGGCTTTCCCTGCCTCAGCCTCCGGTGTCTCCGTCTCCGGAGGGAGACACCAAAGGCTGAGCAGGAAACGTTATCGTCTCCGACTGGGTGCCAGTGTCTCCCGACTGCGCCTGCAGGGAGACACCGGCACCCGGTCGGAGACGATAACGTTTCTTGCTGCGGAGCCCCGTCACTTCACAAGACACGGGAAACCTCTGTTGGTCTGGAGGAGCTGCAGCAGTTATTTCTGTACAAACATCCACTGTACATTCACTAGATATTCTCAGAGCTAAACTAACTCTTCTGCAGTGTGGAGTGAGCGCGCGTTCACGTCTAGAGGTGGAGCGAGACAGCGAGGACGCGCGCGCTGTGTGACTGAAGGCAAGCAGGCAGAGGAGGAGAGGCTCCGGCCACACGCGAGCGCGCATATGCGAGCACGCATGTGTCCCGACCCGGTACATTTATACTCTTAAAAAGTTACAAACAGTCCCTTTAAGTTATGTCACTTCCGGAGTTATTTGAACCCAAACCACGATCTTTTCTTAAACCTAAAAGTAGTTTTTGTCAAGTAACTTCCGTACTTAAGTTACGCCATTTCTGGTGTTATTTAAACTCAAACCAGCAGTGCGTGACGGCTGCCTCGCTTAACTGCTGCGTATCTCACGCGTGTGGCGTCCACACCAGCAGCGTTTCTGCCGTTGCTGGGCTGCTGCTGCCTGCTCTTTCTACTTAAAGTTTGCCTTTCATAATGACCATTTCACTTCATTATAATGACTTCACGTCATTTATATTTATTCAAGACTGAAGGTTAAGAACCGTGTGCTCATTTGTAAATAATAGTAATAATCCACAATTGACACATTGTACTTTATTGATTCATGAAACCCTGCAAGTCCCTGCACTTTCTACAACACTGTCCTGTAAATATTTCAGAATAAAATTTACTATAAATTTTACTTTTTTCATGTCTTTGACATGTTCTTCAGATATCTAGACATTGAAACTGTAGTAATGTTGCCGTTATGATACTGTCAAAAGATCACTTTCACTGCTGTGAACCGCAGCTCGCTGTAAAAATAGGCAAGACCTAGAATCTCTAGAAGCTGACACGCAGCGGTCCTGCACTGCTCACGCCGGCAGTGTGGCTAATCTAACCACACTGTCTTGCATGAAATAAAAAACAACAGGTACCGCAGCCGCCACGCTCTGACCCTAACCCTAACCCTGCTAACCCTAACCCTAACCCTATGTGTCCCGACCGTAAGCCTAACCAAGTCGATCTATTCCTAAACCTAACCAAGTGGTTTTATTTTGAAAAGACTGGAGCTGAAATTGACACATGCATCACGTGTTGCTGGACATTCGTAGGAAAACGCACTAAACATACGTTGTTCAAAGTCGTACTGAGTGTCACGAAAAAAAAGGGAAATTCGTGTCTACATACACAAATCAAATATATTCAATTTCATGACTATTTCATGAACTGCCATGAGACTGTGTTGCAGCGAGGGAAACACATGCCACATACATACATGTATGTTTGATTTTTTTTCTTGTTTTAGTGAACATTTCCTCATCTATTAACTTCACTCAGTTGATGACTGGGCATATAATAGGGTATGACGGGCATGAAACGTATGTTAAAATGTATTTTCCATATTATGTCTCGACCTCTATCACGCATTATCTCATGGAAACGTCCATGTCTTTCTCTTAACGCAGCACCATCCATATTGAGAGCTCTGCACGCCTGTGTTTTAGTCGTAATGAGGCATTGACAACATTCACCAGTGATGGTGTCTTTCATCACTCAAGTGACTGCGTGATGCTGCAAATCATTTAGCTGAACATATGGAGAGTGCTATCAGGGTCTCTTCAGCGGTTTTCAACAGAGACACATCTCATCCACCAATGCAACACAAATGGGATCAGCAGTCGAAAAAAGCACCAAGGGAATCTGTATTAAAACGTACTTTCCTACAAACACTCCTTGCAGATGGATCACTGCCAACACTTGTGAAATGCTCTTTGAATTTTGTAGCTTTAGATTTGCAGAAAATAGCCTCAAATGTGCAGAGAAAGACAGTTGAATGAGTTCAAGATAACGATTTTTTAATAGCCCTTTATCCATTCCTGTCATTGTAATATCCTGTTGAAGAGAGTGTCCTGTTTTTCCACAAACGTGTATTATTAACTATTATTTTCCATTAGCAGAAGTCATCACACTGGATTGATAATGGATGCGCAATTCAGCTTGTCACATCGCTGGTTTTCATTTATTTATTAGTGTTCTTTTGTTCCTGGCTTGTCTGTCCAATGTGACATAATGAAAACAACTTAGAGGCACTGATGATGATTGCACCCTTTATTCTGACCTCAGCAGAAGAGGTTTGTTTATCCGTTAGATTGCAATACATCTCGAAAGCTTATTATTTCGATGATTTCCAAATGCAGATTTTTTTAATGATTTTTTTATTACTTTCCAAATACAAATATCAGGGAAATTTAGTGTACAGGAAAACGTGATACATCAGAATCCAGGTGTCAAGACATTTTCAAAATGTTTTTGATATTTTTTCATGTTTTCTGTTATTTTATTTCAGATCTGTTTCCAGTTACAGATTATTAACGCTAAAAGTGAGGAAAAGGGCCAAACTAAAAACAGTTCCGCATTTTGAAGGCCATCCATTATATGGTGTTTTTAACGGACTCAGTAGCTGATTCAGTGAGCGACTAGTGATGCCTCGGTGCTCTACTGAACGATTCAGGAGGTCTTTTGTTCCAGCAGCGGTCAGATTTTTTAATGAACATTTTTAGATATGGCCTAGATCCATGGTACCTAGATCCATTGATTATGTCTCAAAGGGCTTCTCATGATGTTAGTTATTTATTGGTGTATTATAAATGATGTGTTTTTGTTGTTTGTTGTTGTTTGACTTGGAGGCAAATGAATTTCCCAACGGGGATCAATAAAGCTGTCTATCTAAGTTAATATCCATGCAAGGAGCCCTGCTGACACCGTCCTCCTGAGATCAATGAGCACATCGGTTGTTTCCGAAAATGCCCCCAAAACTAAAATTGGTTATGTTAAAATGACAAAGCAGACTCATATTTTGAGATTTGATTTGCAGGTCTTCTTGGCCCTGCTCTAGTGCCCATGCACAATCCACCATAAACTAAACCAGCACATTTCTACCCTCCTAACATGCATGTTAGCGGTAATATGCTAAGCCTTAGTATATTAGCGCTAGTTTAGCATTTATCTCAAAATACAGCTTCACAGTTCAGTTATTAGTTTTCAAGTGAAAAAAAAGGACCTGTTAGTAGTAGTGGTGCAACAGTTCAACAAGCCCACAGTTCGGTTTGTATTGCATTTTTTTTAGGTCACAGTTTTGGTTTCTTTCGGTTTGTTTTGCACATTAGGGAGAAGAAAAACAATGTTTGAACTCCAAAATACATAAATAGATTGATTGATAGTAATGAATGATATTTCTATATTATAGGAAGCAGGCCTGTATTTATTTGTTTTTACGGCTCAGTTTTGCATCCCTAGTTGGTAGCACTATGAAACAGATGATAAAGCAGTATGCAGCTACTGTATGTGCTACATTTATCATTACAAATGTGAATTACGATGGAGGTCTGATACTAACTTCAGATTAAGATTTTTTTTTTTTTTAAAAAGGAAAAACATGCTTATCTCAATCATGCTTAAATAAACCTAATTATCCTATTTCATAATTGGTGTGATTGATGAAGTAGAAACCTGATAGTTTAAAATCTATTACACCACTAGTATAGTACCATGTTGAGTATTTTGATGATTTGATGTGTAACTATGGTAACGGTCCTGTTGTAATGGAGGAAAGGTTTTTTCACACCCCAAAGATACGTAGGATCTTGCAGTCTTTGCTTGACAAAAGGGATGCCAAATCAATGATTAAAAGTCGTTGTCCATTTACTGTGATGGTGATCAACCCCTTCCTTTCCTTCATCCCTTCACTTAAAGGAAGGATATGTAATATATTTACTGTTTTAAATCATAAGATGACCATGGTATGTCATCAGAGATTAAGGAAACATGCTGAATTGAAATACGCTAGTCAGTATGTTCTCCTTTGAAATGTCTGTTCTGGTCCAGAATGTCCGTTTCTGTTTTGGCCGATGTGATTCCGTCCACTGATCGACACCCCGCTGCCACATATGAAACAAATTGGCACACAAACAGCCTTCTGCAGCCGTGGAAGCAAGCTAACGGACTAGATCAACAGAGATAATGTTAACTTTAGATCCTACCGGACCTGAAAAGCCTCGACACATCTCTCTGTGGTCCGTGTGCAGCTGGGTGTATTTGAGACACACAGCTGGTGAAGTGATTCAGGGTGCTTTCACATCAGGGACCCCGGGCCCGGATCCGAGTACACTTGTCTTTCGATTGATTAGTGTGAACGCTCCGTACCGTACTCGGGGACGACTAACGACGGCGGTTTTGGTTAGTTTTATTTTGTTTCTGTCGAGTTTGAATGAAGTGTTTTACAATGCTCCACCACTAATAACAGCTGATCTCAACATAAACAAATAGAAAAAGCTGAGCGGAGGGATGGGGAGGGGGGAGCAATCGTACTCGGGCACGGTACGGATCAATCGTACCTAATGTGAAAACGCCCTCAGACTACTCATTCAAAACGCTAGCTGTCAGTGCTACACATTGCTCCTTTACCGCATTGGTGTGGTATGCCCTACTTCTTCTTTCTTTTGTTACTTTTTTATTGCACCCAAAATAAAAGAACTGGAGAGAACGTGAACAACAGAGAGATTGAATGTGATCAAGCATTCAATGAACACTTCCATCCAAAAGAATTAAGGACATTGGAAATAGAGTTGAATTATCAACAAAAGAGAAGTGTTCCCTTTTTTTGATAATGAATTCACAGACAATCAGATATTTTCAGTTCTGCTTCAGATTTTTTTAGCCAGCACTTAAAACACCCGACTACACATGTTTCTGTGAACCAGGCAAACTGCAGAATGGCCCGTGGGATCACTTAATATGGTGCATGAGCACCGAGTGTATTGTGTGTCTACAGCAGGCAAAGGAATGACCTTACCTTCCCTTAAAGAAAAACATCCTTGAAGTAAAATAACTGTGATGCTCTGGGGCTCCGGAGAAATCTCCATCCCCAGAAGAGACGTTGGCGCAGGCAGACCTGCTTTGGGAAGAGGAGCGTCGGAGGGCCCCGCGGGCTGATGACTCACTTTGAGGCAGATCTGAGAATACCGTTATGGCTGCAGGGGCTGGAGGATTGTCAACCACGCCGTCTTAAACCTGAAGAGCTGCAGGAAGGAGGCTCCCCCACACTTCCTCACTAATATTAAATGACAATGAATGAATCATTTTTTATTTTAGTTCGTATTTATTCAGGACACAAGTTATTGAATTATTTTAGCTACTATATGCTCGCACGAAGCAGAGGTGGATGCTCGGAAAACGTGTTTCATGGCAAACACAGAGGTGTGTTTCTTATAGGGAAAAAGAACAGGGCCAATGACAGTGTTCAGGGAATAATAGTCTCTAGACTTGCAGATAGTAAAGTCAAGATTTAGCTTTAAGTTCAAAATGCCAAGCGGCAGAAAATGAAAAAATTCAGTCTTATCTGTCTGTGTATTAGAAATTACTTTTTTATCTTAAGAAGACGGTAGAAACCGATGAACTAAATGCAGTGCATAAGGTGTCCGCTAAGCAGAGCAAAAGATTACCTTACTCTATTATACAGTAATTTGAAAGTGAGGTAAAGGTTAATGATGAAAGGAGGGCCACTGTCTGTGGCTAAAGGTGCCACACAGGCAGACAGGGGATTACTCATGAATGTTTTACAGAAATGACTCCACGCTTAGAAAAGGTTTTCAGTGATGGGTTAATCACATGTATTCATTTTTTTTTTCTCTTTTTTATTAGTATTGCTGAAGTTAATTCAACTCTCCTTGCTGATCATCTGTCTTGCTGTCCTCCTGTTTATAGTCAGCTAAAATGAAAACCATGTGGCATCTATTACGGTCCATTATTGTGTGATGGAGGATTTGAACATATGAATCATTGAAGGGGTGACAGCTTTGTTCTACATTGCATTCAAGAGAGGAGATGAAGTGTTTCTCTCATCATGTCAGAATGCTTTTGGTTACTGAGAATTCAAGGTCCAGTGTGTAGGATGTAGAGGCAGAAAAATAGCAGACATGGAATATAACAAATAATATTGGTAACTATGTTTTCATTAGTGTAAAATCACCTGAAACTAACTCGTTGTGTTTTCTTTAGCTTAGAACGAGCCCTTCACATCTACATAGGGAGCGGGTCCTCTTCACGGAGTCAGGCATGTTGCACCGCTATGTTTCTACAGTAGCCCAGAACGGACAAACCAAATACTGGGTCTAGAGAGGACCTTTAGCGTTTTTACGTAACCTGAAGGCCACCGTAGTTCTCCGACACACTGAGCAAAGCGGGGTGAGCGGAGGAGTATTCAGTTAGTTGCCATCTGCAACCTCACTGCTACTGTAGATGCCACTAAATCCTACACTTGACCTTTAAAAGGTATAATATGATACATTTGTCGTAAACACAGCAAGTTGGCCCCTCCTCCACGGCTCAGTGAAGGTCAAGCGAGCTACAGTGTGAATGAAGAGAGGGAGTGGCGTTACTGACAACAAAGCAGTGAATCAGAGAATTAAAACATAATTTTTTGTATTGTTTCCCAGCGGTTATGTTCTAAAGTACAAATAAACACAACCACGCCTCTGCACAACCCCGCGGGAAGGTGCCGCATTTTTGAATGAATGCAGCTGAAGGGCAGGCTTCATACCGTCCTCTCTGCTCGGTGTGTGTGCCTTGGTCAAACGAACACACCGATAGCAGCACACAGAAGAGGAGAGAGACGAAGAGCAGGGTAAAAACTGAAGCACATAAAAACACACAGCGATGTAACAAACCCGTTCTCATCTGTCAACTACGGCTGCTTTGTATCTGAGAGAGATAAGGGGGGACTTTTGCCTCGGTATCAGACGCTGAGGGGCCTGAGAAAGCGGCGGTATTTGATCTGGGAATGCAAACCCTGCTTATTGACTGGGGGTTATAAGTCAGAGATCATAAGTGATGATTGAGAGGAATTATCTTTGTATCAGTCTATACAGATATATATTATCTATATCTATAAACTGTATATAAATGTTGCATATTACACCTTTAAGTAAAAGGTTTTTTTAATTTCGTTTAAACAAGAGAGCTGAAGAGTGTGTATTTAAATCATCCACTGGAGACATAGTAGAGCAGCAGTTCCATTAAACACACAGTGAAACAAAAGAATAAATACATTTACCAAGCTCTTAGCTTGTGTTTCTGTGAGAATTGTTCTCTCTTGTTAGTAAAATGTATGTCAAAATACTAATCTTTTAGTCCATTTTATCTCAAAATCCCTCTATTTTCTCCTCCTGAAAAAATATTTAAATATTTTTGATGACTCATCCTACATACACTCATCAAGGGTCATATACATACATACTAATGATTTATCCAATCAAACGACGCTCTAGTGAAAGTTCATTCAGGAAGAATATAAGATAAGATAAGATATTTCTTCATTAGTCCCTCAGTGGGGGAGAATATGCTTTTGCGTGTTCAGGCCTGTAGTTTATTTCTCATGCATTTCTCTCCTCTCACGCATGCTCACTCCTAATTTCCTGCTGTCATTGTGTGGGGCCGTCCATCGTGATATCAGCTGCTCTCATCAGCTGGTCCCATCTAGCCAATAGCACGGTGACACACCTACATTGTTAACCTATCGTCTTGCTGCTGTCTCTTCTTAATGAGATTCTCTCTCTGCCTTTACGTCCATGCTGCTGTTATGCACGCCCCTCCACCTACCCATCACCATCACCATCACCATCACCACCCAGTCTCTGCAGATTCATCAGCTTCATAATCCTACCAGTCTCAGCAGAATCATCACCAACACCACAACCACCAGTGTCTGGACTCCATGGGGGGATTTATCTCGCTGCTGCTGCTCAGGGCAGACGCCCCTCGATTACAAATCTCCCTGTAGAGTCTAAGCACCAAAGACGTTATGTCTAGACTCACATCATCTGTTATAATAAACAATTATCTTCATTCAGTTGTCTCTCCTGATTGAAATGCAATTTGGGGTGAATAGCTTGTCTGCCCATCAGAAAAAAAAACACTTTAGCACATTGGCATGCCGATCGTAGCAGCTAGCAGAGGACAATTGGATATCACACCAAAGCATGTAATAGATCCGCCTGTCCACCAGAGGATAGCGTGTCAGTGTCACGTTTTTCCTCGCCGAGGCATGAATATTTCACGCGTGTATGAAGGTGCAGTAGCCTACCAGCAGGGGGCAACAAAACTACTTCGTTAGGATTAGGAAAAACGTCATGGTTGGGCTTAAGATAAGTACGTAAACTAAGTAAAATATGTACGGAAAACACGTCACTAACGTAACTTACAAAACAAAACCGGTCTCCTGGTTGAAAGTCATGTGTTTGTTGGACCCATACACCTCCCCTCCTGCTCTCCATAAGCAGTCTTTTTCACTTTTTATTCTTCGTGACTAGCTCTAAGTTTATCATATTCATGTGGATGCGTTTACATTGCAGTCAGTACTGACTACATGGCGACACAAAGGACACGCCTAAAGCAAGAACGGCGTTCTTATTATGTGCTTTTGCCTTCCGCATTATCGTGTCTTTCGCACGCCTTTTCGTGCGACCGGGCTGCAGAGGAACATCATGGCTCAGAGGTGCGTGTTTGGATTTCTGTTGCTATTTTAAATATCAAGAATGTGCTGGTGCTCTGATATTAATTTCTCCCTCTTTCTCCTCCTCTGCATCTCTGTATTCACCAAACCAAAAATGTTCCTTTGCTGGTGCTTATTGCCACCTGAGATCCTGTAGGATTCTTTTTTTTTTTAAGTTAAGAAAGTGTTTGACCCCAGTTTGAGGTCAAGCCCTCTGATGCTACGTGCTCAAGAAATAATCCCAAAGCATTAAATTGGTCCTAAAACAACAATGTATGTTTTTTCTGTATCTTTATGTGTTAAAGCAGGAATCTTGACTTCACAGCTTTTCTAAAATCTATATCTAGGTACACGTGCGATGTGTTTCTATGATATAAAAATAAAATGAAGGCCACATTAATAATGCAAACGAGTTGACCTCAGGACCAACAAATCCAAGAGGCGGAGGTTACCATGGCAACGTGGAACAAAGATAGCGGAGGCATCCACAAACTGCATGTTTGACTGAGATACAACACAAACTGAAAATACTACAAAGCAACACGGCAACGCTCAACCCGAGATGCAACACAATGAAAAGTCTCTTTGTGCTGAACACTGCCAGAGTATCAATACACCTGAGAAATGAGACCAGCTGAATGTAACGCACTGAATCACTTCAACAATATAACTGTGTGTGTCTGTGTGTGTGTGTGTGTGTGTGTGTGTATTTAAGGCAGGGAGCAGTAAATGTAGTGATACCAACATGACCTTTAATGTTACATGTTACACCTTGGTGCTGAGCATTACAAAATGCCAACAATGGAGCCATTGTGTCCTGAACTAACTGTTGTTCACTCAGCCCAGTTTTCTTTTATATTGAGCCCTGGCTGAAATGCACACTGCATAAAAATATCCCCTTTCCCTTAGAATACCTTGCTTGTAAGACTTACGTTGAAAGAATCCAGCCAAATGGACAGGTTTCCTCTGAATTTCATTATCAAGACCTCTTGGAAGGTCTGCGAGATGCAATTCTCTCAAGTCTAACAAGCGGATTACTGACCTGTCAATCACACAACAAGAGCGATATCCAGAGCCGGCTTCTGTATTTGGAGATTTTCATGTCTCCGAGGAAACAGTTCGTCACCGCTCACAGCTCGTCCTGAACCAAGGAAATGAGACGATACAATTAAAGAAATTCCATTTCTTGGGGTTGTTGGCGACTAACACAGTTTATTTCATTATTTTTTTGATATCATCGTAGTTTCCTGCTGTCAGTCAGTTTGTCCTTTGAGCCTTTAAATTCTTTAAAGCAGCTTTTATTAATTGGGCAGTGATAAAGTTGCTAACCAATCTAGATTCATAACCATGGCAACATGCAGAAACAAGGGATTGCTAACTTTTTGCTTAAGAAGACTTCTCAGTTCAACAAAAATATGTTTATTTGATTTTTTTTTCTTTTTTGCCCATGAGTCATATTCATGCTCCTTATGTCCACATCTTGTGTTTAAAACCGCCAACACACACCTCACTGTGTTGTGCATCCTGGATTATTCCTTACTTACACAACTTTATACCACTTAGGAATAACTATATTACATTAGACAATCTCAGCTTGTGGCAATGCAAGCATATTAGGTGAATAAATTCCCCCAGCGGACTGGACATTATTATGTGCAGGCATGTGTTCAAGATATAGCTTGCTTCAGCAAATGCCTCATACTCAGCAGCAAATTAAATTAAAATGACCGATGGGGATTGCAGAATAGCACGAGCCAAGTTAAACATTTTTTTTAAGTTTCCAGCGCTAATGAGAATAAACCACGTGACCTGTTTTGATTAACATGTCGTATACATTAAGTGACTCAGAGATCATGAAAACATAACTGCATTTACGGTCGCATGAAGGGGTTAAAACAAAGGTGTGTTGAGCGATTTGGCAGCTCCTCATTAAAAGTGAATAAAACCTAATGATACTCCATTTGACAGCAACCATTTCCTCTCATCATATTGCAGTTACACAACCCTGATTTCCTCCAAAACAACAACAAAAAAGCCCTCTTGTAAGTGAATTGCAGCTGATTGCCGTTGACTTTTAAAGGGTTATATTCTTAGAAGTGCAATTCATAAATCACAGCTCAGGATACTGTAAAACTTTTTACTGTAAAATTACAGTAGAATACTGGCAGCAATTTCACCAGCAAGCTGCAATTTACAGTATCTCTACTGTATCAAAAGAATAAAGCAGCTTACTGTAATCAAAGCATACAGTAATTTGCATTAATAATTAAAAAATTACAGTATTTTACTGGCGGCAGTTTCACTGTACTGTTCAATTTACAGTATCTCTACTGTATTAGAGAAATACAGTAACTTATTGCAATTGAAATGTACAGTAATTTTGTGTAATAATTCCACATATTACATTATTTTAAGCATATTTAAAAATAACAATTTAGAACAATAAACACAACATGACATATATGGGGTCAGATCAGTCTCAATATTATATTTTGGAGAAACTATAAATGTTTGCAACATGTTCAAAATGGACAGCAGAGAGGTGAATTATGCAGCACAAATAGTTTGTGTGAGAAGACTCTATGGGCCTTTTTCTTTTTTTCAAGCTGACCGCAGATGCTGAATCTATACTGCAAGGGCACATTTTGCATGAAATATTGCTTGAAACTCACATCCTGTTGTTTCCATGCGGTGAAATTTTCTCCCAACCAGGATTCACTCTGAATCGACAAAACATCCTAGTGTTATTATTAGGACTGTCAAGGTTAGCGTGATAATAGTTGTACCAGGCTCAGTTTTAAAGCTATAGAGAGAAGATACTGGTATCATATGAAATTAGAAAACCTAGTTGATGATGGTGCTGACCATGTCATACTAGCTCGTGGAAGGAGGTTAAATAATGCTATGACGCCATACTTACGCTAAATTTTGGTGAGGAAAAACTGTCATGGACATTTTCAAATGGGTCCCTTGACCTTTGACCTCAAGATCTTTACAGACAGGCCCACTTCGACCTCTAGATATGTGAATACAAATGGTTTCTATGGGTACCCACGAGTCTCCCCTTTACAGAAATGCCCACTTTATGATAATCACATGCAGTTTGGGGCAAGTCATAGTCAAGTCAGCACACTGACACACTGACAGCTGTTGTTGTCTGTTAGGCTTGAGTTTGCAATGTTAGGATTTCAGCATATTTTTTATGCTAAATGCAGTACCTGTGAGGGTTTCTGGACAATATTTGACATTGTTTTGTGTTGTTAATTGATTTCCAATAATAAATATATACATACATTTGCATAAAGCAAGCATATTTGTCCACTCCCATGTTGATAAGAGTATTAAATACTTGACAAATCTCCCTTTAAGGTACATTTTGAACAGATAAAAAATGTGTGATTAATTTGCGATTAATTACAATTAACTATTGACAATCAAGTGATTGATCGCGATGAAATATTTGAATGGATTGACAGCCCTATTATTATAACACATAGCGTATAGACCCCTATGCACACAAGTGACGTAGGGTTAATGCCTCTCTTATGTTACATGTGCATATAAAATCTGTGTATTGTGATTGCTTTTGCTCGGACACAATGAGGGCTATTAACAACAACAAAGCAAACAAAGCAGCCCCATAAACCAAATTGCTTGCAATGCAAATGTGTATGTGGGTTTTTTTTCTGCTGATATGAGCAATCTGCAGGAAGCTACTCACAACCACAACATTGTCACGCTGCCAAGCCCACCTCCAGGGCAGTATACACAAACACACGCACGCAAGCTGGCGTCGGTGAGGGATCAAGTGCAAGAGACCACCTCCACCGAGTCGACATTAAAATGAGAACCTTTTCAGATGAAGCTGAATATAGATCAGATATATGGATCAAAAAACAAGAATGACAGGGCAAAGGTAACACTGTGATCATTTCAAAATGACAGAGCATTGTTTACTGGCAGGTAGCTGTGGGAGTGTACTGGGTAGCCAGTGATGTGCAGCTGTCGGCACCGCTGAGCCATAGCAGGGTTAAACACAACCACCACTGAGCTCTCAATAAAGCTGTGCCAAGCACCACAGAAAATAGCCAATTCTTTCTGTCTGTCTCTTTCTCTATCCAACTCACACACACACATCTACAAAATGGTAACTTTCACAAAGGAGGGTCGAATAAACCAGTCTGGAATCTATTCACAGCTGTCCAACAACATGAAAAGAATCGAGGTGGTTAGACAAAATGCTTTTCCTTCCACCGCTTCTCAGCTGTCTTGACTGTCCAGCTGCAGCTTACCTCTCATTAAATGAGCACAAAGCCTCCTCATAGTTACAGCTTGAGACTTTGTGCTTGACTCAATTCATAAAATATCAATAACATCAATAAGACGAGCAGCTTATCATTTTCCTTCTTCAAATCACTCTGTGCACATAGACTACAGCGCTACCTGGAAATGATGTTGCAAGTATTGGAAAGAAAAAAAGTGTCACGGAGGACACAAGAACAAAACAAATACAAACTGAGAAGGAGCCAAACTATTTTTAATGACCGACTCCACGACTGGAGTTGTGAACCCAGCTGGCATGGGTTGTCATGTGCCATGTAGATATGAGAATCAGAATCAGATTGATTTGCCAAGTACTGTACATACGGTTTTATATTCTAATCAACTTAGATAGATATTATAGATAAATATATATAGTCTTATATTAGATGTATAATCAACTTTAAATCGTATTAGTTGCAAACATAGACTGTATATAAGAAGTGGATGTAGTCGCCGTGACATCACCCATTGGTTTGTGGACTAACATTTTGAAGTCTTGAGTTTGTAATTTTGTTCGTCGACATCTTGGTTTTTTGCAACCAGAAGTGTCACAAGAAGGTGGAGTTAAGTACAACCGAAAGCTGGCTAAGACATTTTTAGGCGACCAAAATGTTAATATCAACTTTCGTGAACTGAAAACACACTATGAAAGGATTAAATGAAAACACAGACAAATCCCAGACCGGACAACGCCGTGGTAGCGACCTGTCAATCACAAGGTAGCCACGCCATAAAGCATCCCCTGCTTTATGGTCTATTTCACTCTAAATGGGACCATAATTTACTAAATGAACATCATGCTGTATTGAAGAAGACTTGAAACTAGCGATTGAGACCATAAACTCATGTTTACAATGTTTACTGAGGTAATAAATCAAGTGAGAAGTAGGCTCATTTTCTCAGACTTCTATACAATCAGACTTCTTTCTGCAACCAGAGGAGTCGTCCCTGCTGGCTATTAGAAAGAATGACAGTTTAAGGCACTTCAGCATTGGCTTCACTTTTCAGATCCGGAGGTTGCCTACTGGTTGCATAATGTTGTTTGTTATACTAAAATTCAATTTAAAAAGTTGCATTGAAAAGTGTCAATCCTAAAGAGATGGGTAGAATTTTAATCATGTGTAACTGTACAACTTTGCATCTGGGAGCTGCCACAGCTGCCTTCAATCATTGGCCGCTGAGCAGCAACGATTCTGTTTGCCCATTGTACGGTTTACCGGACCAGTGAGCAAAAATGAACATGCTTCATTGTTACCGAATGGTTTTACTGATCACAACCTGACAGAAAGGTAAATAAGAATTCATCAATAGATGAATAGTCAATACATTTGCAATATTTGATTAAACGTATGACTTACTGCAAGGAATTTGAATAGTACTGTATACAAAGAGGAGCCCTCAAATGATCAGATTTAAGGATTTCAGCAAAAACAAACCAGTAAGTTAAATCAGAGTGGGAATTAATGAGGCCTCTAAATCTCCCGTTTATCTGACTCACCATTCATCCACCCAGCCAAAGCTTTAATAGAACCTGATGAGAACGAGCCATTAGCTTTGCCAGCGTACAAGTTCGGTGTTGCCAGCTCTTGTCATGTGGAGGGAGATTTTGCAGTAATTACCATGAAAATCCTCCAGCTCTAGCCCCGTTTTTTGGACACCTAAAATGATGTAAGACAGGATACATCATTTTCAATCCAAGGTAACAGACTCTGTGTTTGCCTGTTTGGATTGGTTTGCGTGGAGGGCTTTATCCAGTGAGCAGCACTGGAGTTTCACAACCAGTACACAATTTTTCAATTATTAACAAAGGGGACGGACCGAGTTCGTTTCGTTGACCCGCAAACCGCCCCATGAATGACTCTTTTGGTCAGAGAAACAGTCACAATTACAAATCTGTCTGCTACTTCAGCACCACGGACAGCACCTTGGATTTATCAATACACGGCACAGTTTGGCTGCTGATATTTCAGAGTCACGGTCAGGGCTATAGATTCTAACACAAACCTCAGTCAGATAAAAGATCAATGAGTACGGCAGTCTAGACTAACATATTCAACTAAACAACCCCCTCTGCACTCTCTCTGCTGCCAGGGGATGGAGAGGAAGGATGGCAGGTTAACATCGGGGATGCATTTTGGTCATTTTGCTAACAAGGAGGATGGCATCCCCCCTCATATGCCTACTGGGTACATCAGTGCATATCAAAAAGCACATTGACATCTCATTAAAAAAAAACTTACCAAATGCACAATGGGCAATACCAGAGGCCTGTACTACGAAGCGAGTTCAACATACCCAGGGTGTCTGCTCGTTATCTGGTTTAACTAACCCTAACAACCGCGATCCTGCTAAACGGTCGTACGATGCTGGTTATCAACTCAGTAGGTCAGCACAGGGTTTCTCAATCTGGTTATGAGCGCGTCGACATAAAAGGGGCAGTGTTTGCAGCATGTGACCAATCACAAACATGGACAAGTTTACGGTCAGCAGAGCGGCACATTTTACAAAGGAAGAGAGATAATCCAGGCTAATAGTAACACAGTTGTAGCTCCCACATGCAGGAAGGACAGCTGGCAAAAGAAAAAATTGCAGATGTGCGAATGCGCAAATTAACAGACTTATTAATTTAACGGAATACTAAAAAGTCAGATATTCTAGTTTGGGCAGTGATATTAAAATACTTTTCAAAACAGAATGGATGAATAGATTACAGTAGCCTACATCATGCCCTTTGACAAAAATGTGGCATGTATGACTATTTCAGACTTCTTTCAGCTGCGTCCCAAACTCCGGGGGTGTGAAACGGACTTGAGAGCAAGTAAAAAAACAAATATAAAAACATAATTCAAAGCTGTAAACACCCACAGCATACAGCCAGCTGTCCGTCCTGCATTTCTCGGTTTAAACCGTGTTGTCTTTAGCCTGGATTATGACTTAAACTTCTTTGTATTTTATGTAATATTAATGTAATGTGATGTACATAATGTAATATTATTATACAATCTGTGCACCGAGCTTTGAATGGTCAGTAGGCGGTGCTTTTATGTAAGTTGATCTCTTATCTGGAACATGACCTGCTGCGGAGCAGGTTAGGTGTTCAGCATAAGTTACCATGGCGATCTACCCCGGTAAGAAGTGAATCACCGTCGTAGGACGGAAAACCCATAGTTAACCTTGAAGTTACCTCGCTAACCCCAAATCCTGCTTCTTAGCACAGGCCTCTAGGCTAGTATTGCAATAACAAAATAGATACTGATACTTTCTCAAAAGTTTTCACATTTAATAAATGTTCTGCTTTTACCTCTTTACCCTGTGTGGCTTTTGGCATGCCAGGGCGTGCTTTAGGAGCAGAGAGAGAGAGGGTAAAAGAGTGCTACCTTGAGAAACGTTCACTTTTTTCAACATTGGATGATCTTTATAAGAAGTAAAGAAACAGTCAAGTTTTTTTGTCAAGAGGAATCAGAAGCAGTGATACTTCATTACCGTTCTGCCCATCCCTAATGTGAATGAGTGGCAACGTGGCGAGAGGCATCTTCTGTGATGCAAGTTTCAATTTGTGGTTGCAGATCTTTAGAATAGCAAATTGGCCGGCAAAAAATACAATATCGCAGCAGACTGTAGGCCTGGCCCTTGTCGGAATTGAGGTCTCGCGCGTGCACGGTAACTGTGCGGCTTATGCTGCAATGTTTTCATCCTCCTAGGTAGAAAATAATATTAGACTGGGGGGTTAGTTGAGCATGGGTGACTTAATGTGGCATAGTTCATATTTCATCATTTCCTTTTTGGAGCTAAGCTACTGTAACCTGCTGCAGAGCTCTCCGCTTATCTTCACAAAGATCGCAAAGGCAATGTATTTTCATCATGTGCCTCGTGGTCTTAGCCAATACAGAGATCGCCAGCTTAGTGTCTGCATTTCACAGACACACTCATCAATCGCCGCCGCTCCAAAGCCTTGTCTCAGGGCACAGTTGTGTTAAAGATGAAGCACACAGAAAGAGGTGCTACTTTAGAGGCACTACTGTGTGTATTCTGTCCATTTATCTGCTACCCTGCAGCCTGAGCAATAAACCTCTCTCACGACTGACATGATTATCCACATTCAGCACCTTAAATACTGCGAGCAGCCTGTGCGTCTGCAACCAGGTGAGTTACTGCCCGTCATAGAGGTGACCCATTCTTTCAGAGCAGAAAGGAAATGTAATTTGGAAACCGCACACTTTGACAAATTAATCAACACTCTCCCTCGTGTCAGATACTTTACTGACTTTGGCGTACGCCTCAGGCTAATTTTACTGAATGACATTGCCTTCCTCATTATCTGCTTCCAGCTCACTTTCTAGAGCAGGTGTTCTCTTCGAGGGTGATACTTGATAAGATCGCAGTGGGTTGTAATCCAAAATGGCAATGAAATGGAAGAAGATAAAATAAAAAACCATTGGAGAGAATTTGTGAAAAGATTGATTCAGTGCGTTATGAGTTGAAGCCTGAATATTGATATTTCATTGCATAGCTTGTGTTACATACAGCAGGGAATAAAGGCACAATGATTTTTATTTCTTTATCGAATCACTTTGGAGTTTCAGGTTATTTCAGCACATTCGGTATCAGCAGAGGGATTGTCACTTCTGTTCGAGGCGGAGCAGGTCTGATTCGCCACCCCAGAATCCAATGTTAATTTCAAACCAAAGAGAAACTTCTTGGTCACTTAAAATGCATTAAATGTTTTCCGTATTTTAATAAAATATTACGTCTGCCTTGCAGGATAACTGACAGCTGAGGCAAAATAAATACAGGAATTATCAGGAATTAATGGACGACATACAGAACCGCAATTTCCTGATTATGGACACCTCGAAGAGCATTATCTATACCAGTGATTCTCAAAGTGGGGTCCCACAGGGCTCCGTGGCACTCTGTCAAGGGGTCCGTGAAATAATTTGCCATAAAGTTTAAAATTGTGCTGTATCATTAAAATGTGCATATCTATCCACAGATGGGGGACAATTTGCACCAATAAAAAAAGCATATTGTGTACATAACTCCCACCCACATTAGCTTTGGGCCAACACACAGCAATAAGCCCATTATTTTAAAGTTGAAGCACTAACTGAAAGTCAGACTGGTAAATTTAAATATTTTGATTTATTAGGACTTTGTCAGTCTTGCTATTGTTCATTTTCTGAAATTGTTCATCAATTACTTGAAATGTAGGCAATATATGCTGTAAAGTTTAGTTAAAATGCAATTTGAATAAAATCACCCTCTGTATATAAAGGTATATCAGTGGTATTAACATTCAATAACATTACAAATTCCCCCGCTGTGGGACTAATAACGGATTATCTCATTTTATCTTATCTTATCTTAACATGATTCAAATTGAAATTGTATTTCTGTTCATCACTATGAAACAGGTCTGAAGTATTTAGGTTGAAAAGTTTTAGAATACCAATAGCTCCTATGGCATCTAAGAGTACAAATGGTAGTAAGCATCTGTGTAATCGGTGTTAGGATTAAGGGGGGTCCTGGGGAAATTCCCTCCACTGTAAGGGGTCCGTGGCTTAAAAAGTTTGAGAATCACTAATCTATACCACATCTATATCACTTGCCAAAAAAAAAAAAGTTAAAACCATTAATTCATATTTTTATGCGTTTTGCAACCAAAATCTAAAGTTTTTCCACAATCCCTTCATTCAGTTTCCATGGTAACCCTGTGTAATACCTGGAAAAAATCATGACCATCCCATGAGGTTCATATGCAATGGAAACGTTGTTCACTGCTCCAGGTAATAGGACGGACCAGATACGACCTGGCAACGGGAGATATTTCTAGTCCGCTCAGCTATGAGCCAGAAAACTAACGTTATGCTAGCAAGATTCAAAGTCAATAACATTGCATACGGTTGAAACACGGTAAATATAATGTCAGTATGTTTAACAACAGGACTAGCTAGCTATCCAGCCCTGTCATTGTCCCCAAATCAATATCAAGACTTCCACAAACAAATGATATAGCGCTATGTGTACTACTGCCTGAAGTAGTGAGTTGAATAGCGAATGTGAGAAGATAGTTTACTGTATGTAGTAAAACAACAGTAAGTTCAGAGGGGCAGTTTAACTTACTTTTTGCAGCTTGTGTGTTACAGTCGCTGCCCTGTGGTGTTCAGAGGATGAAGAACTGAAGGACTAGTTAACGTTACACTTTGTGTTGTAGCCAGCGCATTAATTTAGAACGGTGAACAGACAGTTTCACTGGAACTACTTAGCAGGTGTACTGGTCGTTCTCTTGATACATCCATGGTGCTGGTACCACCAGGTGTACATTATCAGGAATTAATGGGCACCCGGCAGCCAATCAGAATGGAGTATCCATCCAGACCAGGGTATAAACCAAAATACCTGTTTATAATTAAATTAAATGTATTTATTTATTTTAAACATAATCTCTTTTAAATGAGTGAAACCAAAGCTATCTAGAGCTATTTCTTGATATGAAATGTTTTTTTATTATTAAAGTATAGACTACAATCAATAGCAATATATACTTTAACTAGTCTTAAAATTATTTAAAATACATTTTACTGATAAAAAAAAGAAGAAGAAATAATTGAGGTAGTTAAATCTCAATTGTTACCCTTCAGCTTCAGTGGGTAATTATTAATAGGCCTTTTTCTAAACAGCAGACATTTTTACTTGTCATATAAGGAAACGTTTCTAAAGACATTAGTGATGGATCTGCTCTATTCAAGTGTCCAAGTAAGTCATGACAGTGGGACAGTGAGCTCGATAGGGCCCTGAAACTGAAGCCGCTACGTGGACTTCAGCCATTCATTTTATTATTTATAAATAGACTTGAGAATTTCTTCCATGGAAAAAAAGGCCTATAGTATATGGCTTATGGGATAATAATGTTTAATTATGCTCTACAGGTTTGGATTTCTTTTAAGAAAGAAGTACCCCTTAGCTTGAACAAGAACACAAACACATTAAAGTCACAGGACAGATGTTGTAACCAGTTGATCACCATTATGTTTAACACCTCGCAGGCCATGATTTTAATCCGGTTTAATACAAATGCGGTCTCATTGTCAACTCATCTCAATCAGAATAGAGCTGTAACATGTCCAGAAGAACCAGATAGTGTTGCTGTATTTAGTTTAAGAATTTCTCACACTGACCTACTGGTGATAATCACAGTAGACAAGCTCAATACAATCCTGTAGAGAAAACAACAAAGAGTGGAGTGACCTAAATATGTCCTCAGAAAATAAAAATAAAAGAAGGACAAGGTGATAGAGTTTATCGGGCCAGAGGCTGTGCCCCTCCACTCAGACCCCCACTACCCCGTTAAATAACTCACTATAAAATCTGACACATTTTGAACACAAAGTCTATAATGACAGATTCCCCAGAGAGCAAATATTGGCAATAATCTAACACGGTTCAAGGATGTGGGTCAGAGATTGGGGCCTAATAGATTCAAAATAAAAAGTAAATCAGCACTTGTTGGGGAATATGAGCAGACACAAGGTATATGATAAGCTTTCTGGTTTTCCTATAGCTATTAAGGTTAGAATCATGGCTTTGTGGAGTACAAAAAGAGGTCATAGTGGTTGAGAATTTGTCCCACTTGCCACCAGCGAGAGCAGGAAGTGAGAAGAGGACGGTAATGACCCTGATTACTGACTTCACACTTTGATTCGTTTGTCTTTGTGAACTTTTGATAAGTCTTATGGCAAGTCTCTATAAATAGATGTTGCACATTCAAGGTTGCACATAGTGTCCAGACACTGTTAAAGGTGACTTGAACAGTAGCTGTTTTTTAATTTGATTAAAGTAGGTCACAAATGGAAAAAGTGAAACAAGCATGTAACTTCTGATAAGATTGTTGTAATATTAATAACATATGGGGCGGGACAAATCATGCCAAAACCTCCTAGAAATGGACCTAAACTGTCTTAATTCTACCTATAGCACTGCTACAAAGGTGGTTCATACTAGGTTGTTGAATGCTATTAGACTTCAGTAAGTCTCTGACAATTACATCCAGCACTTCAATAGCTCAAAAGAAGTACAATTTGCCTTCATTGTAGTTCAGGCATAAGACATAATTGCGAAAAAATATTTAGCATAACAACAAGAACAGTTTCAAAAATCATGACATGATGTTAAACGCAGACAGTCTGCAACGCAAATTGAAATTAACCATAAGGGACTAAAGGCGAGACACGCAGGGCAATAACAATGTTTTTCATGCACTGGTCAATTTTGAGATTTTCGGTTATTTTTGCTTTTATAACATGTCTTCTTTCAGACGAGTAGAGAGTTAATACACATTTAGGTGTTTATTTTACTACATATTTGAATACTATATTTGACTACTTTGTCTATTTGTGTCTGTAGATTTCTCCTAAATTCACCAAAAGTTAGCATTAGATAATGCCTCATTTGCATATTTAAACATAAATGTCAGAAAAAAATAAATACAAAAAATAATTGTCTTAATGTAGGTAATCAACTGGGGAAGTTTCCTGGTGATATCTATTATTTTTTATTTTTTTTTACCCTATTCCCCTGCAGTGTCTTCGCCATGTATGGAACGTTATTCATATCTATAAAGGTTGTTTTCTCAAAATGAGCTTTTTCTCAGACTCTGAGCCAAATATCTCCACATCAGTAGCACTTACATACATGTACACCAAACTTTCCAGTTACATTTCTATTATATTCGGAAGGTTTTTACAGAGGCGTTTGTTCATATATTATTCATACTGTAGCCTGGTTTATAGAACATTTTATTCTTAAAAACATGGTGAAAATTATTTTTTTTATGGCTGTATGGCAACAAAATGAAACAAGAATTTTGAACCTGGCTTTATCCAGTGTTCATATTTCTGGAAATTGATGCAAATTAGATCATATTTGATAAGATGATGCCTCATTTACATATTTAAACATAACATTTCAGAAAAATTGTAATATAAAAAATAATTGTCTTATTGTCTCCATCAACTGGTGGAGTTTCATGCTGATATATATCAGTTTAATAGAACAATTTTTACACTGATCCGGGGTGTCTCCCCTTAAAAGACACACAAGGGGCTGACAAATGCTGCTAAAACCTAATATGTCCCCATTTACAGCAATGTTTGCTATGGTGACTGAAAACAAAGCCTCCTCACTTTAATGGATGGTTCACTCATACTAATAGATTCGAAAACAGTAGCTATTAAAAAATGTCTTTGGTTAAATGTCAGAAATAATTCACATGTGGAGGATATTTATTGCGATGAGCTTTTGTGTCATCGGCACGTGATAAAGATGAACTTTTCTTTGTGAGTGCAGGTGTATGTATATGTGTAAGTCGGGTTGTGGGCATAGATTTTTGTGGGTTTTATTTGTTGTTATAAAAAATATGTCAATAAAAAGTAATATTCAAATGTTAGAAATGTATGCAATGCACGATAACAACAAATGTTTTAGCTTTGGATGTAAATGGCTTTACGAATATACTGCACAGTATATTTGGCCTGCTGGGAAACCATTTTTCCACACTGTCTCGTAGTGATTAAATTTTTTACTTTGAAAGAAGCTTCTGCTTCAGTGATGATGAGCATTAGGAAGAGGAACACAGACTGGATCAATACAGATAGGTTTACAGTAGAAATCAGCTGCTGTATGGAGCATCTGATCTACTCTCAGATGGAAGGGTCGATCCCTGCTTCACTCCTTACCCAAAAAAGGAAAGCTGAAATCAAATGCTGTGTAAATGCAACGCTAATTATCGGTCACGGTAATAATAATAATTTTAAATTTGGACCCCTTAATTTTATTCATAGTTTTATCATAATACAAATGCTTTGGGAATATCAGCCACATAAATGTGGTCAACAACAATGACAACAACAGCTTGTGTCGCTGTCACTCTGCAGTACATCAAAACTAACATTGTCTACACTAATTGATGTGTTTTGACTGATGCAAATGAATAGATTCTTTTCAAAATAATGAGTGAATAATTAGTCATAATTAAGTGTGCTAACAGGCGCTGATTTATTAACTGATTTCTCCATACCGCCGTCGTCAGCGTTCACTGCATGCCAGGCTTTATTTTAATGATGCTGTCTGTCCCAATCAGTGTCAAGCCATTCCTGTAGAGAGAAAAAAGTTAATTATGAAACTTTCACTGTGCCATGCTCTGTTGACGCTGTTTCTATCTTACACAGTTCTGCATTGAGTGCCATAATAAAGGCAAGTAATACAGAGGTGACACTCTACAATGATTGTAAGTCCAGAGGTGATGCAGCTAAAGGAATTACCAGGAGAAGTACTTCACATAAGTGCTCTTCATTACAGTTAAGAACGAATCACGATAAAGTTAAGTGAGTTTATACAGTAGTTATGCTTCTACATTTTAGTACATTTTAGTACATTCATTGTACAAAAGTGCAATTCCATATGTGAAAATGACTGGCGTGTCAACGTGAGCAAATGAGTGAGGACATAATGTTTCATAAAGGAAGATGTTAGAAAAGAAACTCCTTAATTTACAGTCCTGTGAATGTGAAACTGGTGCAAGGAGAAGCAGCCAAAACAGCTCAAACAGCACATAAAATGAAGATGAACTATCTCAAATTAATTATACCCTGCCGAGTTGACATCATCTGGATACAGAGATATCATATAGAAAATCCATTTGCATCTTTTGACCTTCCATATATGTGTCCTAAAGATATGTTGTTTGGCACATCCAGCAAGGGTTGAAACAGGATTACCAACTATTTGGCATCCTATTCCTCTTTTCTATGTATTCTTATCATTCATTCTGAAAATGTTTTAGGACAGAAATGCTTAGTTTCTGCCACAACATCAGAAGAGCTTTTTTTAGTATCACGACAGCGAGCCTGAACACACACAAAAATCCATGAAAATGCAAATGGGGACAGTAATATTAAACGTTGTAGTGGCGCCTGTTCAAGAACAATAAAACTCACGGCAGTCATAGGTGTGACTGGACAGATTTCAGTTTTTTTGTGCTGTCTTTTGTTCTATATCCATAAATAACTGAGACCACCTCGTGTTTGAAGTCAGATACATGCAAAACATGTTAATAAGCAGTAAGCCATACCGTTGTACTTCCGGATGTGGTCTCCCTCTGTAGCTAATTAAAAAGACATCTTTTTGATCTCATAATAGCCCTGCTGCCAGGGTAAACAAAGCAAGTGACAATGACACAAGAATGGATTTTTGCATTTCAAGAGAAGATACAACTTTAATACTGGTCTATTTTTAACTCAGTTTGTTTTTTTAGCAACATCTTTATTCAAACATCCCATATCACAATCACCCTATGGTGATTTTTCTGGTATGATAAACTATTGTTTTGTTCTCAAGGAGTCCAGTGATGAGATTGGAGGGTGTAGAGTAAATACAGCAAACATTTTCTATCAACATTTAGCAGCCAACATTTATTCACCCCCCTGTCTTTCTTGATTGACAGATTATTGTGATGAAAACAGGAAATATGAAATAAAATGGCTAATGGGAAAATTTGAATTGTGAATTAATAGCAGACTGTGGAGAATGTTGATTTAAAAACAGCTGGAATATACATTGATAAAAAATAACCTGCAATAAAGTCTGTTGTTGTGAAAAGAAGCAGGATGATATAACATTTTATAATGTCAAGCTGAGTCAAAATTTCATGGTCATATCATATATTTTGTGAATATTTATTCATATGAATATTTATTTCACAAATGTGTCTTGCTGCTTTATGTTGAACATTTGATCCTTGGATCCCCAAATACAGATGGGGCTATGAACTGAAATACAATACTGTTCTGTACTGTAGGTAAATGATAACAAAGTCCCATGCAAGTTACAATAACGTTATGGCAATAAGTGGGCCAGGCCTAATGTTGGTGGGTTTAAATTATATATCGATAGTCTTACCTTGTGTTTCAATTACCCGACACGCACAGTGAAGCACTTAACGTCACAAAACAAATTATGTTTGAAAGTTCAATGTTTTCTTCTTAGTTACTGATAATATTGATTTTTGTTGTTCTATCATTATGTACTGTTTGGTTTCTACAATAACAATAGTAAAAAATTGTAAAGAATTATATATAATAAATTTGATCAGAATTTTGGCAGAATTTCACAAGGTCAAGGTCAAGGAAAACTTTATCATCCCCTAGGGGCAATTTGTTGTACAGTCAGCAGTACCACACAGTCGTAAAAAAAACAATAAGCACAATAAATAGCCTATTAAAGGCAATAAATCAGATTCACATTCAAATTCAAATTCAAATTCAAATTCAAATTTCAAATTCAAATTCACATTCATGAATTCAAATGTAGTCACTCTAAACCCTTATTTATAAGATTTGAAAATGAAACCAAACAGTACATTAAAATATTTTGTAACCTTGGCTCTGACATTGTTTGTCTGTATTATTGACTCAATTATTTGTATATGTTTTGTTTGCAATAGCGAATTTATTTAAATAAATAAATAAATAAAAGTAGTCTAATAGTTTTCTTCGTCTACTTCCGGTGAGTCAGACATCGGTTGCCTGGCTGGTTGCTGGTTGCTAGGGTAGCGTCAGGTAACCATGGAGACACTTCCTGTGTTAGCTAAACTGTTGTCATACTACTGCGTCTTTACACCTTTTATATTACCTGCTTGTACAAAATGATAAGATAAGTTGCTTTCCAGTGTATCTGTCAGATATTAAAACTATATTTTATCTCGGTAAACACGCACTTCAATATTGTTTTCAACAGTTGACGTGACGTCACGTAAGATGTTCAGGAATAATTACCAGGTGAGTTTATTTTAACCAAACTAACCTCTGCCTTCTATTACCTGAACGCCTCGCTCTTTGTGAATAACATGCTCTCTGTTTGAGGCTAATATGAGTTAGCATGTTGTAGCATCACATTAGCTGCAGGCTATAACAGGCTAATAGTGAAACTAATGCTGTGTCTGGCAGGGTGGAGCTGTGGTGGAGATCTTCACTGGACAAGGTAAAGACCCTGTAGCCAGATGGAAACTGTATGGAGGTCCGTCAGCCATACATAAGGTGAGTTTCCAGATCTGCTAGTTTACCATAGCCTACTCTTATGGTGATTAAACGCACTCATTATTGCCCATAATCAGTTTAACTAGTCCAGGGGTCAGCAAGCTTTACTATCAAAAGAGCCATTTTAGACAAAACAAATAAAATAATAATCTGTCTGGAGCCGCAAAACATTTGATGATTGTGAAGAAGGTAACACAGCTTATAGTCTTAAGTATATAGTATAGAAGTCTAATGCAGTGAGGGCCAAAGAGCAAATGTACTGCAGAGTATTAACGCCACATTGAGGGAAAAAACATCTGAGATTTCCAGAATAAAGATATAGTATTAAGAGAAAATAGTCATAACTTTACGAGAAAAATAGTCATAATATTACGTAAATAAAGTCATAACTTTAGGAGAAAAAAAGAAAATAACACGTAAAATTACTACTTTATAATATTATGACTTTTTTTCTCGTAATCTTATGACTTTATTCTCAAAATGTCAGATTTATTTATTTTTCCTCAATGTGGCCCTAATACTCGGTCGTTCAGTCGTACCATAGACCTACAACAATGATAAATTAAAATTAAAATGTAAACAAAAAACAGTTATTCATTTCCATTTTTAAAAATCCACAGGGAGCCACTGGAGAGGAGCTAAAGAGCCACATGTGGCTCCGGAGCTGCAGGTTGCTGACCCCTGAACTAGTCCTACATGTGTCCTTTACGTCAAGCTAGCACACAGGAACAGCAACAACATGCAAGCTAATGCAGTCCAATAACACACCACAGGTTACAGTTACCCAGCCAACATGGTTATGTGGGCCCCACATGGGTTATGCTGCGGGTACCTGGGTACCAAGTGGGTATGGGCCCAAAATGGGTATCTTATCAACTAAGTTGGTCCCACATGGGCTCCCCATGTGGGTTACCCAAGTTGGTTCCTAGTGGGTCACTGATGGGAAATTAGTTCATGGGCTCAGAATGGGCAACACAAATGGCGCCCACTTGGGTCAACTAAGTTGGTCCCAAATGGGCTCCCCATGTGGGCTACCCGTGTGCGTCCTAATTGGGTCACTACTGGGAAATGAGTACATGGGGCCAACATAGAAACTGTGGACAAACCCACTTACAACCCATATTTTAACCCATGGAGTCCCCATGTAGTACCCACATAGAACTTAAAGCTGGGACCAAGATGGGTCTTGGGTATGTTGCCCAGTTGGGACCCACATAACACCCAGTGTAATCCTGCATGGAATCCATGTGGGCAATTGGCATTGGGTCATTATGGAACCCGCAGACAATCCCATATAGGGCCCATTTTTCAGCCCATTTACTACCCACATGGGCCCCACATATAAATGTTGGCTGGGTAATGCAGTCCAATACACACCACAGGTAACAGTTACTAGTTAGCACAGTCTGAATGATTACCACAGGGCTGAATAGTGCATCAAACATTGAACTATAGAGTTAAACTTACACTACAGCAGGGTTACATTGTTTTGAATTGTAAGAATTCACATGGGTGTCATCTTTTACAGCGTGCATTTGGGATGCTATTAGTAACGTTACAGTATACAACTTGTATGAGAGATTTGTTGAAAACTGTCAAAATGAGGGAAAATACAAACTCATGTTATCATTAAATTGTGTTATAAGAGAAATAGTAGATGCCACGGAGTACTGTTTATCTGGCTATACATTTTCCCCTTGCTCACATTGTATTTTTAAGCCATAATAGAACTCTGCTCACATAAAACATGTGCTGTCTGCTCAATGACACAGTACAGGTACACAATCAGAATATAGCAAGGCTTCTTATGTATTATTTCTTCCTTAGGAGTACAATAAAGAAGTCAAAGGGTTTGTTTACTGTCTGGAGGGCAGCAGCCAGACAGTCAAGATGCAAATGCCAGAGAATGGGAAAATGTCTCGTAAGTCACGCACCCATTTGCAAATTCTATGTTGTCACGCTCACGTGTTAATATTAATTCACTTCTTTGCCTATTTCTTTATTAGTCGGACTGCTCCAAAGATTCTTGGTCCTTCAAGTGAATATTCCCCAGTGCAAAGACTTTTCCATTGAGCTTGTGTGAGTACAGCAAGCTCAATATGTTTTTTTAAATAATTTTTTTTTTATAGCATACGCTGTTGTAGATCTCAGTAAATCTTTCATTCCATGGTTGATAAATGACTTTTATTACTGTTAGTGTGGTTCAATATGGTAGCCACAGTAATTAATGGAGTAAATTAACACTTTGTTACATAAGAGAATAGTTAATATTATAATGTACAGTGAAATATAGAAAATAATCGTTCTGAATTCCCCCTCAGACCACTGAAAAGTATGATTAAAAGATATTTAGCTTGAAAACCCCTTGAACCACTTGGGAAATTGATTATATTAGCAATAACTATTGTAATTTTCTTAAATAATCATTTATGATTAAGATATTGTTAAACTTCTTGCTACAAAGCAGGCTTTTATCTTAAGGTAAGATAAAAGGAATAGGTGAGGAATAGACGGGACTGTTATGTACACAAGTAGTGAAAAAATAGGTTTATATATACATATTATAAACATATATATAAAAAGCACCAATGACCAACAATATATTACAAGTACAATAATAAAATAAAACGTCTATATACAAGTCAAGTGTTGTGGAAATTGTAAACAATACAAACACAGTAGCTTATAATGTTTGAATGTTTATTAATAGAAAGAAGAGTGTCTCTCAGTGAGTTACCACTGTTCTTATGATCAATAAAATACAGTTTGTGCAATCAAGACTCTATAATCTATATTTAAAGTGTTTATGGAGTCTTTTATTGTGCTGTAAACTCTTCATGTATGAATTCACTTCATGGTAAAATTCAATTTACTACAGACTCAGGCTGTGGTAGTAGCAGTGTAGGTGCTGCTGTTTATATTTTGTTATGTCATGGGAGCAATACAGAAAACAAACTAGGAGGACATACTGTCAGAAGTTGAAATAATTTCTCACTATAAAGTTACTTACCTACTTTTTTACTTACACACTACATCATTTTAAGAATCTGGGGAAATATTGCTGGTGTTGTTGTTCCTCCATTAGAGAGTGTCATGACAGCACTACATTAAAGTGAAAGCACCTTTAAGAGCTTACCTTACAGACCAATAAAGCTTGTGACTTCCTCTGCTCAGGACTTCTTAATGACACCATTGATGCTGCTGGTGATAATTTATGTTCTGTTGTCTGTTATTCGCAGGATAACTGATTCAGAGCATCTGAAAAGAAGACTTCACTTATCGACAGTACATAAAGAGTTGTCTGCTACACTTTTGCACGCAAAGATACCTTTTGTTGGACTGAAACGCAATATTGTGAGTATCTAACTCATCCTTGAAATGTCCTTTTAGTACTTTTAGATTCGCAAATTTCAGCTATGTGCTTTTTTATCGTTGGTATTCATATCTTATAATACGTATTGAGCTGCATCTCGAGGAGATCCTTTTACTGTAACTACAAAATCCTATGTTTTCTGTTGTCTCAGTGGTCTACTTTGTGCGTCGATCTTGTATCGTTCACCGGTGAGCTGTTCAAAGGGTTTTTGTCGCTGGATGGCATCACTTTGTTTGCTACCTGTAAAGTCCGCAGAATCTTCACCATGAAAACTGAACCTACAGGAATGTCACATGATGGTAATAACTAACGTCAAAAAGTTTCTTTAGTCTACCTTAAAGTTCCCTCCACACGTAGTTATTCAAGAGATACAATAGCTAAGCCCCGAAGTAAGTCAGTGGTCTTCACTTTGAGTAGATTTATTCTGAGTTTTTATGAAATTGTGTGCATGTGTGTGGAGAGAGAGAGAGAGAAACAGTTGGCTGTTTTCTGTGGTAGTTGGCTGAGAGATCAGTGGTGGTTATTGTTTAACTCTGAAATGGCTCAGCAGAGCCAACAGCCGCACTTGGCGCTGTCATTGTCATTTGTGTTTTTTTTGTTAATCAAACTGTTACCTTTGTTGTATGATGATATGTCACTATGATGTGTTTTGGTTTATTCTGTAGGCTAAATATCAGATTGTTCTCTTTTCTAGATATGTTTCTCAGTGGTGCTGGTCTCATGGACTTGATCCCTCGCAGTTGCCAGTTCCCACCAGATGTGAACCACGTCACTCAGGTGTTGAACATGGAGAATTTGCGGAAGGCAGATACGAGGGCTGGACTGTTGAGCTCTGACTGTGGTAGGTAAGAGCAAATCACAATGAACAGTGGTGGAGAGTATCTAAGTACATTTACTCCAGCACTATACTTAAATACAATTTTGAGGTACTTGTACTTTAGTATTTCCATTTTATACTGCTTCATATTTCTGCTCCACTACATTTTGGAGGCAAATATTGTACTTTTTATTGCACTACTGTACATTTATCAGACAGCTTTGAAGCCGTTTCACACCAAGCACAGATTTCCGTCGGAAAAATTCACACGGAAATTTATAAAAACAGATTTTGTGGGTTCTTATGAATGCTTGCACAAAAACATATTCAGACAGACCTCGATTTCAGTGGATTTCATCTGCGGAAATATATATTTGACCAATGAAATCCTTTGTTCCAACGGATCGTTGTCATTTGACATAATAATTAGCCATCTGCTTATGTTTGTTGCACAGATAGTGTATATTTTCAGAGCAATGGGCCTTGGAACAAATGGGCTTTTTCCGGTCCAGTGGGACATTTTTCGGACTATTGGTGTTTCAGAATAACAATGGGCCGTCCCCTTCTCAACACCCAATAATGTACGACAAACACTTATACCTCAACAACCAAATAAAGGACAATATATGGCTTGAGATCGCCCAGCAGCTGGGATACGACTAAGATGCTAATGTAGCTGATATGCACTTGCTAATGTTAGCCACAACAGCTAGCATAAGCATCACATTTGGGGTCTGATTACTTTATGTATTGTGTAGTTAACGTTAGCCCCCTTGACATTCTCTGTTTGTGTTTTTGTTGTGTGGAGTTGACACGGCACTATTTAGAAGGAAACTCATTGGGCCTTGAAGAAATGGAACACAGCAACGCGGATAATTCACACCGGACCTGGTGTGCATAGTTGTCAATGCGGAAAATCCGAATGCGGATTTTCCGCACTGGTTAGAAACAGCTTTTAGAGTGGCGGCTATTACAGCAGCATCTTAAAACCCATGGTTTTGAGATGTTCACCAATTACATATGAGTTTAAAATGTATGTATCCACATACTTTTGTCCATTTAATGTACGTCTTCTCTAAAGTATCACAACATGTTGTAACTTATGACAGCCATACTGTAGGTGTGAATTTATACATTTACAACACAAGATAGCAGCCATAATCTACCAGTGAATCGGTTAATATAATACATCATGGTGCAGAAATTGTTGCACATAGAGAAATTGTTTTCTACGAAGAGACTGTGATGATAATCGATTTGTTTTCCTCGCATGAAATTCCTGTGGTCCTCATTTTTGTGTTCATTTGCACCTCACCTGTACTCGGAGAGCTGCAATTATCTCCTCATATAAAAAGACATGCACCAGTAATCCAGTTCCGCCGCCTCTGTGGCCTTTTTTATCAGCGCTTATTTATTTGTTCTGACAGCTGTCTAAGTCATGTTTAGTCAACCGGCAATGCCCATAGAGGAGAGCAGTAACTGCTCACAAGGAATAGCTTTTCATAATTAGCATCTGCATTATTAGCATAACATTCCTAATCATAATTAAAACGATTGCTATTAAAGTAGGCATCCAATTTAACTGTGACGAAGTCGCCTGGTGAATATCGTTGCTTCAGTATTCAATCTGTCAGAAACTGTTAAAAGTAAGTTTTTATCATGCAGCAACAAACAGACTGATTATCTCCCACACCAAAGACATTCTGTTTCAAGGTCGATGAATTTTATCACAGATCAAAATCCCTGCTCAAAATATTTTTTTCAGTCTATCAACTATCATACATCTCATTTTATTCCTTATTGTTACCACATTCTTTCATGAGCCTTTGCAGATTTGAAGTACACTGAACTTTATTCGCTCCTAAACCTGGGTCATTTTCTGAGTGTCGAATCGGCTGCATCAAAGGAGTGTGACTTCTTCTTTTTCTTCACTCTCAGTACACCCGACTCAGCTCCGTCTTTATCATCTCGACCATCTTGTGTGTTTTGTGGCATGAAAGTGTCTGCTCTCGCCTCTGATGATCAGGAGGAGACAAAAAGTGTGTTTTTCTGTTTCGTATCGGCGGAGTTGGTCCTAATGAGCCCTGGCACAGATACAGCAGGGTCAGTTCGTGGCTCTATCACCACTCCCTCCACAGCCCATTATTTTTACATGATGATAGGGAGCAGATTGATGGATTAAAGAAAAACACCAACTCAATCAGTTCAGCAGGAGAATCTAATTCATATACGACCATGAAACCCCAACCGTAAAGAGCATGTCGTAATCAATAGGTTCTAATTCAAAGTATAAAAAATGCGTGTTTATAAAGTTTTCTATTCACTGTATAAAGAAAGAAACTTTGAAAGGGCTTCGTGACTAGTGTGGAGGCGGCTTCTTGCTGATCTTTACAATGCTCGTCTGAGGCTTTCACACTGAACTGGCTTTAAGCCTGCATTTTTCATCTATGTGAACTAAGTGACTTTTGCATATCTGAGGCATAACCTTGGGAAGTTTCCGCGGCTACTTGATCACTAACATGACTGACAAAAGATTAGGAAATTGCTTACAATTTCCAGCCCTACTTGCCAGGTAGTTTAGGTCCGAGGATTTAGAAAGTATAATCTTTTATTTGTTTATTTAGAATATGTGTGAGCATAAGATGTAAGAAAATTCCTTAAAGAAACTCTCCAAACAACAAATGGGAATTTCTTTTGCAGTTCCTGATCAGTCTACCACTGCCAGATCAACCAGTTATCGACGCTCCAGGCCCCAGGGTGTTTTACACACAGCCTCAGGCTCCAGGGTTTCAGGGCCGCCTCCTCAAACTGGAAGAAAAAGCAGTGCAGCCCCAGACGGAACGGATAGAAGTGTACTCTTTATCTCAAATGTGGTAATCTCATGAATCCCATAACAACATATATGCCTATATGTCTCACATTACCATAAGTACAAAATGGAACATGTTGTCTTTGAACTTGTTTTTCTTCTTCCCCGCAGGGATCCGCGTCCAGTAAAATGAACCAAAAAGTTGCTGCAGAGAGTGAGAGCAATGCCAAGCCGAGTGAGGATTTATCACACGGAGAACCTGCCCACATTCTTCTTGAGGGTAGATATGAATATGAGTTCATAGTGTTGTTTTATCCGGTCTGCATGCTTCCTACACCTACACCTATACATGCTCTGGTTAACTATTACTGTATATCACAAAATCACTTTTTAATTACTCTTTCAATCATTTATTTGTTCGTCTTTGTCTTGCATGCAGAGCATGGCGAGGACTTTAAATTCAATGATGAAAGGCTGTGTAGGAAAATTGGACCAAAGCTGGCTATTAACAGTGTATTTTTGTACAAGGTACTGCACATATCTGGGTCCAAATTTTTGTTTGAAGTGCATGTGCCAACCATCCTCTGGTTATCATTTTTTTGACTTTTTTTCTGTGGATAAAACACAAGACTTTACTATTCAAATTCAACACATATAGTATATATGTATAGGACATATTAAGTTGATTAAAGCTGCAGTATTCCATAATAACCTTTCAGCATATTATAATTCAAGTGTTCTGAGAGAAAACTAGACTTCTGCACCTCCTCATGGCTCTGTTTTTAGGCTTTAAAAAATGTAGCCCGTGATGGGAGACTTTGACCAATCACAGGTCATTTCAGAGAGAGAGAGAGCGTTCGTATTGGCTGTGCTCCGGCTGGTGGGCGGTGCTTGGTATTTCTTCAGCTGATCTCAACATGGCTGCCGGGTCACACACTTTCTCCTTTTACAGCTAAACAGTACACTACAAGATGTTTCTGAAAACATTTGAGGAGAGAAATAGTCATTACAGTAACAGAATATTGATTCATATTTGATCAGCGCTGCCTAGTTTGAGCGTTTAATCGGAGTTCGTGAGTGATTGACAGGCTGATTGGTTGTTTTCCTCTGGGTCTGTGAAATCTTGCATATGCCATTAGGAGTACCTGAGGACACAGAGGCACATGACTTTTTTTACCTGTCACATGCACTACTGTCAGGATATAGTGACCGTGTAATAAAAATAACTTTTTTAAATCATATTTGCTCCATTTCTACCCTCTGCTGCTTTAAAACAATCAGTTAAACAAAAATACTTAACACCAAAAAAGGAAAATAACGAAATGAAATACAAAGTGAGCCTTGTAGCAAATCTGTATACTCACACTTGCTGTAAGATACCGAGGACTGGAGCTGCCATCACATTCGCACACTGATTCACAGCACAGTTAAGAGGTGAGGGGGGTGGCCATTACAGCAGTGTTAAATACAGAACAGCAAACAGCAATAAAAAGCAAAGAAACTCATTAAATATTCAGTGAAATGAGCAGAGCAGAGGCCTGTTAGTCTTTAAGTCGATTGTTTTCCTTCTCCTGAGATCAGCTACTATGTGTTTAAACACTGTGTCACTGGAGATCATTGATTGTTCAATTTACGACTTTGGCTCTTGCTTTCCAAAGGCGTGTATTCATGGCACACATCACCAACCAAAACAATCTTCCTTTAAAAAGCCTGTTCATAACTGTTTTTATATCGGATTGGATGTTAAAACCCACAGCGGCCGTTTTCATTCTTATCTCTGTAGTTCGGAAGCGGTGCCGTTGCTACTCTACCAGGACACCAATAAGAAGCAGCTAACATGGAAGCAGATAATGGGAAAGAAGGAAAACAATTGTCATATTTATAGTCTAAGTTGTAATGTGGACCCAGAGGTAGAGCAGTTATCTTAAAAGGCAGTTGATTGCTTTGGTCTTTGTTCAAAAGCCTGGTCAATAATAGGTAAGCAATCAGCGAAGGCAAACGGAGCCAGAAAGGGAGCTGACAGGGAGGCATATATAAGGCACATAAGACAATTTGGCAAAGAGAATGAGTTGGTGGACCAGTACTGTATTTGTACTAAGTGACTGATAGGTGGGAATAAGGAGCGGAAAATGTGAAAATGAACTAAAAAAGAAGCTGAACCCAGGACAGAAATATAACTGACAAGTTATTGGAAGATCTCCAGACAATTACAGTTGAGTCCTGTAGCTAGATAACGTGATTTGGAGCAATGCCCACTGCCTATGCTCACATTTTTGCACAAGTGCTTGCAATCATAATTGATTATTAGGGAGATACTACTGTAATATCACCACCACCCAAACCAACATTAGTTCATAATGCCCCCAGACATTGTTTTGAGTACAGAGCTCAAATACCACTTTTTCGGGTGATTGTTGTGTTTGTGAAGTGGTTTCATCTTGCTTTTGTTGGTATGCAGGGAAAATGTCATTAACTGATCAAGTGACATGAAAGCCAATATATTATTTACTAAATTTAAATATGTAAATGGTTAATAAAATGTAGTGACTAGAGAACGAGGAGCTAGAAGACTTGTTAGTGAGTCTAGTTAACTTTGACTTAGTACCTCTAAATGCCACGGGTGACTGAGAATCTTCATAGATGGAAATCACTCAGCTTCTTTTATTTCCTGTCATGTGAATATAACGCACGTTGTTCCTCTCATTACAGCTCTTCTTGGCCTTAACAATGCACCCGATTATTCTCGTGCATCGGTGAAAGCATTACATATAAACCAACAAAACAAGAGCCCGGCTCTGTCAGAGCATGTTCTCCCAAGCACCTAATAACAGCTTTTACAGTTGGTAATACACCATCCTTTGAGCATGACTGAATGCAAAAACCCCGATGATTAAAATTCCTTAATTCAGCTGAACATAATGTGGCTAGATGTATTCTCCCTGCGCTGAATGAATGTAAGAAGCTCAGTTTCTGAAATGCCTTCATTAATAGGGATTTTCACAGTGCATAATCAGTTCACAGATATGCTTCTGGCAAGCTATAATAACATTGTTGTTTGACTGTTTTTTTTTGTTATAAAGCTTTTTCTAACGTTGAAAGTACTGTGTGTAGGAACACTATGCAGTTTGCAACCCCATCCCCCAAAAGACAAGCAGGGATCCAAGAAGCTACGGGTCTACAGTGCTGGAAGAGAGAGGATAGCATCGTCAGGTAAGCTGCATTTTATATTCTCTGTGTATGTTGGAATACTACGACGGAGTATTAGGGCCACAAATTAGGGGAAAAAAATCTGATATTTCAAAAATAAAGTCATAATATTACAGGAAAAAAGTCGTAATTTAATGAGAATAAAGTCATACTATTTCAAGAAAAAATAAAAGTTGTAATATTATGAGAATAAAGTCATAACTTTTCAAGAAAAAAAGTAATTTCCTCCTCGCAATTTTAAACGCAATTTCTTGCACAATCTGGTCCTGACACTTATTATGATAATGTGGTGCTGATGTGCCAAAAGATTAAGTATTTCGTTATTTGTGAAACTTAAACTAAAGTATAACTTCACAAGATGCTCCACGTTCCTCATTTTCACACAGGCAGCACATTGCTCTCTTTCCTTTCTAAAATAACACGTACAATTACTACTTTATAATATTATAACTTTATTCTCATACTACAACTTTTTTATCTTAAACTTCTGACTTTATTCTCATAATATTAAGACTTTTTTCTTGTAAACCTATGACTTTATTCTTGAAATCTCCGATTTATTTTTTTTCCCTCAATGTGGCCCTAATACTGTGCTGTAGGATACACAGTGTGGTTTGGTGAATGTGCCGAGGTTTAATATGGTGAGGTGTTTCATTCTGGTTAACAGCCTCTCCAGATGCTGTATCTGGTGGCCACAGACAGAGAAGTAAAACCAGAGAGAGGTGCACTCATCCACCCAGTAGGCAAGAGAGCACGCAACACCCTCTGACCCTAACAGAGAAGACAAAGCATCTAATGGCAGGTGAGCGTCACGTCTGCTGTGAATAGACAGGGAGCATGACAGCAGGAAGCAGCCGGAGCTTTCAGACTGAGTGAGTGGTGGTTAGAAAACTCTAAAAAGACAGCGAGGAATGGGACAAAAGAGAATAATATGCATATTTGACTGCATGTTCGGATTTTACCAAGGAGCTCCTTTTATACTTGGGAAAAATACCTATTCCTATTTTATAAATTAAATCACTTCAAAATAGTGCATGAATTTTAATGAGCCTCATTCTATCCTGCGTACACCGTCGCTTTTGTTCCCCCTTTTTAATTTTGCATAGCCCCCGTCAAGGCCATTTGTAGGATTTTTGTAGGAGTACCTTCTCCCTTGCCAGCCTAAGAAATCCCACCACCACCACTGCCGCTGCCGCCGCCACACACACGCACACACTAGCATTGTCCTCACAAAATGAGCGCACGTGCTCTGAAAGCTCATTTATGGATGTTTCTCCACCGCAATAAGCTCCTTTGCCGCAGCCCTGCCCACAGACGGAAAGTAGTTAGTTCATTAATGGTAATGTGGCACATTAAATAAAAGTCAGAGGGACATCTCCTGAGCCCAGGGTTTGCCACACAGTGGGCAATTAGAGAAAGTGATTATACTGTCGAGAGGTTCAAATGTGCTCACTCATTCAGATAGAGGTGCCTCTTTCTTTGATCTCAGGCCCATCGTGGAGTTTAAGGATTCAGTGTGTCTTTCACGCACACACAAATGTATGCATCTTTCATTTAAAAAAAAAAAAAAAAGATTGTACCGTTATATTCAGGAACAAAGTGTCAGATATTGTAACACTGCTGTAAGATTTTCTCTTTTTAACAAAAGTGGAAAAACAAAAGATTAAAGCAGAATGGAAGCAGTGTTTACTTGGAAAAATAATGTCAGCTAGATTTTTAAGGATGTTTGGACAGATCTGTCATTTCATGAGTGACAACTTTGCAGTAAACTGCTGTTCTCACTGCTGATTATGTTGTTTTTACATTGTTATATTGTCATTAAGGTATTAGCATAGCAGGGCTATTAACAAAACCTACAAAAATGTCAGTGCGGGAGAAATGAATGTTCTCTATTGGCAAGCAGTGGAATTCATTACAATTTTGCATATTGCTATTACGCATTTTTATGTGCATATAATCAAATGAAATTAGAATGACGTTAGTCCCATGATGAAAAAATTTGAAAAGGATTTATTGCTCACTGTAATTAGATTCCTATCATTATTCTCTACTCAGTCTTTGTGGCTAAGACCTTCATGTGTATTCTGAAAGACTTATTCATGTATTATACAATTTGTACACTCCAAGCCTCTTTATTTTATAGCATTCATGTGCAACAATGTTTCAAATAGAGGATTTACTCCTGCTTATGTTAAAGCTGTCTTGTTTTTGTAATCTCTTATTTTAGATGAGCGTGTCTGCACTCCTGCCAAGGAGAGTTCACGAGCTGCTTCCACACCAGCAGAGCCTCTCCCCGGCTCGATCTGTCCAGGTTCGTCCGGTGACCTGCGAGTCCGCAGCAGCTGGGAGAGTAACGAGGGGTGCGAGCCCCAGCTCACTCTGCAGGAGGAGGTGTTCACTTTCTCATCCCAGCCACACTCGCCCAAACGAGGGCAAGGCCAGGGTGACCAGGAGAAGATGGAGATGGGAGATGATCAGGTTCAGAGCAAAAACGCGAAGCGGTATGAGGCCCAGCCTGAGGATGACTTTATCGGCAGTGAAAGTGATGAGGTATGTTTGCTCTCGGGGAGAGACACACATGCACACACATTTTGCATCTTACGGTATGTTGCATCTTACACAAGATATGTGTGTTGCTCTGACACAAGATATATTTATCTGACACTAATGACCATCTGCCTTAAATAAGCAAACTTGTGTTACACCGCATACACTAACAGTACAAACAAACACCAGATTTCAAAACTGTGATTTGTCCATTTTAGGGATTTATTTCGATTTGTGTGATCTATTTTAATCTCAGTTCATCAAGATTCAGTGTGTTATAATATCTCGCATTATGTACACAGTTTGACTTGATTCAGTTGAATTTGATTAGTTGCAGTTTACTTTAACTTCAAAGGTCAGTGGGGTTATTTATCATCAGATAATTTATTAATGTCTCCGAGACGTATAATAAAGAACAGTAGTTTTCTTTATGCTGAGCAGGGAAATTAAACTGTTGAACTGAGTATGAAGATGACTATCTTCAAAGAAATGCTAATTGCTTTTACTTATTTAAAATATTATAATAAGTCTGATAATTCAGACTTAAGAAGCTCATTTTGTTGCGCAGCTGATTAGTTTAGTTTTAATTTTAAAAAATTGGCATTGAAGTAATGTATTCTATGCACCACGTTAAAGACAAAATCCCCCCTAAAACACAAAATCCTGAAGAAAAACAGATACTGACAATGTCTTTTGCATGCATGTGTCAAATCTGATGGTTTGATGGTGCAATTTTTAACTCGATTACATCCAGAGACTGCATTCCTGTATGATGTAGATAAGGTTCCAAACATAGACAACATCAAGGTCATTTGTAATGAAGTCAACAACATGAAATCTTCTCTAAAACATTAATAGTAGATGTTTTGGTATCAGTGACTCAGGGCTTCTCTCAAGACTCTCTATTGACAGTGTGTTCATGTACAGATGTGCATGTATAGAACTCACATCAGGGTGATCTGGTTGGAAAAACAGTATAAGACAGGTTCTGTTTGGAGAAAATGTGATTCTTTTTATGGTGACCTTTTGTAAACTGCCGGTACTATGCCTGCAGTTTCTTTGTCTTCTGCAAAGCTACTCAGAGTTGACATTTTTCTTTAGAATTTGCATTACTTTTTGGTTTGGAGAATGGTTTTATGTCTTTATTCACCTTTGCTGAACATGCACAACCTTTTAATTTTCCTTCCTCCATTTTACATTGCTCACAAGCCAAATATAACATATTATTAGCTTATTATCAGCAGTGCCTTTTGGTACTACTTCTCAAAACAACCCCCCACACCCCCTTTAAAAAGACAGCAAGGGAGCTGCTTTATGTAAGGTAGGGAGAAATCATACAACACACACACAGATTGCGAGACAGGTTGCCTTGTTAAATGGCAAATGATCACATAGTCTTTTCAAACACTGCCCTAATAATGAGCCATCAGAACACTTCTATAAGTAACAAACACCCACCCGCCAGAGGAATGTATTGTCTGGACTTTGATTAGTAGCATATTATGTGCAGTGTGTTTTCTTTCTCTCTTACTTTCGTTCTTTCTCTCTGTACCCTGCTGTCTGAACCAGGACTTGCACTTGCTGTTGCCATTAATATTGTCATGCCTATAGCTATAGAGCTTATAGAGTTAGTCATTTTCTCCCTCCACTTTCACATGTGAAAACCACTAATGCAACTTTTTAGGGAATATCCATCGGCATTCTGGGAAATTAACTGATAGCAACTGTGTTAAACAGCCAAGGTTGAAAGAAAATTACAACATTTCACAATGAAATAACACAGACAGTGTGTCTGAGGGGGGTGTTTTAAGGAGCACTTTTCCAAATTAGCACATTAAAATCAGCTTCCGGTACGAACTGTGGTTAGAGGGTGAAGAAAGGAGCACGCCATTTCATTCTGTGAAAGCAGAGTAAGCAATTTGATCCAGCGCAATGTACTGTATTTTGAAACTACCAGCAGAAAGAAGACAACTTTTTTTTGAGATGGTCATTTTGGAAGCGAGGAGGAAAATGAGAGCTGCACTTGTTTGTAATATCCAAAGAAAACACTTTTTTCCCCTAAAAGGACACAATGGCTATTCCATCAGGTTTCACAAAGATCATATATTGGATAACCACAACTACTTTTTCAAGCATTGACTGCTCTCCAACAGGCAGAAAAACATTTGAGCATACTCTAGTATGCTCAAATGTTTTTCTCTGATAGATTTTTATGATTGCTGATGAAGCATTCTATTTGTGGTGGAGCACAAATTGCATATTGCCCCAGATGTGGTAGGAACATATTGTGGGCTACCTAGAGGTATTGTAACATCTTCCCTTTGGGCTAATATGACAAACATCGACTGAGAAAGTTCATTTAAAGGTTCGCTGTGGAGCTTTTGACCTCTAGTAGCGCCATAGACTGTATATAAGAAGTGGACGTAGTCACCCTGACGTCACCCATTGGTTTGTGGACTGCTGTTTTGAAATCTCAAGTTCTGCAATTTGGCCATCGCCTTCTTGGTTATTTGCAACCAGAAGTGACATGAGAGGGTGGAGCTAAGTACAACTTAATGCTGAATTAGAAATTTTTAGGCGACCAAAAAGGTTATAATTAACTTTCATGAACTGAAAACACCCTGTGAAAGGGTTAAAGTTCTAAGACGAAAACACAGATTTAACAACAACTTTGCTGTGGTAGCGACCTGTCAATCACAACGTAGCCACGCCCTAAAGCGTACCCTGCTATTTGACTCTAAATGGGACCATAATTTACTAAATGAACATCATGCTGTATTGAAAAAGACTTGAAACAAAGCGATTGAGACCATAGACTCATTTTTACAATGCTTACTAAGGTAATACAGTAAATGAAGTGAGAAGTATGGTCATTTTCTCATAGACTATATATACATCCGGGGCTAATCGTGTTGAGGGATTAGTTAGCTTCTCAACAGTGGTAAATAAAGCACAAGAATTGTTGATGACATCCAGTGTGTTGGCTGTGTGTTGGTCCCTTCACATGCTGCAACAGATCAACAGTTTCAAACAGACAACAGTATTCGCGAGCAGGATTATCACGGTGAATCATGTTAAAATCGCTCCATCTGTCGAGATGTCAGAAAGCAGCTCAGTGACGTTATCGACGAAATCCATCAATACTTGGTCTGTAAATTGTTATCAGCGGGATTTTTTTGTGTATCTTTCAACACAGTGCAAAGATATTCAGAGGAGATGGAATCACCACATGAGAACTGCTTGCATTGAAATGGGTCTTTAAATATAGCAGCACCACCACCACCTTTCCTGTCAGGTGGAGAAGCATTCATAGAATTAAAGTATGGAGGGGCGGACTCAATGAGAAGTGATGTACTGCCACTGTTATCCAGCCAGGTTTCAGTAAAAAGACTAAAATCCAGATTACATAAATGATGTAACGGTGACATATTTGTCAAAGCTGGCCGGGGGCTTAAAACCAGTGGTGGAGGTGGACGCCGAGGGGCGTTAGGGGAGAGAAAAGTCCGAGGAGTCCAAGGCAAGGCAAGCTTATTTATATAGCACATTTCAGCAATTCAATGCGCTTTACATAAAACATAAAAAATTAAATGCATCGAGACAAAGTGCAAAAGAACCCATTATAAAAGATAAAATAATAAAGTAAGATTAAAATAATATGAAATAGAATACATATCATCTTATGCATAACATAAGATGGAAAATAAAGCCCACTGAATAATAATAAAATTAAAATCAGTCTACTCTGTTCCTTTCTTTTCTACATCAGTGGTGGAGATTTGAATTTTTTAAGACGAAAAACTCAGAGAGATGAAGAAAGTTAATCCTCACAGGTGGTAATTGGCGTGTGGGGGTGGAGACTCTCTCTCTTGGTTCTGACATCCCTCATTTTTTAAATTCTCTTCTCTTCCTCTAAAATGGCTCTCAAGGTTTCTGGTGTGTTGTGTTATTTCTCGTCGTTGTTTTGAATCCTCTTGTCTCTTGTCCTTGGCAGAGGGAGCAGAAGGGTGACGCAGATTGGAGATGAACAATTTTACTCATGACAGACCGACCTCCTGTTCCTCAGTAGACTTGTTGGTGTTAGTTAGCTGTGTGTTAGCATCCTCCGGTATGGTAAAGTGGTATGACGCCCACACAGTCCATCCACCTCCACATTCACTTCTAATCAGCGGATCTTCATGCGCTGCAATATTCTGGAGAAGTCTTTGAAAGCTAACTAGCATCAGCTAATCTCAGGTTTCCAGTCACTGTAGTTCAGTGTAGTGACCCAGCAAAAGGCTTGTTCTGTTTGTAGGCCATGCTCGTGTAGTGCTAAAGAAGTAATAAAAATGTCAAAAAAAAATATGGCCATAGCCTTCTGTGTCCTTCATAAATGAAAGTCCTAGTGATTTATACATATCCAGGAGCCTCTGTCCATAATCTTTTGCAGAAAAAAACAAGAATATCAACAAAAGAATGTAAGCAGAGCTGAGAGCAAACAGCAGAGTGTCTGCTCTGTAAGAAAGCAGGAAGTCATTGTCTTAAATGTTGACTTTCTTGTGCACAGTGGGCCACCTCTGGGTGTGAGAAGTGAAGCTGATGCGGAAGTGCCTTAAACCTGCATTCTTTCTAACAGCCAGCAGGGGGCGACTCCTCTGGTTGCAAAAAGAAGTCTGATTGAATAGAAGTCTATGAGAAAATGAGCCCACTTCTCACTTGATTTATTACCTCAGTAAACATTGTAAACATGAGTTTATGGTCTCAATCGCTAGTTTCAAGTCTTCTTCAATACAGCATGATGTTCATTTAGTAAATTATGGTCCCATTTAGAGTTAAATAGACCATAAAGTAGGGGATGCTTTAGGGCGTGGCTACCTTCTGATTGACACGTTGCTACCACGGCGTCGTCCGGTTTGGGAGTTTTCCGTGTTTTCGTCTTACAACTTTAACACTTTCATAGTGTGTTTTCAGATCATGAAAGTTGATTATAACCTTTTTGGTCGCCTTAAAATGTCAGTTGTACTTAGCTCAACCCTCTCGTGTCACTTCTGGTTGCACAAAAACAACATGACAACAGCCAAATATCAAGATGGCGACGGACTAAATGCCAAACTTATGGCTTCAAAACGGCAGTCAACAAACCAATGGATAACATCACTGTGACTACGTCCAATTCTTATATACAGTCTATGCTTGCCCATGACAAAAATGGCATTGTAACTACATTGAAGGAGTCCAAAAGCCACAGTAGTGGCTGTGCTGCTCTGGTTTAAACAGACCGACCTACCTTTCTTATAGAACTCCATACTGTCGTTAGCAGTAGTTATAAGTGAGACATATTTCTAAGGCTATGCTTACATAGATGTACAATATAAAGTGCAAGACATGCAACACAGAAATTGTTTAACTCATCACATAAGCTTTGCATTGCTAGTAGCTTAATCTTGCTAAGCCACCACATTCTGCCACCCTGACTATAGTAATGCATCAGACTGTGGTTAGCCATCTGACACACGTTGGCCTGATTTTGATTTTCATTCATTTATGGCAGGTTGCTCATTTCTCAACTTGGAGCAATATCATCTTTCAAGGTGTTGCATCAGTTTCATGCAATTCTTTTGAGCTAACGTTTGTTCTTAAACAGAGAGAAATATTAAAAGCAAAACAAAGCAATGAACCTGTGGTGTATGAGCTATTTTGAAATGTATGAGATACAACAGACCAATGTTAAATGTGTTAAATCATCAGGGAAATGCAGTTATCTTAATGCAGTAATAACCGAAAGAATGGATTATGCAGTAGTATAGCAACTGACACTCAAATGCTAGTCAAACAGAGCATTGCTACAGTACACGCCCCTCCACACACAGGCTGGCACACACACTTCATCACACACACAAACAATGCAAACCCACGTGCTCACATCCACACCCATATAAGGCCTTTCAATAATACATGTAGTTCATTGTTTATTCACTTGCACTTATGAAAATGATAAAGCACTGAAAGAAAAGAGAAAACAAATAACACATGGAGAAGGTGAGATAAAAACCTCAAGGGGCTGATGATAGCCTCTCACCCCGAAACAAAGGTCAGAGATGAAAGAAAACGCCTCAAAAAGAGACAGCAGAACCTCGACAAAAAGCCAATGGGATTTTTCCATTGTGTTTTGGATCGTCGAGAAAATAAGATCTGTGGCGAACACACGTTTATGATACTTACATGATTTGTTCAGCAAGATAATCTTCACAAATGAACACCACTTTTAGGATTTTTGAAGCATGAATGCAAACGCCAGAAGTAACTTATGCTACGCTATAAACGAACTACACCACGGTCGCACACACAACAAGGCTGTAAAGACGGACGAGTCGGCTTGATGACGTCTTGACGTGTCATTTAGCCACTTGTTAGCAACAGCCTTTTTTAAGACACATAAAGGCTTCAAAATTCACATAAAGGCTTCATAGTGGGGTATTTATTGATGCATTTTATATCGTAGAACAAAATGTTAAAATCTCTTTAGCTTGTGTTAACCACAGACCTTATTTCAGGCATCTAACTAAAAACCCATTGACTTCCAGACGAGGGAACAGGAAGTGCTAAAATGCTAACTCATTGCCAGCTTTTAGGTCTCATTCCTGCAGCACTCTATTTAACACAATCAGTTACATTTATATCAACTCACAAAATGCAACTAAAATATGAGTTGATAATTGTATAACTGAGCTCTTACAGACATTTAAATGAAAAACAATCTGTTCTTTTTAATAAAAAGAATAAATATAAAGTGTAAATTTCAAAATAAAGGCGTATCTTAATGACTTGTATCGATATTTTCACTTTGCATCGATGATATTGGATCGTTGATCACTGAATCGATATATCGATCCAGATGGATGTATTGTTACACCCCTGTGAGATGGTGCAGAATGATGCCATTAAAGGAACACATCCAAAATCGATGTTTTGAATATGAAACATTCGCCCCTGTAGGCTTGAATGGTGGCTCTGAAAAGTGTGTAGCTTTCTCCTTCGTGGACAACAACAGCTGTAGTTTGTTTTGATTCAATAGTTAAAATGGATTCCAACTGTGACCCAGTTTCACGCTGCAAAAGACAACATATCAAAAATATCCACAGAAACTTTCCTCCAGCATCAACATGCTCTGTCCACACATGTTGTATTCTCAGTTTGGTCCAAAACAATCATATTTTCTCCAGTATGGCTAATTGTCCAGCTTTCATGTGCTGATATTTTGTGTTACATCTACTACACTTGCATTATTATAGGACATTCATACCAATTAAACCCATTCCCACTTTTTCAACTATTCCTACTACGTCACCTTCTGCTGACACATTTTAGCCAGAAATTCAGTGTATCGTCAGCTTTTCAGCATCCAGCATTCACACAGCAATGTCTTCAGAATGGTCCTTTGGTTTACCTTTGTTGTTGGTGACAGAAGTTGCAGGATTTTTTTGGAAAAGTTTCCATGGCCTTTTTTTTTTCTGCTGTGAAACTGGGTCACCATTGGAATCTATTGTTACTGTTGTGAATCCGGCTCCCGTCTTCAGTAAATGAGCAAGTTACAAACTTTTTAGAGTCACATATCTTTCTAGGGGCGCGTTTGATATTCAAAACTTTTTCAGTTTTCAGTGGAGTATCCCTTTAATGTTTAAAAGAGCCATGTACCGTGTCTGCATGTGCAGTGTGTCATGTAGCCTGATTGGTAGGCGACACATTGTGAACTGTATCGCTGAGTGTTAACGTTGGATCTGAAGGTGGGAAAGATTAGCAGACTTAAAGAAAATGCCATTACCCTCTTGAAATGTGAGATTAATTTAAAGCTAAGCCACCAACACCTGGTCAATCCCAATGACTGTTTGCCATCTCATTATCATACTTCATTGAGCACATGTCAATCTAAAGGGTGGAACACGACATTAAAGTTGGTCAGGTAACATTAGAAACATTAGAAACAGTCTACCATATAATCAGGCCATGACTAATCATCCTTTTTACAATCATTTAAATCAACATTTGTTTCCGTATTTGTCTCAGGACAAGAGCTACTCCACGTTCAACACTGCTACTCCCAGATCTCCCAGTCCAACTCTGGATGTGCAACTTGAAATCCATCCTGAATCTCACAACATTGACCAAGCGACAGTGCTCAGACCAGCTACCACCGGTATGCAGCCTCCATCCAGTGGGAGAGCTGAACCAGCCAGGATCGCTCCCACACGCTGCCTCTCACCCAGCGCGACACCCGGCAGACAGGAACTCAAGTGTTGCCCACGTGGATCAGAGGTGGTGAACCAGGTTGTCGGTGAGAACAGCAGTGTATCACTTTCAAGGAGACTCCTGCAAGAAGTTAAATTGGATGACTCCCCACAGCAAAAGGTACTGCTTACATCTACAACAGGCTATGGCTCTATATATATATATTTTTGTGACAGAGAGACAGAGCTGAGGATGAGTTGTGTAAAAGTTTGTAATACCGTGCTGAGAAGGATCACACTATAGTCTGTTACAAATTGAGGTTGGCCGCTGCTCCAGTTGAAAGGATCCACGATCACAGGATAGTCAACTGGAGCGATCACAAGGCCTGAAGGGAGATCTGTCACTTGGCTGTTGCTTTCTGCATTTACGCAACTCACTGCTGAGACGTGTCCCAGCATCCTTCATCACTGCAGCTCTTGACTGCTGATTTGTGCCAACTCCAGCAGGCAGTGTGCAGTGAAGGCTTTGACTGAAAGGTTGTCAGGGAAATATGACAAGGAGTTTGTTTCCCTCCCTGCAGCCCTGGTTTATTGACTGCCATTGATTCAACACCAGAGCAACACCAGGCTTCCTTGCACAAATCAAGTTAGCATAGCTCTGTCTTAAATCAATAGGTCCGCTGTTAAAAGACATTTCCTCAGAGGGTCAAAACACAGAATTATGTCCAGCACTGCCTTGAGCTCTGTCTGGAACTACTGTCTGCTGTTTACTCTACTTTGTTGGCTGCACACAACAGTGTATCAACTTTATGGATTGAGTGTGTATCAATTGACATTTTTCGTGAATCCTGTTGGTCACGGGATTCATTTCACTAATCATCACGTAAGGAAGTGAAGTCAATGGGAGCGGGCGGGACGGGAATCACAACAACTATATAAGCCAGTTTTTATCAGTGAGCAACCTCCGGTTCTGAAAAGTGAAGCCAATGAGGAAGTGCCTTAAACCTGCATTCTTTCTAATAGCCAGCAGGGGGCGACTCCTCTGGTTGCAAAAAGAAGTCTGATTGTATAGAAGTCTATGAGAAAATGAGCCTACTTCTCATTTGATTTATTACCTCAGTAAACATTGTAAACATGAGTTTATGGTCTCAATCGCTAGTTTCAAGTCTTCTTCAATACAGCATGATGTTCATTTAGTAAATTATGGTCCCATTTAGAGTCATATAGTCCATAAAGCAGGGGATGCTTCAGGGCGTGGCTACCTTGTGATTGACAGGTTGCTACCACGGTGTTGTCCGGTCTGGGAGTTGTCCGTGTTTTCGTCTTAAAATTTATTATTCAGCGTTCGGTTTTACTTCGTCACTTCTGGTTGCAAAAAACAAGATGACGACAGCCGAAATGTGAAGATCGAGGCCTTAAAACGACAGTCTACAAACCAGTGGGTGACGTCATGGTGTCTACGTCCACTTCTTATATACAGTCTGATATTTTATATATGAATATGCAGTTCTATGAATAAACACGGGATGGGAGTCATTCCTCCACGATTGCTATGGGACAGGAGGTTTTTGTGGGAGTGGGATGGAACAGGAGTGAAAATCCACTCCCATGTCACCCTCTAGTGTGTATGTGTGACCGTGATGAGATGTAAGGCATTGTCATCGGAATTGCTTCCAAATAAGTTTTCTTTTTTTTTTACAGGTGATTGTTTTAAAGGAAAAAGAAGATAACTCACTGACGCCACTTGACTCCAGCGATTACAACTCACACCTGCTTAGCAGTCCACGGATGCACGGGAATGATGATGACGAGCTTCGGATGCTGGCAAGTCTAAAAAGGGAGCAGGAGGAAGATGAATGTAGAGCCTCAGGCATAAGTGCATCCCAGATCCACCACTGTAATGTCAGCATCAGCATGAGCAGCGACGACGCCTCTACCTGGACCCACATCTCCACGGTCTGTACCGTCATCCTCTGCTACTCTTGATCTTCTGTTGTTGATTCTTCACTAACGAGCAACATTCATGTGCAGCTAGTCTACTATTTACAATCATTAGCGCGTCGTCCCTCGCTCCATCTCCCGCCTGGAATAATTTTTTTGACCCTGGTTGATCCTCACCCTTGTTAATTTCCATTTCAAGCCCCCAACTTATGCCACCGTGAAGTGCTAATGCACCTCTTTCTCCTGCATGTTTTCTGCATTACAAAAGATTATGGAGATAGAAACACATTAATTGGCCTCTTACGGCTTTTAAAAGCACACTGGCATAATATCAACGGCTCCCCCCGGTGACTAAAAATTATTTAGGTCATTTGAAATGATCCCCAGAAGTCTTTTTAGAATTCAAAGATGGTATGGTTCGCTCTTGGCGATTGAAGGTCATTGAGATCTATGGCCCATTAGCATAAGCACATTGCTCTTATGAAGAGAGAACACTGCCCTGGCTGGCCCTACTGGGTCCACTGTAGGATCCCCCGGTGAATACAATCATTACAGATGCTAGGCCTGTTACCATTTCTGTACACGCAGGTATCCATTAATAGACGGAGATTCGAGAATAGTGGTGCTACCGCAGGGATTATCATCTCACAGTTCCTTTCCGAGGACACAGTGGTGTGGTCACCAATAAACACATGTATCTTTAGACCGTACAGTTGGTACGGTTTTCCACGGGGACAGGATGAGATTTACATTTGACTTGATCAAACCCCCGAAGTGATGTTTTCCGTATCAGCCGCAGTGCTTTACAATTGTAAATACATATGGCAACAGCACCACCATCAGCATATTAAGAAAAGGCTTTGCCAATAAAGAGAGAGGAACAAACATAAAGAAAGATGTGGGAGTAATAATGAATACAACTTTTAAAAGGATCAAATAAGTGTCTGTGAAAGATAAAAACAGGAGATGGTTTTGGGACTCAGGTAGAGGATAGTCACTGTCTGGGGCCGTGACTCCTCCACTAAAACTGAAAAGTAATTTCTAGTCCCTGGGTGCTGTGACTGGAGTGGCCCTGCTGTTGACATCTCTACTGTTGCTGCTGAAACTACTGTACCAGCCCAGACATACAGTAACTTCACCCCCAGGCGATTCTACACTATGCCTCAGTTACTAGGTTGAACACAAAAGACTCACCTTGTATGATTGTGTCAATCTAGATGAAGTCAAGTCAATTTAATTTGTATAGCCCAAAATCACAAATTTGCCCTTTACAATCTCTACAGGATACATCACCCTCTTTCCTTTACAGTGCAACCCATATCCTTCGATATGTGTATATTGTGTCAATTCAGAGTTTTTTTTTCTGTTGAACCATGACATCTGATTACAGCTACGGATGAAAAGCATTCCTTCCTTCACTGTGAATTTGTGTCAGTCACAGTGAACTCCAGTTGAGATGTTGAATAGTTATTTTCGACATGGAGGTGAACTATCAAATACATCTTGTGATGGGAGGAAAGGTTTATTCAAATTTTCAACCACTTTTATTAATAACAGGAGGACTTTCACACTTCATTACTGATGAGAGCAGTATGAATGACTAAACCCAATCTCAAATGTTTTCACTAAACTAAATCTGCACTTTAAAAATGAGATAATTATCAGATTTAGCTTTCATATAAAGATGATGATACAACTCTTCTGCTCTCTAAAACTCTGCCAGTCAGGGTTTTGTGCCAGGAGCTCTCGCAGCTTTCCTCTCACTGATACATTCAGAGCAACTTAGTCAACGTTCTGAAGATGAGTTGAGTAATCATACAGTGAAACAACTCTTTACATAAATCTATACATGTCCTTTACATTTCCTGTCAAAATCTGATGGAGTTATATTCAGCAACACTTGTGTCTCCGTTTGAACCCGCAGCGTAGCTACCCGGATGTGCCTGTGCCGTCTAAATCTCAAGCTGGCACAACCGGCATTATCATAAAAAATGTATGAGTAGACTCAGAGTTTTCCATAAGCGTCGGCTGCCGGCCAAACAGCCGACTATTCATTTAAGTCCAGCCGGCTACTTTATTATATTAATTTTTTTCATTATAATAAAATAGTTTGGATTAATAAGTGGCGATTCGCAATGCGTGTACATTTTACGACCACTAGCCTCCACTTCAAAACAACGCAGGCATGATGATGATACAAAAGCCTGTCTGTCTGTGTCAGTCCCGCCTCCACATGCTCTATAATGTGTGTGTGTGCGCTCAGCTGAGAGTCAAGTCAAGTCAATTTTATTTGTAAAGCCCAAAAATCACAAATCACAATTCACAAATCACAAATTTGCCTCAGGGGGCTTAACAATCTGTACAGGATACAACACCCTCTGTCCTTTACAGTACCGCCCTCTCCCCGGATAAGGAAAAAATCCCCCCAAAAAAAACCTTTTAACAAGAAAAATGGAAGAAATTTCAAGAGGAGCAACAGAGGAGGGATCCCCCTTCCAGGATGGACAGACGTGCAATAGATGTCATGTGTACAAAGTAACAACATAATGAAAATACAACATAGACAATCCATATGACACAAAATGATACATATAATGTGAATATACTGTATGTGAGAATGTGGATCCAGGAGGATGTCAAGCAGCTTCCCGGCGTCGCCAAACAGATACAGCCAGAGCAAAACGACCTCCTCTCCACGCCAAATAGATAGAGCCAGAGCAACACAACCTCCACTCCACGCCAAATAGATAGAGCCAGAGCAACACGACCTCCTCTCCACGCCAAATAGATAGAGCCAGAGCAACACGACCTTCTCTCCATGCCAAATAGATAGAGCCAGAGCAACACAACCTCCTCTCCACGCCAAACAGATAGAGCCAGAGCAACACGACCTCCTCTCCATGCCAAATAGATAGAGACAGAGCAACACAACCTCCTCTCCACGCCAAATAGATAGAGCCAGAGCAACACGACCTCCTCTCCACGCCAAATAGATAGAGCCAGAGCAACACAACCTCCTCTCCACGCCAAATAGATAGAGCCAGAGCAACACGACCTTCTCTCCATGCCAAATAGATAGAGCCAGAGCAACACAACCTCCTCTCCACGCCAAATAGATAGAGCAGAGCAACACGACCTCCTCTCGAAGCAAAATAGATAGACCCAGAGAAACACAACCTCCTCTCCACGCAAAATAAATAGAGCCAGAGCAACACAACCTCCTCTCCACGCAAAATAGATAGACCAAGAGAAACACAACATCCTCTCCACGCAAAATAGATAGAGCCAGAGCAACACGACTTCCTCTCCATGCAAAATAGATAGAGGCAGAGCAACACGACCTCCTCTCCACCATGGAACCTTGAGAGAGGACCAGATTTTTGTTTTTAGGCCACAGTTGCTTGGTAATGTAAACATATGTTTCCCATGCCAATAAGCCCCTTTGGACTGAATTAGCACAGAGGTCGTGTTCAAAAGAATTGATGACAAAACACATGAAGAATTGCATTGATTGCACAGACAGGGGTCATGCTCAGTTAAGGTGTAAATATATAGTAAGAAAAAAATAAGGTTGAATGATTTCTTAATTACAAAACCTCTGATGAGTCAGGAATAGGTGTGGTTTTAAATATTTATTATATTTATTATATTATATTTATGACTATTTACAGACTGTGTGGGCTAAAACGCACTAGAAGCCTAATTCTCCTTTACAATAATCGGGGTAGGCAAACTCATTAAAATATGCAATAATTAAGATCAGTGCATATGATGGAATAGTGGCATTAGGATGAGGCCACCAAATTTGGGCTTTTACGTGCAAATCTATCTCCGGGGGAGTCATGCCCCTGGACTGTCTTCGCTCACTTTGGTTCTTGCACACATTATATCCCACAGGCCTACCTAAATCTATATATTCCTGGCTACATGGTTGATTTGAACACTGGCGTTGAGCCAGGTTCCTGTGGGAATAAAAACGTCTGGTGATGCTTCATTAAATAACACATGTACAAAGTCAAATTGGGGGAGCAAGCTCCTTATATTTAGGTGTGCACGGCTGAGTCCAAGATATTTCTTGAAATAAATGAAGGATTATTAATATTAGATGTGTTAGGAGAGGTAATAATATTAAGAGGGAGAGTGGTGATAGGTCTGAGATTCACTAATGCAATACTGCTCAGCCCTGCGATTCTGCGAGGGCAGTTGTACAATGGTGGTTAATAATAGGAATAGCATATACAGAGGAAAAAACAGCCACTAGAGTGGAGCTGATCCACCAGCAATCACCTGGAAACTGCCTTGATAAATAAGGCAGCAAGATGGACGTTAAAAAGAAATGATCTGGCACCAGCACTGTTTGGTGGAACATCATTGCCAAACATTGTTGCCAAACAAGCACAGAAATGCTGTGCGGCGTAGTTTTACAAACAAATGTTTTGAACCAAAGGCTTCTGCTGAGTTTATGTCTCCATGACAGAGGGCAGGCAAAGCGCCAGAAATGATTGAGTCTACGGCGATGCTGATCAGAGACGAGCAGAGCTCTTTGAGGTTGTTCTGATAGTTGTAGCATCATTTGACCCAGCGTGCAGGATAACAGATGATGCACAGGGGTGGATATGCAGCTCGAGCACCAGGATAGCTAAATGTTCGAGAATCAGTCAAAGAGACCGGTCGAACAATAGAGGTGCCAGCTATAGAAGTTGGGCTGTGTTTGGGCGTAGCCATATACCTGGTGTGTCAGTGACCTTTTAGCCAAGACCTACCCTGTGTTTTCTCTGGGATGCTGTACAGCAGGTAGTGTTTCAGACAAGTCGTCACATTGACTGTACAGCTACAGGCAGCCAGTAGCTGCTGTGTTCACTCACTGTGCTGCTGAATAAAGAGGTGATCAAAATAAGTAATGCACTTCTGTTAGCAGCAGATGTACTTCTAATTCTTTTGGACCCAAGCCTTCCCTTTTTGATTATGTCGTTCATGCAAGTTTAAATGACCATTTGAGGCACTGGGGTTTAATATTACAGATCGAGTACAGAAACGGTTCAGCTCCCACCTCCCCAAAATAGTTTTCTCCCATCACCCGACAGGTAGCTCATCATCATCAGTACATATTACCTGCAGAATTCCACTGGGTACAATTTTAGGTCTCGTCTTATTTTTAGAAGAGGATTACATAAAGAAGGCACTGGAGCGCACAGATAGCTAAACATTTACTTAAGCCATGCAAGGACTACAGCTTCAGGATGACTGCTTCTTCATCAACGTCATGTAACGTAATAGCCTTTAAACAGGCACTAGATTTAAATAGCCTCCTGAGGCTATAATATGGTCTTTAGCTTTGACAAGATGGAGAGGCTAATGCACTTGTGTTTCGTACAGCTGAATATGACTATATATTGAATGTGATAGTATTCTTATCTTCTACCTCAGTTAAAGGTCTCTCATACTCACAGCTAACAAAAAATGAGGGTTTTAAAAATCAAAAATACAACCCAGCTCTAATCCTTTGTCACATCTACATTTCTGAAGGCATTATAGATTTTACTGATCCTTGATCTTTGTTTGTTCACCCTCCATTGTTCACTCATGTTTTTCTGTGTCTTGCTGCGCTCTCCATCTTTCCTGTGTGCTTTTCTCTTGTTGTTTCCAGAGAGGCAGTGATCTTTCATACTAGCCAGTATGGCATGGCACACAGCAAAGAAGAGGGCTTTTTTGTCCTGACCTGAACAGGCTGCATACGGATTTCCATAAACTTAAGAAGCTTTAAGCTTAATTTAAGCCCGTACTAAGGTTTTTGTAAAAATGTTCCTTATCTTGCTTGTGCTCGGTAGGGCAATGTTGTTAATGTGTGCCTGTAGATTTCAATGAGGCGTTGTATGTGATATTGGGCTCTCCAAGAAAGACATATTTCTCCCTGTGACAGTTTATCTGTCATAAAATATACAATTTCTGTTGAGAGACAACAATCATTTGTCAAGCAATCAAGCTTAAATAGTAGTCTGATGGTGGTGGATGCGATGGCCTTCATTACTGGCTGATATTGAATGAAACAGGTCGTTCTGAACCTGAAAAAAACATTTTCTATCTTGAACTGCTGTTAGTGTACATTATATCATTTTTATGCCCCAACTTAAAGGAACAGTGTGTAAAATTTCAGGGGATCTATGAGCAGAAAGCTTAGAATGAGCCCTTCATATCTACATAGGGAGCGGGTCCTCTTCACGAAGTCCGCCATGTTGCTCCGCCAAGAGTGTTTCGGATTTTTACGTTACCTGAAGGCCGCCGTAATTCTCCAACAAACTTGTGAAACTGTGCTAACGTGAACCGCAGACGGCAAAACCGTAGTACCGCCAGCCGCCATCTGACTTCCGTTGCTCCTAAAGTATTGTAATTATGGTTAGGATGGCTTCTGAGTAAGGTGAACTTACCACGGTTTTGGAGGAGTGAGCAGAGGGGTACTCAGTTGGTTGCAATCTGCAACCACACCATTAGATGCCGCCAAGTCCTACACATTGTACCTTTAAAGGAGATAACTGAATATTTACAATTTTTGGAAACATTTTATAAGTACTTGAGTTATGAGTATTTGATGACATTATAACACAGTCTTTCTCTTTTTCCTTTATATTACTGATCCAGCCAGCTAATCAGGGTCATCACTATCAGAAGGAAATGAACCCCCTCCTACAATCAAACCCCAGGTACGATGGCATGTGTCACACACATTTGTAGCATCAATTTTTTACTGCACTGTAAATTTATAATAAAATGTACACTACAAGACAAGGTCGACTAAGAATAGAAACAAAACTCTTGTTTAGTGATAACACACATTTACATTATATATTGTGCATGAAGGTCAGGCTATGAATAGAGTCGTTTTCTTTAAGAAGAACTGACACGCTGTCTCCAGAACCCTCTTTGGTTGTTAGTAAGTAAGTCTTGGTGAGTAGAAGGCATTATAATTGTAAAAAGTCCAAGCCATGCTGATGTATTTCATGTACTGCCTGACAGAAAATGGCATGTTTTTTGTATTTGGTTGCATGTACATGAAACTCACCCCAAAATTCATAATCAGATGGTAGCCAGTGACTGCAGAATTAAGGCTAAATGTCAACTGTCAGATAGATATGCAAATTGGGGCTTTTCTCGCTCACAGATGAGGATGAATAAATTGAGTGTGTGCCAGGTACTGTAGTTTTCTTCTCCCTTAAGTGCTGTTGTCATTTTCACAAGTGCAGATTATTGGGTGTGGATGCTGGGAGCAATTAGGACATCATTACTATTACTTTATCATTCATATCTTTCATACTTTCAGAAAATAGTGTTTTCTGGGAAATTTTCTGCATTCAAATTGATGGGCGGATCGTTCAAATTTGACACTTTTTCAAACATTTTTCATGTATTTTCATTTGCTGATATCAGAAAGAATTATCAACTTGTTACACTCCGTTTCCATCTTCAGTCTGACTCCACTCTAATCCGTTTTTCCCTAACCAATCACTAAAGCCCAACGTATCCGCCTGAATCTAAATGCATTTCAAGTCAACACTGTCAACATATTGGTTTTGCTGGGGTTTTAAGAGTGGAGCGAAGTGAGGAAGCCAGTAAAAACAAACTGCAATGTCGGGCGATATTGACAAGACATGCCGTCTACGGCGCACAGCTTGACAAAGCTCAACAACAACTTGAGAACGGCGTTAGTTCCGCCCATGCCACACATCCTGGTCTGGACCAAGGAGGGTGGAAAGAGGAGATGTCACGGGTCATCATCGCGTCACATCTTTGGAGTACAACATATGCGCAGTAAAATCTGGTCTGCACTCGCCAAAATTGAGCCAATCGCAACGCACGACCGCAGCTCCAGTTACATTGCGCATGTGTTATACCCCAAGACCTGTGTCCGCCTGTGTCCCAGCCTCTTTCAATAGGCCTTGGTCTGGACCAAGGACCCAGGCACCGCGCTTTGAAGTAATTTTTACATGGTGGCCAAACGGTGGAATTACAACCTCCGTATCCTTCACATGATGCCATTTGGCCCAATAAGACTTTTCCCAATAGACTTACATTGGGAAAGAGTCGTCTCAGTAACTCAGCGGATCTTTTTTTTTTTTTAGGTAAATCAACTTCCCAGTACGAACACTTGAATAGTCCTTATTTAAATCATTATGTCCTAAAAGTTGTAAAATACACCAATAGCTGAATCCAGAGTTATTTCCCTTCCTCCGTTCATGTGAATGAGACCCAGACCGAGGCTGAACCGAGGGCTAGGAGGCGAGGTTAAAGGAAACACTACTGCCCCTGCTTCTACTCATTCATACATTCATGTAGAAACTCCATTCAACTTTAAAATGTTCCATATCTTTCATACTTTCTGGGTATTATTCAACTTTTAAAGCCAGCAAGTCAGTTTAGTGTCAGCTTTTGAACAACCCCTCACATATTCCACATCTTTCATTCTTCAGAAATTGCCCTCTAGTTAGGCTACTCACTTAGTATTGTGCTTGTCAGATTCATCCCTGGCACTTTTTATCTTCTAGATGATTGATGTTAGACAGAAAGTCCATAACAATCAAAAGCAGGGGTTAAACTCACCATTTAGCACTGCCTTTCAGCAGTCATACAAGGAGAAATCTATCAGTGATTAAGCAAAGGCCAACTTCTGCATGGCAGCAGCCTCAGTAGTTCATAATGCAAAGCAGCCATGAGACATGTTCCACCTGGTTTCACCTGCCTACAGGTTAAAAGCAGAGTACAGTTAAAGTTCTAACCTCAAAAAGAAAACATATTGATGAATGGGCTTATATTACTGGAGGAGGCAGAATAATTTATAACTGTTATTATTCGGGAAAGTGCATCCAATATCAACTTCAGGCAAAAACAATGCTAAAAAGAACACATACCCAGAAACCACCAAAAGAACTAGAAGCTGACAAAGTGAAGAGAAAGAGAAAGTTGGCACATCAGAATGTTAAATAACAACACGTCATATGAAAATATGTTCTGACCATAGACTGTATATAAGGAGTGGACGTAGTCACCGTGACGTCACCCATTGGTTTGTGGTCGTCGCCATCTTGTTGTTGTTTTTTGCAACCAGAAATGACGAGGGTAGAGCTAAGTTGAATAAGACATTATTTGGCGACCAAAATGTTATAATTTACTTTCAAGAAATGAAAAACACACTGTGAAAGGGTTAAAGTTATTAGACGAAACCTCCCAGACAGGACAACGCCGTGGTAGCGACCTGTCAATCCCAAGGTAGCCACGCCCTAAAGCATCCCCTGCTTTATGGTCTATTTGACTCTAAATGGGATCATAATTTACTAAATGAACGTCATACTCTATTGAAGAAGACTTGAAACTAGCGAATGAGACCATAAACTCATGTTTACAATGTTTACTGAGGTAATAAATCAAGTGAGAAGTAGGGTCATTTTCTCATAGACTTCTATACAATCAGACCTATTCTTGAAACCAGAGGAGTCGCCCCCTGTTTGCTATTAGAAAGAATGCAAGTTTAGGGTTGAGCTTTCGACCGAAGGTTTCCACCGCTCCGTTCTCCGCACTGCGATTACCTCATTAACGATATGGTTCCCTTATAGCATTGGGTTTAAATCTGAAATATTGCCAGATAAGCGCTTTTGCTTTTTGTTTTGACACCAAATCCTCCACCATCATCTTGTGTGTGTAAAATCTGAGTCCTGCTACTCTGTGCTGAGACTCCGTACGGAGCAGACACTTTCACTTTCAGTTTGTAGTGTCCGTCGTCCGACTATTTATTGGTAACACGGCGCTTGTATGAGAAAATTAACTAAATGGGTTTTATTTCTATAAAACAAGCAAAACAATAGTAGGGGCTGTGTAACACCGACTACAAGCCTAGTGTAAACCTAAATAGCTCAGAGTCAAGGCTCGAGTCAAATTGCTCTTGGAGGCAGGTTTTATTTGTTGAATCAGAGGACGTTGAGGTAGAAGAAACTCTTCAATACTATCATTAATAATACAATATCACACATTACCATCTGGGCAGTATCTTAAGGCTTACAAGCACTGTATATCCATCTTGTGTCACTTCATTGCAGCGTATGGATCCGTTGGTTCCCTTTGAGGTTTCTGGAGACCCTGCGTCACCCCACTGAGCCCCGCTCTGCACATCTCCATCTCTTTGTGGGTGTACACAAGCATGCGGCGTGTTACAAAACAAGACAAAGGGATTGCATCATAGGTCCGCTGCTCAAATTATGCAACCAACACCTTTCAAACACTTCTGATTTATTGATGAAAAGCGAGGTTGCCTGTTGTGAACATGTGTCAACTCCCATGTATTTAGATAGCTTCAATGCTAAAATGTTTTGGGGGCTGTTTAAATATTCAGTGAGGTTATGCTGTTTGATTGAATGTCCACTGAAATGAATATTACTATTGACAGCTCCCTCAAATGTACTCCTCGACTTGTCTCACACAGCACCACAGCATCCGCAGCTGTACTACTGAAATTAGACTTCGAAGCAAGCCTTGATTTACATATCGTAAGAGCAGCTGCACAGGATTTGTCGTTGTTTTCGCTCCTTTTCTTTTAGGCATTGCATCCTGAGACACCCTTACAGTGAATTCTATCATGGTATTATTTCAGCATCTTGGCATCACTGCAAGGCTTCCTCGCTGTTGAGAGCTACAGTTTTCTTGACAGCTAAAATGCTCCTGTTGCTGTGCTTAATGTTTGCCAGGGCTTTTCTAGCATTTTTAACATGTTTCTTTCATGTGATACTTGTGTCTGCCTTTGGCTGGAATACCAAATGTGAAACCACAAATCAGGCTGTCACAGAGACTGTGAGTAGCAATTGAATTGTTTTTACAATGAAGACAATTGTGAAATTCAGTACAATTGCCAGGGTGTCAGACAAACAGAGTTCTCTGACAGGGTTTCACTGGGAGATATTTGGAAAGATAAATTTCAATATACTCCATGCTGTGGAAAAACAGTGTACTCACTCAAATTAAATCAAACTAATTTATTCCCTTTATCACAGGTTCTTCCGTATCTGGATTATAATGACTTGAAAATCTAAGAATTTAATCACTCTCGCCAAGTTCCTTTTAACATTTGAAGTTCAATTTGCAGCTCTGTGGAGGCCTTTGTCCTTGAAAATTGCTTTCATTAACTTTTGTGCTATGTTCCTGCCTATCACACAGTCAAAGGGGTGTCAGAGTGGGGTAAATGCCTTTGTTAGAAAGAAAAATCAGCCTCAGTAGAGATAATGTACTTGGTCACTTTAAAGGCATGGGTTTAGAAATAAAGGAATCTCTAATCCAGGTTTAAATGCATGGAAAGTATAATCTATTTATAATCTATAAATGAATTGACCTGTATGTAGGTGTTAATGGGTTGGCATATTTTAGATGTTATTCAATCGAAAGCTGTGCATTTTACTTTTCACTATTTCATACGGTTGTTACCATATCCTTTATTTGACATACTATCAAACCGCTCTTTGAGGTAGCGTTGTCATCTTTGGTATTATTACTTCACTAGTGCAGATAGTTCCAGAAACCATCTGACTATAAAGCAAAGAATCTCTGTCCTTCACATATCTCATGAACTGTTCATCCGATCAACTTCACGCTTGGTGGGTGTATCGCTCAGGATCCAAGGGAGCACGGTGCGGAATGTGGTGCAATTTGGCCAGAGTGTGGTGCTATAACAATGACCTTTACGTTTTGGCCTGTAACTTTTTAACCATAACTCTGAGAAACAAAATTCTTTATTTCTGGATCTTGTGGGTCCAGACCATGGATGTATTAAGAGAACTGGATACAGCGTTGTAGGTGGGCTCCGGTTCATTCCTATGAGAGTTCCTCAGTGGCGCATGAAGCCAAAATGGCTCGACTGCCAAGTGATCCATTGGGCCCATAGAGCAGGGGCAGTAACGTTTTCCTTTAACTCCACCTCCCAGCCCTCGCTCCATCCTCGGTCTGGGTCTCATTCACATGAACGGAGGAAGGGAAATAACTCTGGATTCAGCTATTAGTGCATTTTACAACGTTTAGGACCTAATGATTTAAATAAGGGCTATTCAAGTGTTCATACTGGGAAGTTGATTCACCTCAAAAAAAATGATCCGCTGAGTTACAGACGTCTCTTTCCCAAAGTAAGTCTACGGAAAAAGTATTTTTGGGCCCAATGGCATCACGTGACGGACACGGAAGTTTTAGTACCGCCGTTTGGCCACTACGAAAATTTGCTTCAAAGAGGGCTTGGTCCAGACAACTCTATCCATATAAGCCACGCCCATTTGCATCTAGATTAATTTTCCACCATTTTGAATTGTGTCCAAATCTGATTTTTTTGCTACTCCTACACATTTTGAATAATGGTCACCAAATTTGTTACAAGACATCTCTGGACCAAGCTGGAAAATTACCATAGCTGCCCTCAAAGTTAGCTCAAATGCTCAAGGGCTTACATTGCAAAAAAATATTACTGCGACCACATTTGGTGGACATGTGTAGATATGATGTGAGTGACCATGGCAGATTTGGTTCCATTTGGCCAATATGTGGCGCTGCAGCAACATCATCTAACTGTAAAGGAAGGAATCTCTGTCTGTGTATGTATGTATGACTGTCGCATATCTCGACAACCGTTCATCCAATCAACTTCACACTTGGCGGGTGCAAGCAGCACTTCTGGGGGCCAAGTAATAGGCCCATTATGGACGGGCACATGCTCCGAACGGGCACTGCACTAGTATTGCTAAAGGTACATATACCTATGTTGTTATAGTATTTACTGTAATAATGACAAAGAGGATTCATTGGCACCCATTAAAACCCAACATCCTGTTAAGTCTACAATGGTAAAGTTTATCAGAGAAGATACTAGAATATGTAAATATTTTGAACGCAGCCTGCTGAACGTATTATTAACATGTCACGATTTTTAGTTTAGTGAACATACTATATCAATGTCGTTAGTGATTGTACTTTGTTTTCCGAGGGAGTGACATTATCAATCATTGATAATGAACGTTTGAATTGGGCGCTGTCAGCTAAATGTTGTACAGTAGAAGATTATAGCACCTCATTAAATATGCGATGATGTGCACTTATGAGATGTTATGTCCAGAGGCGAAAGATGTAAATGGATAATATTGCAACTGATGTATAGCCTAAAATGATTATGAATTCTGTTTAACAAGTGAATCTCGCAGTGCTTCGAGTAATAATTCATCTTGTGGCATTTTTTTTTTTCCTCTTCCTCTAATCTGTTGCTCCGTGCTAAAAGAGCAGTGTTGCACTTTACTGGAAAATGATTGATGTGTAGTTGCACCCTGTGTTGCTCTCAGACGGGGAAGATAAACTCATTTAGAGAGAAAGGAAGTCCTGCTCTCACAGACACGGGCAAGGTTAAGACGCCTACTCGGGGCCAGAATGTGGACACTTGGAAATCACAGCTTGAGTCAGAATCTAATAAATGATCCTTCAGGTAAAACTGTGAGGCGGCGGGGCTAAGTGTGCAGGAGAAGTGTCTCAAGGACAATGGAGGCTTAGATGGGCTTCTGAGAGCGCACGATGATGGGACTTCATTGTTAAAATGTCGTATGGAGGCAATTTGACGTTGGCGGTACAGTAGGATGGTGCGTGTAATGGCATGTGTTGTCATGACTGCGTGCTTTTATGGTCTCTTCCCCAGGGAGTGGATGGATGTGCTCAGCCCTCCCATCATGCCTCCCAGCCAGCGGAGAAGGTCAGGCAACACTCGGAACAATTTAGAAGATCTAATCGGAGGTACAGTAATCTTAATTCTGGTCCTTTTTGCCCCCAGACATCCTTTTATGTCCTTTAAAAGGCATACAGCAAACAACATAATACCTTAACATTAACCACACTAATTGCGCAAATGCATAGAGCTAATGGAAACATTCGCTGGTGTCAGAGCCTCCACCCAACAGACTGCACTCAACACGGTGGGAAAGCATGTGAAACGGTATCTAATTAAGGGTAAAAACCCATGAGAGTGGAGCTCTCTGTCCTCCACATAACTCCATAGGTCAAAAGAGACAGGCTCATTACAGGTCTGCACCCCCAAGACACATCGACAAGGTTAATTGATGAAACCTTTCCGGTTTACAACATCATTTTTAAACCTCTTACACAATGTGTCTCATAATTAGTTTTCATTATCGTCGCCATAGTTCTGATAAGATAAAATGTTCCTCCTGGAGCATTCCATAACCTTTTTAGCATTTAACTGCCTGTCAATTTAACGGCTAAATTCTCGCACTTTAAAGTAGCGGGGATTACAGGGAATCTCTTTACAGCTTCATAATGTGGTACAGGGGCTGAGCGTCTTGGGTCTTGATTGATGAGAAAAAAAATGGCAGCGACAGAAAACTTTTAAATCCACCTGAGTCTGAAGGTCACCTCGCCATCCACGCTTCTCATTTCATTCCGGTAACAGCTGACAGAGTAGGCCCATACTCATATCTGGCATGGCTATGCTACTGTACATAGAAAATACAATATACATTTATGTATTTTTTATACGGGCAAACTTAATTGATTTGAATTACCGATGCACCGTTATCTATGTATGTTTTGAACAATTACCATCCTCTTGCGTTATCACAGGACGGGATGAGTCGGTGAATGAAGAGGAGAAGGAGGAGGACGAGTATTTGAATCTGCTCTATGATCCTTGCCTGAACTGCTATTTTGATCCAAAGACGGGGAAGTACTATGAACTAGCTTGACTTGAAGCTCAAGAGAATCTAGATTAATAAATTAGAAGTTATTGACAGAGGGTGAATGGTTTCATCAATTTCTTGAGGCCTACATGAATAGCCCAATTCACAAAAAATCCTTCCATGTTTCTGCTTTTGTTTTTGAGAAACTAACGGGAGATTCGAGTCTCCATAAATAGTCATGTTAGTGTCTAAGGGAGTGGCACTCATTAAATCAGATACATGCTTTTTGCAAGAAATGGAGTAGTTGCCCATTCAGAAGCACATCTGATGGCAGAAAGGGTCTTCTTTTCGGAAGTCTTGGCTAGCAAATTAATATGTACGCCTTTTGAAAGAACATCCTGGAGCTTCTTTTTACCAAGAAGATTTCTGACATTCTAAGTTTTTGCCTGGATTAGTATTACAGTATAGCTCATTTTGTTCTTTATTTATCATAATTTGTGAAAAAAAAGTAATTAAAAATATATTGTGTGTATATATTGTTTGAATTAAATGTGAATTTAATTGACCGTGTTGCTGATTTCATGTGTGGAGTTTAATGAAAGTGTCCTTGTAAGGCTCGTTGGACAGAGCTGTCCTTGCCCTTATTTAATAGCCCAACACTTATAAAAGAAGATGGTTGATTTTGAATGTATGTGTAAATTGAATATTGAATTCCCCACAGTTACAATTATGCCTTGTTGTAATAACTGTATTCATAGGTGAACTAGTTTTTTATGTAACCAACGGTAACAACAGACGGGGAGCTCACGGGGCTGGCAGGTCTTTTCATCAGTCTTGCCAAAACACTGATCACAACTGATGAGCGGCTGATACGAGATTGATTCATCATTTTCAGCCTGAGATGAATTGTCGCTTCACAGTGGCAGAAAAAAAAAATGAAATGATGAGGAAAACCAACATTCATTCATCAAATTGTGATTCCCAGTGGTTTTAATCAAACAGTACTCCCAACTGGATCAGTGGCTGACCATTCAGTCGGCCAAGCCAGCATACTGGGACAAGGTCAGAGGACACTCTTTCTGTCAAATACTAACATATGGACAGCATATTCAATTACTTTACATAGGAACTGTGAGAGAAATCTATTCATAATTTGTGAAAAACACTTTTCACACAGTTTATGTGCAGTATTCGACAACAAACTGTTTTTCCAATCACAGTAGCCTAATAGTCATCGCTTACCAAACAAGACCTTGGACATATAAATCAACAATTTAGACACAAAATTTAAAATGGATTTGAATATACTTATGTGCCAAATAGAAGTTTATTCAAGTGTGCTATTAGTAGAGCTAAGTAGTACTTATTTCAGCCTTAAAGTAAGAGAGTATACTTTCAGTTTACTTTTTATGTACTTATCAGAGATATACTTAAGTATACTTGGCTCATACTGACAAGTATACAGTACATAAAAGTCTAAGTATACTTGGCTTATACTGACAAGTATACAGAAAAGTCTAAGTATACTTGGCTCATACTGACAGGTATACAGAAAAGCCTAAGTGTACTTGGCTTATACTTGTACTTAATGTTTTGATTGAGATATACTTTAGAAAAGTATAATTAAGTATTCTTGCCTTATAGGCCTAAAGAAAGGTATACTTGGATGGTAGTTGTGCTGACTTTTTGATAGAGTAGCCTATTAAAGCGTGTGAGAGTTTGTAAATGGATGTTTTGATATGAATTTACATAAATTTGTATTTCTTTTTTTATCATCACAAAACATCAAGTCAAATAGCACTTGGGGGAAATATATTTAACGTTACTTAAAGTGGCAGAACGCAGTATATTTTTTGGCATCATTGGGCAAAAATTCCATAATAATCTTTCAGCATATTGTAATTCATGTGTTCTGAGAGAAAACTAGACTTCTGCTCCTCATGGCTCTGTTTTCAGGCTTTAGAATATCTGGCCCGTGACGGGAGACTTTGACCAATCACAGGTCATTGAGAGAGCGTTCCTATTGGCTGTGCTCCGGCTGTGCTCATGTGACTGGAACTTGGCGTTCCTTCACCAGATTTCACAATGGCGGTGGCATCACAAACGTTCTCATTTTACGGCTAAACCGTGCACTACAAGATGATTCTGAAAACATTTGAGGAGAGAAATAGGCATTAACGTAACATAATATTGATTCATATTTGATCAGCGCTGCCTAGTTTGACCGTTTGGTCGGAGTTTGCGAGTGATTGACAGCCGGCTCTCATAGACAGCAGATGGACAGCGGACCTCGTCTCAGGTCTTACTGCTTGTTTTCCTCCGGTCTGTGAAATCTTGCAGATGCTGTTAGGAGCACCGGAGGACACAGTGGCACATGATATTTTTCAGGTTACCTGTTTCATGTACTACTGTCATGACATAGCGACCGTTTTATAAAAATAACTTTTTTGAATCATATTTTCTCCAATCTCGCCTACTAAAGCTTTAAGTATACTTCATAAAATAAACTTTAAGTGTACTACTTTCTTCTTGTAAGGGCTGTCATATGTTTTCATATGCTTAATCTTATGATGCATGACTGACTGTAGAAATGTGCATTTTTTTGGCCAGACATTTTGCCTGAAATGAGCTCCTTTTACTGAAAAAACTTGAAAGAACTTGAGGCTAAAGTTATAAAGTTCAACAATGTATTAGCTAATGTGCAGCAGAAACTACAAGCCTGCCTTGAACGTCTCATGAGAGAGCCACGTGACGTATGCTGAAAGGGGGCGTGGAAACACCTCCTGTTGTAGGTGAGAGAAACCAGGAAGAGAACAACCGGGTGTGATCGACCCCCAGCACGGTTACATCCAGACAGACAACACTTGTATTGAATTATTAAGATGTTCCCCCACTAGTTTGGGATTTAATTCTGATTAAATAGTCTATAATGAGCTGAGCTTACCACCAGGCTCTAAAGTCACCAGGATGTCTGCAGCACAACAGGTAAATAAAAACATCTGTTAAATTCCTGCTGGAACTCTCATTGGTTTGCAGACAAAATCCTGAACATGCAAACATACAAACAAGTCATTATTATGATCGTGGCGTCCCACAATATACCTGTAACTGTGTCTATTGTGCTCAACGTGAAGCTGTTTAAACTAGTTGACATCTAGTATGTGGAAGTAGAAATAAGGAACTATTTCCTTATTTATAACACAGGCTGCTATCATGACATTATGAAAAATGGAGGCACTTTAGAGGAGAAAACATACACTTTTTAGAACAGCTTTTAATGTGTAATTTAATGTTGTGTTTTTATATTATGGTGTTCTTTTTTATGATCATTTTAACTGTGTAAAGTGTCTTTGAGTCTCATGAAAAGCGCTCTATGAACAAAATGTATTATTAATAATAATAATATTATTATTATTATTATTATTATTAATAATAATAATAATAATAATAATAATGATGTTAGGCTCTATCCTCTTTTTTTTTTTCAATTCAATTCAATTCAATTCAATTCAATTCAATACTTTTATTGCCATGTCAACCCACAGTTGATTGGAATTTGTTTCGGTGCAGTGCTCATTACAAACAGACAAAAGCACACACATAAAAAACCATAGTGTACATAGGAGACAACCACCTACATTTATACAATCATTCAGACCAATACAATCGTAAAATACTGTGAAGAGCTTTGTGCTATTGCAACTTCCCCTAAAGTGTCTAGTGCAAAACATTCCTAACTGTGTGTTATTGCACAATACTCACTATTTTACAGATCTATCTAGAATCATTCATAAATTCATAAAGAACCTACTGCAATAATAATAATAGCTGTAGCTGACTTTGGGGTTCATGTTTCAAGGTCCATTCGTGATCTCTCTGCACAGACTGCAACATGCATGATGATGAAGCTAATTTATAGGAAGCTACAAATCTGTCATTATCTTATAAAAATTTATCAAGATAATGCCAGATTTGTAGCCTACAAATCTGGCATTATCTTTCTTTGAAAGATGCCTTTCAGCTAGAGCTGTCCCCAATACTATTTTGGGGTTTCGGAGCCTCGGTGAGTAATATTTGAAGGTATTCAGAGCTTTGTTTCTCTTGGCGGCACGCTGCAGCAGGCTGACATGTTCTTCTGTCTGTCTTCATCTTCAGTGCCCGGGACAGTGCCGCTGCCGCACTACTGTACACACACACACACACACACACACACTTTTACACCTCTACACACAACAAACAGCGATATCCTTCTGAGAATAACTAATAATAATGAATGTTGAATATGAATTGTGGGATTATTCCTTATTTCATGGGCTAATTAGGGATTTATACATTATTATAATATACTTATATATAAAAAACCGAAGCATTCGAATACTGATTCGGAGGTCGATTACCATGGCAACGGTCTACGCTTCGAAGCATTCGGGTCAGCCCGACTTTCAACTGCACCTTACATAAAGATAAAGCATCATGAATGGAATGACAGGCCAAAAATAGATTGATCTTACAAAAAATAATTTGGATCTGTTACAAGTGTGGTGATATCTCATCAGTTTCATTGTTTTTCATATGACACCTCCTCACGTGTGTGATTAATAGTTGAATTGTAACTTTTTGGACCGTGTGAATCCCAATTATCACTACAAAGATTAAAGTTCTCGCACTCTACTCATCACCTATGATCTTATGCATAATAAAACAGTGGCTAGTGATCATATTTCTGATGCAAGTGATCATTTATTGTCAGAAATGTCCTGCTTGGCCTGTGATTCACACCCCCGCTGTTGAGCTTTTTGGTCGTCCACCGGTGTGATCCATAACACACACACGCTGCTCAGCTGTCATATCTCCTGCCCGTATTTCCTTTTTTATCTGAGCCACACATCATGAACTGAGCTGTTAGGTTTATGGGCTCTTTAACTACCCCACTGTTAGATCTTATTGGATTCATTTGTCTTTTTAGGCCGGGTTAAGGCTTCACCCCGGGATTATTGCATCGGTGGTCTTCGTCGCCGTGGCGGCAATAGTTGCCGCTCTATTGATCATCCGAAAATACTGCTACCCAGTCAAGTAAGCAGACTTCATTAATGAGCCTTAACAAGATTATTTTAAATTCTTATTGCAGTAAAAAACACATCACTGTCACATAACTTTATTTCAGTAATGTGAGATACAGATACTCCCAGCTGAGGCGGATGGAGGAGCAGGGTTCAGCAGTGACAGAGGGCGAAGGCGACAGGGGGCCCTCCACAGTGGGAGAGGAGTCAGACGAGGTCAGTGCGTCGTGGCTGCCCTGATTGCAGCTTTCACTGTCATCCATCCCACCATACAGGCTGACACAGCTGTAACTTTCCTTATCACTTCACATGTCATTTTATTTCCTTCTGACAGGATCTTCTGGAATAGATTTCGGATGGGGATGCTGCTGGACCGCCTGAGAAGGAGTTTTTATTGTGGATGAATTGTGTGCTTTAGGGCTGCATATAATGATTATTTTCATTTGGTCAGCACAACTTCAGAAAACAGTAAGAATATACCCAGCACAATTTCCTACAACCCACGGTGACATCATCAATTGTGCTGTTTTGTTCAATCAACAGTCCAAAATCTTCAGTTTAGCAGCACATTTTCACATTTTAGAAGCTGGAACCAGCAAATGTTTGGCATTTTTTCTTCAATAATAGCCTAACCTAAACGATTAATACGCTATATCATATTCTGAGGACTGACTAATTGATTGTTTGATTAGTTACGCCTGTGATGGGGTTTATGTTTCTGGATTTGTATTCATCGTCTGGCTTGAATTCTTATCAGAGTGTTATATTTTGTGCTTAATGTGAAACGTGTTTAATCTGTATTATCACCGACACCAATGACGAGATCCTTTAAAGTGACACTTCACCAGTTTTAAACATCGTCATCGTTTTACTCCGTCTGTGAGAACTGTTGTATAATTTGTTCTGTGACTGTGGAGCAGCTTCTTAAAGCTAGGGTCAGTAATGTTGGGAAAACTATCAAGAGTAAACTAGATTTTAAAAATGATTCAACTAAAACACCGAACCCAGTTTTCCCAACTCTTTTCCAATGAAAGTAGCTCTAGCAGCGCTAGCTCCAAAAGTCCATAAATCTAGAGAGAAAATGGCCACGTCGGCAAAACTGACAGTCCGTCGCTTCATGCCTCCCTCCAGAGCTACTCCCCCAAAATCAGCATTATGAACGTAAACATATCATAGTGAATGTAAACAACGAACATGGCTATGTTAGTATTTACGACTGTCAAGCTAGCAGCTTGTGAAAGACTTCGGTGACACGCAATGAGCCCGTCCAATCATTACATTTGGGGCGAATGAAATGATTGGACGGGTTTATTACAGTCCTGCGACAGCCACAGATACCAGATTTCTTTTTCTTTTTTTTTTGGCCAGAGCATTTGATTTGTTGATTGCTATCAGCATGTAATGAGAATCTCAACAAATATAACAAAATTTTTTTTTAAAGAAGTTGGTAATCTTCTTCAATGATTACCAACAAAAGATTACGAAAGATTACCAACTCTAGCTTTAAGTCTGACAAAATCACCCTGATGTAGCCGTGATATAGACAGGCATTTTGGGAACGCAGGATCCAGCATTTATTGGAGAAGATACATAATTGGTACTAAAAGTCAGGATATTTCGGCCTTTGCTGCAGTCCCTCAACTCTGTGGAAGTCCAATACTATCTCTTTTACTGTTACAGTTACTTGCTTCTTCTCGTCCTCGTACTGTCCAGCTGTCAAAATACAGTTGTGAGAAAAGAGGAGCTGGTAAAAATGTCAATATGTTACACTGACAGCAATAAGCGTAAAGAGCAGTTTGAATTAATTAGTGACTTTTTTTGCCGTTGGATTCACCTCTCAGCTCACCTTTTTTTTTAATGTCAGATGTATAGGTTTCTCTTAAGAGATTTTAAAGTTTTATTCTATGATATAAAATGCGTCAGTAAACATCCCACTCGTGAATTTTGAACAATAAAGTGTCTTAAAAAAGGTGGTTGCTAACAAGCGGCTAAATGAGACTACTAGACATCGTCACGTCGACTCGTCCGCCTTTACGGCCTTGTTGTTTAAACTCGCGTTCACACCGTGGTGGAGTTTGTTTATAGCCCAACATTAGCTTTTTACTTCCGGTGATTGCATTTACGTTTCAAAAGTCATAAAAGTGGTGTTCATTTGTGAAGATTATCTTGCTGAACAAAACGTGTAAGTATCATAAATGTGTGTTTGCCACAGATCTTATTTTCTGCAATAATCCAAAACCCTTTTGGATCGGCTTTTTGTTGAGGGAACCCAGGGCGATACTAACTTTTCTTTTCTGGCCTACAAAAATACGTCACCCCTGCAGCAGTCTATTATTGGCAGATTAATACACATGCGAATAAAGAATGGAAAGATTTAACAAAAAAACCTGTGGAAACAAACCAAATAGTTGCTAGGTAAGAATGTAACAGCAACACGGTAATAATTTGCCTAAATGTGGTTAAATAAACCTCAAATTATTAAAAGCAAAGTGTGTAGCATTATCTCACTGACAGTGTAATGTGCATTCACTGTGTCATTATCCAGCGGTCATGAAATAAGCCGTTGGAGATTTGACATTTCAGATGTTTCAAACACCATAATTGACTTGCAGCTAAACATAGTCCCACAGTGCTGCGAACCAGTCAGCCAGCTCCCTTTGAAATATATTTCCCTTTTCATGCTAACGTTAACCCACTTAAAGTAAATTTGCTGTAGAGTTCAGAGTCCACCGCCTCTTTAATGGACTTTCTAGGCTGAGTGATAATGCGTGATATTTTTTGACAGCTACATTTGCCACAAAGAAAAAAAAAAAAAAAACTTTAACTCCACCTGCGAGAGAGTGAGTCACGAGTGAACATTATTATGTGTCAGTGTCGCAGGATGCTGGTTGACAACTCAACCCGGTAAATCATTAATCAGAAAATCATTCCGCTGTGGCTTCTGTTTTAATTCACAGTTTGTATGATTGTATTAAAAGTTCATGTATTATTGCAAATCTAAATGACAGAGTTTGCTCTACAGTTGTTGCTGATGATGACGTCAATGATGACGGTGACGGCTGCATATTTTTTATTCTGGTGTACATATGAGAAATATTTATGTTGGTTATTAAATCTATTCATCCTGTTTGCCGTCTGCTTGGATCGTCCTTGTTCTGTTCAACTCATGACCGGCATGATGCATTCTCCCATGTCTCTTTTCTGAAGAGCATCTCTGCTTCTATTTTATTATTGCTTAAGTGGACAGGCACATTGTTTACAGGAAAGGAACAAAACATGGATATTTTTTTATTCACTCATGATTCTCTGAATGCATAATGTTCCATCTCATCAGTAAGAAGTGGTGCACATAGACCCTCTGCTGGTTGTCTTTACTATTACACTATGAGGATGCTGTAAACACCGGCTGTTATAATGCAAATCCCGTCATATGTAACACTAACAGCCCTCTATTTTGTTATTACACCAGGTTTGGGATGGATGTGGGAAAGATTTTTCAATGGCATTTACTGTATCTAAACATCTAATCATCTAATGTTAGTGCAATCACGTATTGTAAATTGCTTTCAAGATTTGTCCTTTAATTCTCTCAGTAAATTTAATTTGTTATAGTCAAAGCTGGGTTATAGACTGGGCAGCTGTCCTAGGGCCCCAGACCTTTAAGGGCCCCAAAGGCTCTGTATTCACTGTGTGACAATTAGTTTGTGGTTTGATTAATGAATATAAATTCAAATGAAAAGGGGTTTAAAGGGATAGTTTGGGTGTTTTGAAGTTGGGTTGAAGGTTTTATCCATAGTAGGTGTATTACTTACAGTGATGACGGTCGGCACTCCAGAATCAGACATGAGTACCGACACCGGAGCAAAGAGATACGGTGCTGTGGACGGGGCCAGCAGCAAAACGTATTTTAGCCACCTAAAAAAAAAATATATCCGTTTAAGTGTACGCTATATTTAAAATATTTTTCACCTGTTTTACCTTGGCGTCAGACAGCCCTTTCCGACAGGGAACTGAAAGTGAAACTTATCTATGCGCTCTCAAAAGCCAGCAGGCTCAGATGACAGTATAGATATGTTTCACCTTCAGTTCAGTTCGCCATCGGAAAATATTCTATAGTGTACACTTAAAATGATATTGATTTTTTTTTTTTTTTAAAGGAACTGTATAAGATCTAGCGGTGAGGTTGCAGATTGCAACCAACAGAAGCTTCTTCCGTGTGTTAAGCGTGTAAGAGAACTACGGTGGCAGACGCGAAAGGCCCTCTCTAGAGCCAGTTGTTGTAAGAGGAGCGAAGGTCATCTGGAGCAGAGCCAGTGTGTAGAGTGTGTGTGTACGAAGGAAGTGAGAGATGAAGCAAGAGAGAGAGAGAGTGGCGGCGATGGGAGCGAGTAATACTATCAACTCTGGCCCAAGCTGTTTTAGGCTACTGTTGAAACATGGCGGACTCCGTGAAGAAGACCTGATCCCTATGTAGATATACACGGCTCATTCTAAGGCAATGAAACACAACGCTTGTTATTATCAGGTGATTATACATTAAAGGTCCCATATTATGCTCATTTTCAGGTTCATACTTGTATTTTGTGTTTCTACTAGAACATGTTTACATGCTGTAATGTTAAAAAAAAACTTTATTTTCCTCATACTGTCAGCCTGAATGTGCCTGTATTTACCCCCTGTCTGAAACGCTCCGTTTTAGCGCATTTTGACGGAATTGCAACAGAATTGCGATGCTAGGCAACAGCTTGGGTCCATGTGTACTTCCTGTCAGCTGATGGCATTCACATACACTGCAACCAGGAAATAAAATGGGACACATTTAGAATGTGTACGTTTAAAATTATGTCAAGGTTCTAAATATTGTATATTTGTGACATCACGAATGGGCAGAAATCCTGACAGCTTGTTTCAAACGCAGAGTTTCTGAATACGGGCTATGTGTATTTCCCCGTGGATTGAATGTTTCGACACTTTCACAGTAGTTATATAGGACTTAAGCCTGCTTTATAATAAAAAAAACGTGGAAATCTCACTTTTTTTATAATATGGGACCTTTAATGAAAACATACTTATTAATATTATATTCTATTTCTGCCAATATATTACCATAATGTTACACACTGTTCCTTTAAGTGAGCCTTTCTTTAAAAGACATTTTGCTGCCGTCCCCGTCCGCAGCAGTACATTGCTTTGCTCCTGTCTCGTTACTCGATACTCTTGTCTGCTTCTCCAAGCTGGGGGCGTGCCACCCATCATCTACTGTAGGTAATACACTGACTATGGATAAGCACCTCAAACCACCCCACCTCAAAACACACAAACTATCCCTTCAAAGTGAAATAGTCTTGAGCCCCTGTCTCATAGAGAAGCCCTGTTCCAAAATCAGTTTTTAATACTTACTTTACTTACTGTTTTTACTTACTACTTTAATACTATTATACTTATACTATTTCAGTTTGTTTTAAGCTCATGTGGTGCAGCCGAAGCTGTTATTTAATATATTTTGTGTTCATTTCCTGTAATTTGTCAGCCGTCTGCCGTCTGTATACGTGTGGTTCATTTGTCAAAATATGGCCGTGCAGAGGCTTTAACACCCTAATCAGCTACTCAACTGTTTCTTGATGGATAAATAATGACCTTATTATGATCTGGCCACAGTAAACTTTAATAACAGTCATAACATCAGTTTGTTACTGCCTGTAGGGAAATGCTATTCTAGTTCGGAGCCCTCAAGGCAGGTGAAAAGCTCGGACTTAGCTGCTGTTCCAGGATCAGCAGGGCGGATGCTTACTGACACCGGGGCGTGGCCTCTGGGATTATCGTGCCTTTTACCATTTGAACGTCTGTTATGAATAATTCTTGTGCAAACAGTGTTATACTTTACTTCTTGACAAATACGCCATATTGGTGTTGTGTTTATTGAAATAACTTTTGCACTCCGCTCTTGGCCAGGTTTCCTTCTCAGTGACATTTACTTGCAGCACAGGTACAAACCAGGGTAAAACGTTTTTGTAAATTGATCTGTTTTTAGTTTTGTTTTTTAGTTTCCGATTTTGTGTTTGTGCCTATTTCATGTTTATTTATTTCCTCTTAGTTTCTAGTCTGTAGCAGATGTTGTATATCAGCAGTTTCATACAGATAACTCCACACATCATGTGGGATTTACTACAAATTTACATACAAATAGAAAACTCTGATAAATGACAGAGGGATTCTATAAACATTTCTTTTTCATTTACACATCCAATTTGAAATATGAAGCTTTTGGCTTTTTTTCCCCTCCTCTTTGTGTTATTCCCTCTCCAGGTTTCGGATGCTTGTTTGCGCACCACGCTCAACACAATCTGCTGTTTGCAAACCACATTGTTCGCCACAGACAGTATCTGTTACTGGTGGATATTGTCCCATTTTTGACACTGTAAAAGAGAGAAACTTGATCATCTAGTTCACAGTGGGTGTGAATATATATAATACCACACCCAGGCCCACAAGGCATGATGGTAGGAATTATAAGGGAGCGTGTTCACAGATGAGATGACACCAAAGCTCTGCTGTATCTACAATACTTTCGTGTTGACAGGAAATACTTGAAGTGCATTTCAAAGGTCTCAGCTCTTCCTTTTAGGAACCGAGAGCTCTGAGTTTTTGCAGATATGAGATATCGAGGTGAGATTTCACTTTATTTCAAAAGCATGTAGTTTTGTTTGTGTGTCTGCCAATCTTCATCTCTTTGTGGTTGACAGCTGTTGTGCACCTTGCTGCTGTAATCGTTGTCCTCCTAATAACCTGGGGAATCGCCATCAATTCATTTGATGTACGGCAGAAAGCAAGAAATATTCTTGGTGAGCTCATTTCTACTTATTACATCATAAATCCTGAGCCTCCTCTTCTCATTCAGTTTTATTTGCCACATCTCAATAAGACTGCCTCCATTCTTTTATTTTAGTGTTTAATGACGCGGATCAAATCAAACCAAAACTCCAAACAGGTAAATTCAATCATCTTTTTTAACATCACTTCCACATTAACTGCATGTGGGACTTCCTGCAAGATCAGAAATACTTTTCTATTTGCATTTTCAGCTGCAAGAAAACCAAAGTGCGGCCTCTCCAGAGTCTGTCCGTCTGACCATTTTGCTATACACATCAGCAGCGGAGCAGCGAATGTTGTTGGGCCAAGGATCTGTTTTGATGGTGAAATGTGCGTGTTTGATATGCTAGTACCTGAATCAACTAAATGTGTGTTTGACTGTGTGAAACTCAAACTTATTGATATCTCAACAGTATTATGAGTAACGTGCTGAATAATGTGGGACCAGGACTGAACATTGTGGTGGTAAATGGTGAGTAAAAATACTCCCTGACAGATTTAAAGTTTCTTTAAAGGTGCAGCGTGCAGGATTTGGTGAGATCTAGTGGTGTGGTTGCAGATTGCAACCGAGTACCCCTCCGCTCACTCCTCCCTTTCCAAGACTGCGGTAACGTTAGCCGCAAAGTGCAAAACCGTGGTAACGGCGTTTGCCTCACTCAGAGGCCATCCTTACCTTAATAACACTACTTTAGGAGCAACGGAAGACAAACAGCGGCTAGCGGTACCACAGTTTTGCACTCTGCGGCTCACGTTACCGTAGTTTCACAAGCGTGTCGGAGAACTAAGGTGGCCTTCAGGTAACGTAAAAACGTGAAAGTCTCTCTCTAGAGCCAGAGTTTGGTTTGTGCATTCTGGGCTGTGAAAACATGGCGGAGCAACATGGCAGACTCCATGAAGAGGACCTGCTCCCTATGTAGATATGAAGGGCTCATTCTAAGCTAACGAAAACACAACAATTCTTAGTTTCATGTGATTATACAGAAATGAAAACATAGTTATGAATAATATACTCTATTTTTTTTCTAATAAGGCTGCACGGTGGTGCAGTGGTTAGCACTGTTGCCGGCTCCTATTACATGATTTTCATCAGCAGATGAAAAGGTGGAAAAGTCCTTAAAGTGCTCATTAAAAAAACAAAACATTTTAACCTTTTAACTTCCATAAAAATTGGGCAAACTCCATCTTCTGATGAAGATCAGGTGACATGATCAAAAGCTCCAGAAGAGCTGAGGTGAGGATCTTTTTTGGTCAGTTGTTAATGACTAATGTTGTGTGTTTGTTGTGTGTTTTTTCCCACCTCATGTGAAAATGGAATAGTGGAAAAAGTTGACTACCTTAATATAAAAGATGGAAGTAAGTTTTTTTTTTTTTTTTTACCTTTTAATCTTGTTTTTAATTTAAAAGTCTATTGAACCTTAAAATTATGTTTTTTTTTGTTTTTGTTATTGTTTTTAATCAACGAAAGTCACAAAAGACATCCTGGCGTACCTGAAGGAGATAAAACCTGGAGCGATCGTCTTGGTGGCCTCGTTTGATGATGTGACAACAAAGTAAGTCCAAATCTCAATGATTCAACGATTTCATATCACACAACAACGTGACCCGCTTCTACTACTTTGTGGCAGAATGACAAAAGAAATGAGGGAGGTGTTCGTCGGGATGGGAAGCACTTTGATTAACTCTGTGAAACGCAGAGATAGCTGGGTGTTTGCTGGAAGAGCAGGGACAGGAAACAAAAGCCTCTTTGAGAAGGTTAGTGAGCCTGTTCTATTTGTGTCAGAAAAGACCATCTATTTTAAAATACGCTAAAAGTAAAGCTAAAAAACAAATGTCTTCTTCCCTGTTCACCTGACAGCAAGCTGTTAATGATGTGAAAACCAACATTTATGAAGGCTGGCCGGCCATGGTGGAGGTGGGCGGCTGTTTCCCCAAGAACCGAACTGAAGGAATGAAACCTTAAAGGACTTTTGTGATGAAAAGGAGAACATGACTTATTGAGACCCTACCCTGTAAATATGGTGCCTCTCCGAAAAGTTTGACACTACTTCTGAAGCTCAGAACTTAAAGGTGCAATTGTTAACATCGCTAACATTTAGCCACTAGATGTCTCACTCTTCTTCCTTCGTTCCATTGCTTTCACTTCACAACAAGTGGTTCCAATTTTATGGTTGAGTGGAGTGAGACTTAGACAGTGAGGTCAGGTCATGAATTGCAACATCAGCTATAGTTATTTCACACTAACTGGCAACTTGATTGCTGACAGACTGAGGACACAGAGACACCGTGTGATACCAACTAGAGATGTTCCGATACCGATTCCGATACCTGGACTTGCGGTATCGACCAATACCGAGTAACAATTCGATACCAGCATGATAACTATAATATCTTCGTCGCTTTTGGGCTATCTTTGTGGAATTTATATCGTTGTTGGAATTTGGTTTCCAACGTTTGGTGCTGCGGTTCGTCCTTTTTTCCTGTTAGCCACTGTGAAATATTGCCAAATGGCTGACATTTTCCTCACTCTGACTACCGTTACCAAATATCGTATATTGCCAAAAAGTGAAATTAAATTGTTCGTTCTATTGCAACATCAGCGCCCAGAAGCAAAGCTACACTTCCGCCATTTTGGACTGAAAGCGGCTACCGGATGACAGTAAAACGTCCGCCTACTGGTATCGGTAACAGAACAACTCTAATACCAGCGTTGTTATACTATTGCCTCACAAGTGTTGCTAGAAGTGGGGACCAAACGTCAGATATATTCCACAGAGATAAACAAAACATTCATTTTGGACCCGCCAAATTTAGTTTTTTAATGAATAATACTTTTTTTTAGAAAAAAACATTCTTTTATTCGGCACCTAAAAGCTCTCTAGGTGTATTATATGTTATCAATAAGACCTTTAACTTATTGGACATAGATAGATAGATAGATAGATAGATGGATAGATAGATAGATAGATAGATAGATAGATAGATAGATAGATAGATAGATAGATAGATAGATAGATGGATAGATAGATAGATAGATAGATAGATAGATAGATAGATAGATAGATAGATAGATAGATAGATAGATAGATAGATAGATAGATGGATGGATAGATGGATGGATAGATGGATAGATAGATGGATGTCTGAGTCAAGTTTGTCATTTGTGATTCTAGGCTTTTAATAAAATTGACTGGACTTGACAAGTGCTGTTAATAGTAATAGAAAATGTAATATTAATGTTCAAAGAATGGAAAGAAATGGAAACATTTGACACGTTTGATAGAGGTGACTGGATACTGTGTAGTTATCTACTACTGGTTGCTAGGCTATGGAATATGCCAACAGTTTTGTCCCTCTGGGATAAATGAACAATATTTGTTCTGCTTCCTTTCAGGTGGAGGATAATTTATCATTTCACTTTCAGAGCCATCTGCTCTCTTTCATCTCGTATTTCTCACTTTTTTCATTACTTTCCATGGAAGCACATTTGTTACATACTTTTCCATTTCATCCTGTAGTGGTGGAGATGTTACTCGAACCTTTACTTTAGTAAAAGTACAGAGTATTACTCCTGCATTCAAAATCCTACTTAAGTACTGAAGTATTATCAGTGTAACAATGTGTAATCAGCATTTACTGGTGTGGCTGGTGGAGGTGGCGCTAGTTTTAACTACTGTATACTACTACAGTTAGGTAGTTTAGTTTACTAGTTCCCAACAAAGGGTCAAATTATAAATGTGAGGGGTCAAAAAAAAGATGAAAACAAACTTCTGGTACACAAATTTGGATTCATTTTTTGGACTTTTCAACAAAGCTTTATTTGTGTGTGAATATTTTGACCCTTCTGGGCATCGAGTAGTTAGACTAGACACTTTTACAAGGGGTCAAACCAAAACCACTGATTTCATTTTTAAAGAGGACCTATTATGCTCATTTTCAGATGCATACTTGTATTTGGGGTTTCTACTAGAGAACATGTTTACATGCTTTAAAGTTCAAAAAACGCTTTACTTGGTTGTGTCGCAATACACCATAGATGGCATGCACAGAGGCGTTTATGCTCAACACATATAGTTGCAAAACTGTATGCTCTGAAACGCCTGGGGGACAAATTATTCTGTGGATAAGTGATATGTCAACGAGTGGTACCGGAAAGGAAAGTAGGCTGCCTGGCAACAGTAGTAAACACTAAACACCGACGTATGTACCGCCAAACACTGCATTTGCGTATACTGTAATTAATACTATCGCTTATCTCCAAGTCCAAATGATTTTCTGTCTCTGTGCTTCCCCTCGGGTCGCCACTCTTTCCATGAGACCTTTTTTTTAGCTTTTACAAAACGATCTCTCATATTCTTTCACAGCCTGCAGCAGAAAGCCTCTTCTTTCCCCCAGTGTGTTGCCTGTTTCTTTCCAAGTATTTAATGACATGTGACTGTCTCTGTGGTCTCTCAGTTCTCTATGAACAGTTGTAGAGATGTCTGTACAGGCAAACCTGCTCGGCCAGTCTTCCCTTGAAGCCATCCATGTTGAAATAAAAGCCTCAGCCCGCGCAGTGGGCGTGCAGTTACAAAAACTCAGAGGTGTACAACAAAGCGCCGACGGCGACCATAAACCAGGCTTAACTAGTTTTGTTCGAGGCCGTGCCAAACTTGCCACTAGGCATGTATTATGCAAATGTGTTACTTGGTGACATCAGCACGTTACGGAAGAAAAGGCGGGACTTCAAGCAAGGCATTTCAGGCAGCTCAGGAGCTGTGTTTCTGTGGGGGACAGTGACTCCCTTAGGCGGGGACTTTGGGGCTTTGTAACTTTTCAGACCATTCACAAAAAACTATATAACACACTAAAGGAGAGGGAAAAAGCACAAAAGCATAATAGGTCCCCTTTAACAATGCAGTGTAGGCCTACTTTATATGCCGCAGGCTACTTGAGTACATGTACTTTCCACCTTCCACCACTGCTGTACATTAAATATTCTTGCAGCACTTTTGGCCTGTTCTCCAGGGTTTGTCTTCCACTTGGTTGCTGCTTCCCGGGAGAATCATCATTGGTCCAAACACAGAGCAGCTTCCTCTCTCTGCTGGAGGAGAGAGAGAGAGAGAGAGAAAGAGAGAGAGAGAGAGAGAGAGAGTCAAATTATTATTGCAACTCTGTCCGCTGTGAGACCAGGAGGTGTTTGTGCAGAAAACTAAATCTGGACTGAGGACATGGGAGTCACCCATGGAAAGAAGGTAAATTTGTCTATTTTTATTCTTCGTTTACTCAGTTTTCTCTGTGAGACATGTCTCGCTAAAATAATCCAGCAGAAGCATCCATGTGGCAGAAATACTTTCTTGGCATGCGTTGTGTATTTGAGAAGATTAAGCCACTGAAAGATAATGAAGAACCAACTGTTACAGTATGTCATAATAACAAATGATAAATACAGCATTAATTGCGTCACATTTAAGCTTTTTGTTTGGCAGACAGTTTTTCCTGTGGTACGTTTATCTGTCACTGTTATCTCTACCTTTTTATTCCCAAAGACAGCGAGTGCTTGAACCAAACACAGGTCTTTATCCAATGACAAAAAAGCCTTGCCAAGACTGGAGAGTGGGCCTTGGAGAGGGTTTACCCCGTCATGTCCAATTAATTCTTCCCCACACAGTATCCACTGTCTGAGCTTCAGCCAAACAGTACAGCTCTTCCCTCATCAACCAAACAGCAGCCAGCAGCAGAGCTGTCATTAAAATGCCTCATCTAGATCTCACTTTTTCCTCATTCTGACGCTTTACTGTCACTTTTTGAAACACATTTAACAATTCTCTTAAATAACCCAGACACTGTGCAGCTGAACTAATGCCAAGACTACTACAAAACATTATGTGCATGGATCAATAATGTAACTGTATAATAGATGGTGCTTAGAGCAAAAAGTATAAGCTGCCAAATTTTTTTTTCCCACATTCAAATGTTCAAGAAACAACAAACACTGAAAGAATGTCTTTATTCAGCCGTCCAGTCTGAGTCCCACGGGGGGAATAATTCCTGTCTGGACTATTATTTCTGCTCAAAACTCCAGCAAATGAGAATCTCAGTGGGAATCAAACTGTGTTGTTGTTTGATCCTTGTCATTAATGAGGTGGCAGCCCTCCACCTCACCAGTAAGGGCTCTCGCTTCACTGGACATGTGGAACCAGAGCTGACACTTCATTTGTCTGTCAGCATCATAATACGGCTTTGTGCTGCCGCCATTTGCATGAAACTGCACTGGTGACCCGACAGAGAGATGTCTATCTATTTGGAGGGCTATCGTGTGTCACACTGTGTCTACACACTATATCAAAAACCTATATCACAGGGATAACTTGGTGTAATATGAGATGTATTCTATCGATTTTACATGTCATTTAACCTTTTCTGTTGACAGAAAGATTCTCCAGAGACACGCCTGAATGGGTCTGGTGAGAAATCATGATTATTATCATTATTATAAAGAGACAGGGTAAGCTGTTTGTCTGTTTGTGTGACTACAGGGAAGAAACTGTGCAGAGGTAGCACACGTATAGGTGGATCTGTGTTATAAAAGCACATCTGGTCACCGTCGTATTTGTTGCAGAAGCATTTTTATTGATCCTAACTGTCATTAAAGAGTTAAAAAGGTCCTACAACATATCAATAAACCATTTGCCTATAGTGGCATTCAACATTCAAGCCTGTATAATGTGTTTTAAAGGTTCCACATTATAAAAAAGTGAGATTTTCATGTTTTTTTATTATAAAGCAGGCTTAAGTCCTATTTAAATACTGTGAAAGTATCGAAATGCTCAATCCACAGGGAAATACACACAGCCCGTATTCAGAAACTGAGCGTTTGAAACAAGCCGTTAGGATTTCTGTCCAGTTGTGATGTCACAAATATACAATATTTAGACCCTTTGCACAGTTTTAATTGTAAACATTCTAAATGTGTCCCAGTTTATTCCTGGTTGCAGTGTATGTGAATGACATCAGCTGACAGGAAGTACACATGGACCCAAGCTGTTGACCTAGCAATGCAATTCCGTCTCAATTGCGTCGAAATGTGCAAAAATGGAGCGTTTCAGACAGAGGGTAAATACAGGTATATTCAGGCCGACAGTATGAGGGAAATAAAGTTTTTTTTTAAACATTACAGCATCTAAACATGATCTAGTAGAAACACAAAATACAAGTATGAACCTGAAAATGAGCATGATATGGGACCTTTAAAGCAAGAGAAATAACACAATCATCCTTTTATAAATGAATAGATGAATTCATAAGCAACAAAACTCACCATTTCAATACACAAAGGGGTTTTGTTGCTACAGACTTACTTGCTCTGGTATGACCAGTTGCTTAACCACTTACCATTATGCCTTATTTTATTAGAGGTGTAGGGGGTAGGGGACGGGATGTTCATGGATAGATAAATTGTCAGCAGTAGATGTCACATAGAAGTGTACATCATCTGAAAGTTGGGAACCTGCAGATTCATTTTGAGATGCAGCTAACACTGTGTGTGAAGTTGTTCTAGTCATTAATACGAAATGAAAATGAATTATATAAAATAAATTGTGAAAGTGTATAAGGGTTTAGAACATTATGATATCAGTATATGATTTCCATCCCCATGCTCTATTATGTCTCATGAATTGATGCAGCAGTTTTTGGGTTGATATCATTTGTTACACAGATTTGGTGCTAAATTTAAAAAAAAATGACCACTCGATAATTGATAAATCAATAATCCCTCCAAAATACCACATTAAGACACCAAAGACCTTGAGGAACACCATAGAAAAAGCCATGCTGTGATTTGGTATAAAAAACTTTTGACATTTGGAGATTTCTGCAAGAATTGTATTTTTAGGTTTCAGTCAGACTGATGAGCAGATCAAATGTTTATATCACCATTGCGCTAAACCATATGAGTGAGATACTATCAAATAAGAGGGCTCCCAAATAAAAAAAATAAAAAAATTATAATCTTGACCTTGACGTTTTTATTGACCTTGGAAATAGCAGGCTAAAACCTGTTAGCTCAGGGTCCACTTACTGGACATTTTGTGGAGCGTTCAGCTGCATCTGATGTCTTTCATAAACTGATGGTGTTTGTTTAGTTGTCACGTGACAACATAAAAAATGTTTATCGTATATATTTTTCTATATCGTTTCTATCGCAATATATTCTAGGCCTATATTTATTTATTTTTTCTCTATGATTTCACCACTGTCTCTGTTCACATAATAATCTCTCTGGTGTCCTCTATCTTTTGACAGAGTCACTTAAAACTGATATACTATGTGTTGTTAATACGGCTGTGGCTCAGAGGGTAGAGCAGGTTGTCCACCAATCGGAAGGTCGGAGGTTCAATCCCCGGCTGCTCCGGGTCACATGTCGATGTGTCCTTGAGCAAGACACGTAACCCCAAATTGCTCTCGAAGGCATAGCCATCGGTGTGTGAATGAGTGTTTAGATTAGATCCTGATGGGCAAAGTTGGCACCTTAGCAGCCTCTGCCATCAGTGTATAAATGTGTGCGTGAATGGGTGGATGTTGACATGTAGTATATAGTTGGAAGACTAGAAAAGCGCTATAGAAATGCAAGTCCATTTACCAATACTTAAGCAGATGTAATGGTGAATGTTTAACTTGTATGATGAATACTGTATCACACACAAAGTAAAATGACCTTTATACTGTATGTTTTTCTCTTTAGCACCAGTAAAGCAGACAGACCAAACTGAACAGCAACAGACCGATGCAGAGCGATGCAGTGAGCTTCAGGCTCCTCCGTGCCAACTACAGAGTGAGGAGGAGAGCAGTCGACTCATCAGACCACAAAAATCTCTCAATCCTTTAACGGCTTCCAAGAGCCACCGGGAGCTCCACAAAGAACTGAGGATGACCCACAAGAGGTTGGAAAAAAGACACACTCTCACACTTCCCTTTCATTGTTTATATATGAATCATAAAGTCCTTCTGTGTTTCTGTCAGGAGAGTGTCTCAAGAAGGAAAGTCTGAACTCCAGCAGGCGTTAGAGAAGAGGAGATGGGAACAAGGGATGAAGGCGAGCAGGGATCAGGAAGAGGCCAAGATGAACAGATCACCACTTCATCAGGAGCTGCAGAAGAGACATCAGAGGCTAGAAAAGGTCTGCAAAGCACACAGCTCTATTTATTTCTCACTTTTCACAAAGAAAATTATCTAACAAATCATCATAGTGGTTGACATTAAATTAAATTATCTATTCTGAGAGCGTAAATTACTGTGTAATATAAAAAGGTTCAGTATTTTCTCACAGAAGATTGACATTGGTGGTGTATGTGGAGTGTATGGTGGAGCATCATGTTGTTCTGCAGTCAGCCAGCGGAGGGCAGCGTAGACACTCTGCACAGGTCCAGTCTGGGCTCCTGCAAGAAAAATCATTCATCTGATAGACACTATACTTGTTTTGATGCCTTCTTGTGTTAAAGTTAAAGTTATATGAACTAAAAGACAGCACATAAAGATATATATTTTTTAAAATTTACAAACCATTTACAAATATTCATCTGTGTTTACAGTTTTTCTCATTCGCTTTAGCTCAATTCTTGTTTTTTTCAAAGTTCAACTCTCTGAACAATTAGTTTGTTGTTCACAACAGATCTGAATTTCTCATTCATTCAAGCAAATTGCACATGTGCTAAAGAGTAAGTACAACAACCACTTGCACACATCTTGCTGATCAAAACAGATGAGTTGACTCAGTGAAATTGTCGAACTCTTCACAACTTCTAAACAGTATTTCATCGTTTGAGCCATCACATGCAAAATGTTCCATTCAATTATCAAAATTCTGTCAGACATGCATGTATATTACATGAATATCTATGATGAGGAGGTACAATTTGTTCTTTTTGAACTGAACCACTGCAGGTTTTTTCATTGTTGCAGGATTGTTGTTGTTGTTGTTGTTGTTGTTGTTGTTTTTGGCATAGATGTCAATTTGTGGCAAAAATTCTATTCACTTACATGAAAGATCAAAAGAGAATTTTCTATTTACAGTATAATACATGTAACACATTGTTACACGAACAAATTTACTGTATACATACAAATGCGCATATCCTTTTTCTGTCTAGCTATTACATATTGACATTTACCAGTAAACTTTGACCTACTGTTGAAACGTGAATCTAAACAGCTCAGTGCGATACACATTCAGCCAGACAAAACTGACATGCTGGTATCGTACAGTAATTAGTCAGTGGGAACAGAAAAGTAGAACAAAACTGAATTTTGTATATAAGACACATTTCCAGGGTTGACTGCCATGGTGACAAAACATCTAAACATTTTGACCAGTACGGCTCACACGATGACAAAACAACTTTTCATTTCGGTGACATTGGCCAGTTTACTGACACAATAACTGGGTTTTGAAGCATGAATGAAGCGTTTTAGGTGATTTTCTACCTTTTGTAGACATGCAATAGAGTTTCCATCAAACAGTTGTGACAATTGTACAGTTTAGAGAAAGTTAAGGCTGTTTAAAAAATGAGCCAAAGCGATTGAGAAAAACTGTAATATGCATTGTGTGGATCTTCCAGGCCTTTAATTTTAGGGAATTAGCTCTAAACCCAGACATTTGTAAAATATTGTGTGGAAATGGTGCTTGTTTACTGTGACTACACATAATCGTAATGTCTATATTTTCATTTGTCTTCAGCTGGAGAGCGACACAGGACAACAGCAGCGAGAGGGGCCAGAGTTCATCCGAGTCAAAGAGAGTCTGAGAAGGACGGCAGCATTGGAGGAAAACAAATGAGACAGTTCTGATTTGTGATTGTTTGGTGTTGACAGTCAGCACAGAGGACCGTTTGGGAACAAGGTACAAGTGGGTGGAGAGACTGATCTTCACTATAAACCTGTACAGCAAATAGATAATAATACTGATCAGCATTCAGGATGAACAAAACAATCAGATGAAGAGGTGCAGTAAGACAAAATCAAGTAAGCAAATTGTCCCAGTGATTAACAGAGGACAGGTTCTAGAGAAGCAGCGTTCAGTCCTTCTGTTAGTATACAGTAGATTAGGCTTGAGTTGGTTAAGTTAGACAGCTGGATCATGTAGACAGTGATGACAGCTGGAAACTGGATGTGTCAGCGGCTGTAGTATCATTTCTCACTCTATTCTCCCAACAATGCAAACAGAATTAATATGTGTGACTATTTTGTAACATCTTTTTTATGTGTCTTAAGCGACATATTTTGTTTCCGTGATACTCAACAAGACGCACATTTTGCTATGCTGTCCGTATGGTAAGGAGCGACAAAGTTTCACTGCACAATTTTATAATGTCTGTTTTATGATGTTTGGAAGTGTAGCATCGTCAGTATACTATAGTCAAAAATCTGGTATTTGTCTGGAACTGTGACTGATGTCCACACTGAGAATTAATGTCATACTGAGATGACTATTAAGATTGAGTCTTTTGTGTGCCATTCAATAATATTTACATTAAAAAAGATATTCAATAACATGAAATTGATATGTTGAAATATTTTCTCGTAACAAATGAGTGTAATTCCACAGTGATGTAACAGGAAAAAGTGAACTTGTGAACATTTACTTAATTATGATCAGTGGTGGTACATTTACTCAAGTACCGTACTTAAGTAAAAATGTATGATACTTGCACTATACTTCAGTATTTCCATTTTATGCTACTTTATACTTATACTACATCTCAGAGGCAAATATTGTTCTTTTTACTTTGCACTACATTTTCCTGATTGCTTTGGTTACTTTACAAATTAAGATTATTGCATGCAAAACATGCAAGGAGTTTATAAAATATGATGTTTTGTTAACAGTTTATACCAATGCAGCTGAAACGTTTAGTCGATTAATCAGATGATTAACAGAAAATTAATTGGCAACTATTTTAACAATTCTGAAGTCATTTTTCATTTTCCAGTTTCTCAAATGTTAAGATTTGCTATTTTTCCTTTAATTAATTAAATAGATTTTTAATCATGTTGAGGTTCGGACTGTTGGTTGGACAAAACACACATTGTGATGACATTTCTCACTATTTTAAGAATTTTTACAAACCAAACAATCAGTCGATTAATGCTGAAAGTATTCAGTAGATTAATCCATAATGAAAAAAATTATTAGTTACAAAACAGTTAAAAACGAGCTCCACCTCAACCAACTGCAACAGTAAAAAACTGCTTTTACATTAATGCATGAATAATAATAGTACGTTAAATACTTTAAGTACATTTTCCTAATTCTACTTACATACTTTTACTTAAGTAACATTTTCAATGCAAGACTTTCACTTGTAACAAAGTATTTTTACTGTGTGGTATTAGCACTTTTACTTAAGTAAGGGATCTGAATACTTCTTCCTCCCCTGATTATGCATGACGGGAGGTGAAAATTTCTTTTGGAAAATATTAGAATGTATAAATCTTATTATGAAATAATAATTATCAGTATACCAGAAGAATCAAGCTCATATTTATCTTTAAAAAGTCCAAGAACATCTATATAATAATAATAATAATAATAATACGATCCATAATAGTAGTTCACTGTGGTCATTGTTGAGGCTGTAGTTTACAGAGGTGCTATTTGGGTTGAATTACTGTACATGTGTTTATTGTTTCCACTGTTTCTTTGAGATCACTAGTTTTGCATATTGCTCACTCAGTGTGACAACAGGAGGAATAAGTAGCCTAATGCATAAAGTAGTAAAGAGGTCAAATAAGTAAGTAAATTCAGTGATCTGCACGTCATTAGTAATCCGCACAGTTTTTTAAAGTCTGAATCGACTCCACTTCTTTACAAATCCCAGTGAAGTTGTTGCACAATGACAGAACACACAATGCATAGACAAGGAAGTTTTATTTCATTTCCTGCGATCAAATCTGTTGTGTGTACAAATCATTGTATTTTCTCACATCTTGTTCAATAACCCATGATGCATTGCATCCATACATTTGTAGCTCAAAACAGCTTTTACAAAAAAGGATATACAATATATACTTATATTTATATATATAATATACAGGTGTTTCTTTTATGCATTTAGATGTGTTTTTGTAATGGGTAAAATAAGATTTTAAAAAAACACAGCCGAGTGGAAACAAATCCCAGGTAAGGTTCAATATTACCAAACAAATAATAGCCAGGTTATCAAAGTGGTCAACGTTGGCTATCTTACAGTTAACATGAAGCCCTTCACACAGTTTGCATATTTTCCACAATTACAGTCGTGTAAATCCAGAGTGATTGCCTTCTTTTATTGTACTATGGACCTGTGAGTGTCAATGACAGATCGAGGGAACTGGTTTTATGTGGGCAACAAAAGTTTTCATGGATCTCTACAGCTAACTATTAATACGGCATTGTGTCGTGACCTTAAATTAACAATGGTATGATTAATATCAGGATTAAAGTCTTTTCAGGGAGAATTATTTTTGTGCCAAAACCTCACCGTCCTTCATCTGATTTGTATGTTTATAAGATGACAACATGTCTGAATCTACGGTAAAACATCCCCCGAACTTCACTGTATGGCTTTATAGTTCATCTACCCAGGAGGACACATCTTGCACACCCCCACGGCAGACAGGTGATGCTTCCAGCACCGCGGTTTCCTTTTTTTTTTTTTTCATGTTTTGTACTGTGGCTGGCACCTGTGTAAAATTAGGATATGTGTATTTTTTTTTCTGTTTGTGCCAGAGAGGAATAAATAGATTCTACATAAGCAAGAAAACAGACTGAAAAAAATAAGATTTGAGTTGTAAATATACAGTTGAAATGCCACTCAGGTAGACTTGACTGTCACAGTCAATGCAAATGATAAGTCCACTGTGCTGTGTTGTACTTTGTCAACAACGTTACTTCTGGTGTTACTCACTTCACATTATATAGCTCAAAATTACAGTATTACATCTTTTTTTTTTCTTTTTTCAATACAACAGAGTAGTAATAATAATCATGTGTGTTTATACTAATTGATCATCATTCATGTAAACATATTTAACCAGGTCATGCAAACAGTAGACCAAAACTTCTTCCACTAGAGGTGCACAGCACGGAGCAGGCGGAGCGCCCAGACTGAGATCCCTCCGCCTCGGTGTAAAAAGACCCAGCAGGCGGATATTTAGACGCTGGTCAGAAACAGAACAGAGAGTACGAGCGTGATATGAATGTGATTGTTATCTTCCCACGCATTCTCAACGCAATTGCACCTTTTAAACCTCCTAACATGATGTGAGCCCACGGAGGAAGGTCAGATTCCTGTGATTTAAGGGGGATCTCAGTTTGAGCCTCTGATAACAGAACAGCCATAGAACAAAAAAAAGTCTTCATACATTTTCGATGTTTTCCCAAACAGAAGCATGCAGACACTCCAGGTCAGAACCGCTCTTCACAAACCCAGTCTGAGCCAGAATATAGAGTCCATAACCCCCACAATCAACCTCTCCGCTCTCCGAAAAAAAAAAAAAAAAAGTAGTAAATACTTATAAAAGGACAGAAACACTTAATATGAGGAAAAAAAGACAAACAGAACGAATGGGGAGGTGGCATCGGCAGGGAAGTCGTGCCTTGAGATTTAATCAACTAAACAGCTACTTGGTCAGTGACTGGACCGAGTCACATTGATGGGTGAGGAGGAGTATAAAGACATGCAGGAGTAGCTCTCAGCAGGAAGCGTTCCTCTTCTCTTTGTGCCCTGTCTGGCCAGATTTTTGGAGAAAGCTGCCAGTAGCGTAGAGTGTGGGAGCCAGATGGAGGCAGACAGACGGTAATTGTGATTAGAGGTAGATGTGACTGATCATGTGAGAACAAAACTAATGGAGAAGACTGCCTTTAGGCCACTGCCTCGTCTTTGTCTTTAGGACTCAAGAGGCTTCCTGAAGCTAACATCCAGGACCACACACTGTCAAATGACCCGTCAGCTACAGTATAACTGCACAAAGGACAACATCGCTAATCATGTAGACTGACCCTTTCTATAAATCACCGTCCACTCGGAGCGGCCTTGCATTCTGGTCTGCAAAAAAAAAAGTAAAAACTTGTGTGTCTGGAGTCGGGTTGTGTATTTTTTTGGGGGGGACAAAGACTTACAGTATGTTTCTCCACACTGTGACAGTGACCTGCTCGCTGTGGACGCACTCTGCCTGATAACTACTCTGCATTCCTGGCCAGACTGGGCGGGCGGGCTTTGGGCGCTCCAGGGATTCAATGTCACCATGACAACGGGAGGTTGTGCTCAAACGCGACTGGCTGGCCTGCAGCAGTAGGTGCAGCTCCTCAGGCTGTCCCGGTCTGCGCTGCCCTCTGTGCTTCCACGACGGCCGTCCTCGTAGTGGGACACTGGAGATTAGAGGGAAAACAAGGGAGCGTGTGAGGTCAAAGGGACATTCTGGTTTCATTCTGATTATGGGTCATAATAACTTTGCCCTCGGCACGTCCTTTGTAGAGATATGCTGCTGCAAAACAACATATATTATGGCAAGCAACCTCCTAAAGCTTTCCAAATAAACTCAAATTTTAAAGGTGCTAAATTCAGATATTCAGAACATACCTATTAAGTCCACACAACATGGCGACAACTGAGCCAGGGGCTGGAAGCTAACGGTGCTAACAGCGCTAACAGTGCAAACAATGGCAACACTGACTGAGCTAACAGTGTTAACCTGAGGGGGAACCGGAGGGTGGGCATTAGTGATTTGCGGGTGAGGTTTTTTTTATTACCCACAGTCGCCCGACCTGTTAAGAGAGCCAATCCGCATCACTCGACCCGCAAAAATATGCGTTAATCAACCACCCAAACCCAAACAGACTTGCAAACCCCCAACTTTATGTATTATAGTAGCACAATTGTCAGGACTGAAGTCTGAGATAAGGACAGAGACAAGCGAACATGTGCCGCGGCTCACGGAATCTCACAGAAATACGTGAAATGACCACAACCCCTTGACAGCGCATTACGTGGTGGTGGATACGTTATTTCTGTAAGTTATTAATAACTCACTTGGAATGCTACCTTGTCACTTTTTGACCGGCGATTGACCTACGCATCACTAGTGGGCACCACGTTATGAGCTGTAACCGCTGTATGAGCGCAGTGCAGAGCGGCGGCCGTGAGCTAGCCAGTCGGGCATGCTTGCATTCACAAACATGCACTAAAAGGGTGGTGTCTAGAAGGTAACCTACAAGTTGCGAAACTCTCGCGAGATGGTTAAAGTTTGGCATTGACCCCGAACAGCTATGGTCAGGATAGGACGTTGAGCCGCGAGTCTCGCGAGAAGTTTTTGCAATTTGTGAGTTACCTTCTAGACCACGATCACACTAAAAGGCACACGCAGCCGGCCCAGCTATGTAAACAAAGCACGGAGAAACTCAGATTACAACACACACAGAGGGAGAGTGACTTCGTTCTCTGCTCAGGTAGACATTACACCTCTATATCTTTACATAGCAAATAGTTGTTTGATGCTATATTAATTCTCTGGAAATTGAATAGAGAACCTTTAAACTTTTCCTTTCAGTCAAGAGTTTGGTGGTGGCAAGTACAAGGTTAGCACGACCAAAAGACCACAATTTTATGAGAATAAGACCTATAATTTTAAATAATTTTTAAAAATACAATCATATTCCTTCAACAAGGTGACTTACTGTATGTTCAGGAGCAAGGTCATGCCTCAGCTTAACCTGTCATCACCTGTCTGCCTACTTACAGTATATCTGGTTGACCCATCCTCTCCTGTTTGTCTAAGGGTTGTCGATTCCCTTCTCTTGCCTTCATCCACTCACCTCACTCCTCTTCACATTCATTCATCCCCTCATCCTCCCTCTTCCATTCAATCCCATGCATGCCTCTCCGATCTTCTCCCTCTCTGCTCGGTACTGTCTGTCCTGTCCTTCTTTTCTGCCTTCTATACATTTGTCCTGCCAAACCTGCATCCTACTCCTCCTAATGCTGCATCCCTGTCACATGGTAGAGATGGTAGAGATGAGAAAGATTCCCACTACTTGCTCTAGACAGTTGTATGATTGCAAAGTTGACCGCAAGAGGGTTGAAATACTGTGAATTTACAATGTAGCACTAAATCCATTAAGGCATGAATCTTGTAAGTGAAGAGAGCCACCCGTCTGAATAAGACTGAAGGAGAGTGTTTGTTCAATCACTGTGAACTGGTAACTTACAGCTCTCCTCCTCCCCGTTCCCCAAATCGTCGTCCTCCTCCTCCTCCTCCTCCTCTTCCTCTGGGAGCAGATGTCCATGGCAGGGACTGGTGGGAGTAATCTGACTGGGTCCCTCGAGACTAGTGCCCAGCTGCAGCTTCCGCATGTGGCGCACCACCGCTGTGGCATTAAATGCTTGCTACAGAGAGAGAAAGGGGAAAACTCATCTGTGTCTGACAGTTACTGAGGGAGAAAAACAGCAAAATGTACTCCTACCAATTTGAATACTGCTCTTTCAGCAGGCTGCTCTGCACTGACCTTCCATTTACTTTTGGCAAAGTTCTTCTTGATTTGAGCGCTGACAGATTCGTGGATATTCTTGTCCAGAGCGGTGTCTCCACAGATCCTGCAAAGTCAGCAAGCATTAGAGGATTTACAGGTAGTTGCGGCACCTGGCTGGGACTTTCATTCGTTGTGTTATTCGTCGATTAGTAGATCGACAGAAAATGAATCTGCAACTATTTTGATAATTGGTTCATTGTTCCAGTCATTTCTCAAGCAAAATAACAAACTTAAGCTCGTTCCAGCTTCTCAAATGTGAAGAGTGGATGCTTTTCTTTGACACTCAGTAGCCTGTATAAGTGGTTCAACCTTTTCGAGTCGTGACCCTCCAGTTTTGTTTAGTTTGAACTGCTAGCGACTAGGTGTTGCCCAATATGCTCAAGGACATTTGTCTCTCCTCCTGACCTGCCAGAAATCCCCCTTCAGAAACTCATCTGCAGGTACACTTTGACTCTCACAAACACTCAATAAAATCTATTCTGAGGCCAATTATATCACTGGTGAAGGTGATGTCATGTAAAAAACATTCCCCAGCCTAAAATATGTTAATTTATTTTTAATATGTTATTTGATTCTTTTCTCCACAACCATCTGAAGAGGAGATCAGGCAGGCTAACTCTGTTTTGTCTTTCAAATATCTTTAAAAAAACATACTCCGATTTGCTTTCTCTTAATCAGTTCTTCTTTTTATTCTACTTGTTCTTACTGTGTTTTAGTACTTCATACCTTGCTTGTCATTTTAACTGCATCAACTCTTATTTTTATTTAGTACTATCTGCTAATTTATCTTGCTTTTTATGTCTTCGTAAAGCACTTTGTAACTTGTTTTTGAAAAGTGCTATACAAATAAAGTTATCGATATTATCTGGCGACCCCAGGAAATTATCTCGCGACTCCCTTGGGGGTACTGACCCCCAGGTTGAGAACCACCGGCCTATATGATAGTAAACTGAATATCACTGTTGGTCGGATAAAACAAGCTGCTATGGGAAGCTATACTTGTTATAGACAAAGCGATTAATCAACTATTTGAGAAAATAATCAACACATTAATCAATAATGAAAATGATTGTTAGCTGCAGCCCTACTGTCGATTACTTTTTCAAATGAATTGATTAATTTCTTTGTTTTTTCAGAGTTTTTCATTTTATCTGTAAAATGTCAGAAAATAGCTAAAATGGTCAGAATTATTTTCAGGAGCCCAAAGTGATGTCTTTAAATTGCTTGTTTTGGTTGACCAACAGTAATTTACAATATAAAAGCTGCACATCCTCACATGAAGCTAGAGAATGCTTGATAAATGTCAGTAAAATGATTCATTTATTATCAAAATAGTTTTTTCAGTTAAAGGGATAGTTTGGGTGTTTTGTAGTGGGGTTGTATGAGGTCCTTATCCATGTTAGGTGTATTACCTACAGTAGATGAAGGTCGGTGTGCCCCCAGCATTGAGAAACAGACAGGAGCACCGACACCGGAGCAAAGCAATACAGAGAGGTGGATGGAGAAATGTATTTTAGCCGCCTAAAAGAAAGGCTTACCTAAAAACATCAATATCCGTGTAAGTGTACACTATATTTAGAATATTTTCACCGCTTTATCTTACCGTGAAACGGCCCTTTCCTTTCTCCTTTCTGACAGGGAACTGAACTGAAAGTGAAACTTATCTATGCGCTCTCCAAAGCCAACAGGCTCAGATGACAAAAAACGTATTGATACGTTTCACTTTCAGTTCAGTTCGCCATCAGAAAATATTCTAAATATAGCGTACACTTAAATGGATATCATTTATTTTAGTTGGGCCTTTTTTTTAGGTGGCTAAAATATATTTTTCTGCCGTCCCCGTTCACAGCACTGTATTGCTTTGCTCCGGTGCCGGTGCTATAGACTGTTTCTTGATGCTGGGGGCACGCTGACCGTCATCTACTGTAGTTAATACACCTACTATGGATAAGTACCTCATACAACCCCACTTCAAAACACCCAAACTATCCCTTTAAATTGAAATTGTTCCGTTTTTTCACTTCCTTCAATCAACTAATTGACAGATAGATTTCAGTCCTACACACAACCACATTGAGAGGGATGAGTATGAGTGTATTTTTTTTTATATAAAGACAATCATTATTACGGTTTTCTCACCATGGATGCTGGAGGGCCTGATCACACGTATATCTCTTGAGAGGTTCTTTCTCCATCAGGTGACAGATGAAGTCTTTGGCTGCAAACAAAAATCAAGTTCGTGCTGTAAATAGTCCACTCTGATTTGTAAGATGTCACTATTTGTAGTAGTCGGAAGTACCTGAATCTGAGATGTCGTCCCAGTACGGAGAGTCAAATTCATACTCTGCTTTCAGAATCTGCTCAAACAACTTGGCATCATTTTCATCATAAAACGGAGGATATCCACACAACCTGAGGGAGCGATATCAGAACATATTCAATACTGGAAAATGGTCGCTTTACGTACTTTTCAGTGAGGAATGAGCTCAGACTTACAGAATATAAGAAATAACTCCTATGGACCAGCAGTCCACTGCTTTGCTGTAGGGCTTCTGAGCGAGCACCTCGGGAGCTGTTACACACACACACAGCAGTCATTACAGACAAAATACTGTATACGACTCACAGCAGCAGTGGGGGTGAATTCAAGTAATCTTGACCTTTCGGTAATACCGTGTGATCTGGCGGATCACGTTAAAGAGGCAGAGAGCACTTGTGAAACACTTGCAATTGACTCAGTAGTGGATGAAAGAGCCTCTCACAACGCAGTGAACAAAGAGAGGGGATATGAGCTGAAACAGCGAGCGCTGAGCTCACACGAGGAGAGAAATAAATACCTTACCCACATATCCAGGAGTACCGCAGGCTGTGGACATGACGCTGCCCGATCCTTCGATCTTTGACAGTCCGAAGTCACTGATCATGATTTTGGAGTCTTCGTCCATGCTGTAATACAGCAGATTCTCTGGCTGCAAAGACGAAGAAGAGCGATCAAACAGGAAGGTTTGCAAAGGGAAAGGATTGTTGTATTTCCGTCTTCTCTGAGCAATGATACCTTCAGGTCTCTGTGGACGATCCCCATATCGTGGAGGTATTTGACTGCGTCCAGGATCTGGTGGATGAGTTGGCTGGCATCTCTCTCTGTGTAGAAACCTTTCTCCACAATCCTGTCAAACAGCTCACCTCCAGATACGCTGCCAGGAGAAAAATCACGGTGGTTTTGTGTTGAATGCAGCTCCTGCTGTGCAGCCAAATATTGTTCAAACCGCAGAACATTGTTTTAATTCTATAGATATATAAGTTACCAAATATATATAATTTGACAGAAATTATGTATAAAATGGTACACAAGACATCTACAATATTTAGTGCAGTTAAAGAATAACATCTTGAGTTTGAGTATTTCAGTTGATAAACTATATATGATGCATATGTGTTATATGGAGCTGCAACAATAAATCGCCAAGTAATCGATTAATCGGTTGAGTAACTTTTTTAAGAAAAAGTTCTCTGATTCCAGCTTCTTAATGTGAATATTTTCTGGTTTCTTTACTCCTCTATGACAGTAAACTGAATATCTTTAAGTTGTGGACATACAAGACATTAGAGGACGTCATCTTGGGCTTTGGGAATCACTGATTTTTTGACATTTTATAGACCGAACAACTAATCGATTAATTGATAAAAAATAATCAACAGATTCATCGATAATGAAAATAATTGTTGGTTGCAGCCCTGGACCAGTATGTTGGTCTGCAAGAATGAATGTGTTAAATCCTGATTAGTTACAGCCCTAGTGATGTATATGAATATAGATATATATAACACTAGAATATGGAATAAGATGATCCTTAATGCTCTTTGAAACAAAAGGGAAAACTACATGTTAACTGATAATGTAATAAAATTACATAAATAAGTAGAAAACGAATCACAAGTTCTCAGATCCTATGGCGACATTTTTAAATGTCTTGTTTTGTCTGACAAACAGTCCAAAACCCCAAAATATTAAAATTTAAAGTGATGTTAAACCGAGAAAAGCAGCAAATAGTCCCATTTGAGACGTTGAACCAGACAAGGTTTGGCTTTTCTTCTTGATAAATTGATGACATTCAATTTGCAGTAAATCCACAGAATTGTCTACAGTAAATATGCACGCTTTATAAATCTTCTGTTATGTAATTGTCCCTTTCTGTAAGATGAAGAGGAACTCACAGCTGCATGACGAGATATAGGTGGGATGTACTTTCAAAGATGTCCTCCAGCGTCACAATGTTGGCGTGCTTGATTCTGAGGAGGATAAATGCACAGAAATCATCAGATGGAATATGTTGCATTTTCACTTTCTCTCTCTGGTGACTAACTGCTTACTGTCAGTCGGTCACCAGATGGCATTCTTGCTGCATAATTCAAATTCAGAGTGCTCTCTTTTCTATGAAAAGCTATACAGTTAGTTTAGATCAAAACTTTGTGTTTGCCCTCTTCTCCTTAAATACAAACTCTCATGACTATGAGATTATAGCTAAAGGGCTTAACAGAATGGTAAATGGTACACGGACTTGCATTTTATATAGCGCCTTTCTAGTCTTCCAACCAGTCAAAGCACTTTACACAACATGTCAGCATTCACCCTTTCACACACACATTCATACACTGATGGCAGAGGTGCCCATGCAAGGTGCCAGCTTTGCTCACCAGGATCTGATCTAAATATTCATTCACACACTGATACCACGGCTTTCGGGAGCAATTTGGGGTTCAGTATGTTGCCCAAGACACACACAAGCCCTTTTTTTAATCTAATTTCAGGAAAACTGTCATAGTATAAAGAACACACTACCATATGCATAAAAGCTGAATAATTTTTTTTTTCATTTTTTTATGCAATCAGAAGAGTGGGTCCTGCATTTGTATTTACCCCAGTCCAGAGGGCACATACACTAAGAGGGTGCATCTCTTTGCAAATGAAATACAGTATTGATAGAGTCAATCTTTGCATGTAAACTATTAATTAAAAATTGATAAAATGTTTTTGAGAATCAATACAGTATCATAAAACATAATATTGGGATATTAAATTTGTTCTATATTTTCTTACACCCCTACAGCCGTGGCTTATTAAAGAATAACTATTAGTCCATCAGCCAGACCCCACAAAATTTGGCCGTTGTGCCACTTTGGAGGTGCCATGTCTCATAGAGATTTTTTTAAAGGTCTATGTCCATAGTGTTGGAAAATGCATGATAGCATTACAGCAATGGTAGCTTTCTATGTGCTATCACTCCTTTTTTCATCCCTCCATCATTAAAATGTGTCCATCTTTATTCGCCATTTTACACATAGATCCAGTATAAAAGAGGGAAACCAACACACAATATCATGAAGTCATATATCGTTGTAAAGCTTAGACTATAATCTATCCTTCAGTCACATTGTCATGACACTGAGGTCAAGAGAATTTGACCTTTGACCTCTAATGCTGCAATGGGGCAAATTCTGAATGCAACTCCAAATACCCTTTAAACTAACTCCGTATTGATCGGATGTGCCCATGGATAGTTCCAGCATAAAGAGCACAAAAAGAGCTTTAAATTGATATATTATATGACTAACAACAATAACAACATTTCTTATCAGAATAAACGTAACTTTGTGCAGTTTGTATCTGATAGAATGTTCAGAGCCTTGCATTGGATTCTGTTATTGGGAGCGTTTGTAAACGACTTTCTTAGCAGCAGAAACACAAAATAATACTAAAACTAGAAAAACTGTACAAAGAAATTAATTCTCTATCCATTATTTTATGTTTTCTCATTGTCAATATAAACATGTTCCAACTGATGAGGCCCTGACTCAGTGGCAGTGGGTTATATTCCAGGTGATATGTGAAAATGATGTTCACTTTTTTATAAAGGCATGAAACTTGGTACACTTGAACAGTTTGGAGCCCTAAACATTTTGAGACATGGAGCCATCGCAACAGAAATTACCATAACCAAATTATGTATTTTGCATCATAGCTCCTGTGCCAAACATGATAATACAGAAAAGGTGATGTCTATCCCTTTGTTTGGATGGCCAATGTTTACAATGATACCATTCACAATATCATAAACTGTTCAGGTGAATAGTTAATGGTGAATTCAGTGATATTGTATGAAGCAAATCACACTATCTGAGAACCTAGGCTAGACTTTATAATATCCTGTCTGTTGCATATAAAGTCTTAATCCTTTTGTTCATTAATCCTGACAATACAGTGACTGTGAAGAGTTTAACAATACTCTTACTTTTACCTTAACATGTTTGGCACAGGAGATATGATGCAAAATACATAATTTGGTTATGGTAATTTTTCTACCAAACAACTGATCATGCTGGAACTAACAGTGTCCTGGAAAGAGCGTATGGATGAGGCCAATGAGAGGAAGCGAGACCAAGTACAAGGAGCTAGTGTAAGAATGTAGAAGGCAAGGCTGGCGAACTCGCTGTGAGCCTGTGGAGGTGGGCTGCAAAGCATTTGGGCACTGGGCAATGGACATCACCGGGGAGGCCATAGAGGAAGGCCATCAGACCCATTACTGAAGCTGTAGAGAAAGACACCAGACTGGCTTTGGATCAAGAGGCTAGATCCATGGGCGACTGCTGCTGGGACTCAAGCTGGGGTCTGATCAACCCTGGCTGGGTCGCCTGGGTGAGAGTGTCTGATGTTGAAAGACCCGAAATACCCAATGACCCCATGTTCCATCACTGATGATGCATCCCGGCACATCTGCAGGATGTGTCTTTCATCTTTTGTGTTTGACATTCTTTTTAAGCTTTAAGTTGTTATGGTCATATTGAATATTGCTCTCCTCTTAACAGTCACTGTATTGTCAGGGTTAATGAACAAAAGGATTAAGCTTTTTAAAACTCTATACAACATACATGCACATAACAGACATGATATTATAGTCTAGTTAAGTAGTAGTAGTTAAGTCTAGCCTAGGTTCTCAGATAGTGTGATTTGCTTCATACAACATCACTGAATTCACCATTAACTATTCACCTGAACAGTTTATGATATTGTGAATGGTATCATTGTAAACATTGGCCATCCAAACAAAGGGACAGACATCACCTTTTCTGTATTATCATGTTTGGCACAGGAGCTATGATGCAAAATACATAATTTGGTTATGGTAATTTTTGTTGCGATGGCTCCATGTCTCAAAATGTTTAGGGCTCCAAACTGTTCAAGTGTACCAAGTTTCATGCCTTTATAAAAAAGTGAACATCATTTTCACATATCACCTGGAATATAACCCACTGCCACTGAGTCAGGGCCTCATCAGTTGGAACATGTTTATATTGACAATGAGGTAAGAGTGAGAAAACATAAAATAATGGATAGAGAATTCATTTCTTAGTACAGTTTTTTGAGTTTTGTATTATTTTGTGTTTCTGCTGCTTAGAAAGCCGTTTACAAACGCCCCCAATAACAGAATCCAATGCAAGGTTCTGAACATTCTATCAGATACAAACTGCACAAAGTTACGTTTATTCTGATAAGAAATGTTGTTATTGTTGTTAGTCATATAATATATCATTTTAAAGCTCTTTTTGTGCTCTTTATGCTGGAACTATCCATTAGCACATCAGATCAATATGGAGTTAGTTATAAGGGCATTTGAAGTTGCATTCAGAATTTGCCCCATTGCAGCATTAGAGGTCAAAGGTCAAATTCTCTTGACCTCAGTGTCATGACAATGTGACTGAAGGATAGATTATAGTCTAAGCTTTACAACGATATATGACTTCATGATATTGTGTGTTGGTTTCCCTCTTTTATACTGGATCTATGTGTAAAATGGCGAAAAAAGATGGAACAATTTTAATGATGGAGGGATGAAAAAAGGAGTGATAGCACATAGAAAGCTACCATTGCTGTAATGCTATCATGCGTTTTCCAACACTGGGGACATAGACCTTTAAAAAAATCACTATGAGACATGGTCCCTCCAGAGTGGCACGACCAGCTCATGGACTATATAACAAATACTATTCTTACTCACACACACACACGCACACACAGAACTGGATCATTTATTGTTATGAATGAGCCAACAGACAGTCGAGCATCTCTCTTGGCTCTCAAGTCAAGCTGACACACCATCGCTGTAACACATCAGCAGCTGAGACGTGACTTTCAGCAGAAACAGAGAATCCATCTGTATTTTTTTTTTCTCAGATTAACTTTCTTCTCTCTCGCTCTCTCATGACTCTCACATTTATTTAACGGTGACTTTAAGTATTTGGCTAAACTCCACTCCTCCCATTCTGCCATATCTCTCTCCTTCCATCGTACCCCACCCCCCTCTCCACTTCTCCACCCTCTATGTCTTTTTCTCTTTCTTCAATACACTGCTGCGGGGAACTCCACACCATCTCCGCCTCTGTGTGCTGTTGCCCTGGCAACAGGGACACTAAAAATAGGTCTATGTTCTTTACTCCTGACATTTCCGGTGCACAATCCTACTGTTTCTACTGACACCGTGCATTTAGTCGCCCGTTCAATTGACCCCCCCCCCCCCCCCCTTGCACGTATTCTGCATCTGTGTGCATGCATTGTTGGGACACGAAGCACAAAGCTGACACATCACAGGGAACTCAGGTGACCTCACCTGTGTAGTACGGCGATCTCATTTTCAATGTTGTTCTCTTTGCCTTCCAGTGCTTTCTTGGGGATGCACTTAATGGCCACCAGCCTCTGGGTCCTCTTCTCCTCGGCTAGAACCACCTCGGAGAAAGCTCCCCTAAAACACACACACACACACACACATATGCACACGTTGAAAGAAAGAAAATGTGTGGGAGTGTGGGGTGAAATGGCCAAGATGGGAGAGTAGGATTCATTCTTTTTAGGCCTTATTGGATTGAAAGTGTTGCACAAAAGAAGCTAGAATATTAGAGCTGCCTCCTCTTAGTCGATTAGTCAACTAATCGGTTGTTTTGGTCTTAGTCGGCGAAGATTTCTTCAGTCGATTAGTCATTTTTCATGCTTTTTTTCATGCTGAATGATTTATTTCCAAAAAAAATATGACCACATCTCTGGTGGTAAACACCAGATTTAAAGTGGCGCTTTTGTGAGATTCTTTGTGGAGAAACTCATCTGTCGATTAAATCAACTATAATCGGTTAGTTGACAAAATTGTATGAGTGTTAGTCAACTAAGAATTTCTTCGGTGGAGGACGGCCCTACAGAATATTCAGAGCTTTTCATGCAAATCATTTTATAATTCTTGATATCTTTTTTCAGTGTAAAGGGGTGTTTTGGGTTGATTCCCACACTAAATAAAGTTAGCACATATTTTTGTGGCCTCCTAAAAACGGTCTCTCAACTAACCACACGGTTTTAAAAAAAGATCTCCAAATACCAGCCATCTGTGTGCGCGTGTGTGTGCGTGAGTGTGCGTGCGTTCGTGCGTGCGTTCGTGCGTGCATGTGTGCGTGTTCATGCATGCGTGTGATGAATAATTAAAAATGGTGATATTACCAAGAGTTTTTTGGGGGGCTCAGGAAATGCTCAGGAGGTGAAGCATCAGTTGCGCACAGACATTTATATCACTTGTTTTTTTAAAAAAGGAAAAAGAAACTATTTTTGATCTGTTCAATAATAGATCCAGTAAATGTGGTGTGGCTGTTTCCGAGGGAGACCAGACTGCATTATGGATTATGGTGATGGTGAGAGGCAGAATAGTGTGTATTTACACAGTCTCCCCACAGGAGCGTGGGAGGTTGCTCAGGAGGAGGCCTGAACGCACAAACATTGTTAGCGACCGCAGGGATCCTTTACGTGTGTGTGTGTGTGTGTGTGTGTGTGTGTGTGTGTGTGTGTGTGAAACAGCACCGTCATGCAACACACAATGGGAGTTCAATGTTCATGTTTTAGCAAATATTCCCTCTTCTCTTCCGTCTGTCACACTGCAGAGCATTTGAGGACTTCTACATCTTAAGTGTGCAAACTTAAATAAAAGGATGCCGTTGCCAACAACAACCATGTGATAAGGAGGCAAACATCTCTCACTTTCTGTTTATTCTGCTCTTAATGGTTATTAACAGATAATTACAGAGCGGAAGAGTTATTGTGCAACCCCGAGCGTCTCTCGGTACACCTCCTCCCATCGTCGTGTCATAATAAATGTGGATCTGTGGTAATCCTTGAGATGGCTTTGTGCCGTGGCCATCTTGTGCTCAACGAACCAGCGCAGCAGAAACGTTTGCATAGAGAAGCTGATGGATGCACACGAGGAGAGACGATTCTCACACGCATCTCCGGTTTAATTTTTTAAACGGCCCTTAAAATAATCTCAAAGCAAAATCACATAAAGCTCCAATTCTCATCGACCCATAAAAGCATTTTAATGTGTTTAAATCTGCCACATTTACAGTGGGAGTTTCCTGAGAGGGTCAGGAGCGTCAAAGCTCTGTTATAATCTATTTAGTCTTATTGGCTGTTTAAAATAGAAGGGTCAATGGGCCAAGACAGGGGGGGGGCAGACAGGTAAGACCCTAAAGGTGGTGACTGACATGTGAATTCATAACTGAAAACAATGTTTCTGTTTCTGGCCATGAATGGAGAAAAAGCTTTGTTGGTTACAGGACTGCAACTGATGATTATTTTTAATTATTTTCTAGTGAAAAAATGTCTGTCACGCTGTCCAAGAACCCAAGGTGGGGTCTTCATCATACTAACAGTTCAAAACCCAACAATATTCAGTTTACAATGAGAGAAAAGAGGCAAAATCTCACACTTGAGAAGTTGGAACTGGAGAATGTTCGGCTTTTATGCTTTAAGTTACGGAATTATTATTTGATTATCAAAATAGCTGCCACTTCATTTTGTTAATTTACGATTCAATTAATCCACTAATCACTTTAGCTCAAGCTGGTTAGCTTCGAAATAAATCAATCTGAGACAAGGAGAAATGGTCATGTGACCTAATGTTAAGCTAGAGACGAACTGCACCACGGAGTCTACACAACAAGGCTGTAAAGGCGGATGAGTCGGCATGATGACGTTTTGTAGTCTCATTTAGCCACTTGTTAGCAACCACCTTTTTTAAGACACATAAAAGCTTCAAAATTCATGAGTGGGATATTTACTGACGTATATCATAACGTAGAACAAAACGTTAAATCCTCTTAAGATTGTGTTAAACACAGACCTTATTTCAGGCATCTAACTAAAAACCCATTAACTCATTTCCTGGTTTTAGGACTCTTTCCTGCAGCTCTCTATAAGAGCCTACTACACCAGTAGTTTTTTTTTAATAATTTAATCACATGGTACATCATAGATAGAATGTATAAAGAAACACGACAGCGACCTCTAGTGAGCGTAGTAATTATGAGAAGAGCAGAAGCGGAAGTCGGGCGCTGTAGTATTGACAGCGTGAAACTCAATAGGGGATGGAGGTCGGGGGCGATGGATGGGACACAAAATGCAGGGTTTTCACCCAGGAGGCCAACAACTAGTTGTCTTTGTGTTCACAAGCGTTAAGTTTCACTTTTGAAACGTAGTTATTGTAAGCCAAAACACGATGTTTTCCCTAAACTTAACTGTTTTTGTTGCCTAAACCTAAAGAAGCCTTTTTTCTGTGTGTTCAAAACGTAACGTTTTATTTAGTTTTACATGTTAGAAGGTGTTGCTTTTAAAGTAAACTATATGTAACGTTCAGAAGATCCTTTTTATTAATGACACCTGTGGCCGTTAAGCGAACTGCAGTCAGCATCCTGACATCTCTCCACGTCGTCCATTAATTCCTGATAATGGACAGTTCATCGGACATTATCCCTTACATGAGGTTCTGTAATGTTCCTAGATTTTATTTTGACCATTGGCTCCATGATACTAACTAGCTTGCAGCTAGCGAATTACTTTATCAGCTAATGTTATGAAGCAACCAAACAGATCCATGCTGCATAGCTACTGTAAGTCACAGCAAGCTGGCCAACCAGAGCTTAAGCACTCAAGACAGTATTTTACTATATTAGCTGCACAGTTTTGGCGCTTTAGGGGAGCTGAAGAGAGGCAAGGCACCCGGGAGTGTGCATAAACGTCATATTCTTTGGATTTTCCCAGCAAAACAATTCCGAGTATACTTACATAGAAATCAGTCCACAGGTTGTTATAGGCAACTGAAAGAGTCGGCGAATGTCTCAGTTTTTAAGTTTCGTTACAATCCGTACACACATTGGCAATATAAAGCGATTAAAACACGTAAATTGTTACATAACATGTAACAATTTACGTGTTTTAATCGTGTTTTAATCGTGTTTTAATCGAAAGTGAAATTTAAAGATTCTATAGTACCTTTAAATTTCCCTTTCACAACGTAGGAGTAGTACGCCCCGAATGACCCACATCTATGTTGCTTATAGCGACCGATAACTGCTATTTAATAGTTCGATAACAGTCAAATCGGGTGCAGCAGAGCAATGTAATCCTCCAAATCCAGCTAACCAGAACATTGTTTTTTAATGTAACAGACCGTTAAACATACAACTGAATAATATCCTTTTCAGTCTTAGAAGAACCAACTATGACAGTAACAATAGTAACAGTATAGCAACAGCATCTGTTATTTTATCCATTGTCATCGCTCCTGTTGTCAGAGCCGTATACTACAGTAAATATCTGATTACAAATTTTGACTCAAGTTTATCTGTACGTGACCTGATCCCTGCTTTATCTATGCTTACTCCTGAAAAGAAAAAAATGCTTGCACACACTTCTCTGCTGTTGCCGAGAGACACATTGTAATTACTGTAAGCATCCAGTTGCTAATTTCTACTCGGAGACGCAGTAGGGGAGGACTCTCAGGGGGTTTGGGGAGAAGAGGAGGACAGGAAGCTACTGTAGCTGTTATTCTGAATTGATGAGATTTAGTCAACAGCTAATGTGTAAAGTCTCAGCATTAGACATGTCAGTGAAATGATTATTGTCCAGATTTATAGACTTCAATCTCTCCAGTCTCCGATTAAAACACACCAGCAATCAGCAAACAGACCGCTGAAATCGTGACACATCATTTCATCTATTTTATGCCAATAAATAATCCTGGCACGCACATTGACTCGCTGTTAGCAAATTAAAATGAATAAGTTCCACATGAGTCATTGGCCTTGAGACTCATAGCTGACGCTCGGCTGTTTTTGTGTTCACGAACAAGACTGTCAACACGTATTTTTAGACATTTTTGAGATGGACTGAACCTCCAATAGATAGATAGTCAGATGGATGGATGGATGGATAGACAGAATCATGCATCTGTAGCAGAGTGATGGTGTCTGCCCCAAAGCCATCAGCACAACATGAACACCACAGCATGGCTCTCTGTCTGACACACACACATACACCACACACACACTCACAGGTTGCAGTAATCCCAGCTGTCCATATGGGAAAATATTGATTCACACATTCTCACACGGCTGTCAGCGTCTCTCACTGCTCTCACTATGATAAGTGAGCTCTCATTGCCTTCTTCCATGTCTTAAAGGCTTCACCTGACGAGAGTCAAGTGTGATGTAATTAAATCCCATTTGCACTTCCAAATGATGGATGTTTGCCGCAACGTCACATATTGTTCATAATGGTCTTTTTTGTTGTTGTTGTTCTAAAGACACACCATCAATCAGGCACAGTCAGGACCTGTTGCAGACAGCGTCGAGCATCCGTAAGTCTATCGATCTCACCAACATGCCTCCAAGTCCCGAAAAAGCTCTCTCTTTTTTAGCCTAATCCATATTGTGTGTGTGTGTGTGTTTGTGTGTTTGAGAGAGAGAGAGACAAAGAGGAGAGTGGATACGTGCGGACATACAGTCCAAACAATCTAAATTCATTCTTACATCTGAGTCATTATGAGAAATAGCTTTATATATTCATATCAACAAAGCTTTGAACTGGACCATTCACTGTTTTCCATCTACTCTAGTAAATTCATGTGTAGGTCAGACCTCTTAACTCCTCTGCTCTTCTCTATAAACACCCAGCCTGAGTGCTTTAGTCCTGCATCACAGTGTTTATGCTCCTACACATTATCCACCTGGACTTCTTAAAACTCGCATCCACCCACATCTTCGTTTTTTTTTAAGGCACCGTTGTTGTGCTTTCTTTCTGAGTACAACATTCAACCATCATATGCCAAATATCCATCTTTGAAGCTCAATTAAACAATATGTATTTTAGTATTCAATAAAACAGCCTACTGTGAAAGGGGGTGCTGGTAATACTGCTGCTGCCACTGAGAATCAACACCAAATTCTGCAGCTCTTTGCCGGTTTAGTTGATTTAAGCTCATTGTTTTGAGTCGGCAGACAAACTCCACAAAGGCCGACCGTATTCTCAGTGTTTTATTCTCCAACCGCTCTATCACCTGTTCAAACTGGCCCATTCACTGTATTGTCTTTCCCTTAACATCGTTACTGTTTTATTCCCCCTCATATGTGTCTCCTAAATGTCTCTTATGTTTGCTCTGATGGTGTTTTCGTCGTGTTTGGCGGTTTTTATCTGTCCGAGTATTTATTTTATCTTTGTACGGTGTCCTTGGATGTCCTGAAAGGCGCCACCAAATAAAATGTATTATTATTATTTATCATTTATTTTGTTTGGTGGATAGTTCTACGACGGAGAGCGTCAGCGATACACATGAGAAGTACTCTGCTGTGGATGTTTGGAACTGTTTTTTTTTTTTTACTGCCGTTTGGTCTGATATTATTTTATTAAGCGGCCCCATGCTCTTCATTTCTGTCAGACAAGCTGCCAGCTTGCGGGGAGATCTCTGTCCACGGGACTCGTAAACTGAACTAATGTTCATACGTGAGTATCACTACTCCTTTAAGTCTCCGTCCGACAACGTCCTATTTATTTCATACAGACTGTAAACACATCAAAAGTTACGATCTCTAAGTTGATTCATGGGACATTTAATCAAAGTGTAAAAGAAGAACTCATCCATGATGTCAACATCCATGAAATACAGAGTTGATGACAACAATAATCCACACAGTAACAACTACAGTGATGGGCAGCGTTACTCTCTCCCCCCATCTAGTCTTTAACAAAGTCACTCGGTAAAGATGGCTTCCAGATCACAATGAAGCAGTACTAGAGAGTAACTAAGTACTTTTATTCAAGCACTGCACTTAAGTACAATTTTGAGGTACTTTACTTGAGTATTTCCATTTTCTGCTACATTATTTTTCTACTCCACTTCATCTCAGGATATATTGTACTTTTTACTCCACTACATTTATATGATAACTTTAGTTACTTTGCAGATTCACAATACAAAATATAATCAACAAATAAATTATGATGTATTTTTACAGATTAAGAAAAAACGTTATTGATCCCTCGGTGAAATTCACGAGCTACCCAGCAGTATATAAAGTAAAAAAATAAGGTCCACCTTTAGCAGCTGAAACATTAAATTGATGAACACATTAATTCATTAATAATTATAAATAATTCTGAAATGGGCCATTCGGCATAATGCATACTTTTATTTTTGTTACTTTAAGTACATTTTGGTTGTAAAACTACTTTTATGTAAGTAACATTTTGAATGCAGGACTTTTACTTGTAACGGAGTATTTCTCCTCTGTGGTATTGCTACTTTTACTCAAGTACAAGATCTGAGTACTTCTTCCACCACTGCAGTTAAGAAAACCTGAGTTAGATAGAATCTCATAAAGTGTGTTTCGCCTTCATTTGACAAAAAAGCAACAGCGGTATCGCTCCATATTGACTGTGAATACTCTGAAATTAGATAGCTTCACAACTCCAAAAAGGTCAAGAGGCCTCACAAGTATATGGAGTTATATCAGAGATTTCATCCTGGGTAAATAACAGAAGAAAAGTTAGTTTAGAATAAAAGAAAAAGCCAAAACACGTGCGACCAAAGGGTGACAGACATGATAACTGCAGAGCGGAGGGGGATTGTTTCAATCCCTGCCTCGAGGACAGCTCGTCCTGAAGTGGACTCCAAACAGAGGTAGAACTGTGAGGATTAGCTGGATCTGAATATAATATTTCAACATAAATCAATTAACTTCACGCACTGAATTCCTGGATAAAGCTCCTCTGTAATCTTCTCTCCGAGCATAAGGAGCTTTCCGTCAACACATTAATTCTGCCCTCTGCCAGGTCCGGCTACTGTGACAGGAGGGAGAGAATATTACTACAGCTTTTGGTATGAAATATGGGAACATGCTATCCTGGCATTTCACTCTTTCAATCCTCGTTATATAACCCTTAATATCATGCTTCAAATTACAATCGCTGTTTTAAGTCTTAGTGGAATCATAACACAGAAGTTATCAGCGTTTAGCAGCAGTCGTGAGTTCTCAAATAAACAGTCTGCTAGTCAAAGAGCATTGCATACAGCGTGCACAGCTCTGAGACGGAGACCGATGGAGTCTTATTTGATGTCCTCCTACAGCTTTCGACATAACCAGACATCCTCATCATCATCTACCCGCTGCTATTTCGCTTTTTTTTTGGATGTGAACCAGAGTCGCGCAGTCATTAAAATCTGGTTCTGTGCAGCCTCTCCGGGGAAGCAGGTGTGATTCCAAGAAGATAGAAAACAACCACACTCCATATGGCACGCTGGTGTCATCACAGGTGGACGTGTGCTAGGTCACTTGTACTTGGTTTGGGGGGGGGTTGGAGACCATCTGGGCTCAGTCCTGTCCCCCTGGAGAGTGCAGTCACAGGTCTGTGTGAGTCCAGCCCTCACCATTACAAGGCAACCTATTCCCTGCTGGTTGGAGATTAATCTTGCAGTTTATTATAAAATGAAGGTGTATTGAATTTAAATTGAGATGTAAATGTGATCTATTTTGGATTCCAGACTATATAGCAACAGGAAATATAGGTGGCTGCTCAATCACATCAGATAGTTGAACTTTTATAAAAGTTTTTCAGACAAATCTTAAGGCAGCAGCTGCAGAAACGGGGTTCATGTCATCTTTCCTTTTTGCCCCGAGCATACTGTACATGTGCTCTGGATCCCTTTGTTCACACAACGGTCTGTCACATCCCTCCAGTCAATCATCACATTGGTAGCTGACTCATTCAGATATAGACGGGTTATATCAAAATACTGCAGGTTTCATTGGGTTTTGTATCGTTATTTGTAGGGCTGCACAATTAACTGAGTATTAATCGCGATCACAATTTTGGCCTCCCACAATTAAATGAACGTGATGGACTACGATATTGACGTTTAAAAGGTGTGCTCTTCTCATAGAAAACTCTGCTGTATATCAAATCAAACACTTCCTAAACTAACAACCAGCCAGGGTGCGATTCAGGATGTTTTGGCTTCACTTTTGGGGAGATGGCAAGCCACTGCGCACGCACCCTGCAGCCTGATAAAAACATTTGTGAATGTTGCCGCCTCAGTCCAGAGCAGAAAAGTAATGTACTATATATTTTACGGGCAAAACGAAAATGCACTGAATTCAGGTGAAGAAGAATGAATTTTATTTTAAGTCTTATTTTGATGCAACAATTTGTTAATCGGCAGGAATGTTGCACAACCTGAAAGTGAAGTGCTCTGTAGATTTTACTTTGGGTAAAACGTTTTTGGGGATAATTTTATTTTGCTTCTAGGAGACGCACCGTGAATATGGACCAGTCTTATTTTGATGTAAAGATTTGTACAGGAATGTAGCACAACATGTAAGTAAAAGCAGTGTTGTGTTTATTCAAATGTGAAAGTGAAATAAAAATATTTTGTCCCTAAAAATCAACAAATAATTGTGATAAATAATCGTGATCTCAATATTGATCAAAAATAATCGTGATTATCATTTTGGCCATAATAAGGCCATACTAGGTAATTTTTACTGAATGGCTAAAATAAAGTCTCCAGTGTGCATCTGCCATTAGCTGTCTAAATCATATTGTTTTTGTTACATAAAACGGTTAAAATTGAAATACTCATGTTCACAAATATTGACGAAATGTCCAAGGCAGGAAGAATAACTAAACTGAAAATGATGTTGAGTAACAAACACACTCATATGCAACCACACATGCCTGCACACACATATTTGCAGGTGCAAATAAACACATGCATGTCAAACACATACGCCGTAGCATTTTAAACTCATGATCAACTCAGTCATAATTGTAATAGAGACCAACTTAGAAATATGCAAACTGCTTCCAGAACTAGAATCAGTTAAGTTGCTTAATTTGTTATTCGTCTGCTGTTTTGTATTGCCTATGACCAGTCAATCCAAAAAACGTAATTTTAATCCGAATATTTTTGCGCAGCTCAGAAGAGAGTCAAATTGGCCAGGGGGGGAAAAAATGCATGTTGGAATACTTCTAGGCGAATGGGAAATAGTTGAGTCAGCATCCAACAGCGGCCAAGAACAAGGCAAGTCTGAGTCAGAAGAGGCAGAAGTGACAAGCACGTCCAAAATGTCAGTCAAATTTCTAGAGAGACCCTGACAGCATGGACAGATGGGGGAAAGAATGAGTGGCGGTCGCCCTTTGACCCCCTCGCTTTCTCCAACTCTCTGTGAAATGCGTATGTGCTCTGTTACCTGCAAGTTTGGGGCCCTCGAATGTCTGGGGGCCGTCAGACAACAGCACTAAACTACCAGCGTATAACTTACGTTCCCAGCACTTCTTTGAAGTCATAATGTTCTTTGATGTCTGATGTCTTCTTTTTCCATCCAGTTCCATCCTCTCCAAGAGGCATCCTACAACGCTGATCGGATTCGCCACACTACAGCTACGGGGCAGAATAAAAAAAACAAACAGTGAATAGATTCATGCACGATTAAGTTTTGACCCATCAAATGTGGATAAATCTCTGATCAGGAGGATTGTGCTAAACTGAACCAGTGATTTACTGATTGGACCAGTGACTATTAATGAAAATAGGTTGTTTAAGACAAGAAATTCCCTCAAGGCACTACATGTTGTAGTGTGTTTTAACCACGTTCTGCCTGTTACAAGCATCATTCCAGCACACAGTGGGGGAAATAATAGATAACACTTGAAATATGACACCACAACCAATGGGCACTCTTGCACTGTATTTAATTAAGAGTATTTAGACTGCACTATATATTCTCCCTCAGTTTAATATGTCCATTACAGTTTGGCCGAGTGATTGTTACATAAAACCTTCAGCCATAAATAAACCATTGATTTTTTTTTTTATGGCAGCAAGTTTGATTGGACTCGCTGCCATGAAGACAAGTTATTTTATTCTTCATGATGACTGATTAATAAGCTGAAATCAAAGCGAAAGAAAACATTTAATCTGCAGGCCTGGCCTCCTACTGCAGTCTCCTATATTTAAAAAAATCAGAGAATAAACTTGTATAATTCTGCGTAAAATGTCATGAATGTTAATAACAAATGAGTAAAACATAAAAAATAAAACTTGCACACTGAAATGAGAATATGACTAATCATGCCCCCCCAAAACAAGCTATACAGCCCACAACAACTATACCCTACAGCCTTACTTTGCTGACAACCAGCCGGGCAACAATAAATAGCAACAAATAAGAGAAAGTAGGGCAAACAGTGCAGCAGAGACAGAGACAGTGGCAATGAAGGGACCGACGCACAAACAAACGCATGGTCAGTATAGGCACATACCAGCTGGGGGGGGGGGGGGGGGGCCTGAGCTATATTTAACATCTGAAGCTTTAAACAATTAGGCTGCTCTGAAGGAAAATAAAACCTATACCTATACAAGAGGTGAAATGGAAAGTGTATTCAAACATCTGATCTGCATTGAGGCTGCGGGGCGTGAATGGGAATAAAGAGGAGGTTGAATGGGAATAAAAATCGGTCTGCAATACTGAAAATGATTTTCCATGTTGGTGATCATGTCAGTAATATGTGCTTCATAGAGAGAGAGAGAGGAAAAGGCGGTGTGGGTGTGCGAGCTTTAGCCTGCTGCAGAGCTCAAGGGTACAGCAGTCAAAGGCAGCATCTCTGGGTTATAAACCAGGAGGCTGCACGCACACACACACACACACACACACACACACACACACGCACACACATGCGACAACAAAACAAGTTTTATATTCAAAAGAAAAAACTACACGATTGATGATGCATTTCGGTGAATGAAATGGAAACATAATAAATCCATACCTGACTGTGGATGTGTGTCTCTGTGTCTCTGTGTCTCTGTGGTGGTGGTGTGTTGTCCTTCCCTCTGGGAGCTGATCTGTGGATGCTGAGCTCGAGCTTTAGTGCGCAGCGCCGGCTCGCTCACACTGCTCCTTCTGACGTCAAGACAACCAGACGTCTGTGGACGTAGTGCAGCAGGAGGAAGAAAATATGCTCTACTGCTCCTCTAAAACAAGCCTGATCCGCGATGCACCGTATTTAAAAACCACCGTCTGTTACATGTGAACAGCTTTTGTTGCACATCTGTCTCGCAGCGCGCAGTGGATAGCGCGCATCTGTAAAGGATATGCTGGGTATGCAGATGATGTATAGAGGCTTTGCAAAACAGGCATAACGTGTCACTGTGAATAATGTAGCCTCTCATACAGGCACACACATTATAGCCAAGCGGCCTGCGTAAAATGTATTTTTAAACCAATGAATCTACACTTACTTGCAAGGAATTAAAGCTCTGATTTGCCACTAAACTTGAGGCAACGCCCTGCTTCTCTCTTTCTCTCTTTCTCTCTCTCTCTCTCTCTCTCTCTCTCTCTCTCTCTCTCTCTCTCTCTCTCTCTCTCTCTCTCTCTCTCTCACACAGCATCAACCTGGATGTTGGCTGTCACAGGTCACAGGACCCATCACAGGTGCCAGACTAATTGTAAATTACAGGAAAAAAATACAACAGCAATTAAGACTAAAAAATGACAAAAAGTATACTATAAGGAAAATACACAAGTTGTTGATCTTGTATGACTCAAACTATCCAACCCCTCATCTCATTCTCCAATCTTACAACCAGGCAGTGAATACTCCCACTTTGATTTGGATTGTGCTCACTTTTAATGGGTGCATTTGTAGACAATTATATTATTTTTATTTTTATTTTTATTAAGAAATAAATGAAAAAATAAACTAAAAAATATATAAAAACAAAAACATATTGTAGACAATTAAGTTATCTGTAAATAGAAACGTTTTTTACATGACACTGGAACTCAACTTTAACATGAAACTTTAGATTAATGGACTGTATACAAACACTATCAACACTTCAAATGTAACTAAACATGTTTCAGCCACTAAGCAACATATACAGAAACTCTAAGTATACGCACTGGTAACACAGCTGGTTGATCATTATTTTTGGACCATAGTCAAACCCATAAATTGCTCCCCTTTGCAGAAATAAAAATGTCATCACCAAACAGTGAGCCACAACATCTGAGCTCTGACCCCATTCGCACACCCAGATAGGTTTAAAATGTGTAAGTTGCAGGAAGAAATACAACATTTAGCACATTAAAGACTTTTTTTTTTACAAATTAGCTTTTAATTAGCCTATAGTTTTAAGCAAACATTTTATTATTATCATTTTATTTTCTCCTGTAAACTATACATGTATCAACTAAATATATAAATACATATTTCTAATTTTTTTAAATCTGTTTTTATGTCTGTAAAGCACTTTGTAGCCTTGCTGTCTGAAAAAAATAAACCAGAAATATTTGCAGTACCCCCTCCTGTCCTGAGGGGGGCAGCACCGTCACTACACACACAAACACAATACAACCTCCACTTCCGGTTCTAAGTTTTGAACAGCAGCTAGCCAGCTAGCCGCTACACAGACCTGCTCAGGGAACCACGGATACTCAGCTGAGTTTTGGGTGAGATAAGCTTTTAAATCACCATTTATTTGTTTATTTGTCACAGCTTGCACGTGTTTTCTGTGTAATTGAAGAACATGTAGGTCGGCTGTGTAGTTAGTAAAGCAAGAGAGAATAGCATGCTAACAGCTAACAGTCTGTTGGCTTTGTTTCATCCATCAGAGGAGCTAACATGCTAACTAACTGAGGCTGAGGCTGCTCTGCTTGTAGTTTCAGACTAGTTGTGAATAGAGACATGAACTTCAAATGTTCAGTTTAAACTAAATGAATCTCTTGTTGATCTGGTAAACAATCCCCAGTGAGTCTAACCATGTTGTTGTTGTGTGTTGTAGCTAGCGGGCTAGCCTGTTAGAGCAACCAGAGATGTCAGCCAGCTCCAAGAGGAGGAGAGCCACCTCTCCCTCCAGCAGTGTGAGTGGAGGAGGAGACCTGGAGGAGACCTCCTGCTCCACACCTGGAAGTGGCAGGAAAAGAAGAAGGATCTCTAATGTTCCTCCTGTAGACACGGTAAATGCTCTTGATTTTATTGTATTGTTGATTTGCATCAGGCTTTGAATGTTTTTCTTTTTCTTTCAAAGATATTTTTATTAATTGTTAATAATCATTAGAACAGTCACTATACAAGGAAAGTTAATTTGTTTTTCTGAACAACACATCAATCAATCATACCTGACAACAACATCCACACAAACAAGCCACAGCTGGTCACAAAGGACCTAACTGATCTCAATCCTGGATACATAACATTCAAATTGTAGAGAATACAACACAGGGAGAGTATCCACAAATAAATCATGAAATAATAATAATAAGAAGAGAAGAAAAAAGATTTAAAACACACATATTTATAGACATACATGTAAATAAAAATAGAAGAAACAAGAAAATAATAATAAAAATAATGATAATAATGAATAAATAAATAAAATAAAATTTAAAAAAGGAAAAAAGGCTTTGAATGTTTTTAATCAATTTAAAAAGAACATGACATCTCTTATTTATGTATTGTATTATCTATCTATCTATCTATCTATCTATCTATCTATCTATCTATCTATCTATCTATTTCATATTTCATGATAGACAGGAAGGCAATCCAGGCACTCCAAAATACTCATGATCACTATAGTATTACAAAAAACACACAAACAAGTCATTTATGTCCAGCATCAATTCATGTGATTGTCTCCCATTGGTTGTTGATACCATATAGATGAGGCCACATCCGCTTTGTCTGTTTGTTTTTAAGCCCTGACAAAGACCTACAGTGGTCGAAACATGTTGGCTTTTTAACAATTTAGCCACTACATTAAATACTTTTTAATATATTTCCATCCTCGTTGCAACTTGTTTTAGTATTTTGGAGTGCCTTCCTGTCTATCCTGATTTTTTTACCCTCATTTTTCAAGAGCACCCGACACGTTTTGTCTTACGGTTGAATACACAGAGCAACCAGTTATCTGTCTTTCCATTTCTTATTCATATGTGCCAAAATTCTGAACCCAAACACTCATTCAGTCTATTTTTATATGCTGTTTTTTTTTATGTTTACTTACTTACTATGTCTTTAATGTTTATTTGCTTATTTATTAAATCTTATTTATTATTATTATTATTTTTTTTTACTTATGCCTCCTGCTGTTTGCACTGTCCCCCTTTGCTGTAATCCTGCAAATTTCCGTGCCGTGGGACTAATAAAGGATTCTCTTATCTTAATGTATGTGCATTATTAAACAGTTATGGGATTTTGATTGCTTGTTCCCTCCAGATTGCTGTATGTCATGAGCTGTTCAATGCTGTCAGGGACCACAGGGATGACCAAGGGAGGCAACTTTGTGAAGTTTTCCTTAGGGTACCAAAGAGAAGGTATTGTAACATAAAAGTCTGAGTAAAGCTTAAAATTGTCACAAAAAAAATGTGGGTGGACCTGTCCAAGATATACCAACCATCATACATTGTACATGTCATATTGAGATTTGACAGTCTGACTGGTGGGTTGGTCTCTGACATAAGGATATTACAATGAAGCCTGATTGCTCTTGTTCTTTTTCAGGAATCAGCCTGATTATTATGAAGTGGTGGCCCAGCCAATTGATATGACGAAGATTCAGTATAAACTGAAGTCAGAAGATTATAGTGATGTGGAGCAGCTTACTGCAGATTTCCAGCTCATGTTCAACAATGCCAAATCATTCTACAAGGTAGGGAGGAAATAAGTTCACTTACAGTATATCTGTCACTGCAATATAGTGTAATAGGACAATTATTCTGTTAAGCCATATTTTCAAAACTCTATATTCCTTTCCATGTTCAACAACTCAGAATGACACAGAGGAGTATCAAGCTGCATGCAAGCTGTGGGAGGTGTATTTGCAAACAAGGAATGAGTTTGTGCAACCCGGTGATGGAGATGAGGATGATGAAGATGGTGATGATATGATGGATAATCCAGGAATGTCAACTGAAGATGAGGTAAGTTATTTTCCTCATTGCATTGCCTGCTTGTGTGACTTTCATTTATGAACATTAATATCTGTAATATTTGTGTTTGTTGTAACAAGGATCAAATAGCTAATTTGTGCATATTTATCTTTTAGACCCCGACTGGCAATTTGAAGGAATTGTTCGAGCAACTCTTGGAGGCTATAGTGTCACACGCTGATCCCGCAGGGCGTCTGGTCAGTGAACTGTTCCAGAAATTGCCATCCAAAGTGGTAAGTCCTTGAAGAGTCTTTGGACTTCAAATGGTGCCTCTGAAATTGTTACACATTCTTGATATTAACACGCCTCTCTGTCTTTCCCAGCATTACCCAGACTACTATGCCATTATAAAGGAGCCAATAGATCTGAGAACCATCGCTCAAAGGATACAGGTAGTGACCGACTGTTTTGTCGTACATCATTCAGACATTTCAGAACGTCATGGTGTTTTAAAACAGCCAGCACTAATTTATGTTATTTGCATAGATTGGATACTATAAAAGTGTCAATGCGATGGCCAAGGACGTGGACCTGATGGCCAAAAATGCCAAAACGTACAATGAACCAGGATCTCAGGTTTTTAAGGTAAACTCTTCTTGATTTCCTTTTTCTTTTTTTTTTAAGATGTAACATCCCAAATATTAACAATTGTTCTCTTTTGTATTGTATAGGATGCCAACACCATAAAGAAAGTCTTCATCCAGCGGAAGACTGACCTTGAACACGCTGAACCCACTAAATCTAGTCTTCGCATCAGGTATTAAACAACAATTGCCACTAACTATTTTCTCGATTAATCGATTAGTTGTTTGATCTATAAAATGTCAGAAAATGGTGAAAAATATCAATCAGTGTTTCCCAAAGCCCGAGATGACGTCCTCAAATGTCTTGTTTTCTCCACAACTCAAAGATATTCAGTTTACTGTCATAGAGGAGTAAAAAAAAAAACTGAAAATATTCACATTTAAGAAGCTGGAATCAGAGAACTTAGAACATTTAAAAAAAATATTACTCAAACCGGTTTATTGATTATCCAAATAGTTGGCGGTTACTAATCGATTAATCGTTGCAGCTCTAGACAATTGCATAGTTTTTAGTGTATTATTTTTGTCACAAAATACAAATCAGCAAATTATTCCCTGACAGAAAACACATTTTTCCAAAACTACATGATGTCTTGTGTCTTTACTGATACTATTCAGAAATCGCAGGTCTGGCCAGGGGGATCGACTGTCTGGTGTCAGCGTAGCTCTCCACTATGGCTCAGAGAGTGAGGACGACCCTGTGCTCTCTGGTAAGCATCAGCGCTTTAGGTGGCAGAGAAATTTACCTTGTGTTTGTGTTGAAAAAAATAACAGTTCATCATCCTAAACGTTTGCAGGCTCCGTGTGCTACGACGAGGGAGAGTCAGAGGCCGAGAGTCAGAGTTCTAGTATGGAGATGAGCAACCCGATCTTCCAGCTGTATGAAGCTGTGAGGGGTGCCAGGAACACCCAGGGCCAGGTCTTCTCTGAACCTTTCCAGCACCTGCCCTCCCGCAGAGAGTATCCCGACTACTATCAGCAGATCAAACAACCCATCGCTCTGCAGCAGATCCGGTAAGGAACGATCACTCAGCAGATATCGTGTCCAGAGGCAGAATGACAGATTGATAAAAAGTTAGTGATGGGATTTATCTGTTGAAATTTCTAATTGCACCTAGTGGTGTGGTAGATGCTTACCTTGCAAGGCAGCTGGATTCTCGCAATGTCACAAGATCATGCGAGAATCGTGGGATCACATATCACACGAATATCCATCTTGTTAGGCTTCAAGTTATGTGAGGAGGAAATGTCTTCATTGAAAGAAGAGCAAAGAACGGCACTGAAGGCTTTTCACGATGGACAAGATGTTTTCGCTCTTCTCCCGACTGGCTTCGGCAAGAGTTTGATTGACAGACAGCTCATCCAATGCCATGTATTTTTTTGAAAGTGCCTGCTCTTTTCCAAACAGTTTCCAATGACTGCTTTTCAGATGGTTCTGTGTAACAAACCATCTGGTGGGTCAGGTTAGGTAGATGCAGTCCTTGATAACCTTTTCATTATTTTTAAGGGCAAAGATGAAGAACAACGAGTATGAGAGTGTGGAGCAGATGGATGCTGACCTCACTCTGATGTTTGAGAATGCAAAGCGCTACAACATACCTAGCTCAAGCATTTACAAGCGGGCCTTTAGGCTTCAGCAGATCTTACAGGTAAGGGAATCTGCTGTTTGTTTGTTTTTTGTCATGTTATGCTGGAAGATGTTTTTACTCTGGTTAGGCCAAGAATGAAAGAAATTACCTGTAATTTGAAACAATAAAGCATCTTGCAGAAATAGCCCAGTGAATATAATTGTCCACTGAGTTATCTGCCTTTCTGTTGATTGGTCTGTTGATCGGTCTGTTGTTACAGGCGAAAAAGAGGGAACTTCTGAGGAGAGACGAAGAGGATGAAAACAGCGTTCTGTCATCCGATGCAGGGAGCATCAAGAAGAAAAGGTATGCAGGTTTTTCTCTCTCCTTTCAGATTTGTTCTCGAATTGTAGATCCATTGCTAATTATCTTAAAAATGAAGAATCTGTAGTTTGCTTGCTAACAACAAAACGTCTTGTTTTTTATGTCTGTGTTGACCCCCAAGTTCTTTCCACTTTGATTCTTTTTAAGCCACAAGAAAAATGTCAAAAAGAACCGAATGAAAGCCTTATACGCCGCAGTGACTGAGGCTAGGGAGGCGAACACCAATCGCCGTCTTTGTGATCTGTTTATGGTCAAACCCTCCAAGAAGGACTACCCCAGCTACTATAAAGTCATCCTTGAACCAATGGACCTGAAGACCATTGAGCACAACGTCCGCAATGAACGCTACGCGACAGAGGAAGCTCTGATGGATGAAATGAGGTTGATGTTCCGAAACGCCCGGCATTACAATGAAGAGGGATCTCAGGTAGACAGTGTAAATCTTTGCTATTATTTAATGCAAAACAATGCTGAGATGATGAACTTTATTTTTCTGATACTACCAATTTTTGGGGGGTGTTAACTTAGGTGTACAATGATGCTGATATTCTGGAGAAGATACTGAAGGAAAAGCGTAAGGAGTTGGGACCTTTGCCTGAAGAAGAAGACGTGGGATCTCCCAAACCGAAACTAAGTAAGTTCGATCATACCAGCGTTTTTGCATGTTTTACGCCTCGTTTCCACAGGGTTTTGTTTTGTGTCCGTAAATCTGTATACTATACAGATTACGTCCACAAGTGTTCAACACAAGGAAATGCATCTCTTTACGGATATAAACACCACCACAGATATGGGAGAGAAGTTATTAACTACATATAAAACAGTGTTTTTATACGTGAGTTACTGTCTGTTTTTTACTGTTCAGACCAACGTTTGACGAGTCACATTTATAACGTTATGATTTTTCTAAGTGAAAAGTTCAACCATAGGATTTCATTAATTTCATCATAGTATAAATATTAACTTGCAGCGGCTAGAAACAACTAACTCGCTAATCTATCACAGTAAACAAACTATCCAGATTTACCATCCACCCAACATAATGGCTACCTGACAGACTATTAGGTCTTTGCAGAGGTCTGTACTCGATGGAGTGCCCCCATGTTGCTGTTGGTACTACTGTTTCTAGGCTTTAATTTTGGTTTTACAATGCTGTCTAATCTTACGTGTATTTTTGTATCTAGGAAAGAGTGGTGTTTCTCCAAAGAAGTCCAAATACCTCACCCCTCTCCAGCAGAGGTTAAATGAGCTCTACGATGCTGTGCGAAACTTCACCGACCGTCGAGGTCGGCGTCTAAGCACAATCTTCCTTCGTTTGCCGTCTCGTGCCGAGCTGCCTGACTACTATGCTACCATCAAGAGACCCATCGATATGGAGCGCCTGCGGAGCCACATGGCGGGCGGCCGTTACCAAGACGTTGAAGCCATGATGGAGGACTTTGCTCTCATGTTCAACAATGCCTGCATTTACAACGAGCCGGAGTCTCTGATCTATCGGGATGCTCTCGTTTTGCACCGGGTGCTGCTGGAGACACGCAAGCAGCAGGAGGGAGGCGAGGATTCGGAGCCTTCTGCTGTGGGACCTCTGGTGCGAGAGCTAATCAGGAACCTGTTTGTGTCCGTGCTGGGCCACCAGGACGAAGAGGGCAGATGCTACAGCGACTCGCTGGCTGAGATCCCCGCTGTGGATCCAGCCGCACCCGAGAAACCACCGCTTAACTTCGATGTCATCAGGATGAACGTGGACCGTGGCCGCTACAGGAGGCTGGACGTCTTCCAGGAAAACATGTTCGAAGTGCTGGAGAAGGCAAGAAGGCTGCACAGGTATATCAACTTATGTTTAAAAGGCTGTCTGAGGCTATATCAGTAAAAGTGAAGTGTTTGCTCTGTTCAGTCTAGAGACAAAAAAAAACTAAAACAGTCAGATCATTTATCTTGCATTGAAACAGCAAATAGAAAAAGGGTTTTCATGTGAATAACCTTTTACATTGTATTAAATCACTTTGACATTTTTAACAATATCCGATTGCACAACTTCTCAAAAAAAGTTGTTTCGATCCGTGAAGCATTCTCTGCAAGAAACTATCATGCGCTTGCCACAAATGAAAAGTGAAAATTATTAGTATCAAATGGGGAAATATGCTCTTTTCAATTCTCTAACTTCAAGAGCCCTTCAGATTTTTTTTACTATTTACTGTATTTTTACTTCTTTTTCTTGATTTTTACTGTTTACAAACATAATTTGGATGGTGGGTTGGGTGCAGATTTAAGAGTCAGCATTTAACATCTTTTACAAGAACTTAGTGTTAAATGTTATTAATGTTTTAGTTATGCACAATTATTTAATTTGTAGTTAAGGATCAGGATTTAACACATTCATTCAACTAACAATTATTTTCATTTTCGATTAATTTGTAGATTATTTTCTCGATAAATCGATAAGTTGTTTGGTCTAGAAAATGTCAGAAAATGTTGATCAGTATTTCCCAAAGCCCAAGGTGATGTCCTCAAATATCTTGTTTTGTCCACAACTCAAAGATCTTTAGTTTACTCTCATAGAGGAGTAAAGAAACCAGAGAATATTCACATTTAAGAAGCTCGAATCAGAGAACTTTGACTTTTTTTTCCTCAAAAATGACTCCACCGATTTGCAATTAATTTAATAACTAATTGATTAATCAATTAATCGTTGCAGCTCTATCCTGGTCCTTCAGCTAAAACGGTGTGATGTTCTCTTTTAAACAGCTAAACTGTGTTCAAAAGTGTTTACTTATTCATGTATTTTTTTTGCATTTGCAGGACTGACTCAGAAATATTTGAGGATTCAGTGGAGCTACAACAGTTTTTCATTAAGATCAGGGATGAGCTATGCAAGAACGGAGAGATTCTGCTGTCGACTGCACTCAACTACACGTGCAAACACCTGCACAACGACGTGGAGCAGGAAAAGAGGGAGAAGATCCCCAAAGAGATCGAGGAGGACAAACTAAAGACGGAGGAAGAGGAGGACGAAAACAAAGGTGTGTGTGTGTGTGTGTTAACTCTCTGGCATAATACACTTACAGGTATGAGGAATGTGTTAATATGTTGATGTGGTATTCATTTGGAATCATTATGTATTTCTCACCTAAAGAGGGTGAGAAAGCCGAGGACCTGCCAGGTGAGGCGTGGCAGTCAGAGTCTGAGTCGGAGCGTGTGTACACTCAGGAGTGCAGCTTTGAAAACAACACCTACCATGTGGGCGACTTTGTCTACGTGGAGCCATCAGAGCCGAACCTGAAGCCACACATCGTCTGCATTGAACGCCTGTGGGAGGATGAAGCAGGTAAAAAAAATGTTGGCAACTTAAAGGGCCAGTGTGTAACTATTAGGGGGATCTATTGGCAGAAATGGAATATTAATAAGTATGTTTTCTTTAGTATATAATCACCTGATGATGAGAATCGTTGTGTTTTTGTTACGTTAGAATGAGCCGTTTATATCTACATAGGGAGCGGGTCCTCTCCGCAGAGTCTGCCATGTGGCACCGCCATGTTTCTACAGTAGCACGGGCCAGACAAACGAAACTCTGTTCCTGCTTGGGCCGGAGTCGTTAACGTTACTCGCTCCCGTCGCCACTGCCCTTTCTCTCTCTTGCTTCACCACTCACATACACACACACACACACTGTAATCACTGGCTCTGCTCTAAATGGCTCTAGAGAGGGCCATTCGCGTTTTCGCCTCGGCCACCGTAGCTCTCCTCACCTCACCGCTAGATACCGCCAGATCCTACGCACTGGACCTGTAAGAAAGAAATCATTATCAAATGGCCACAAGTCATACATAAATGGCAATGTTGTACCGTTTTATGACACACCCAAAAATCAAGTCAAAATCAATAGGCAGAATTAATTATTATAAGAAAGAAGATTAAACTAACTTTAGATGTTTTTTTATTTTTACTCAATAAATACTGAGATTTTTTGCAAATTTCAGCTTTCTTGTATTGATTATTTGTTCATGGCCTGTGTGTGAAGGTGCGAAGTGGCTCTATGGCTGCTGGTTCTACAGACCAAGTGAAACCTTCCACCTGGCAACACGCAAGTTTCTGGAAAAGGAGGTCTTCAAGAGCGACTACTACAACAAGGTGTCTTTCAGTAAAGTTGCGGGCAAATGTGTGGTCCTGTTTGTGAAGGTAAGACCCTCTACAGAAACTGAATCACACACAGAATATATATTTTATTGCTTTGACACAAGGATCTGTTCACCTAATCGTGTTTTTCCTTTTCTTGTATCTGTAGGATTATTTCAAAATGCAACCCGAGGGCTATGGAGCCGAGGATGTGTACATCTGCGAATCCCGCTACACTGCCAGGAGCAAGTCGTTCAAGAAGATCAAGATCTGGGCCGTGCCTGCGAGTTCAGTGAAACTGACTTCTCGGGAGATGCCGTTGCCCGTCGTCCGCGTTGCTTCCATGTTTGCCAAGCCTGACCAGGACAAACTGACAGTGTCATATGCAGGCAGTGGTGGATTTGTTGAGAAGGTGAGGTCACACTGTATTTTCTAAGGTTACGCCATGGCAATACATCATTTGTTGTATAGTTTTGGATTTTTATTTCCGACCTGAAGATAAGATTGATTAGTTACGTCCCTGACAAGAGGAATTTGCACTAAATAAGGGCCTGCCGGTATGTGTCCACATGGGTGTTTTTAGACACGAGCGATCGCCTCGCTTCCCAGCATTGGATGCTTGGTGGACTGCCACTAGGCACCTGATTGAACGCTCTCTCTCGTGGGCTGCTGCTCCCAGCTTTCAAACCCTAACCAACATGGCGGCTCGTTAAGAAACTTTTTTCTTGTATATTACGAAAATAGTTCACCTTCAAATGTGTTTTTGAAAACATTTTAGGCGAGAAATAAGTTATACATTTGCTGAATCTGTCTTCATTTTAGATCGACAACAATTAATTTAATAGTTTTTTGGGAGTTTCCAGAGGCGCTGATTCGCGTCTCTCAAAACGCAAAGCTACGCTACCAGAATGCATTGCACAGCTGCTTACATAGACACCGAATGGGAAGCGTGGAAAGGATGGAGCCTGTGGACACGTACCAGTGTAGTTCTAATAGTTCCTTATGATCCTGTGTGAGGCTTTTTTAATTTTACTTTTCTGGAAACTGGGTCAGCAAATAAAAGGACACATAAAAGACAAATTCTGGGTATAGCTAATGGTGTCATACCAGACTTAAGTATTGAGCCTAATCCCAAAAGGCCTCCAGAATCAGGACACTGGCCCTCTACTCAACTTCGGTGTAAAGGACAAGGCTGCAGTCCAGGTCTAAATTAAAAATAAAATATAATCCACAGTATATTGTTGCCGAGCAGGAACACTGTCAGCTGGCCGACTACAGGGGATTCATTAACTCAGAGAGTGGTAGCAGGCATGTCCTGACAAGGAGCACGGTGACAGAGGAGCAGTTAGTTCCAAGTATGAAAGTTTGTTTGTCACAATATAAACAAACCCCTGAGTCCTCTGTGTGTCCGTGTTTATTCGTTTAGGAGAGAGAGGATGTCCCTACGGAGATGAGTGGAGCCGAGCCCGGCTGTCAGCACTATGAACAGTTACGCTACAACAACATGTGGTATAAAGTGGGAGACTTTGTCAACATCCAGTCACATGGTCTGTCAAAGCCCCGGGTTGCCAGGTGGGTGACAGTACATTTGGCCTCCCTGGTGTTATTGAAACATGGTGTATGCATTTATTGTTTAGTTATTAAGTATTGGTAACATGGCTCCCTTGACTGGGCTGCAGGATGGAGAAGCTGTGGGTGCAGAATGGAACGACTTTCTTCTTTGGGCCCATCTTCATTCATCCTGAGGAGACGGAGCACGAACCCACAAAGATGTTCTACAAGAGAGAAGTGTTTCTGAGCCATCTGGAGGAGACCTTGCTCATGACCTGTGTCACAGGTACTGTTTGATAACTTGTGTTCACACATCACAGTTGATGCCTTTTTAAAGGAATAGTTTAACGTTGTGGGGGAAAAATATATTTGGCAGCGAGTTAGATAAACACGTTGATATCACTCGCATATCTGCAGGGCTCCACAATAAGGATTGCCCGCTTGCCCGGGGCAAGTAAAATGCCACGTCGGCTAGTAAATCTAGCAACTTGCCCGAATGAGCAAGTGGTAAAAAAATAATTAAACACAGTTGATGATGGAAGTAGTGAGCCGTCTCGCTTTCCTTCTCGTCTCTGTTGAGAGTTGCGCAGCGCCGATCGGGCAATCACGAGAAAATGGCGGTGGGTAAAGACAAAGTTTATGAGCTAAAGCGCAAGCGAGCATTTGAATTATCCTGAAAACAGGGGTTTAGTTGGAGGATGTGGGGCAAAACACCAGATTTATTTACTTAAATAAAGATTAAACTTGACAGTTAACTTAAGTCTTTGTTCTTATTTGATAACTTCTAATAAATAAAACAATTTGTATCGGTAAAGTAAAAATTTTACTTTATTTTATTTCTGACCCACTTATCCAACCGGGCAAGTGGAAAAAAACGATCGTTGAACCCTAGTCTGTCTGTCAAATATAAGGCTACTACAGCCAGTCGCTGGTTAGCTTAGCTTTGTGCTAAACTAACTGGTGTAAAACCAGCGTTTGTACAGTAACACTAACTCTCCACCAGAAAGCCAATATATTTCATTAGCCTTATTTTTTAAATTGACATTACAGCTACTTTTTTAACATATGAGGCTCTGTGCCCTCACACTGCTAGTGTGAATTCAGTTGTTCATCAACGATGTTATTGATCTTTCCTGTCTGCTCTCCAGGCAAATGTCTGGTGTCCTCCTTTAAGGACTACCTGTCCTGCAGACCTACCGAGATTGCAGAAGAGGATGTCATGCTGTGCGAGAGCCGCTACATCGATGCAGAGAAGCTGATGAAAAAGTTCAAGGGTCTGAAACGCTTCTCATACTCTTCCAAAGTGGTGGAGGACGAGGTCTACTATTTCAGGTTGGTCAGTCGAGCAGCTCAGCGCTGTTTCTGATTAAAAAGCAGTTTCTTGCCCAGTCTGATTTTCTTTTTTTTTTCTCTTACGCTGGTCTGATCTTTCGTAGGAAATTAATGGTGCCACAGAAGGAAGCATCACCCCTTTTGGACAAGAAGATCAGCGAGCTTGAGGTTAAACTGGCAGATGTTGAGGATGATGACATGGAAGATATGGACGACGACGACGACGCTCCACGGACGCTTTCTATGCCTCAGATGCAAACCCCTCTTGCTAGTGATAATGAGGTCACGCCATACACTCCTCAGGTACTCATGCACGTCCAAAGTCTTCAAACATTTGCTATTAAAATTAAGACAACCTATTTGTTTTTATACCCCGACGACAATGTAGTCGGGGGTATATAGCGCTCCGCCCGTTAGTCCTTCCTTCCTTCCTTTCGCGTGTCACACTTTCTTTTCCGGAGCAGAACTCGGAAACGATTTAACTTAGGAACTTCAGATTTGGTATGCTGATTGACAGTATTGTCTAGTTGTGCCTTTTGGGGGGTTAGAAGTCCAGGGTGCCCAAACTTTTGAAATATTTCCAAAAGGACAAAACCTTTGGCCCTACTTTAGCAGGGGTCAAGCAGTGAGCGGGGGGTATGTGAGCAATGCTAACTTTTGCCTTGTTTTTTAACTTGCATCTTTGTTTTTCATCAAGTCCACTCCTAAAGTGAAGGGCTTATCTAAGAAGGAAGGGGCCAAGAGGAAGATCAACATGAGTGGCTATATCTTGTTCAGCAGTGAAATGCGAGCAGTCATCAAAGCGCGACACCCGGACTTCTCCTTCGGAGAGCTGAGTCGACTCGTGGGCACCGAGTGGAGGAACCTCGAGACTACCAAGAAAGCAGAGTATGAAGGTGAGAAGAAGAAATTTGTGGGTATGAAAGTTCTCTGATGTGAACCGAAGTCAAGACAGGAATTATTTTTTGTTTCAGAACGTGCAGCCAAAATAGTGGATCAACAAGAGCGTGACCGGCCGCCCCAGAAGCAAGCGTCCCCTAGAGCAGGTACCCCCATAGGGGCACTGATGGGGGTGGTGCCTTCGCCTAGCACTATGGGAATGATAAACCAGACCATGACACCTGTGTCAGGTAACCCCTCTCAGAGGCAGCACGAGTGTTTGACAACAAGGCAGCAGGGAAATGAGGCTGGACTGTTAAAAATCCTAATCCTCTTAATTTTCTAACCGTTTGGAACTTACATTCTTAAAGCAACAGTTTTCTTCTTTTGCTGCAGTTTCACATTGTTTTATGTTTTTTTATTATCACTAGCTGAAAGTGCATGACATTGACTGCATGATAGAATATAACCATGAATAACTTTTTTTTAAATTTCATTTAACTTTCATGCTTGTTTTGCCTGCTAACATTCTCAGACTTGTTTGTATTGTCTGCCCCTTTCACACACTGAACCTTTAACATCATCCGGTCTGTTTGTTCGGGTGAGGCTACCTCCTCGCTATTATCCACACATTGGTCTCTAAGGACGCTTTCACAAGCCATAGTACATTTGGTTTGTCCGAATCAGAGTTAAATTAATACTTTTGGTTTGTTTTCTATTTAGTCTGGTTCAGTTTCACAGTGCACAAATCAAAATGGACCAAATAAGTAAAATAAGTTGCTGAGGGAAGTGTACGAAGGAGCAAATTTATCGTAATCGCCTCGAGAGCTCCCACTTCTACGCAGGGAATTGTGGACTCTGATGCTCTGCGCTGATCGACTGCGCACAAATCCCTTCTCCAGTTTCTGATTTTATAAACTATCACTATTTTTGTGGACTTTATGTAGCATATTCTGTATGTTCTCTTCGGCCCTGATGTCAAGCAAACATTGGACTTCTGCAGAAGTCCATGTCCGTCCTCTCCCACTCATGTTAACCTGTCGTTTACCTGTGTCCATCTCAACAAATGTCCTTACAGGAAGCCTGTGTTTTGGTTCGCTTGGAAACGGTCCGAGACCACCTCTCACAAGCGGTCTCAGTCCGATTGTTTTTGTCCACACCAGAGTATGATTACTGCGTTCACAACCGCCCAAACGAATCGCACCAGAGTTTGATTAAAGCGGACCAAATGTTGCCTTGAGAAAGCACCCCAATACTGCAAATGTCAGTGTCAAGTCTCCTATGACATCAAATTACCGTCCGTGATAAGAAAGTATGTTTATTTGCAAGAGGTACAAAAAAGTACACCACAGAAGATGGCCTTTATGAATTTTCAGAGTCTACCCAGAGGATTGAATTAAATCATATCAAAAATCGTATCAAAGTTTAACCAAATATACGATTATCTTGGTGGCTATGTAAAACCATAATAAAGTCAGCTTTACACAGGTATATTGCTGCTTCTTTTACCACTAGAGTTGTAGTTACACATTTGTCAAATTCTATCTAGTCCTGAACAAACAGAGGAAACTGCCAGAGCCTTTGTGGCTTCAGGTGCATGTGTGAAAGGGGCCACTGTGTGTAGTAGTAGTGCATGTTATTATAGAGTCAGCTGCATGTCACTTATGCATGGATATGTTGTTGTCCTCTCCTTGCCCTCTTCCCCAAGGCATGATGGGAGCTTACGGCCCACCTTATATGCAGGGCCCCCATGAGGGCTTGTTGAGTGTGGCCCCAATGCTACCTCACCCTGCAGGGGGGCCCTTCCTGTCTCTCCACCATCTCCAGCCAGGTATGCCCGGGTACCCTGGCATGCCTCATCAGGGTAAGGGCCACTGTCCTAGCCACACCTGCTCAGTCACATCCAGTCGTGTCTCTCCTGCTGGAGGGGTTTACCTGGTCCACGGGCTGCAATGCCTGATCCACTCACCGAGCAGTCAAAGCTCTCTGGTCTCAAACAGCCTCTCTCAAAGTGTACTCACATACCACACCTAAAATATACAGGATCCACACACACATTTACACATATAGTGCATGTGAAAACAAACCGAGCCACTAGCATTCAACTGATATTCAGAAACGAACATTTTCACAAGGGATTGTAAAACATTGTTGTAGATCTTAACATAAAGCAAACCAGCATGACTTTATGCCAGTTACTAAATATACAGAAACTAAATATTGTTGTTTAACAGGTATGATGGGCGCTGGTATGAACGGCATGGCAGGAAGTCCTGGAGCGGGAAACTTTATGCAACAGGTGAGCTCCAGTCCAGAAAATACAGAGTTCACATACTTTTCAACTTTATATTACATTCAGTCTTGCAGCGAGTGCGATTTCACTGCTGGATGTTAGAAGATGAAGTCGAGATGTAGAAATTAGAAAAACAAAAGCGTCATGTATTGTTATTATATATAACACACATATTTATTATATATATTTATATAAAAAATAATATGTATGTATTTTTAGGATTCAATATTCCACATATTGTGCTAAAAAGTGTGTTGTCCTTGTTCGATTTTAGCCTGGGATGTTCAGCCCTGCTCCTCCACCATATCCGGGACAGGGCCTGCCCTCTCACCTGCAGCCCACCACGCCCATGTTTGTGGCTCCACCACCAAAGACCCAGAGGGTGCTCCACTCAGAGGCCTACCTCAAGTACATCGAGGGCTTGAATTCAGAGTCCAACTCAGTCAGCAAGTGGGACCAAACGCTCAGAGGTGGTGTTCCTTAAGTCCTCTTTTCATTTGGGGCGTGTAGAAGCGTTCTTGTGGACACAATATTGACAGTACTGAAACTTCATATTATACAACAGATTTTTCCCACATGATCTGATTATTATTTGCCTTTTAAATGTTTCCTCATAAATTAACTTGCTACCTTCTAACGTCTTAGTTATTAAGATGCTAAATTCACCATCTTAGAGCTTGTTTTTTTAAGTCAAGACAAGTATTTTGAAGTAAAAATGTTTGCTGTTACTGGAAATGTGATTACCGTTTACATATAAATCAAGAACAGTACATGATAGAAGCAGGTTTGTTAAGTAAGGGACAATGTACAGCGAGCCGTCATTGTTGCTGCTTGCTGTACATTATGCTGCTTATTACACATCTATTTACTTAAACCTGCAGTGGGCAGAATGTTTTTGGCATCATTGGGCAAATATTCCATAATAACCTTTCAGCATATTGTAATTCAAAAGTTATGAGAGAATGAGACTTCTGCACCTCCTCATGGCTCTGTTTTCAGGCTTTAGAAAGTCTAGCCCGTGACGGGACACTTTGACCAATCACATGTCATTTCAGAGAGAGAGAGAGCGTTCCTATTGGCTGTTCATTCAACGGAGGCAGCTGTCAATAATTTGTGAACTCCGATCAAACGGTCAAACTAGGCAGCGCTGATCAAATATTAATTCATATTCTGTTACTGTAATGCCTATTTCTCGCCTCAATTGTTGTCAGAAACATCTTGTAGTGTACTGTTTAGCTGTAAAATGAGAAAGTTTGCTCTGGCTGGTGGGCGGTGCTTGGTATTTTTTTTCAACTGATCTCAACATGGCTGCCATACAAGATGTTTCTGAAAACATTTGAGGAGATAAATAGTCATTACAGTAACAGAATATTGATTCATATTTGATCAGCGCTGCCTAGTTTGACCGTTTGATCAGAGTTCGCAAGTGATTGACAGCATGCTCAATCTCGGCTCTGATTGGTTGTTTTCCTCTGAAATCTTGCAGATGCCATTAGGAGCACCGGAGGACACAGCGGCACATGATTTTTTTTCAGATTACCTGTTTAATCATATTTGCTCCAATTCTACCCACTGCAGCTTTAAGAAATAATAATTATTTGACACAAAAATGGTCCTCTGGAGACCGAGATCAGAGCCCTGTCCATAGCAGTGGTCTGCTATAAAGAAATAACAGACCATAGAATGCTGCAATTGAGTAATCGGTATTGAGTATTCAACAAAGCTGTGTAATAAAATAGAAGTATATAAATGGGAAGTATTCAGGTTCTTATTAAGCATAATTAGCTCAAGTCCTTCTTGTTTTGTGTGCTTGAAAAAAGAGAAACATCATTCTGCTCACATAAGTAAAACATATTTCGCCTGTTCAATAAATCCAAAACCCCTGTGTTTCCATCACAGCTCAAAGGCGTGAAGCTCACCTGACCAAAGAGCAGGAGAGCCGGCTGCCAGCTCACTGGCTGAAGAGCAAAGGAGCCCACACCACCATGGTGGATGCACTGTGGCGCCTGCGTGACCTGATGCTGAGAGACTCTCTGAACATCTCTCAGGGATACAACCTGTGACCTGTAGGGACTAACCACTATAACCAGCTCACCCACTGCTCCTATCCTCAACCAATGGGGTTTAGGGAAGGATCATAGACCATAGAAGCAATATTTTATAGTGAACCATGATCAATTTTATATTTATTAGCTAACATAATGAGTTTGATAGTTATTTGTGTGTGCATTTTCTTTTCTTTTTTTACACCACAGGATTAATTATGCTGCAAAAACAAGTGCTTTGTTTTGGGCTTATTGGTAATACCAAAATAAAATTCAGAATACCCTGTTCATACTGTTTTTTTTCAAATTGTATTAGTCCTCAACAAACGTTACTTTGTGCTTGTGTGCTTTCCACGGTATACTTATGATAAAGAGAAATGCGTGATGATGCCTTTTCACTGGTGATGTGTAGGTCACGAACGAGCCGGTTCATTGAGCCAGCTCCCGTCCGAGAGTCGTTTTTTTTTTCTTTTCCTTTTTTCTTTAATTAATTCAAGGCAGAATGATAGGATAATCTTCTCCGCACCACGGGCACTCCATGCACTGACTGTGACTGAATGTTGTGTTAATGACGTCCGTGCGAACAATCAGGTGATGACAGACAAGGATCAAACGATCAAGCAGGGAGGGGCGGGGGTGCGCGGCGCGCTGATGGTCTACAGGTACAGAGCAGGAGGGAGAGGAGGAGAGAAAGAGAGAGAGGAGTGCGGTGCGCGAATAGCAGACAAGATGAGTGACAGTCGGAAACGAAGCAGCATGTAAAATGATGGTATTCAGGAAATTATAAGGTTTAGTATAATTATATTGAATAATTTAAAGGGACTGTTTGTAACTTTTTAAACGTATAAATGTACCTGGTCAGGACACATGCGCGCTCGCGTGTGTCCGGAGTCTCTCCTCTGCCTGCTCGCCTTCACTCACACACACCACGCGCGTTCTCACAGTCTCACTCCACCTCTAGACGTGAACGCGCGCTCACTCCACACTGCAGAAGAGTTAGTTTAGCTCTGAGAATATCTAGTGAATGTACAGTGGAAGTTTGTGCAGAAATAACTGCTGCAGTTCCTCCAGACCAACAGAGGTTTCCCGTGTCTTGTGAAGTGACGGGGCTCAGCAGCCAGAAACGTTATCAGCGGGGCTGAAGCAGAAAGAGAAACGTTACTGTCTCCAACCGGGTGTCGCCTCACTGTTTTGAGTGATGCTCGTTCATGTCTATTTAGAGCCCGCGAGCCCGACGCTGACTTTCGTTGATTTCACGGCCACAGGTGTCGTTGTTAACAAGCATTTCTGAAAGTTACAAATAGTCCCTTTAAGTGATATATCTGCACACATACTAATCAAAAATCAAAACAGTGCTAAATTTGGATGAATTATAAAAGGCAGACGTGGTAAAATGAAGAGCCGTTTGGGAGCCGAAAGAGCCGGCTCACTAAGAAGAGCCTAAATTCCCATCTCTACTCTTCACCATCCAGTAACAATCCCTCCTGCGTTATTTTGGAAGTGCTTCCTCTCCGTGGTGACGTCACTTCCGGAAGAGACTCCAGATAGGGCCATTCTCTTTAGTGTTTGCCCTGTTCTCCCCAATGTCCACCTCCTCATACTAAAACAACTCAGACTCACTCCTGAAACTGGCCCATGAACTCAAGCAGACGCCAGTAAGCCACCGTGTGCTATGGAGTAACTTATAAAGTGAACAAAGGAGCGACGAGGTGAGGTTTACTCTGTGCTGGTGGGATGGTCGATGGCTGCTAGCTAACGGTAGCTAGCTAGCAGTTTCACCGGCTGTTCCCTGCAGACTCTGGGAATCATTAACTAACTCATAAACTAGTGTCAAGTGCTGCTGATGATGAGTTGCGAGTGCATCTTCCTTGAGACACTACTGCTGCAGCCATTGAACTGTTCAGGATGTTTATTCTGCAGAGTTTGTCCAGCCTGTCTCTGCAGCTAGGAGGCGAGCTGGCTAACGTGGTCCTCTGGGAGAGCTCGCAGAGCTGCCTGATTACATGTATAGCTTGTTAATGTCCTACTGACAGTAATGTCTGCTATATAGATATGTGGTAAAGTCATTAAGACATATACCAGCCCTGTGATGTGAGAGACATTCTCCTGTTTGCATATTTGCAGCTGGATGCAGCTCCCTATTGTAACAGCTAGCTCAGTTTATCCTGTTAAAACAACTAACACATGTTGACTTTTTTTCTATGAACATGATATTTGTATAGTCAACATTTAGTAGCATGGGGTGCATGTTAAAATCAGTGCATAGGATTGTTAATTAAATCACAGTGATGGGAGGATGTAAGGGCCCCACATCCCCCAGACTGGTGGACACCTCCCCACCCAGCTGCACCCTGCAGGAGGACAAAATGATCAGAAAGTTTGCATCAGCAGCATCCTTAATTGACAACCAGGGTACTGCAAAATGTTGGTGGGGACACAATTTAAGCCAAGCTAACAGTGATGGTTGTCACATTACATTGTGTGTTTGCCCTGGTTCTTGTTGGCTGTGGCTCTTTAATGTTGGCATTAAGGGGTGTCGTCCTCACTTGGGACCCCCTGCACAAATCTACCTATGATGATGATGATGATGATGATGTGCATTTTTGTGCAGGTCAAATGCTCAGCATTCTGAGACTTTAATGAATGTTTTTATCGCTTAAGTCAATATAAATTTGTCCCCCAGAGTTGCAATCTTGTCCATTTGCACTGCTGTCAAATTAATTTGACTTGTTGTAATGTGTAAAAGTCACAGTGAAACTAATAACTTCTTCATAATGACTTATCTCACTGTTGCCACAGTTTTTTCACAAAGGCTAAGGAGACATATTCTGTAATGTTGACCTATAGCAGTGCAACAAAACCAGAGCACAACAGAAATTTGTTTGTTATACACAATAGAAACCCTACTACTTATTGTCATATAATAAGAGACCTGCTTTATGTGTAGCCTAGGCTTTTTTCTGGACTGCATTGTGCTTTCTACTGTAGCCAAACAAGCTAGAAAATCATGTCAGTGGATTATTGTATCTTAAAGGTATCATATTATGCAAGAATTTCCTAAAAAACAAAGTATAAACTGATACAAAAATAATCCCTCTCAATCATCACTTATGCCCCACTAGAAGTGTGTTGTGGTGTCTGTTTCTGCAGAGACCCTGCAGCCTGGATTTTCTCTTTTCTTATTATTTTGCTTTACTCTGGACGCTTCTGGGCGTCTGCAGAGTGTCTTTGTGCCCCATGTAGGGATGTAACCCCCAGCCAATAACAGCGCGCAGGGTGTGCACCCTGTTCAGGTGGTCAAATATTACCGCTTTGTCACGCTCCTCAGCTTCTCATACAGAGGCACAAGTCCCCCTGTAAGCGACCGTATTTCACGGATGAGAACGGGTTGTGTTGTGTGCATGTGTTCCAGTGACCCCCCTGCTCCTCTCTGTGCTGTGAGTGCAGCTATGATCGGTGTGTGTCTAGTTTTGATGAGAGCAGCGCTGAGCCACAGCCAGCAGACAGGAAGCCTGCATTCATTCACAATCCAGCAACTCGGCACCTTCCTGGAGAGTTGTGCGGAGTTAGTTGTGTGTTTATTTGTGGTTTAGAACGTAACCGCCATGAAACAATTAGAAAACAACTTTTTATTTCTCTGATCCACCAAACAGCAACCAACAATGGTTACATATTATACCTTCAAAGACATGTTTTGGTCATGTGCAGTTTTTGCACAAAGGCTAATGATAGACATATTCTGTAATGTTGACCAATAACTGTGCAGAAACCAGAGCACAACAGAAACATTCATTTTAATATTTATTATACACATCGTGCTACTTTTTGTCACATAACAAGAGAACTGCTTTATATGTAGCCTAGGCTTTCTTCTGGACTGCATTGTTATTTTTACTATAGCCGAACAATCTAAAAGAAAATCAGTGGATTATTGTATCTTCAATCTTACCTATAAGGCAACATATTCTTAGCACTGGTCAAAAGTCAAACATTGTATTAAATTAATATTTTCAGTTTAACAATCATAATGATTTAAAGGTGCAAAATGTACCGATTTCAAGGTTTAAAGTTGAATTTGAGGGTGGAAAAGCTACCAGTGAAGCTCAGCGGTTAGCAGTGTTGCCCCCTCTTAGTTGATTAGTCGACTAATTTGTCGGTTTGGTTTTAGTCGAATAAGATTTCTTTTGTTGATTTGTCATTTTTTAAATGGTAAACACAGGATTTAAAGTGGTGCTTTTGTGTGATTCTTTGTGGAGAAACTCAGTTTCACAGATCTGTTGATTAAATCATCAATTAGTCGACAAAATCATATTAGTATTAGTCTACTAAGAATTTCTTTTGGTCAGAAGACAGCCCTAGTTGCCTGTCAGCAAGATGGTGGTGGTTTCAAACCTGAACCCACCAGCTGGCGCCTTTCTGTGTAGATTTTGCATGTTCCTCCGTCTCTTCATGGGTTCCCTCCCACGATCCAAACACATGCAGGTTCAGTTGTCCATAGATGTGAATGTGGTTTGTTTTGGTTTGTCAGGCCTGTCATAGGCAACCTGCCCAGGGAGCACTCTTCGTCTTCCTCACTCTTCTCGCCCATTGGGTGCTGGAGGCTCCAGTATCTGTGACAGTGATTTCTCTTTTTAGATGAATGGAAAATTATGTAATTGTCTTCATATGTAGAAATGGGCACATCTTAGTTATTTCTTATATCCTCACTTTTTCCAGGCAGAGCTTACATTCAGACCTCCTCAATCAACAGTTCCTCCCACTTTGGCATTCACCATTGCTGCACTACAAACTTCTTATCTTGACCTCGGCCTTCGACTGACTAAACTAGACCAACGAGGATGTCCCAGCTCCAGTTTCAGTGTCCGGCCAGCCCCATGCCTGCTGCTTCTGCCCCACAGCAGCTGGGGCAGCCGCAGCCCGGCTACAGCATCCCCTGTGCCTCTGGCACTCTGCCCTCGGAGAGCGCCAGCCAGCCCATCAGGAGCTCCGCCCTTCCCGCGGGCTCAGCCACTCCCTACAATACCACCATAGGTTTGTTTCATTCATTTGTTTGTTAAAAAAAAATCTTATTTTTCAGTGTTGCCATTTATTTGAGGTTTTTTTTTTGTGCAAAGTAAAATACTTTTTGTTTAGCCACTAACATTTGTGGTTGCAAATATCAAATGCAAAAGTATACAGTGTGTATTTGTTAGATTCACACTTTGTTTTTCTGCCGCACTTATGGAGCGCTTTCTGGATTCCACAGTCACTGCATTTGAAATATTTAGGATTGTATGCTTCTTGTTTTCAAAGGTTTATCAAGCCCTTCATGTCTATAGATACATAGATAGATGCACTTTATTGATCCCAAATTTGGAAATTATTGTGTTACATCAGGAGGTTATCCAGACAATGCACAGGAAGAGTAAATATAAATATCAACACTAGAGATAAATATCTATAGAAAAACAATATAGTAGAATGCACTATAAATATACCAGACTACTACAACAACTGACATAAAAATATAATATACAAACATAGAATAACCTGCTATATACATTAGCAAAGTGTGCACATCTGGTGCATTTTTTTTTTTTTATTTAAAAAAAGGTAGTATGCCGCAAATTCAACATGTGTAAGGTTATTTAAGGAGTGAAACAGTGGAGTATGTTTCTCAGACTCATTGTGTATTTGCTGTCAGACTTTGTGTTCATGATCATGTCCGTTTGCTTAGTTGTGAGTATTTTGGATCTTGTTTTTGTCTCGTCACAGTATCTAACATGGCAAACCCTAAAGAGAAGACCCCCATGTGTTTGGTGAATGAGTTAGCCCGTTTCAACAAGATTCAACCCGAGTATAAGCTGCTGTGTGAGCAAGGACCAGCTCACTCCAAGGTACTGACTTTATTCTTTTTCTTTACAGACAAACTAATATGCTCTTTTTTTGTCACAAGTTTATGCTAGTTACGTGACGGCGAATCTATTGTCTTTCCCGTTTCTCCTGCGTCTGTCAGATTTTCTCAGTTCGACTCACACTGGGAGATCAGCACTGGGAGGCAGAGGGGACCAGCATCAAGAAAGCCCAGCATTCCGCTGCTGCATCCGCCCTCGCTGAGACGACGCTTCCCAAGCCCACCGTGAGGACGCCCCGCAACACAGGCAAGGACCCAGGTGGGCTCTTCCCACTGGCTCCGTCCCACTCTCTGTCTGTTAACGCTTAGCAGAAAAGAGTTTTCTCATATATATCTTTGGTTTTTCTTTGTATTGGCCTTACAGCAGATGGCATGACACATACCATGGAGTTAAATGCACTATGTATGAAGCTTGGTAAAAAGCCCATGTATAAACCCATCGACCCATACCCGGGGATGAGACCGCCAAACTTCAATTACAACGTCCGGCCTCCAGGACCTTACCAGCGCTCTATGCAACAGTGAGTTTCCTTTACTTTGTAAATGAGAAAAAGATGACATTTCATGAAGTCTGTTTTTGAGATGGAAAAAAACGGTTGCATTTGATTTCTTTTTTTTTATGTCCAGGTACTATTACCCATTTCCTCCAGTGGGACCAATGATATACCACATGGAGCTTTCCATCGGAGGCCAGCAGTTTATTGGGAAAGGACGCACACGGCAGTTGGCCAAACACGAAGCTGCTGCCAAGGCCCTGAAAGTGCTGCACAAGGAGCCAATATTGCAACAGTTGCCAGTGGTGAGAAAAGAAATGCAACAGTCAGCACGAAATAGAGTTAGAAAAAGCCTTTGTGCAATTTTTATTCAGACTTTCTCTTCCTTTAATATCTTTTCTGCTCTTCACAGATGAACGGAGAGCCCGAGGAGGAGAACCTCAACAAATCAGAAATAAGTCAAGTGTTTGAAATTGCACTTAAACGCAACTTACCTGTCAACTTTGAGGTGATTTGTACATTTCCTTTTATAAATGTTTATAGGAATACTAAAGCTGCAACAATTAATCAATTAGTTGTCAACTATTAAATTAATCGGCAACTAATTTTATAATCGGTTTGAGTCATTCTTTTAAGAAAAAAAGTAAAAACTCAGATTCCAGCTTCTTAAATGTGAATATTTTCTTTCTTTTTTTTTTTTACTCCTCTATGACAGTAAAGTGAATATCTTTTGAGTTGTTGCCAAAACAAGACATTTGAGGTCGTCATTTTGGGTCAATCAAGAAAATAATCGTCAATGAAAATAATTGTTAGTTGCAGCCCTGAGGAATACATTAGCTAAGTGATATGTAGACAACATGTATGACTTAGCACAGATTTTTATCCAGTTTAATTATAAAACACAAATGCCCCTCTATATCATGATTTGTCTCTGCTGTTTTCCAGGTTTTAAAGGAAGAAGGCCCTCCCCATATGAAGAGTTTTGTAGTGTGTGTTACAGTCGGGGAGTTCGCTGGAGAGGGCGAAGGAAAGAGTAAAAAAATTGCCAAGAAGCTGGCGGCGGCGGCGGTGCTGGGGGAGTTGAAGAGGCTGCCCCATATACCCAGTGTGGAAAAGACGCTGCCACGCATCAAAAAGAAAACCAAATCCATCATCAAGGTAATTGTAACTGCTGAGCTGCACTAAGAATAATCAGTAAAGACTTCATTAAGTGATGATTAACCTGTCACACTTAACAGCTGCAGACCAGCCCAGAATACGGCCAGGGGATGAATCCCATCAGCCGCCTTGCTCAGATCCAGCAGGCCAAGAAGGAGAAGGAGCCGGAGTACAGCATGGTGACGGAGAGAGGTCTGCCTCGGCGCAGGGAGTTCGTCATGCAGGTGATTTTAGAAGCCCTTAGAACGTGACTCATGCAACATCCGTCTCCGTTGTCCTCGCCCTTTGCTTGTTCATTTCTCACCCGTTCAGTTCTTCCCTCTGTGTTTGCTGCGTGCTTCCTGGTGCAGGTGACAGTGTGTGGCCAGACTGCAGAGGGCATGGGACCTAGTAAGAAGGTGGCCAAGAGGAACGCAGCAGAGAAAATGCTGGAGCTCTTGGGATATAAAGTGCCTCAGCCTCAACCCCCGAAACCGGCACTCAAAACGGATGAAAAGGTACTGCTACGCCTTTTTAACAAGTCTTGTAAATATGGCTCCAAGATATATCCCCAAATGGAAATACAACAAACACACAGTCACAGACAAACAAACACAGCCGCCTAAGCACAAGACACATACACAAATCCAAACATGACAAAGGAAGTCTGAGGAATTTATCTATCTTATGTTACTTTTCTCCTCCTATCCCATGCTTTACAAAGATATACAGAAAATACAAAAACATTATCAAGAAGATATTCCACTAAGGCTACAATCTCCAGTCCTGGATCAAATCTAAACCATGAACATGATTTTTTTGTATTAATATTTGTCTTAAATCATGATATAAAGGACAAAACAAAAAAATTAATTCTTCTCAACCTCATTTAGTTCACAACATTGACACAGTGTTTCATCTACAGTTACACTTCTGTATCTTCCAGTTTCAATATGTTGTGGTAATATACCACATCTTAACTGTGCACACAGGGACCTCTGACTTTTAGGGAAATTATATTTAACATATTTTTCACATTTGTAATCTTAAATACACAATAGGTTCTCAATTTTGGCTTTTGCCAGATTTCGGTGACACTTCATTTTACAGATCTGCAAATATGTTAATTAGGTGATATTTCTTTGGAATTACTGCCAAATTAACCCAAAATTGATCAAAAATGACTTTATTATAAACATTATTTATTAATTATTTTCCACTATTTCCCAATAGCTGGTCATTTATTTAATACATTTAGGGGAAAAGAATACAAAGTTAATTGTCTGCTGATAAGTTATTTGCTAATTATTATCTATTTATTTGAAGTTTTTTTTAAAACTCCCTGAATCATGACATTAGCTACCAGGTTACATTTGTGTAGACAATAAGTCACACAATGGTGAGATTTGTGCCTGATCAGAAGTGTCTTCTATTAGTTTTGGTTTTCCACCTCCGATGAAGAGCAGCGCACAGCCGCTTCTCAAGCCTAAGGGCCCTATTTTAAAGATCATTATATACTATTTTAGCATATAATTATTAAATAATGTTTATAATAAAGTCATTTTCGATCAATTTTGAGGTAAATATCGGGGTAATTTGGCAGTAATTCCAAAGAATTGCTAATTATCACCTAATTACCATGAAATTTGGGGACCTTTAAAATGAAGTGTTACCCAGATTTCTTCTGCACATGATTGTATGTGTTTAGCCCGGACCTGGGGTCTCATTTATAACCGTTGCGTACGCACAAAACGGGGCCTGAAATGTGCGTACGCCACTTCCCACGCAACAGTTGTGATCTATAAAAACAAACTTGACGGGAGAATGTGCGCACCGGTACGGAAACTTTGACCCGTGCGTACGCATATTATGGAGGCACCGAGGCAGGGGAAACTGGAGACGCAGATGAATTGAAGCCAGACTGTAGACATTAAACCTCATTATACGTATAATGATGCCTCTCACACATTTAACTTCACTTCATACTTATATCCACTGTATCATAAACATTTAAAACAGCAGTGTTCTTTGTGCTAGTGAGCCATAACTATTACATAAGCACCTTACAAATGTAAAAGATATCAGCCAACTCAAATCTCAAAATCAAATTCAGCTCAATATCTCATCAGCGCTGTGTCACCATCACGGTCCCTCCATCACCAGAGCTCAGAGGGTCGGACTACCGACAGTCGCAGTCAGCTGTAGCGCCAATAGTTTTAATAATATTTTCTAATAGTGCAGCATATATCACCAAGTACGATATTAGTTTTCATAAAGTTGTTGTCTGATAAATCGCTGCAGTAAACATGACATGTCTTATTCATTTATTTATGGTTTATTAGATAGGGACAGATACAGTATACCTAGACAAAATGAAAACAGCTATATGCAACTATCAGACTGTCTACAGTGCGCCACCGCAGTGCGCCACACACACTACTCTACTTCCTCCAGTCACCTCCACCCGGCACATCTCCACCAGTATGGAGAGTGTAAATAAACAAAGTGGGGAAATAAAACCAGTGACAGCTCTCACACAATCGGTACTCTCCATATCCTCATTATCATTGTCAGTCCTAATCATAATGCAGGACAAGTTCGCCATAAAAACTTAAATAAATAATAAATAGTGTTCTCCTGTCTAACTTCCTTTTTCTAACGATATCCAGCGTGGGGGGGGGAAGATATTACTGATTGTATTGATAATTTTAGCAAGTTGTGAATGGATAGGGGCTGACTCCTGTAAACATTTAAACACAGCAGTGGCACTGGTAACATGCTGCATGGTGCTGGTGGATTATACCGGCACTGAGGACTACAAGACGTGAATGACAGAATCAGGAGGGAAAACGTGTTCAGAGACCTCGTCACCTACAAGCGCCTCGATCTGTGTGTCAGAAAAACTCCTTTTCTCTGTCTTCCTCTCGGTAGTTGCCGTGATTCACTGTAAAGACCCACTGATCAACAACAGGCTCATTTACATGCAGAAACATTCATGAGGTGTTTTGCATCGACCATTTATGGTTGAATTTGGGCGTGTAGAGGGCGGAATATGAGGCGGATTCACGTGCGCACATTTCCAGGTGGATTGTGATTTATAAAGGGAACATTGCGTGCAGATGTGCGTACGTGCGTACGTGCGTACGCACGGTTTTATAAGTCAGATTTTTTTTTGTGCGCACGTACATTTTTAGTATGGATCCTACGCACTGTTTTAGAAATGAGACCCCTGATATTTAAACTCCTCCAGACACAAGATTTGATATCTGTGACAAACCTTCATTCCTTCATGTATATTGTTTTTGTACTATTTAGACCCCAGTGAAGAAACCTGGTGATGGGCGTAAAGTGACCTTCTTTGAACCTGGCTCCGTGGAGGAGGTGGCAATGAGTAAGTGTCAACAGATCTACTGGACTCTGATATTTTCTAGTGGTCATATTGTGTTATTATTATTAATGCACCCCTCACAAATGTGCGTTTCCTTTCCAGTTTCCAAGGAGGACGACTACCGCCTGCCTTACTTGAGCCACCAGCAGCTGCCTGCAGGTATCCTGCCCATGGTCCCCGAAGTGGCTCAAGCAGTCGGGGTCTGCCAAGTATCCCAGGACTACAGTCGAGCTCCACCCAACCCAGGCAAGATCACAATCACTGCCATGATTGCCAACGAGCTGCTTTACGCAGGGACGTCGCCGACCGCTGAGACGATCCTAAAGAACAAAAATAATCTGACCGGGCTGCCCCACGGACCCCTCACCAGGCCTTCAGAGCAGCTCGGCTTTCTTTCATCGGTGCAGAACCTGCAGGTAACCGACAGCAACCTTCTGCTTCGGTCAATTCATTAGTGTGCATGCGTTTGATTTAGACTTTAAATAAAAGGTAAAGATTCAATGAAATGTTTTATTTTGTTTGCAGGTGGAATACAAAGATTTTCCCAAAAACAATAAGAATGAGTTTGTGTCACTGATTAACTGCTCCTCCCATCCACCGCTCATCAGTCATGGGATTGGGAAAGATGTAGAATCCTGTCATGATATGGTGAGTTGTTTTTTTTTGTTTTGTTTTTAAACAAAAATAAAATACATAATGTATCGCTACGGTTTAATACTCTTTAACAATCTTATGTCTAGAATGCATCTGTCTTCAACTTACAGTCATAAATGGCAATTGCCAGAAGTAAAAAGCTAACTTTAGGCTATAAACGAACTACACCACGGTTGCACGACTTCACATCACCACCAATAAGCTAAAGGCGTATTAGTGTTTGACGTCATGACATTTAGTAGTCTCAATTAGCCACTTGTTAGCAACCGCCTTTAGGTTGCTAACTTTAAAGACAAAATTCACGAGTGGGAAATTTACTCACATATTTTTATATCGTAGAATAAATCGTTAAAATCTCTTGAGCTTGTGTTAATCACAGACCTTATCTCAGACATCTAACTTAAAACCCATTGACTTCAAGACGAGGGAACCGGAAGTGCTAACATGCTAACTCATTTCCGGGTTTTAGAACTCGATACCTACCACTACTACTAAACTCAATTAAGTAGCAGTTGGCTCTTTAAAATGGTCACTGATTCAGATGCAGATTACTTTATTGTTACTTTACTGGTGGTGGTTGCAGAGTGTAGAAAAAAAGCTATCTTAAAGGTCCCATATTGTAAAAAGTGACATTTTCATATCTTTTTTTTATTATCAAGCGGGTTTAAGTCCTGTATAAATATTGTAAAAGTATTGAAATGCTCAATCCATGGAGAAATATACAGAGCCCGTATTTAGAAACTGTTGCTGACAGGCGTCAGGATCTCAACAGGATCAGGATCACAGCTGTACAATATATATTTACCATTACACAGTTTTAAACGTAAACATTCTCAATGTTCAATTTCAGTGTAAGATTTCACTTTGCTAGGCGTAATATAGTTTTTAAATGAATTCAGACTTTCATTTCATTCATTCTCACAAACCGTCGTTGAGGTTGGCACGGGTTACCATGGTTACGCGTCTCCACCCGTCAAGGAGGGCTCTCAGGAACTGACGATGTAAATTACTGCTCAGAGCGTCTGAAAAGATAAATACTATTGTTTATTCACACAAAAGTATGTTGAACGATAGTACACATATTATTGGGTCTGTGGTGCATAGTATGTGATTTTCGGTCGCAGCATATGTGAATGACATCAGCATCAGGAAGTAAACAGTGACCCAAGCTGTTGCCTAGCAACGCAATTCCGTTGAAATGCGCTACAACGGAGTGTTTCAGACAGACGGTAAATAAACATCATGTAAACATGTTCTAGTAGAAACTCAAAATAAAAGTATGAACCTGAAAATGAACATGGTATGTGACCTTAAGTGCCTGGGAGGACGCTTCGGCGGAAAGAGTTAAAGGTCCCATATTGTAAAAAGTGTGATTTTCATGTCTTTTATATTATAAAGCAGGTTTAAGTGCTTTATAAATACTGTTAAACTATCAAAACACTCAATATACGGAGAAATACACACAGCCCGTATTCAGAAATTGTGCGTTTGAAACAACCCGTTAGGATTTCTGTCCATTTGTGATGTCACAAATATACAATATTTAGACCATTATACAGTTTTAAACAAAAACATTCTAAATGTGTCCCAGTTTCTTCCCTGTTGCAGTTTATGTAAATAACATCAGCTGACAGGAAGTAAACATGGACCCAAGCTGTTGCCTAGCAACACATTCCGTTGCAATTCCGTTGAAATGCACTAAAACGGAGCGTTTCAGACAGAGGGTAAATACAGGTATATTCAAGCAGACAGTATGAGGAAAATATTTTTTTTTTTTAACATTATAGCATGTAAACATGTTCTAGTAGAAACACAAAATACAAGTATGAACCTGAAAAGAAGTATGATACGGGACCTTTAAGATGAGGTGCGGGAGGGGGCAGGCCTATTTAAACAGGCTCTTATTGAGAATGGTCACAGCTGATGGAATAAAGGATTTCTTGTTCTTGTTCTCCCTGGCCACTGCAATAACCTCTACTGTTCTTCACCTCCGCAGGCTGCATTGAATATATTGAAGTTGCTCTCGGAGTTGGACCAGCAGCAAAATGAAAGGACAGGAAATGGACCAGTCTCTCGGTAAGCTGTGACAAACAAACATCGTCTCTCTCTGCGTTCCTTATAGCTGTGTTTACAATAAGCCTTTCATTCCGCTAATAATCATAATGAGTAATCAGAATAGAAAAGGCCTCACGTAAACACTTCAATCAGCATAAAATGGCTTGTTCAGAAGACGTTGTTTGTCATTCGTGCTCTCTACTAATTTTCCGAGTGCTTCATGTTTCCCAGGGAACCTTGGGAGATAATTATTCATTTTCTGAACATAAACAGAAGGCTCGGCTTTTGCTTAATAACCCCGGTGGTAGTATACGCTGATAAAAAACAAACAAAGCTGTTGGAGTACTAAAAGCACAGCAGGAAGCTAATAATAGTTTCAAGCACTCAACATGGTCGGATTTGATGTTTTGCTGGTTTGTTTGTTTTTCTGATTGTTTATTGTGAAAACAGGACAACTTTATCAGATCATTTTATTCAGCGCACATATAAATACTTCTATGGGAGTCATAAATTAAAATGAATACATTTAGATGGATAAACACCAAGGTGAAAATAGTTTTTAATTTCCAAGTAGTTTTTATTTTAGTTTGATTTATTTTGTCTCAGAAGAATGTAGCTACATATCCATACAAAATACATGGTTTGAGAACTGTGAATGGCCAAAATGTTTAGTGTTTAATCTTTACGCTACTTTCATGAATCAATGGCGGCATAGCGCCATCTTCTGGTGTCAAGGCCGTTCAGTTTCTGTGGTTCAACGTCACGAGAGCTGACGGAAATTCATGCAGTCTCCTTTTTTCGGTAGTGATATATTATTATAGTTAAAAAACTGAAATGAATTTACATTTATTTTTATTTTATTTTTTTTATTTTTTACTCAGGCAGGCAATATCGTTTCAGTTTAATTTTTCTCAAAGGGTATAGTTTTTATTTAGTTTCACTAAAAAAAAATATATTTTTCACTGCTTATTTTCATTTTAGTCTCAGTTTTAGTTTATTATAATATCCCTGATGAACACTGGTGCATGTAAACATAGCCATCAAAGGAATATTTTGGGACTGATTAACTTAACGGTGACACTATATGTGACTTATTTTTCCACAGGTGTGGCAAGCAGGACATGGACGGTGACTTGCACCTCAAACAGGCTAACTCAAGCACATTGGCACAGACCCTGGACGGCACTGTTTAGATGATCAGGTTTGGTTGTCTGTAAAAGCACTAGAGAAAACTCAGACACTGTGTTCTTAGTTTTAGGAGTTCTACAGGAAGCTCTGGGCGCTGTAGGCTCTAAATCATCACTGTTCATATTCATCGTTCCAAAATGTTCACAGTTAAACAAGATTGATAGGAAAAAAAAGATTAGTTTCCTCCCCTTGATTTTGTTTAATTGTACACAGTATTTATTTTGTTGCTTTGTAGAAAAAAGCAGCTGCATCCTAGACAGTGAGTCGGGGGTTTACTTGCTGGTTAACTGTGAATTCTGTTTAGTTTAACTCGTCTCCTCTCTGGGAGACCTTCTAATTCTTGTTTTTAAGCCTTTTTACGTTTTATCCCCCCGCTGAGGATGGAAAGGTTCGGACCTCGTCTTTGTCTAGGGTGCAGCTGGCGAACCTCTGTTGATTTTCCTTGAGTGCTTTACATCAACAACCACAAGTGAAGTGTTATTGACATTACCATGTAGGGCTGGGAAGAATTTGTGACTAAATGTAGCGTGTGATGTAATGTGACGTTGTCTCTGATGTGTGTGAACAGGGACGTTCCCCTGTTGAGTCAGTTTCCCCGATAACTCCCTCTTCATCCCTAATGTCATCCTCCTCCTCTCTCTCTCTCCGCTCCCCATGGTAATTAAACTTAACGTGCTTACGTGCACAAAACAAAACCTTACGTTATCTCGTCTTTTTCTTTACCTGCCGATGACTAAGAAGTTGAAGTTATCTATTATTGAATATTATAATTATTCCGGTGTGGCATAACAGTTGAACACTAGTGATAGCATGGAACAGAAATCAGATTATTTAACGTGTTATTTTGTATGCATCTGCCATATCGTGATATATATATAAATTAGGGCTGCAACAATTATTTTCATTGTTGATTAATCTGTTGATTATTTTCTCGATTAATCGATTAGTTGTTTGGTCTAGAAAATGTCAGAAAATGGTGAAAAATGTGGATCAGTGTTTCCCAAAACCCAAGATGACGTCCTCAAAATGTCTTGTTTTATCCACAACTCAAAGATACTCAGTTTACTGTCATAGAGGAGTGAAGAAACCAGAAAATATTCACATTTAAGAAGCTGGAATCAGAGAAATTTGACTTTTTTCATAAAAAATTACTCAAACAGATTAATCGATTATATTTATTAATCTTTGCGGCTCTATATACTATTCTTATTGGAAAAACTATTACTATAGCTCAAATATTGCTCAGCCATAGGGTCCAAGGCAGGCTTGTGTATCGTTTAAATTTGATCAATGCTGATGGTGATTCTGTTTATCAAATTCTAGTTCTTAATCTTGTGATAATATTTGAATTATTGAAAACAAAAAGAACCTTAATTTTTATGGAGCAATATAAAGATATATTCAGTGATGAATGTTTTGATACAAAGCTAAAATCAAGAAATGTAAATAATCATCAGTAGTCGTAGTAGTCGTAGTAGTCGTAGTAGTAGCAGTAGTAGCAGTAGTAGCAGTAGTAGTAGTAGTAGTAGTAGCAGTAGTAGTAGTAGTAGTAGTAGTATTAGTAGTAGTAGAAGTAGAATTGCTTTAGAGCAATGCACCAATCAGAAACAGGTAGAGACTGATCATCATAATAATACAAGTTTGCTGTTTTCATTTTTATTTAAGTGCCTAAACATAAGTTCATCCTAGGAAACTATGACTGACTGGAGACACTGTAAACAATACATTCTTACATCACGCTGTAGGAAATGCCTCATCGTTAGTCATACTTGCTCCCTTGCATGGACATATTGTGATTACGTTTTACTGTATCACTGCTGTCTTTTGAGATGAGTCATACTTGTAAAAACTATATGTGTGCATTGACACATGCATAATCCACAAGGTAGAGGGAGAAAGTGCAGTAGCTCTGAAATTGGCCACTGAAAAGTTTTTTTTTTTTGTGACAAAAGTGAAAAAGAAAAATGGGAAAAAAGCATGTTTCTGAAAGAATTCCTGGTAATTATACATTTTTAGAACTGGTTCTTAATACCCCCCTATTTACTGCTAGCTTCATTACGTTGTTGCCTTTATTACACAAGCATAGAGATTAGTGTTTAGAGAAGTGGTTTTCAATCATTTTTATTTTATGTAAACATAATACAGCACAATACTCTGGTACATTATTAAGTTACAGATATTAAACACGCTCCCATTCCCCTTTTGGCCGGTCCAGGATTCAGTCACTGTTGTGTGTGTGGTGAGAACAGTTTGAAGAGACTTTAAACTTCATCTGAACATTATTAAAATGCTTTAGGGGTGCTGATGACCACTTGGCTGAGTCGTCATCTAGGACACAATGATCAGTCTAAAGATGTAAAGCCTCTGCATTACTTCTCATCATCCGTACGTGATTGAATCCTGGCTGTAGCTGGGCAGTAACAGTTTGGCCTACCTCTGTCCACACAAGCAGGACGATTTTACTCTTTTTTTTATTTTAAGTTTTTTTTTATATATATTAATTTTAAGGTTTTGACTCTCAAAAGTTGTCTTAACTGCACTCAGGAACGATTATGCAACCTTAACGGCGCCGTTAGACACTTGTTTCCTCTTGGTGTCAATGAAGGGGTACATGCACTTGTCGGACCCCATGAAACGATACGTAACGACGTTGGATTCCCACGGCAACAACCTGAAAAGGAACATGAAATACTGAGCTTCTAAGCAATGGAGGTGCACAAAAAAAAACGGACTTATGTATGGTCCATTTGTGATTGATATGAAGGGGCAGCTTTGTACTCACGCCCTGGAGAGGAAAGGCAGGTATGTGAGGCGAGGGATGCACACTAAAGGCTGGTCTATCAGGATGGCGTTCATGGCCTGCTCCACGCAGTACTGGGGCTCCAGAGGGGGCAGCACCAGTTCCACTTCCTCCCTGTTAGTGGCACCAAAGGACAAACAGCCTGTTACTTAGGAGTTACTATGCAGCGTTTTGACAGCAAACACAAGCAGCCACTCGTTGCTGGAAGTCAATATAACCATATTCATGTGCTGCATTTTTTTTGTAAAGTAGTAGACAGGAATTTAGTTTAGCTTATGACCCGAATCATTTCAGAACAATTACTGCAAGATACACTTAAACCTAGAGGAACAGAGGCAAGCCAGGAACTCTTTAATAATCGAGTTTTAAAAATGCAGTTTTATAAAGCAAACTTAACAACAGACTGATGGATGCTAAGCACCATAGATGTGGCTCAATAGGGGCCTACTACACCCATTAGTAGGTTTTTATCATCTATTCATATAGATTACTGAAAGAAGGTATGAAAGAAGACAACAGTGACCGTAGTAATTATGACAGGAGCAGAAGCGGAAGTCAGGCGCTGTAGTATTGACAGCGTGAACTCGATATAGGGTGGAGGTTGAGGCCAATGGATGGGACACAAAACACAGACTGGTGTTTGCATCCCGTGTGAAACGTGTTGTTTTTGTGTTCACAAGCATTAAATGCTTACCCTTCAAGTTCATGAATACTACTATGTGAATGTTGATTAAAAAAATCTAAATACAGTAAAATATACTACCTAAAAAAACACTAAGGGAAATGAAAAGCATTAATGGTTACCCTTCATATTCATTAATACTACTATGTGAATGCTAATTAAATGTAAATGTTAATTAAAAAAATCTAATGCTACTATGTGAATGTAAATTAAAAGAATCGAAATAATGTAAAATATGCTACCTAAAAAAAAAAGAGACAAATCAAACCCCGCATGTTTGATGGCGTTGCCTAGCGTCTGCGTCGAGCAACCCTCCGTCTGCTGACAGTAGAGGGACTGGTTAGTCCTTCGTCTGCGACAGCGGAGGCCAAAAACACTTGTTTTTTGATCTGTGATTGATGGGCGTAACAGGGGTTCTATAAGTAAACTTTCGACGACGTTCCGTGATGTCACTTATGATGTCACAGTTCATGTGACATCATAAGTGACATCACAATGGCAACATTCCATCATGTCACTGATGATGTCACAGGAGAGTTAGTTTAATCTGATTGTCAAGACTTTCTGGCAATTGTACTGTCCCATGTGTCTACTACTACTCTGTCAATCTCTGTTAGAAATCATTGACTTCATTGGAGGAACTATGACTACTACTATGTTGATGTTAATTTGAAAAACCTAAATACGGTCAAATTTATTTAACTGTTCTATGCATTGAAGGACCCATATTATAAAAAGTGAGATGTTCAGGTATTTTTTTATTATAAAGCAGGTTTAAGTGCTATATAAATAATATGAAAGTAGTGAAATGCTCAATCTACAGAGAAATACACACAGCCCGTATTCACAAACTGCCTTTAAACGAGCCGTCATGATTACTGTACTTTGTGATGTCACAAATCTACGATATATAGAACATTTAAACGTAAATGAGTCCCAGTTTATTTCCAGTTGCAGTGTATGTGAATGACATCAGCTGACAGAAAGTAAACATGGACCTACATGTAAACTGTTGCCTAGCAACGCAATTCTGTTGCAGTTCCATTGAAATGCACTAAAACGGAGCGTTTCAGACAGAGGGTGAATACAGGCATATTCAGGCAGACAGCATGAGGAAAATAAAGTTTTTTTTTAACATTACAGCATGTAAACGAATGGGACCTTTAAAAAAAATGAAGGGCACTGTCATTTTGATGCTTGGGCTACATGTTTATTGGCATTGCCTAGTGTCTGCGTCGGAAAGTTCTCCTACGTCTGCGGACAGCGAAGGATCGTCAGAAAACACACAGGCTTTGCCTGAAATTGCATCTACAGTATGGACTTGGTTTTAGTGCATGACAGTGCCCTTCATTTTTTTTTAAAGGTCCCATTCGTTTACATGCTGTAATGTTAAAAAAAAAAACTTTATTTCACTCATGCTGTCTGCCTGAATATGCCTGTATTCACCCTCTGTCTGAAACGCTCCGTTTTAGTGCATTTCAATGGAACTGCAACAGAATTGCGTTGCTAGGCAACAGTTTACATGTAGGTCCATGTTTACTTTCTGTCAGCTGATGTCATTCACATACACTGCAACTGGAAATAAACTGGGACTCATTTACGTTTAAATGTTCTATATATCGTAGATTTGTGACATCACAAAGTACAGTAATCATGACGGCTCGTTTAGAGGCACAGTTTGTGAATACGGGCTGTGTGTATTTCTCTGTAGATTGAGCATTTCACTACTTTCATATTATTTATATAGCACTTAAACCTGCTTTATAATACAAAATACCTGAACATCTCACTTTTTATAATATGGGTCCTTTAATGCATAGAACAGTTAAATAAATTTGACCGTATTTAAGTTTTTCAAATTAACATCAACATAGTAGTAGTCATAGTTCCTCCAATGAAGTCAATGATTTCTCACAGAGATTGACAGAGTAGTAGTAGACACATGGGACAGTACAATTGCCAGAAAGTCTTGACAATCAGATTAAACTAACTCTCCTGTGACATCATCAGTGACATGATGGAATGTTGCCATTGTGATGTCATAAATGATGTCACATAAACTGTGACATCATAAGTGACATCACGGAACGTCGTCGAAAGTTTACTTATAGAACCCCTGTTACGCCCATCAATCACAGATCAAAAACCAAGTGTTTTTGGCCTCCGCTGTCGCAGACGAAGGACTAACCAGTCCTCCACTGTCAGCAGACGGAGGGTTGCTCGACGCAGACGCTAGGCAACGCCATCAAACATGCGGGGTTTGATTTGTCTCTTTTTTTTTAGGTAGCATATTTTACATTATTTCGGTTCTTTTAATTAACATTCACATAGTAGCATTAGATTTTTTTAATTAACATTTACATTTAATTAGCATTCACATAGTAGTATTCATGAATATGAAGGGAAAGCATTAATGCATTAAGCATTAATGCTTTTCATTTGCCTTAATGTTTTTTTAGGTAGTATATTTTACTGTATTTAGATTTTTTGATTAACATTAACAGTAGTATTCACAGTTCCCCTGATGAAGTCAATGATCTCTGTCATTCAGACTAAACTAACATTCCTGTGACATCAACAGTGGTTTCATCTGTGAGATCATAAATGATCATGTCATATAAACTGTGACCTCATCAGTGACATCACAGTTTGTGGTTGCGTCCAAAATTCCATTCTAACATGCTATTTAGTACGCTTAAACAGTATGTGAGATATTTTAGTAGGTCCGAAACCTTAGTATAAAACCAATAGTACGCGAATTGCATATTATTTCCGGTAAAATATTACAGTATGCAACGCTGAACATTACGGTGGCATAAATATCCCACAATGCAATGCGGTAGTGAAGACAACGTTCATGATAGACGTCGACAGACAGCTCTGTAACATCAATAACACTGCAATTTAACTGTAAATATAAGATTTCACTTTGCTCGATTTAATACATATTTTAAATGAATTCAGACTTTGCATCTCACCAACCGTCGATTCTAACACATGAGGTTGGCACAGGTTACCATGGTTATGCGTCTCCAACCGGCAAGGGGGAAGTAATGACGTAAATTACTTCTCAGTGTGACCGAAAAGATACATACTACTGTTTATTAGCACAAAAGTATGTTGAACTTACTATTGTACTATTGTACACCTATTGAGTATGTAGTGCATAGATGCTATTTCGGACAAAGCCTGTGTGTTTTTTTGACAATCCTTCGCTGTCCGCAGACGTAGGAGAACTTTCCGACGCAGACGCTAGGCAATGTCACTAAACATGTACCCCAAGCATCAAAATGACAGTGCCCTTCATTTTTTTTAAAGGTCCCATTCGTTTACATGCTGTAATGTTAAAAAAAAACTTTATTTTCCTCATGCTGTCTGCCTGAATATGCCTGTATTCACCCTCTGTCTGAAACGCTCCGTTTTAGTGCATTTCAATGGAACTGCAACAGAATTGCGTTGCTAGGCAACAGTTTACATGTAGGTCCATGTTTACTTTCTGTCAGCTGATGTCATTCACATACACTGCAACTGGAAATAAACTGGGACTCATTTACGTTTAAATGTTCTATATATCGTAGATTTGTGACATCACAAAGTACAGTAATCATGACGGCTCGTTTAGAGGCACAGTTTGTGAATATGGGCTGTGTGTATTTCTCTGTAGATTGAGCATTTCACTACTTTCATATTATTTATATAGCACTTAAACCTGCTTTATAATAAAAAATACCTGAACATCTCACTTTTTATAATATGGGTCCTTTAATGCATAGAACAGTTAAATAAATTTGACCGTATTTAGGTTTTTCAAATTAACATCAACATAGTAGTAGTCATAGTTCCTCCAATGAAGTCAATGATTTCTCACAGAGATTGACAGAGTAGTAGTAGACACATGGGACAGTACAATTGCCAGAAAGTCTTGACAATCAGATTAAACTAACTCTCCTGTGACATCATCAGTGACATGATGGAATGTTGCCATTGTGATGTCACTTATGATGTCACATGAACTGTGACATCATAAGTGACATCACGGAACGTCGTCGAAAGTTTACTTATAGAACCCCTGTTACGTCCATCAATCACAGATCAAAAAACAAGTGTTTTTGGCCTCCGCTGTCGCAGACGAAGGACTAACCAGTCCTCCACTGTCAGCAGACGGAGGGTTGCTCGACGCAGACGCTAGGCAACGCCATCAAACATGCGGGGTTTGATTTGTCTCTTTTTTTTTAGGTAGCATATTTTACATTATTTCGATTTTTTTAATTAACATTCACATAGTAGCATTAGATTTTTTTAATTAACATTTACATTTAATTAGCATTCACATTGTAGTATTCATGAATATGAAGGGAAAGCATTAATGCATTAAGCATTAATGCTTTTCATTTGCCTTAATGTTTTTTTAGGTAGTATATTTTACTGTATTTAGATTTTTTGATTAACATTAACAGTAGTATTCACAGTTCCCCTGATGAAGTCAATGATCTCTGTCATTCAGACTAAACTAACATTCCTGTGACATCATCAGTGGTTTCATCTGTGAGATCATAAATGATCATGTCACATAAACTGTGACCTCATCAGTGACATCACAGTTTGTGGTTGCGTCCAAAGTTCCATACTAACATGCTATTTAGTATGTTAAAACAGTATGTGAGATATTTTAGTCGGTCTGGAACCTTAGCATAAAACCAATAGTACGCGAATTGCATACTATTTCTGGTAAAATATTACAGTATGCAAAGCTGAACATTACGGTGGCATAAATACAAGGGGGAAGTAATGACGTAAATTACTTCTCAGTGTGACCGAAAAGATACATGCTACTGTTTATTCGCACAAAAGTATGTTGAACTTACTATTGTACTATCGTACACCTATAGTAATAGAAGACACTCCTAATCAGACACAAAACTCACCATTGTGTGACTTATTTTCTACACAAATGTAACCTGGTAACTAATGTCATGATTCAGGGAGTTTTTAAAGAAATTTCAAATAAGTTATTTGCTAATTATTATCTATTTATCAGCAGACATGGAAATAAAGCATATAAATTAACGTTGTATTCTTTTCTTGGAAATGTACTAAATAAATTACCAGCTATTGGGAAATAGTGGAATATAATTATCAAACAATGTTTATGATAAAGTCATTTTCAATAAAGTTTGAGGTAAATACTGGAGTAATTTTGCAGTAATTCCAAATAAATTTTTCACCTAATAAGCATGAAATTTGCAGACCTGTAAAATGAAGAGTGATTTTGTTGACATACCGTATCTTGCAGCCTTCAAACATGCCCGTGTCCACAATGTAGGGGCAAACGAGAGTAGTCTTCACTCCTTCAACCTCGTCAGCCAGCAGCTCATGTGCCAGAGACTCGTGGAAGCCCACTGCTGCAAACTTACTGGCACAGTAATCCTGTCTCAAACAACAAATCAAAACTTATATGGAATATTTATAAATTGATTGTGATTTTCCACATCTTCTACTCAGACTGCTGTTTTTTTGTGATATCCATTTTAATAGTCCCTTTAATTTGCTGAGTTAAGCAGAGAAGTGTGTGTGTGTAAAGACTATAACAACGGTAAAGCTGTCGTATCTTTGTGGTGCAGTGATGTTTCTCCCTCTCTGGTTCACCTCCACACAAGCTGTGCTGAAAAG